>NC_048533.1:28316449-28930684 GCF_008121235.1 Drosophila subobscura
AAACTTTTGGCTGAGAAAACGCGCTGCCAATTGGCAAGTGCCACAGAAAGTGGGAGGCCCAATTTTCGCACACAAATATCGCCTGTCGATCGATCGAAGTTCAAGCGCAATGACAGCCACATTTGGGCCGTAAACAAGATGATCACAATTAGCGGGTGGAAATGTCTAATTTCCATAACAATGGATGCCCAGTTTTAACACGCTCCGCGAGGCTTCGCAAACCAGAGCGAAATGTAGCAGCTTTCAGGCTCGACAATAAGTAACAATTAGTCGAGAGTGCCGCACGGCTTTTGGCTGTTGTTTGGCAAAGCCACCCATCCCGAGTGCATTCCCCGTGCACCACGTTGCGTATGTGCGATAAATAAAGACGGCTAAATTCGGTGTCACTGTCAGATAACAAGATTTAGAGGCCACTCCGTCGTCCCTCTATAAATATCCTATATACTCGCTCTCTCGTTCTCGTATTATTTTTGGGCATGTGCTCCCCATCACATGCAGACTTTTTTCTGTGTTTTTTCTGTGTCTTTTCCTTTTCTTTTTGGCGGCAGCTGAAACACGAATATTACGCATACGTTGCGTTGGATTTTACCTGCTGCTGCGTACACTTTGCTGAGCATCTCATGCGCGGTGTACTGTTCCCACAGTTAGTCATAATTAAATGGCTCCAGTGGACTTTGAGCCACCGGCTTGGCGCTAGAGCTCCAGAGTTCTGATCTCTTTGCTGATCATTATGACGTTGCAGATTCTTCTACAGGGAATTTTTATCAAGCTGCAGACTGGACAGCTCTTTGAGACTCCGTCCAAAGTCTGCCCTGCCCTGTTAGCTCATGCTTTTCGACTGACTAATTTAATTGTAGCTAATGAATGGCTTTGCCTGTTCGCCATTTATTCATTCGTCTCGCACGGTTGACTCCTCTGACATTCTCTCTCTCTGTCTCTCTGTGTGGGTGAATTTTGGATTTGTAGAAATTTCTGTGCAAAAGTTTTCTTTTCAATTCAACACTTGAAATGGTTGTTGTTTGATTTTTTTGCTTTTTTTTTGGTGTGGCTTATTGGCAGCAAAAGTAGAACCTGCTGCTGGCCTCCTTTGTGTTTCGCTCTTGCCCACACACACTCACGGCTGTGTCTCTGCACTTTGTCACTCGTTTTAGGGCACTTTTTGATGACCACTGAGCGTGGATAATTACCAGCGTGCGAGGCAAGCCCCAGGTCGATGATGCGGCATCAGTCTCAACCATCGATCGATTTCGCAGCCAAACGAATCAAGATTCAAGCCGCTTGAGCCATGGGCTATAATGAATAATTTCCGTGCTGGCAGTTTGCCCTCGGCCGGGCTGGCTCTCAGTTCTTCGTCTCGACTTCAAAGCCCAGCCAAACGCCGCCGCTGTGTCTGGCAGCAGCTCGACCCACCGTCCATCTAGACATCATTTTTATGCTCCGACAACTTTGAAATTTAATTCGTTGTTTTATTTTTAGCAAATCTCGATATACTTGTATTGTCCCCCGCCCAGCCACCGCTCGATCGGTTTTCATAAATATTTATTACCCCGCTTGTGGTCCCCCTTAAAGCGTGCACATGTTGCCCTCGACGAGGGCTGCCACGGCACTGATTTCACTCCGTTGAGTTCGGGGAAGTGATGTACTTTATGGCTGCTCTTCACTTAAGCGAATTCCCAGGAGTTTGGCGGAAAAGCCAATCCCTTTTGTTTTATCGGCATTTGTGTGTTTCTTTCCTCCAAATAGTGTAAAGTTTTCTGCACAATCATGCTGAAATTGAAGGAAAATTGCACTCGGAAAATTAACAGGAATCTGAGAATGTTTATTGAAATGTTTCCAAATAAATTTGCAGCACGAAAAAAGTGCCTAAAATAACAATTAAAACATTTGCCAGCCCTGCCTAATCAGGCCAATTCTTCATAATAGATATTTATATACATACGTATGTAGCTACACATGTATATACACATGTATAGCAACAACAAAGCCAAATATCAGCCACATGGATCGGGCGTTATAAGAGTAGCCGTAAACATGTTTCAGCTTTTTGTTGCGGTTTCTTAAGCAAATCTATAAAACAACAACAGAAAACTGATATAAATAAAAATACATCGTCTTTTTTGTTACTCTCTATCGGGTTCGAATTAGCATTTTAAATAATTAACCCCACAAACACTACAGCAAAAGCGAAAAAGTGGCGAATAAATTTATGCAAAATCGTGTTTTTAATTATCAAAAAGCTAAAGCCAACAAAGCAACAACAAAAAAAGAATTAACAGATTAATGTACTATGGTTAGTCGAAGCTGGCAATACACTTTTAATATTCAAGAGTTTTCATAATTATTTCTGACAGACAGAGCGAGGAGCATAATTATGCTTTTGGAATGGCAAAATGTTTTATTTGTATATTATTTTAATATTTCTATAATGAAAAATCTGCACCCATTTGTAGCCTGCAAAGCCAATATTCATTTCAAAATACTCTGCAAAAGAGCGCACGACTCACGGGTGTGAAAATAATCGAAATGCTTAACCAGCGACATGAAAATTTAAATTGAATTTAAGGCCGAATGCTGCATTCAAACTTATCATAGAACAAACGCCATTAATGGCAGCTCATAATTATTATGTGGCCACTTAGAGTGGGGAGCAAACTGTTGATAATGCTAATAATTAAATTTAATCAAATGTATAGAAATGTATTAAAGAATAAACCAAACAATCTTTATATGCAGTGCCTGAAAAAATCCATATTAAAGTCCCATTTACTGGAAAGTTTAAGTAACTTAAGCCAGAACTTAAATGTAATTAATCAAGTATTATTTATCCCCACAGATAATATCTCATTGCAGATCCATAAAGTATACAAAGTCAAGGCATTCAGTCGTGTATTCCACACACTCAATAATCAAATATTATCCGAGCTGTGCACACCGTTTTATTCCCCACTTCATGTGCGAGTTTGGCAGCAAATAAAATCAAATAATGTTTGGCATTTATTTAGCCCTAGCCCTAGCCCCACACTCGTAAGGGCAGCGACCAGCACGCGCTGTGCCTCATTTGGAATGCCAATCAGTTGTCGCGTTTATTGGGCTGCCACATATGTATGTACCCCCTGCTCCTGGAAGGGGAAATGGCACAGAGCAGAGCAGAGCATTACGTGCAACAGCAGCAGCGGCAACAACGGCAGCAACGGCAGCGGAAGTTGTTTTTGAGGGCGCCTCCAGTTTGGCATTCTGCACAGCGTTCGGTTCGGGCGGGCCGTCTATTGTTCGTACTGAAATCCTCTCCTTGTTTGTGGTGGCTGCTGCAATGGAGATGCGGCACCTCTTTTGCATTGCAATGAGGCGAGGCGAATGCGGAAGAGAACACAAGCGAAAATGCCACGAAGAAAGGTAGGAAGTGACTTCGGAATGCAAAACGAAAGCGAATGAAGGCGCATTCTTCATAAATATGGATATGAAAGAATGAAAGGCAGGCGAGCTACAATCAAGAAATGATTTGCCATTGAATGTTGTCTCGAATTACTCATAAAAGCAGCCAAAATATGGCCAGACCTTAGACAATAATTCATCAGCTCAAGGAACATTTGTGCTGACTGTCGCGCAGTTATGGTCATCCATTAATGGCCAAAAAATGCCAACTGCTGTATGAGCAATAGCTTTATTTGCGTGTTGCCCTTTACCCAGTTTCGCTTTTGCCTATTTGCCAAATGAGAATACAAACATGTTCCCTTTAGCTTAGTTTTTAGCTGTTGTCTGAGCATCACAGGCAGACGCTAAGCGATAAAGTCCGCTAAGCAATTAAGAGTCTGAGTCTGAGTCTCGCTTTGTCCCGCTCTGCCTCTCCCTCTCCCTCTCGCTTTGTTTTCGCACCCCTCTCTTTGTCTGAGCAGAGTCCAATGTGGTCAAGACCAATGATAGCCACTCGTAATTGGCCAAAGTTCAAGCCAGCTGCTGCTGGTGACGAAGACATCGCTGCCAGACGTCAACCCGGGAAGCACTTGAGCGCCGCCAGCCAGCGGCAATTCAGTGCATTATCAGGTGCACTGAACTCTGCTCGATTAGATCATCAACCGGGCAGACAGAGAGCCAAACAGCCAGTCCGGCTGTCTCCCAGGTCTATTCTTAACCACCGGATGCTGCTGGTCAGGCACCGGGCAATCACAGTCGAATTTTGTTGTTTAAACTGAAATTGTATTTGCCGTGGCACGCAATTAAATGGCAGATCAAAAATCCTTTCTAGTTGCAGGTGAACTACCGCAACAGTTGACCTGTCGGGGAGAGCAAAGGTCGATGCTGTCGACCCTCTGGGGCTGCACTCTCGCCGGAAGTGGCGCTCCATCCACTCTGCTGTTTGGGGTTCGCACATTTTATTTGCTTGGGCTCCTGCGTTTGCCTTCTCGGCTGGCTAAATTCTCCAATTGTTTAAACTTTCCTCGACAGAGAGAAACAAACAAAAGTTGCGAGCGGACAGACAGATTTACAAGCTTTGAAAATGTACTTTTATTTGTTTTGTTGCCAGAAACTTTTGCTGTTCAATCGCTTTGTCACTCTAAATGAAACGAACACGATTCAATCGATTGATTGCTGCTTGCTGCCAATTTGGCTTAGACCAAAATCCAAGCCCACTGCCAGCTCCAAATGTGTTTTGCTTTGGAGCCGATGCAATCGCAGCGCTGGAAAACCCACAGCGTCCAAAAATATGGAAATCATATTTATCGAATCGTGATAAATGCGCGCCATAACTAAGTAGTTTATGCGGCAGCCCCTTGGCTTATAATACATGTGTGGATCATTTTATTGCTCTATTCGGGTTGCTTTTTTTGTGAGTTTTTCGATTTTTGCTGCCGCCGTTTGGCTGCATGCGGCGCTTTGACCTAGAGGCCAAATCACAGTGGGGCGAAAGTGTATGGGAATTTGAATAAATAAAAATTGTAGGGGAAAAATCCAAATATATAAATAATTCTTTAATAAATAAAATTATTTAATATAAATAAACCTAACTTAATAACCTAACCAAATAAACCCAGCTACAATTCTTTTGGGCTATAAATTCAAACTAAAAAAAAACTATAAAAATCAAAAATCAATCAAATTTTATTGGTTTGTAGTGCAGCGGCATATATTTTTGTTATGTAGTAAATAGAAATTTGCAACAAGAAATAACAACAAATAGCAGGTATCAATTATAATGTGTAATTATTTCGTTAAATTGTTCTTAGATTCCCTTCTTTACCTAGCTAAATTCTGTGCCATAATGGAACATAATTATTAACTTCTAGTCGCTTCTTTTCACTTCCAAATCGCTTGTACGCTGCCCACTGTAGCTGCTGCTGGCTCAAGTGGTTGCTGGGGTCATTTCAAAAGTTGTCCATGCAGAGCACAACAATATATCTTCTTTGTATGAATACTCTAACTGAGTGTTTATTAACTTTGAACAGAAGAATGCTCTAAACGAAAAACAGTGCTTAAAATTGATGCAAAGAAAACAACTCTAAAAAATGCACTGTACAAGATGTGCCCAAGAAATATTTAATGAACATTTTAGTTAGCTAAAAACATGTGCAAAAATGACTGAATTACCACACCCAAACCCCTTTAGAGTATAACCAACTTCGCTGCCATATTTCCACCTGGCTTCTTGGTATTTTCTCGAAACCAAAATAAAATAGTAAACACAAAAAAAAACCCCAGCAACATAAACAAAGCAGCGGCCCAGCGTCAATTGGAAATACCCCAAAAAAGCGAACCAACAAAAATAAAATCTTGTATTTGAACTCGTAAATAAAACAGACGCCCGCCCCGCAGAAGCAGAAGCAGAAGTGGAAAAGGAAAACTTCAATGACTTTTGGAACACATCATAGAGAAATACATACATGCCAGAAATTGTTTAGCGATTTGGCCGAAAGACTGAGTTCAAGTGTAAAATTGTCAGTCGAAAATCAGTGGATGGAAAATCTAGAGAGACGAAACAGTGGCCAGCGGAAATAGCTGTCAGCGATTTGTCAGAAAATGAGACTCAATGGGTTCCGTTTGCGTTCGCTCAAATGCTCCACTGCACAGCTGGGAAACAGGCGAGCAGGAAAAACAATGAGACGAGCACTGGGAGGTGGAATTGGCAGTGGCAGTGGCAAGTGGGTGGAGCAGCGGCAGTGGGCACGTGTCGTGCGCTCGACCACAAAGTGTTGCATGTTCTCCAGTTGCTGTTGCTGTTGCTGCTGCTGCTGCACTTGCTGTGCACTCAATTGCTGCCACATGACAATGCAATAAAAGTGCGGCCCCAGAGCCAGAAAATGCAACCGCACGCAAACAGCTGCCAAAGTTTGCTCGCAGCCCGACCTTGACTTTGCCACTGGCAGCCGGCAGCCGGCCACCGTGCCGACCCTTTTTCGATTTCCCACACTTACAATTGTACAATATTTGGTGTGCAGCTGGTCGTGGCTTCGCTCCAAAGTGACAAATGGCCCCCAAAAAAAGAGAAGAGAGTGGAACATTCCCTGTCTATCGATTGGCCTGACTAGCTCATGGTTAGGGGCATGTCATTTCATTTTCAATCAGAGGTGTACAGTTGCCAGCGCGTCAGCGTCGGCATTGAGTTTGAAACAAAAAATATGCCACCACAATGCGCCCGCACAGTGTGTCGCAGAGTGTGTCCTGACTCTACAGCAAAGGAGCGGCGCTTGCTCTCGCTTTGTTGCATAATCGTTGTCGGTTTTCATTTCCGCACGCCATCGTTTTTGGCACCCACACATATGCCAGCGGGCTGCGGGCTGCGGGCTGCGGCCATCGTAGAACTAAAGCCAACACTTTGAAGCTCTCCACTCGCCTCGATTGTGGGCAGAGTGGTTGCTGCATTTTTTTGGACATTTTATGGCACTTCCACTTGGCCACAAGTTCGCTCGCTCGCTTCAGCATTTCATTTGGCTTTTCTTTCAGTCTCGTAGCCTCTCCATGGACTTGGTTTATATTACAGTTTAATAGAGTTTGAGCAGCATTCACACTGCCTGCACTGTGAACAACTCTTCAACTAATCACAGTGAAGCAGCGTAGTTTAGTCACTCCTTGTGCTTGGCCCACTTTCGGAACGGAGGGCAGGAACCGACGATGCTGACGATGCCTGGCAGGCAGGCAGGCAGAACCGGCAGAACGGGCAGCATGGCAGGCAAAAATGCTATCAAGCATAAAGTAAAGGCAAAGAACATTCTGCCAGAGTGGTTTCAGGGCACAGGATGTGGGATGTGGGCTGTGGGCTGTGGAATGGAGCGTCGGAGTGGTGGAGTGGATGGCCATGGTGGCTCTGCGGCTGGCGGTTAACCCTAAGTGTTGTCGTGCAACAGCCAGCCCCACACTCTGCCACTCCTGCACTCCTCCACTCTGGCCGCCACACTTGCCCCACTTCACTGGCACTTTTGCTCGGCTGTTGGCGTGAACTGCAGCAAAACTTGGTAATTTTCAATAGCAAGTGACGGGCCGAGAGGGAGGGAGAGAGTGGAGGCGTCATCTGTCCTGCTGATAGTGTGTCCTGCAATGGCAGGAGCTTTCGGCTCGTGCTCTCCACGTTCTCGGGCGGCTTGTGCAACTTTAATAAACAATTCAACCCGTTGCCTGGCCCCAATGGACCTGGCTGTAGTCGCATGCAAATGCAAGTTTATCTGGCGCCATTCCATTGTTTCCATTTCACTCTTCGCTCGCCGCTCGCTGCTCCCTCCCTCTCGGTTGACATCGCACGGCTTTGGGGAATGAAGTCAGCACACAACAAACATGCACCACATGCCTTGCCACATGCCGCATGGCAGGCAGGGCCCAGCCACACGAAGAAAGCGAACGAAAACTGAATTACGAGAACGAGAACGAGAATGAGAATGAGCAAAATGTCAGTCAATATTTTAGCTGGCGGAGGCTGCAGCCTGACTGCGAGTCTATTGATCCATATTTCCTTCCCTCAAGATAAGCTCATTTGTTGTTGGGTAAAACTCCAAGCTGCACAGTAATCACAGCTAAAAATCTGCTAGCAAATATCACGCATCCGCCGCATGTGCTGCTGTCACGTATTCGGAATGAGTTTTTCCATTTATTTGAAATCAGTTTGCCACAAACATAGCAGGCCGGCAGGCCACTTCTGGAGTGAAAGTTTTGCTGCTACTCCCCAGGCGCTCCCTCCCTGATGCCTCTCCTTTGTGCGCTTTCCCTCTGCTGCTCCTTGCCTGATGCCTTGCCCTTTTGCTCTCTCACCCTGCCTGGGCTTGTGCTGCTGCCGCCGCTGTGGCGCCTCCAAAACGTAGCTGAGAAAACAAAGTTTCTTGTACAAATGTTTTTCCTGCTGTACCTACCACTGATAATACGTTCTTTATGGCCACAGATGCTGGCAGTTCGCTGGCTGGTGGCTAAAGCTGAAGCTGAAGCTGTTTTGAGTCGATCCGCGCTGAGCTGAGCTGCGACAATATTTGCTTAGCTGTGTTCAAGTTTTGGCTACAGCTCCAGCTCCAGCTCCAGCTAACCCTCCACCTCTGGCTGTTGTGCAAACATTCAAATCAAACAGCAGTTTGAGAGCCACTGCCGCGACACTAGTGCTCCGTGGGGCAGGTGCTGCTGCCAAGTTGTTCCCTTTTTTCCAGCTTGGCCCGCAGCCAAAAAGTGCCGGACAAGTGCAGCCAACTGTTGGCCACAAGCGGAGCATGTCGTCCCCAGGTGGGGGGGAGGCTGCCACAAATCCAATATGAAAAAAGAAATCCCCACTGCCAGCTGTTTGTTTGAGCAAAAAAACCATTTTAATAAATATTCAAATTGTTTTAGCTACAAGTTAGCGTTTGGCTAAGTTCATAAACAAGCGGAAATGAATTTATTTTATTTTATTTTATTTGTGCTGCTGCGGCACAGATGTCGGGGGGTTTGGGCTGTGCATCGCAAAGGAAATTCTTTTGTCTGTTGCTTAGTCATAGACAATTTTTGGTATTTTGGCAGATGTAATAACAACGAAGACAAAATGTCAGCACGAAAAGGTTGACAACTGGCAGACAGACGGGCGAATTGAATTGAATTGACGAAAGGAAGCGCAGGGATAATCGATGGAGAGAGAGAGAGGATAACGATGCACAGAAATGCAATAAGAATACACAAAGAGAGAGAGAGAGAGAGGAAAGGCTTCAGCGCAGCTCATCAATCATATAAATTTCAAATGAATTTCGCTTCCACGTTTCAGGATAAATCCAATATTTAGTGGCTGCCTGGCTGGCTGGCTCCCTCCTGCTTGAACACGATTCCCCACTCGACGGATTTCGCTGTTGGGGTAAATGCAATAAAATATATTTCTGTTTTCCGCTCGCTGACTAATAAATTCATTTTTGTCAGCAACAGAAGTGCACTGCTTTTCCTGCTTTTCTTTTCTTTTCTTCTCTTCGCTTTTCTGCTGTTTTTCCTATGCACACACTTAGCAGCACTTGACTGCACGAGCCGAAAAACAGAACTAAAAATAAATTGCATGCAGAAATTACAAGTGGCATGTGGCAGAAGGAGGAGGGGGAGAGGGCCTGTGGCTGTGCCAAATTATTGGGAAAGTGTCAGAATTAATTGCAATTTATTTCTTCAAGAGATCCATCTATCTGTATCTTGCCTGGGGTGGGTTTTTATCTATGAGCTGAGCGATAAGCGGCACAGGATGGCAGACTGCTGAGAAACTTACAAACAAACTAAGGAGACGGATGGAGTGGGAGGCCCACTCCCGGCTGCAAGACTCTTTTTTGCTTGCTCTGCGACAATATTTGAAACGTGTCATGGAATATTCCGTGAATCCCAGTTGAGAACACAACTTGACGGCGGTGCTCACAATAACAAGGCGAACGGCACAAGCCCGCGACACATCCCTTGGCCTCAGCTCTGTGCAAGTTCAAATATTGTCAGGCAGAAAAGTCGCGCAACTTCGGGGAGTGCGAGGAGTGCGGGGAGTGCGGGGAGTGCGGGGAGTGCGAGTGGATTGCGGCATATTGGATGCTTCTACATGTGCATTTTTGTGTGTTTCCTATTACAGCTGTGACGTCATGCAGCCAACCATCAGACCCATGGAAACGTGAATCGTGCCGTAGCTGGTTATATGTCAGCCAGCCAGCCAGCCCCGAACTGCCACGAGACAACACTGGAGACAGTCAGCCCAGCGGCGGCATATTTATGGGCCCATTTCCACAACAAAATCCCTACCAAAAAATATACAGATAAAACACTGTAAGCTGCGTGAGAATGGCACAGTTTTTGGTGAGCACAAATTCAAGACGAAGAAAGGTCTCTGCATTTATGTAACAATAACTCGTATTTTTAGCAAAGAGAACTCCGAGAAAACAGAGCACAAAACTCGCCTTGTTTATGTGCAAATATATTAAATCATTTTGATTATGCTGTTAGATGTTCTCCATCAGTGATAAGGCGCGGCAGCAGGGCGCTGATAAGGCCCTGCCATATATTTACATATTATATTTTGGACTCCTGTCCGGGCGCTGTTTGGCCTCCATTTTGCCATAGTTTTGGGCGAAAAACAAGCCACTTAACCTTATGTTTGGACTGGCTGAACTGCAGCTGTCGTAAATATCTCGCTAGCACCGGGAAAACTGAACATAATTCCGTGTGCCCATATCTGGCAGAGACATGGAATCTGCTCTGCTCGAGGGTGTGCAGCCGCTCGGTGTCATTGCACTCCGCCACTCATTCAAGTTCACATGCAAATTGCTGAAATCCGAAATCGTTTAGATTTATGATACAAACCAGGCCGATTGATTGATATTTCGTTCTATGCCCAACACCTCTGACAGAGCCAACTTCCGCGCGGTTCATTGACACCAGACACGAGGGGTTTCAGTTTGAGATTATCAACGGATCAGTCGCTAGTTTTTCCATCATCTGGCGTCGACTCACAGTCACTGACGTGTCATGTCGAGAAGAAGAAAAGACAAGCAATTTATTTCCTCTTGCCTAATCGACAAATTTGCTTAAGATGACAGCAGCTTGTCCACCCACACACACCCAGCAGCTTTCCTGCCTCCTCCTCCTCCTCCTCCCTCACTCACCTGAGTCTCGAATGTTTTCAGCATTCAAATTCAATTTATTTGTTGGCTCCAAGCAAAACCAAATCTGTGCCTCTGTGCCAACAACCAAATTTTGTTCTAATGACATCTGGCAGTGTTCGCTCTTTTTCTCTCTCTTTCTGGTTGTGTGAGTCAAAATTGTTTTTTAATATTATTTAATTTGTATTTAATTATGCAGCTATTCGAATTGGCATCGGAATTGATTCGTTTTTATGGCTTCACACCACGGAAGCAAGTTGGCATTTTGGGTAATGTTTGCTGGGCCAAAAAGGAGTGATATTAGCGGTTTTTCTGAACGGGTTCTTGGTTAGGAAAATTTATAAATAATATTTCTAATTTATGGTAATTTTGTACAAACATGATTTGCCTTTCATTTCAATTGGTTTGCCGGGGTGTTGGCGTAGGTAATTCGTTGGTTTTTTATGGGTTTTTGCAAGTACATTCTTTGGCATTTAGTTTGTATTTTTGTATGGCTGCCATTACCCTTCATTGAGTTTTATTCAAATTAATTTCTTTCCTTTTAGTTCGGTTCTAAACCATTTGCATCTCCAAAAGGCTTTATCTTTCAGCTCCCCACATGAATGCAAATTAATTCCCCAGCCACACTCTTTCGAGTTTACTTTTTCACACCGTTCTCTTTGATGAATATAAAACTGGAAGTTCTATTTTCAGTCGCACAACTGGCATACCACAGAAGTTATTTTATGATGCCCCACCCTGCTCTCTGCTCCCACCGTTTGGCTGCTGATTTCCGAGGGGCTGCACTATGGAGCAAGCCTCGTAAGTGAATCATAAAATAAATAAATAAGTGCGCGGACTTTGCTGAGGGACAGGCTACGCATCCGCTAGATATTCGCTGTGCACACATGCCTCGGCCTCGGGTTCGGTTTTGGTTTCGGTTTCGGCTTTGGTTTTGATTTTGTTTATGCCAGTGCCGCATTTTTTCTGGGGAAAGACCAAACAGACGCTTCTTTGTCAGCCGCATTGCTGCAAAAAGTAAAAAATTAGCAGCCAGCCAGCTTATGTTTATGGGGAATATCAGACACAGGCGGCGACTTATCACTCAGCAAAAGCCAATGTGTCTCCAATGGCTGTGGCTGTCCGGTATGGACTGGTCGGGACTGGTATGTGAGTCAGTGTGTAAGCCATGACTTCTTTGATATTAAAACTGGTGCCAGGTGCCAAGCGATTAGTCACGCCTTCCTCCCATTTTGCCGGCAACAGAATACAAAAAGTGCAATCAGAGTTGTCAACGCCCATGCGAGCGGGCCGCCACTTGGCTCTGTCTCTGGATGCTAAATGTTCGGGTGGTGCTCGACTTTTTGTTTGAGTAGCAAAACCCGTTGATGCCAATCACCGACTGCCATATAGAGCAGACAGATATCTTGCCTGGCACTGCCCCCTCGCCAGCGCATGGATTATACAATTGGTTTTTGAATTTTGTGAATTCTGAAACGAAACACGCGCTCCGCTCCGTTCGCCTCAATCAGACCAAATCAAATGTGTACGAACAAAAAAGTATTACCGCTGCTTGCTGCGGGTATTGCTTGTCGGTTTTATGAATCAATTAATACGCTTATGGGTGGCTTGAAATGCTGAATGAAATGTTGAACCCTGTGCCCGTCCCCCTCCGGTTAAGTGTTTGTTCGTGTTCTAGAGCGCATGTTGGGGCAGAGAAGAGTTGGGAATCGAACGCTGCAAATTGCTCCGGCATCCAATGTATGCTGAAAACTTTCCGTTGTTCGAATTAATTGATGGTGGAAAAGTGTTTCAGCTCGAACTTGGAGCTGCGTGGGCTGCCGGCAAACGAGTTTCCAGCTTCCAATTGAAAGTCGTCCCAAGTAAAAAGTCAGCAGAATTCATTCTTTTAAGACACATAATCTTTTATTTGAATAGAGTTTTTGTTGTTGTTTGCTTTGTGTGTGTTGCTTTTTTGGTTGTCGTTTCTTTCGATTTTTCGATTAATAATTCAATTTGCAGTTATAATTTGTTTCATTTCTTTTTTTGCTGCGTTTTATGTTCCTTTTTGTTTCGGTTTCTTTTCAGATTAAAAGCTAATTTGTCACATTGAATTTATGTATGTTTTTTGTTGGTTTCTTACAATTAATCGTAATGCTTTAGCGAATGACAGTTGAATAGAATTTGAAAAAATATCACTATATATATTAATGTATACATATATGCGCTTTGTGTGTGTGTGTGTGTGTGTGTGTGTGTGTGTGTGTTGTATATAAACTATTAATACATGTTTCAACTCATTCCTCAATGCATTCTTCTTACATTTTTGCTCTCCGCTTCGCATCACAATAATTGGTTTTGAAATACATTTTCTTTGTCCGACAACTCACACACAGAGACAGGCATAAATATTTATAGACACACACCAGCTACTACATAGTATCTACATATACATATGTATGTATGTATATAAAATATAAACTTTTAGAAATATAAATTCGAGGTTGGTTTTTTGTTGTTGTTGTGTGTGTGTGTGTCAGTTGTGCAGCGGAAAATCAAAGCCGGTCTAAACGCAAACTTAGGATATAAAGCTTTCTGGCCTGGAGCAGCGACCCAGCGCGAGGGAGAGAGAGTAATGCCAGGGCCATTAGTGGGGAGTGAGAGCACTGCAGAGCCAAGTATGTTTAATACATGAACCACCACCATGGCTCTGACTTCTGACCTACTCGCCAAAGCCGCGCGTCCATTTCTCATCTGGAAATTAAAACTAATGAGGTATTTAGCTGCACGCAATGCCATGAGTTCTACACAAAGAAAATTGGCCTTAATGGACCCAGCTCTAAAATAAAGTTACTGACTGACTGGCCGACTGGTTGGACTGTCTCTTTGCCTAGTTGATGTGTGACTGTTGCCGGAGGCGCGACCGTTGCATTGACTGACGCGCTTTCAATATGAAAACTGCGGCCATGCAAGGGTCGCGCCGCAGGACGACAGTTGGAAAAGCACTGCTCGGCACTAGGTGCTCGGTTGTAAGAACTACTCTACGCTTATGGCTCGCATGGCTCTAGAATACACATACATATACATATGCTTTGCACATTGACTTAATTAACTTACAATTGAATGTTTTAGCGTTTCTCGTTTCGCGTCTCTCTTAGCCAGAATGTTTTGGAGTTAAAGCTTTTCGTGTTCGGATTTTGTTTGTTGTTGTCTAATAAATATTTACACAGATCGATCTCTCTACTACTACTACTAATAATAATAATAATAATAGTGGTAACAGTACTATAAAGTTAATAAATAATAAATTAGCTGACTCTGGTTATAATTCTGTGCTGTCTTTGTGGTTTTTTGTTTGTTTGTTTTTCTGTTTTTTGCTCGATTGTTGTCTCGATTTGTGGCTTTTTGTTGCTTGAGTAAAAACATTAAATGTTCATATGCTTTGTTGCTTAGGTACATCGATTCCTATACGATCCATGGCGGATCCATCCCCGACTTGGCTTGGTTCCAGTTTACAGTTTGATATTTCTTAGACGAATATTTGTGGCCTTTTTTGTTTTCAATTATAATTTGACTTGCTATTTGTTTTGTTTGTTCAACTTTTCTCTAAAAGGTACTTTTGTGTGCACTTCAAACTGTTTAGACAGTTTGACAAGCACTCGTGTATGTATAATCTTTTTTTTTGGCATGAGAAGCTTCTGAGGACAGCATTTTGTTCGGCTTAAAAATTCAAAGTCAAAACTCACGTTTGTCTTTGCTAGTTGGTAACTTACAAATTACGAATACTGTGTTAGAATTCTTCAGCAAAAGCGAGTCTGCGAGCTCCTAGACCTCTGTGGGTATGCCGCAGTTGGACTGCAGCTTCTTGGAGCCGCGAAAGAACATCTCGAAGAGGCGGCCACGACGCGCCTGGTACTTGCGCGGCGTCGGCGGACTGAACGAAATGTGCTCCACAATGGTGATGCCGCGCTGCAGCTTGGGCCGCATGTGCCGCGTCTGCGATGGAGGTGGTGGGGGTGGGGCTGGGGTTGGGACGGCTGCCGGGGGCGATGGCAGATCCTCCGACTCTGCCGATCCTCTGGTGGTTGCCCCAAAGTTGATGATGGTGCTGCAGCTGCTGTTGGGTCGCAGCGTCAGCGTTGTGTGCACCGCCGCGGGCTGGCACTGACTCACCAGCGAGCTCTGTGGCGTCAGGTAGCGACAGCTGTTGCTACTGTACTGCGACAGTTTGCTGCTGTTGCGCTGCAACTGTGCGGCATTGGGTCCGGCCACGATGCCGCCACCGGCACCGCCACCGCCAGTGCCGTTCGTCTTGATGCTGCTGCTGCAGTGGCGCTGCAGCGAGCTCGAGGACTCCAGGCCGAACAGCCGCTTGACGCCACGACGCACCCGCTTGTTGCGGTAGGCAAAGATGAAGGGGGAGCTGAGATTGGCCAGCAGGATCATGAAGATGCACAGCTGCGAGGAGCCGCCAAAGTTGGCCGCCGAGAGGCGCGCCTGCAGCAGCACCAGCAGCCCGAAGGGCAGATAGGAGACGACGAACATGATGACCACCAGGATGCTGATGCGTGCGGCACGCGACTCCTCGCGGTACTTGAACAGCGAGCTGGCGTTGCTCAGGCGATGGCGCAGCGAGCTCATGTAGCTGAGGGCCTTGGGGGAGGCGTGGATGGCGGGTATCTGCAGGGCGTGGCCCGAGGGTCCGCCCAGGCTGCCGTGCAGCTGGTGCTGATGCTGCAGCTGCTGGTGTCGCGGCGAACTAAAGTGCGGATGGTGATGCTGCTGCTGCTGCTGATGCTGGAGGTTCTGCTGCTGCTGCTGCTGGTGATGCTGCTGGATGGACTGCTGCTGCTGCAGCTGTGCATGGCCCAGCAGATGCGGCGAGCCGCACTCGTCGCTCAGCGAGTCCTGCCGCAGCTCCGTGTACTTGTGCAGATTCGGGGAGCTGTGCACCTGGCGGATGCCCTGCAGGCGGTTCGTCTCGCGCAGATCCTGCGACGAGGTGCCCAGCAGCGGCAGCTGCCTGGCCGAATAGTTGCGCTTGATCTCCCCGCTGGCCGTTTGCAGGGTCAGCAGAATGTTCTGATTACGATCCGCCAGAGTCTGCTCCGGCACGGGCATCAGCTGCATGCCCACGTTGCTGTCCGCATCCGCGTCTGAGCCGCCGTCATCGGAGATGGTGGGCAGGAGCACCTTGGCCGCGGAGTCGCGACGCAGGCAGCTGGGCGAGCTGCGCTGCTGGCGCTGATCGATTTGCATCTGCAGGCCACCGCCCAAGCTGGAGCTGCCGCCGCCGCCGCTGCAGCCGCCATGGGAGCTGGCCGAGGAGATGGAATGCCGATGAACGCACAGGCTGTTGGCATACTGGCTGGCCTGGGCCGCCTGGTGGGCGCCCGTGAGGTTGAGCGCGCTCTGCAGCAGCGGCGAGGATCCGTTCTGCCGCATGCGCAGTCCGTTGCCCCGTGCCTCGCTGAAGATGCGCCAGTACATGCCGCACACGAAGCCAAAGGGCAGCAGAATGATCACGATGAAGTACACGCAGGCGTAGACCACGCCGAAGATGCTGTTCGTGCTGCTGATGTTGAAGAAGGTGGCCGCGAGACGCCGCTGCCTGCTCAGCAGGGTGTCCGCCTCAAAGTCGAGCACACGGAAGGCCGAGAGGGCGCCAAAGAGGATGCCCACGAGCCAGGTGAGGGCGATAAACACCCACGTCTTGACGCCCGAAATGCGGCTGTGGTAGCGCAGGGGGTCGGTGACGGCGCACCAGGTATCCCCGACCACGAGGAGCACCGCGAGGGCGCCCAAGGCTGCCGTCATGTCTATGGACCAGCAGCGCATCTCCACAGGTGGCAGAGCAAACGTGGGGGTGGGCGCCGGACTGGGGGTGCTGGCAAAGGCGCTGAGATTATCCTCGTGGGTCTCCGTCTCCGTGATGACGATGCCGCCATCTCCGCGCTCGTCGATGGTCAGCTCGCGGCAGTAGGTGGCGTTGCACTTGAAGATGGTCTCGATGGTGTCGCCGTCGCTGATGTTGCGCCGCACCACAATGCCGTCCTGCTCGACCACCTGGCCATGGCGTCGAATGGTCACCTGGTGGTTGCCCGGCTTCGAGTAGAACTCAATGCTCTCCGCCGCCGCCACCGACGCGCCCGACTGACTCTCGTTGAGGCTCCGAACGCCGCCCAGGAACAGGGTGGGTGCGAGAATGCAGCAGCCGATCAGGTTGATGGCCAGCAGATTGATGGTGAAGCGATTGGCTGTGGTGCGGAGTCCGGGCGTGATCCAGAACGCGCACAGCGCCAGCAGGTTGATGAGGAACGAGACGAGCAGCAGGGCCAAAATGAGGAAATCTATGGCCATTCTTCAGGCTATTTCTATGTTGGACTTCCCCTAACTGTTGCTTCCACGCACATCACTTTACAGTTCGACAGTCACTCTGTCTGTCTGTCTGATTTCGAATTTATTTTGTTCGATCTTTATATTTTTTTGTTGCTGTTTCTGTTTTGGTTTCGTGCTTTGCGCTTTTTTGTGTGTTTGCCTTTGCTTATGACACAAATTTCACTCGCTTTTAACGTTTTCTGGTTAACTTTTTTTATTCACAAATTATTTTTTGCAGCCAATTTCTGTTGTATTTCCCCGACAAAAAACCGTTTTTGTTTGGTGCGTGTTTTTTGGTTGAAAATTGTTTCTTGTTTCTGTTTCTTGTTTCTTGTTTCTTGCGAACGCTTGCTAATTTACACGCGAAGTTTGTCGTCTCGTCAAAATAGTAATAATAAGAGAGGTTTTCCTTTCCCTCTGCCAATGTGTGTTTGTTTTGGGTGTTTTCCAAGTGATTTATTTCTCGCGGTGTAGGGCGCGCACCGATCGAGCACGATCTTCACTACGAAGCGTTCGAAGCACAACTGTCGTGTGGGGCTGCCGAAGCGCACCCAAATATACGCGAGACGCGAGACAGGCAGACTGGTAGAGAGCGGAAGAGCGCGCGGCGGCCCCCCCCCACACACCAAGGTATATGTAACGGCAGGTACGGGCGAGCGCTGTGAGAGCGCTGAGCGTTGTGAGTGCAAGTGAGAGCGTGTTGTGGTCTCGGGCCTGCTGCTAACTGTGATTTGCGATTCCCACGCTCCGACTTTGAATGTTGTTGCTTGGCTGCAAGTTCCTTTGCCTTTGCCTGTTGCCAGCCGGTCTTTATCACAGCGATGCTGCCTCCGTTTTTGTAGCGTTTTTTCTGCCGCTGGCTCCGTTTTTGTGGCGTTTTCTGTCCTAGTTCACGGTGCCTGCCAGCCAGCAGCAATAATACAAATTGTATAATCTCTTTTCCTTTGTTGCAATGGCCAATTGCCGCTTCACTTTTGCTCTGTGTTACATCAGAGCACGATGATGCCACTGGAGCGGTAGTGGGTGCTGGTTCGTTCTCTCTGCAACGTGCTGGTGCTACTGCTGCAGTGGCCACGCTCTATTTTGCTAACCATAAAAATTGCATTTTTATTGGGGCGACCGCTGTGCAAATAAACAACAACAAGACGGCAGGCACTTATTGTTTCGCTTCTGCTGCGCCGCTCCTTCTGCCAGCTGATGAAATTCTCACTGCAAGACTAGAGAGAGAGAGAGAGAGAAAAGGAGAGTGTGAGTGAGAGATATACACAAAGTGAGCCAGAGAGAGAGAGAGTGGCGTGAGAGAGATAAGGCTGTGCTTGTGGGGTGGGGACTATGTTATTATTATTTCTGTTTTGATTGTGAAATTAAAAGCAAATACAAACTGGACCAACATGAGACAGCAGATATTCGCATGGAGCAAAGTAGAAAGAGAGAGAGAGAGGGAGAGGCGGCTGGCTGCTGCCCAAAACCGCTTTTACGACTGATACCCTGCAGTCGTAGAGCAGACGGGTATTATGGGCACTCAAAGAGATAGATTCAAATCAGAAATTCAAGGCAGAATCAATACTGAATGAATATTAATGGGTATCTTCTAGTCTCTAGTTTGTCCTCCCTGTTTTTTCCAATGAGTCAGAAGTCGCAGTAACTTGGTTTATATTTAAATATGGCACGCGTCTGCTATGACTACATTTTTTATCGACTGCTTGATAAGGAAGAAATATTTCACAAGGGCGCACGGAAGTAGCCAGAAGAAGCCCCCAAGAGCTGGACTTACCCACTTCCACGCGGCACGCTCAGCTCACATGGCAGCAAGAACTGAACCTTATGCCTAACTAGTTGTTTACCAACTACGCATTATCCCCCCCAACGATCAACCGATCAGCCGCTTACAACATGACTCCAGTGAGCTCATCGTCGTAAACTATCTGACGCACTAGCAGAGATACAAATACTCAAAACCAATTGTCTCCACGAGATCAACCATGGCACACACGAGCCCGACCCATCGCCAGGCTGCCGATCAGCGTCAGAATCAAGCACCACCACATTATGGAACACGCGACCAACGACTGTGAAAAATCAACAGAAAATCATTTTCATCTCAGTCGTTTTTCCTTCCTTTTTGGTGCCAGGCCTGAGCGGCATTTGCATGCCCTACTTACACTAGTCGGAGATACAAACATATATTTATTTATAAATAGCCGGCGTGTCCACAAATGAGTCGTGAAAATGCCAGAAGATGCCAATGAAGGATGGCCAATAAAGCGGGCGCAATTAATTGCTGATTTTGGTCAGAATCAGAGTCAGGGCTGAATTATTGCGATTATTGTTTTGTGATTTACGATAATTATGGCACACAAATCATATTTTTTGTTGATTAATAGAGCAGCATCAGGGCTAAATGTTGGATACCCTTCCACACTTCTTCCCCGAACAAGTTCTAAGTGAAACCTCCGCCCACAAATTAGCGTGTTATCAGTCAAACTTGGAGCTCGATCAGTGTCCGTCAGTCCATCCATCAAGCAAATGTAGAAACCGACACCCCCGACACCCCCGAAAACCCAGCAACCAGCCAACCAACCATCCATCTATCTATCTGTCTGTCTGCCCATCCATTCGTGAGTCCATCCATCTATCGCGTGTGATGTTGTGTCAATAAGCTGACTGCCTGGCTAACTGATTCATATTTGCTTAGGGTTCAGTGAAAGATCTCTCCGTATCTATTATCTACGGCACTTTAAAGTGTGAGAGCGATCTCTTAGCGGCATTTAAGGGGTGTGAATCTCACACTCGTTTCAGCGCCTCGTCATCCAGGCAGGGACAAATGGGGGAAATCGAGCTGATACACTCGTACTCTTATCAGTAGTAAGTTTGAAGGCAGTGCATTGAAATATTTCAATTATTTATTGATAGTTGAACACAAAAGGCAATTTGCACTTGATTAAATATGAGTGCAGGCTTTGATAATACTAAATAAACACCGATTGTTGAGGCATATACTCAAACAAAGGGAAAAACGCAGTTTGCATTTACTTTGTTCTCAAATTAGAGCTTCCGCTCGCGTGCAGAATCCCAAATTCTTAGAATTGCATTTGCCTAAAACCACATATGAATATATATATTTTTTCTTTCAGAGAGTGTAAAGATCAAAGTCGATTTGCCGCACAGAAACGTGTGATCCTCTATGTACACTTGCTGCTGGATTATAATTGGATGAAAGAATTGCCAAATATATTTATAAAGCAGCAGCGACAGTGGTCGATAGAGCTCTGGGGGGTCATTGCTTAGATGCTCTGAAATTGCTGCATTTCTTTTGTTTGAATTCTTCAAATTATTATTGTTCTTTTTGTGGATAAACATTTGAAAGAGTAGCTAAATTCCAAGTGCATATTTTGGTACGGATTAAAAGTAAAAGAGTTCTCCATTCTGGGACAAATTCCTTTGGTTTCTCCATGGTCAAACCTTCCCAGACTTTCCCAGACTGTCGTTAGCTTTCTGCTTAGCCCTTTGTTGTACGACATAAATATTCCTTTTTTTATTAGTTGCGACAATTGCTTCGAGATTTGCCGGAACAAGTGTTTGCGGCACCGTCTGGAGGTTGCTTGGGTTCTATCTATTTGTCCGGCTGTACGCTGTCTAGGGCGTAGTCTCGGTAGCTGTGAGCCCCGGACCCCAGTTGGACTGTTGGCACTGTGTCTGGCGAGTGGCTGGCGGGCGCAAATAATTTGCTCATTTGCATGACTGGGCATGAAACAGTCACAACCATAGCCGGGCATTAATAAGATACAAAACATTTTGCAGCATGAGTAAACGAGGGAAGCGTTAGAGAACTTCTTGCCCCAGGCCACTCCCAGGGTGAAGCGCAAAAAATAACCCCCGAACAAAGTGGCAACAACAAAATGTATATGTTTATGTCAGGCTGAAAGTTGTGCGGCCAAACTAAAGAGGCTGGTCCACGGTCCAAAACGAGGGGGACTCACCCCAGGCACGTGATCTGGACTGATCACTCGATCAATGTGAACAACAGCAGCAGCAAAAGCAACAACAAAAGCAACGGAGATACACAATAATAAAATACAAATCTATATCAGCGTCGTGATTCCCGCGGACTTGGACAAAGAAGTTGTGAGGCAGCTCTACGACGAGTCAGAGCCAGCCCGAAGCCGGTTTCAGCTGCACTGTTGGCAGTCAGTCTGAGTCGCTCTTTCTCACTCTAGCAGTCTCTCTCTTTCACTCTCTCTCTGTCTCTTCTTGTGACGTCACTTTTGACGTTCGTTTTTGTATGCATTTCGCGCTTGATTCGGAAAATATTTAAATAAAGTTTTTGCACTCACTTACGGACTGCACCTCCAGGGTGCATCTCTCCCCTGACTCAACGTGACCCTACGACCAATCCATGCACATCAGTTTATCAGCAAAAATTAAAGCACTTAAGAGCCATAAGACCCATAAATAAAATTCATTTAAATGATATTTAGCCCATATTTGTTGCTGTGCCGATAATTTGTTATACCCACTCCGAAAATGGGTTTGCATTTCTTTTCGTGTGCACTTGTCCACACATGTTAACGTGTGTATGTGTGTGTGTGTGTGTGTGTGTGTGTGTGTGTGTGCATATGGTTATGGTGTGTGCATTCCCGCCCCACACAAGTCCAAAACTGGGCAGACAGGCCCTGACTGCAGCAAAAGTCATTAATTTACAACGCCATGCAGTCCAGTGCAGTCCAGTCCAGTCCAGGGACTTGTACTTTTGGTCATCATGATGTCACGTGTCCTTGGGCTGGTTAAATGCTCATCAATCCGAGGGCAATAATGAGCGGCGGCCTCATCGAGTCAGTTGATTGCATTGCTCGACCGATTGGGCGAAAGCTTTGGGCAGGGGATTTAAGACCGTGTCGAAGAACTGATAACAGCTGGACAGCAGTGTGGTAATATCGACACATTTGCGTGCTGAAATGATTGCCTTTGAGTGGCCTAAACTCAGCACTTTGCTTGTATAACTGAATGCTCCTTGACTGCTGGCCACTTCCGTTCTCTGAAACTTACACAACACGCTCGAAGATCAACAGAGATCAATAGCGTTTCCATTAGCTCTATTTTTACACCTCTATACATATGTTGGACTTGAGTGATTTCCTTCACATTAGGGCCGAGTCGAAGGCGCTAATTGGTTTGGCACTCGGTCAGAGTCATCTGGGTTCTACAACTCAAATAATTAGACACTTTTATAGGTATTTTCTGTTAATTGACGCCCTGCCCAGTCACACCCCAATCTGGGCGGGGGCAGGGATGACTCGCAGTGACAGGTTGGACAAATGTGTGTGTCATTTTCCCTAAAGCCCATATTTATTGAATAATAATAATGGAATATCGACAGTTTCCGTTACATGATAAGATTACAGTTTCCTTCGCCACTACTCGCACGCGTCTGGAAGAGACAATCAGAGAGTAAGCCCAGCCGAAATCCCATTCAATTAGCCGCTGACCCATGGGCTTAGGCTTTCAATGGGTCCTCTTTTTATGTGCGGAATATGTATAAATAAACATTATTATTCTTTTATCCGCTTATAATTGAATCAAATGCGGCATAGCCAAAAGCAAATGCAAAGGCAGGAGCAAAACCAAAGGCAAAGGCAAAGGCAAAGGCAAACGAAAGCGGCAAGGCAAATATTGGCACAACTTTTTATCTGTGGGGGATGTAACTTTGTTGTCAGCTCCAGATGGCAGCCCCCCACTTGGCCTGACATGGGGTTACTTTACTCCACTGCTATCAATATCTGTGTATCCATCAGTTGATAAACTTTCTGCCACAGATTCATGAACATTCCACAGCAACAAACACAAAAAAAAAGCGAATTGCACTTGCGGCGAAACTTTTCCTAGACAACATTTATGCCGCTCATGAACATGTATTGTTATTGCGGTTCGGGTTCGGCTTTTTGCGGTTAACGGAATGCAAATGAACGAAGAATACAATTTAATTGCTGTTCATGTTTTTCCAGAATGGAAAACTTACAAAGCAAACAGGCTCCAGGGCTCCCGGTGCGCCCGTTGCTCCCGGCTCCCGGCTCCCGGCGCTTATGGACATTATGGCTCAGTCACTCTCTCTCTCTCTCTCTCTCTCTCTCTGTGCCTATTAGTTCTAGTGGAAAACTTTTCCATTAACTCGTTAACTCTCGGTAACAACAATAGGCTGGCTGGCTGGCAGCCACGACAGTAACATCATTGTCTCTCTGCTCTGTTTGCCTGTCTGCCCGTCTGGCTGTCATCAATTCTGTGTGACGTTTTTTGCGCCCATCGAGCAGTGGAAAAAATTGGATATTGTGCATAATAAAAATTGATATTGTGCACAAAAAAAAAAGAATAAGTAAGAGTAGAACTGAAGTAAACACAAATTAAATATGTAAATGAACTGCTGCAATTGCTGGGTGGCTAGCGTGCGGTTAATTTTCGTGTGGGGGGAGTCGGTCTATAGACAATAACTGGCTTACAGGGTGGATAACTACGCAGCGTAACGGTTTAAATGCCTTACTAATCTTGACCTTGAATCGATATCGATGGTGCAGCCCGAGCTCGACTCAATCAGAGCTTCTACCATGCTGAATCCATGTCGATTCCAGTACAATGGAACAAAGCCCCACCAGAGGCGCACAAATTGCGTTGAATTCAATTAAAAACTTCAAAGTTTTAGGTTGAGGACTGAGGCAAAGGGCAAGCAGCCGTGTCAATGCATTCTGTGAACAATAGAAGAGAGAGGGAGAGAGAGAGAGCTCCACTCAGTATTGGTTGATTGGAAATATTTGCTGTGGCTGTGGCTGTCAAAAGTGAAATGAGAAAAGATCCATCCCCATGCGACACTCCATGACCTCAAGTTGCCTGTGATCTGTGACCCTGGACACTAACTAAGCTAATCAATTACCTAGTTGCGGCAGTCGACAGCATAATTAGTTAGCTGGCTCAAAGGCTGGTTTCAATTACAGCTGCAGCCCAAGACCAAAGGTGTGCGACTCGGATGGCAATCAGTCAGAATTAATTACCCTCTTGTGGTTGGCTTTAATCGAATTCCAGCGTCAAGTTGCATCTTTATTTGATTAAAAAAAACAGCACGATATAATTTTCGGTGCCCAAATAATTATCCGTACCAAATCTAAGTTAATTAATCGAATTAAAGCTTTAATTACGCTCGTATTTGTATTACTTCTCAAACAAACAAAAACTACTGCCCGAATTGTCCCTTGCCCTATGCAAATCTTTTCAGAACCGAAAGAGTGAAAGCAATCGAAAGAGAGCTTTGGAGCAGGTAGCGGCTGCTGCTAAGCTGAGCGCGAGGGTTAGCTGCAGCGCAATAAAAGTGCAAGAACGAAGAAGGCGGAAAAGATAGACGAAAGAACGGCCACCGATCCGCGCCAGACGCAGACAAAGCGAAGGGGAGAGAGTCGGGGCTGCTGCTAAGCTGTGCACAAACGTAAGCTAAAGCGCGAGCGAAGTGCAGCATCAAAGGAGGGTGGGTCAGGCAGAGGAAAGACAGCAGGTAGACGCGCGTAAGCATACGCGAGAACATTACAGTTACATATGTACAGTGAGTAGTGCAAATAGCAAACAGTAGGGATAATTTAAGACTCAATATCGGACTGCGTAAATCAACAAATACGCAATGGGAAACAACACAATAAAAGACCCCATAATAACACCGAATTAATTCTGTGTCCACCCGTATTATTAGATAATGCATTTGATTGTTGTTATGGATGCACTCACTTATTTGCATGACGTTGTCAGATCGATGTGGTAATTTGCTGGCTGGATGCCCGCCCATGCGAGTGCCGTGCCGTGCCGTGCCGTGCCGTGCGGGTTCAACGCACTTGCAGCATTGTCATCGAATTTCAGATTCAAATTACCCAAGCGGCAAGAGGCGACAAATTCATCAAAATGGAGCCACATACTCGTGCATACAACAAAGAGCTGGGGCCTGCTGCTGCTCTGGTGGGGGCTCTGGGGTCAAAGTGTTGGTTTGTTTTTTTGGGACATGTGTGGGGATAGCCCCAGGTTTGACATCCACTCTGCGGACCAGCACTCGTCTCGGTTTCGTACTCGTCCTCGTCCTCGTCCTCGTCCTGGCTGTTGACATTTTAGTGCTGCTCGAACTTAAATTGAGTTTTGAGGTTTGCCTTTGTCACACACACACACACACACACACACAGCGGTTAATGGATGGACGGCTCCCGACTAATTGGCATTTGTATTTGTCTTATTGTGACCCAATTCTTTGCCTATTCTGCGACTATCCAGGGCGAGGTCATACATCAAGAATGAGGTCTACAAATTTGACTCGGCCTTTTCCCAGCGGACAAGGAAAATATACGACAGATTGTGTGCCCCATTGATAATTTATAGGAAAACATTCAGTTTGAACACATTCAGTTGGAAATAGTTTCCCTTGTGTCTGTTTGGCCTTAGCCAAGACCAGACCCCGACCATGTCAGGCCGAGAAATTATGATTGACAAGTTTGGCGCATTGAAAAAGCATTTGAAAATGAGTTTCACAATTCAAATTTCCACGCAAATATGTGTCGAAATTGAAAAGAGTTATTGAGCGTTAATTATAAGTTCCCAATACCATCCGATATGCGAGTTTAGTATGTATTTGCGGAACTAACTCAATCCGTCCTTGCCTTGCTGCCAGCTACGATAAGGTGGCTGGGTTCTTCAACCTGTCCGCTGCTATCTAGCACGTGGCTGGCTGAGTCAACATATTCAAATTTCGATAAATCAATTATGTATCTTATATACTTGATTGAACGGTTATGACTGGCGCTTATAGAAAGCTAATTTGTAGAAATTAACATTGCTTTCTGCGAAATTGCTGGCCACAACTTTCATTTGTGCCTGCCGTATCTTATCGTAAGCCAAAAAAAATATAAATTCCTTGACATGAACATACGAAATTTAGATACTTTGCTCTGCTGACTATGAAAGTGCGTAAAAGAATCCAAATGATGATAAAATAATTGCTCTGGGAACAACATTTTCCACTTATTTTATTAATTTTAAAAATAATTTAAATACATTCAAAATCTGTTATTTTTTTTCCTATTTTTATTATTTAGTGTAATTTAGTTCCTATTAATAACACAAGATTTTCCACAATTCTTATCTTGTATCGGTATAAAAACGTTCCAGAAATTTCATATTTTTCTATGCTAATTTCATGAAAATCTTGTAAGCTTCTGCCTGCCCCCCCAAGCATCTCTTACAGTGGTTCTTATCAGTTTGTTATCTGCGCCGTGTATCTCTGTCCTGTATCTCTTGGCTGTATCTCCTTCGTGTATCTTTTACTCGTGTCATGCAGCAGACAAACATGTACACATGTACAATGTACCTCATCTATTTACGAGTCTGCTGCTGACAATTTCATTTCATGTTGTTTTGCCATGAACGAACTTTTACTCACTCATACTTTTATTCACCAGCAAATAAATTCGTGATATACAATATTTTGTGCATATTTTATGATTGCAAGCAAACAAAATCTCCTGACTGGCATAAAGTTTATCACATGTCTGTGTTCGCTGGTGAATTTCCATCACACAGGGCAATTAAGTGCTTTATGGCCGTCCATTGAGATCACAAAACGCCAGATATATGTCACTTTCCAGTCACTTTTCAGTCACTTGCCAGTCACCTTGGATTTGGGCGCTCTATTGGGGGCTTGCTGCATTCGAACCGTTTCTAGATACCCATGATAACCATCAAGTGCCGGGCCCTGGGTGTCTTATCAGTGCCGGGCGATAAAGTGCAGAAAGGGTGGAGACCCCAAAAGGCTTGTTTGACGCTGAACTCTAAGCAAATATTTGCCAGACTCGGTTTCGGTTGCTACCTGTCTGGGCCAAGGGGTTCTGCTTCTAAGACAGCCGCCGCCCTTCATTAGATCCGCCCACATATAATGACCCAAATGTCTGGCGTTGAATGTGACAGAGATTACCTTAGAGACTCTTATCATTCGGTTGGGTGTAGCCTTATCAAAGAGTGCGAATTAGGGGGCGGCCAGTCATTAATTAAATTCATAATTGTTGCACTTGAGAGTGGTGCCCAGGTTGAGGGTCTTTCTTAATTAAAACCCATTTACATTTACATTTGCGAGTGCGGGTATCGGTGTGTGTGTGTGTGCGTTCGGTTAACCGAACCGTTTAGTTTTTATTGGCCTAAATAATATTGTTAAGCGGCACGCTAGGCCGTCCAGCAAGCACCGGCAGTAGGGCAGGGCAGCCCCAGCTGTCGAGCACAATGGAGGAGGCCTTTTGTTTGCCGCACTTCATAAAACACGCAAAAATGCTGAATAAATATTTATTGCATTTATTTAAACACAGTTTAATCGGCTGCTCAAAACAGTTTAACCAAAAAAATAAAAACTACCTCAATAGTTTATTATTTTATAATTGTTTTGGGATTGCACTTGGTGCGACCTCTTGGCAGCTTGTCTCAGCTATTAATAGTCTCCCCGCAGCCCCTCCTGCCGGAAACGGCAAGCGGAAAAAACCCCACGCTCAAGGCCGTCGAGTCTCGCATGGAAATCGTGTAAAAGAAAAGTCCCAGCCAGATAAACAGTTCAATGCTCTACGGACGAGCAGGCAGTTCTCGGCTACTCTATCGCAACAGATGATTAATTTATAGGGAAACACTTGACTCGAGTGCGCACTACCAACATTTCTCTATTTACACCTCTGATAGGCATAGATTTATGTACATAGAAGTATGATTTCATTTAACCCCAGTTAACTATTTGTTCACCAGAAAAATCAGTCTTTAAAAAGTCGTTTGCATATGGGCATGAATTGCGTTTTGTTAATGAACATTAATTGCTATCAAATCAATAAAATCTTGTCACCGATCTCCAGCTGATTGAACTGTTAATGGCTAGACATAAACCAGCTGAGTAATTGATTTGGATAGGTTCAAAGAGTCCCATAAATGGCTGTGTAGCGAAACGTAACAAGAGGGAAAAGTTCACTTCATGCGAAACAGTTAATTTTGTTTAATTTTTTCTTTTTTTATGCACATAAATATCTGTACGATCAAAAATAGATTTATAAAGATATGAAACCAGAAGCCAGAATAGAACAAATCTTGGTTAGAATGTAATTAAAATCTGCACCAAAATTTTAAACCTTTTTACTCAATAATTACTCAATATTTTAGCTGAGTTCTTTGATTTTAAATAATTAAAGTCCACTTAAATTCCCTTTCGAAACACCTGAAGGTTAACCATTAGCTCCATCTGTTTTTATTATAATTTAAATTTTGAAACACTTGCCCTTCAATAATATTGCATTGCCCATAAAAGATTAAAAATAAAACCAAACTCTATGTTCGGCAGGCAACCTGTTGTTGCAAATAAGTTTTTGTGTATTTATAGAGTTTTTCTTTTGTGGCATCGTTGCACTAAAGTTAGATAAAAACTTTAGTTACTTGCCACAATGAAAAATGCAATTACCTACAACCTACAACAACAAAATGGTAACCGAAATGCGTTCGAATACAAACAAGTTAATTGCCGATGGCAAATTGACGTTTCTAACGAAAGTCGTGGAGTTCATTGAACTGGGTTCTATTTGCCACAGTTGCCACACTTGGGCCTCAGGTTGCCTCCTTCTCCTCCTCCTTCTCCTTCTCCTTCTCGGCCTGCGCGTTCAACGTTCAACCAGCCATGGCTTTGGGTAATTGCTGTTGTTGCGGTCGCAAAATGCAATCGTGTAGAAAATTGCAAGGTTGCAAAAAATAACTAAAGTAATACTCAAATGAGTAGCGGCAGAACTCGGCATCGAAGCGACTGTTAAACTGTTTGTATAAAGTTGTCATAACGGTGCAAACTTTGACCCTTGACGTAGGTTGCGGCTGTCAACGAAGTTTCTGGAAGCTGATCGCATGGAAAGTGCCCAATTAGAGCTTCGACTCGATACCAATCCGCTGAATATTCATATTCAGCAATTTGTGAATGGTCTCTAATGGGTATTAGCGGATAAGGCGGATAGACAGGCATTCCAGACCAGAACCAGAACCAGTTATTATAGTTTGCTCTGGAAATTACCTCATAAATTGAAGTGCAAGTCATGAACTGGGGCTAAATATTCAGTTGCAAAGGTGGCGGAATAAATGGGAGGGCTGGAAGGGTCACTAAATGTCAATTTCGAGAAGATTTTGCAGCTAAATTAAGGTAACTTTGTAGGGCATAAAAAACTGTATTTTGTAGCTTGATAATTTATAAATTATTATTAATAACAAAGAACAATCTATGGGAAAGGGGAGATGTGTTTGAGTACTCCCACCAATTACTGCTCAATTATTATACAATTTATGCAAAATAAAACAAATGGAAACACTCAGCTGAATTTTGTTCGATTTAATTGGACAAAGTGGCAAGAACATTCTTAGGTCTTACCCAATAGCTGTCTTATATACTGCATATAAATATGTAGTAATAAAAAAGAAACAACAGGAAAACTATAATAAATTTACTTGGGTCTACAGTCTAAAGAAATTTCCCCTTTGCGTGAATCTTTGAACCGGACGTCCATATTTCTGTATCGATTTCTATAGGCATTTGTAACACAGTGGCTACTATTTATTATCGTGGTATAAATTACAAAATGTTTCCAGCATTAAGAACTCCAATTTCAGGCACAAATATTCCACAGGCAAACCGATTAAATCGGTTCCCTGGAATTACTTTAAGACAAAACGAATTGGAAACGCATTGGTTCCAGACTTTCAATCTTCAATTACACAAACTCAAACGAATTATTCGCTTTGATTGCTGCGAAACTTTTGCTTTTCTTCGATCTGTTTTTTGGTTCTTTTGTGGCCAAATGGTACGTGCCACAGCATAAGCCAGAGGCATTTATATTTCATGTTTTTCAATGAAAAACAAATTATATAAAATGGTGAAATGGACAGCAAGAGAAGAAGCAGCCAACAAAGTGGAATATCAAATGGCTTTTAATTCCGCGGAACAAGTGTAAACACAACACACAACAAAAATGTGGAGACAATTGCGCTGACCAGCGTGCTGATAAAGTTAACACCTTTAAGCCAAAAGGCGAAAACCGAAACCAGCACAAGCAAAAGGAACACACAAAAAAGACGACACAGAACAATTCGCAGACAAGATAATCGAACAATTTTGCAAACACGAGTTCCGTCAGTCAACTGACACTTGTTCATGTCCAATTCAAAGGGGGTGGAGCGGGGGGTAACCACATAGCTGGGGTGACAATCGATATGACATGAAGGAGCGAGACCATGGACATGGTCAGTCTCCCTGTGACGCCTTGGGCATCCGCATACGCATCCGCATCCGAATCCGAATCTGAATGTGAATCTCAACCCGTGTGGGAGTCAGCGATGGCTGATGGATGGAGGCCAACATTGACAGGGAGCAAAGCCTCAATCATGTCACAAGCGAAAGGTGCATAAGTGCCGGCCATGATTAGAAAGTGGCCACGGCAAGCAGATAACGAACGGACAGTGTCCGTCCGGCTGAAAACGTGAGCAGAGTTCTTCGCTTCGCTTGCTGCTGGCAGCCGGCCAAAAGACAAGGCACCAAAATTGTATTTTCATTCTAATGAATGAAACGCACACATGGGCAGGTAATGAATGGTCGACGCACAGCTTGAGTTAATAAGCAGACGCAACCCGCAACCACAAGGCGTATGCGTAATTGTTCCTCCATATACATTTATTTATTTAGTTGCTGTAAACGGAAGACCAGCTAAAAATAGGCAAAAGAACAGCATGGGCAGAGCAGGAAAAAATGCCCTCCTTGACGGAAATATTAACGTGGGAAAATCGACAAGTTTTTTATAAAATTCTTCAAGTTTAAAAGTCACCGCATGGCCACATCGAATGACCTATATTCTCAGCTATTATTTCCGCTCTTTCACCCACTCGCTGCCTCTACCAATTTTTTGTCATAAACTGAGTTTGTTGGCTTAACCATAAAGCAAAATGTATGTCTAAATATTGGCTATATATTCGTCTATATATTCGGCTATATTCTATATATTCTCCCTGTGTGTGTGCGTTCCCGCACTTTGCTTAGTCGTACGTACTAAAACGTCTCTCTGTAGCCGCAACATTTTGTTTATCGAACAAACATATAACGTCATTTGGTTGCTTCCTTGGTGGGTGGTTTTCTCCTCGCTGTTTCAGCTGTGGCGCTGAACTGTGTGTGTCTGTTGTGATGTGTGTGGTGTGTGGTGTGTGCGCCCCTCTGCTCGTCTGATTAGCAATTTCAAAAAAGTTGACACTCGACTGACGCATGAGTTGCTTTTTTGTCGAGCAGAAGGGGTACATATATCGTACGACAGCTGCTTTAAGGTTTATTATAATCATTTATATATGTTTTTTGGGGGCTTTCTGGCTGCTAGTTAGTGCTAGCATTTAGTTGCAGCTACTACAGGGTGGTGTTTTTTTCAATCAAAGCCTTTTTTCAATCACTTTTCATTGCTTTTGCTGCACATTTTTGACACTCTCTGTGGTGGTCCCAGTCGAGGTGCCGCTTCGTCGCTGTTGATTGGAAAAGCAATTAAAACTCAACCAATCATTGCAATCCATGCAGAATATATAAACCAAAGCATGTGGCTGGATCGAGAGCGTGGATTAAACTGTAAGATTTATGGCTTGGCCGGCTTTGGCCATCCGGAATTTATGGCCATGAAAAATAAACAATTTTCGCTCGCTCTCACACAGCGTAAATGAAGAGAAGTGTTAAGTAGCATATAAGCAAAGTACACACACACACACACACACTGTTTGTATATAGGGAACATGCGGATATGAGTGAGGCACTTTGGTTGATGGCTGAATCTCGGGCTGCCCCGAACGGAGCAAGTGGCTTCAAGTGGCTTCATTTTGATGGCACCTCATGGCAAGCATTTGGCTGCAGCATTAATATATCATCATAAACAGAGAGGGTCCAGCTAGGAAATATGAGCCATTAGCAGCTTCACTTCGATGCGGAGAGAGCGGGGAGGAGGGCAGCGAGATTTTGCCATAAAATGTGCAAGCTGCGCGAAAAAGATTGCACTTCAAAGTAAAAAGCAATTGTGCATTGGACATTTATGAGCAGAGACGCAGTAAAGAGTGGCAGATAGGGGAGTAGTGAAGCAGGGGGAACAGCAGAGAATAGAGCGCTGGAGGAGCAGGGCAGCTGGGGGAGCAGTGGATCTTCCCTTGATAAGAACTCAAGTTACTCATCGACCTCAGACAATAGGATCATAAAGATAAGCGCCCGATTACAGCGTTGGATTTCTTAGCTTAGTTGTTTGAACTGTTATCTGTAGTCTGGAATCTCTATGCAAGTTTATAGACAGAAAATAGCTGCAAGAATGCAAGGCTGCCAGGGCAGAACCAGAGACCGCTAAAACTCTTCTTCCAACTAAAAGTAAATCTTAAAACAAACTGCATTTAATTTACTTATAATAACCGCTGGCTAATCGTTCAATCGAACATTCTGGAGCTGCTTCTACATGATGTAATAACTGCCAGGAAATAAACGAAAGGGTGGCCCCCGGGCATTTGCATTTAAATTTGCATATTCTGCGCCCCAGACCCCAAGTAAACTGTCTGGCAAAAGGAGCAATTAGCTGTGCTCTAGCTCTTTATTAACGCCAAGAGCACTTATTTATATATTTGCAATAATTTATAGATAGTTCTCTAGTAGTTCCTCAATCTGCGCCGCCTGGCAACAGTCGAGTGGCGAAACCAGCTTCAATGTCCGCCAATCTTTTGGCCTCTTCAAGTGGCATCCTCAACAATGAAAAGTGTACGAGAATAAACAAGCTCAAGTGCTCGGACGACAACGGCATTCCCCAGAGACTGACTGGCAGGGAAATACTCGTAATAATAGTGGGGCACAGGGCACAGGGCACAGCAAGCCATCAATCAGTCAATAAATATGTCCACAAAAATTGTATGTTTATGTAAGCCCATCTAAGCCATGGGCTGTGGCAGGCTCTTGGCAACTTGATTATTACATCAGAGTGCTAATCAAAAGTTGCAATTCCAGTTGGAACAATGTGGCCAGGAGAGCAGAGGGGCAGCAGAGGGGGGCAGCAGCTTTATGTAACTTTTTACGGCTGCCGGATGTCAGGAGAATTTCATCAAATTTCGACCAACAGCAGCTTGGCCTGCTCTGGGGATTCTTTTTCGCTTGAGCTCTGACTCTCGCTCTCTCTCTCGCTCTCGCTCTCTGTGTGTGCACGTGCCTGGAAAATAACTATGATTTTCGGAAATAATACAAACACTCACAGACACACACACACACCCAACACACACTGGGGAAAAAGCTGATTGAAATTTTTGGACGCCAGTCAAAGTCAGCAAAGGGCTAAGGCTAAGCCGAGCAAACAGTTGGATGCTCTTTCAATTGTAACGGGACTAAGCACAGATTGGGAAATGGCATACATTTGGGTGTTGAAATGCATTCTTAGAGCTCTCTATTGGCATATTTAGTTGCTCTGTGGGGCTAGGGTAAGTGGCTGATTTTTGCGGCAAGTAAATAAGCAAAAATAAAATACAAATAAATAATAAAAATATAAAAATCAATAAAAACGTAATCGGATAACATTATTTTCGGGGCCTGGCATAAATTTGTGTGTTTAAATTGTGTGTTTAAAACATTATTTTATATTTATTATTATTATTTTTATTATTTTTCAATCATTATTTTTTGTACCTCTGCTATTAGCTTTATTTGCTCATTGTATTTGTGTTAAGTTATGTTTATAAATTTTATTTGTATTATTTTGTATATATTATTATTATTTGGTTTATTTTCGCATTTATTATTTCCAGTTGCCGCTGCATCAGTCAGTGCCGCTTTGGCATGACTTTTCTTGCATGTAAAATTCTTTGCTTCCTAACATTTTCTCCCCAAACTTGACTCTTGTAACAATTGGGAAACGATTGCCAAAGGTTGGGCAGTACAGATGTTGAATACTCGTAGTACATGTTCCAATTACGTAGTCAGCTCCAGCTACACTGCCCTCCTCCATGTCCATGGGCCTCCTACACATCCCCTTTGCCTCCTCCTAAGCTCCTTTTTCCACACAAAAGCCAACAAAAGAGTGTCCCTATGCTGCCCAAAAGCCACTGTGTTCTTTTATTGCCATATACTCGTTCTATATTCATTTCCATTGCATTTCTGTACCCCGTCTGATTGACCTCTCCAGGGCTTATGCCCTTGCCCTCAGCCCAAATTGAAATTATCCTTAAAGAAGGGCACAATTCTGGGAATTTCTTTCTGTTCTTTTCTTTCCTTATCTTTATTGTGGAAAATAGTTGTTCCACTTTCTGTGCACAACACACGAAAAAACCCCCCACGTGATTTCTATTAATAATTGAATAGAAAATAGTTTGCCCCTGGCACTGCCCCAGCCACTGCCTTTAGCTGAATTATTTTACCTTTTGCCACATGGACTGGCAGGTTATTTACATATTTATTGGCCAATTTCTGTGCCGAGTTTATTAGTTTGTGTGTCGTATGAGACTTTTGGGCATCGCTGACTCTTGTGTTCCCTTTTAATTTCAATCTTGGGAACTCATTTGATTCCCTTTTCATTCATTCTTTTACACAACAAAGGCATAGAGAACCTGTCCTGGTGAATAGAGATCCTAATGATGTTTTTCAGAATGCATTTCCCACACACACACACACAGCGGACCCAACAAAGTGATTTCCCATAATAATTGAATGAGGATTGTGTGTGCCTCTTCCTCCAGTGGGGAGTGTATTCAATGATTGGCCCAAGCCCATCCACTGGGGGAATTGTTTGCAATTTGCTTACCCTTCTGGCTGAGCTGAAGCCGCAGCCCACGCCTCTGCCTGCCTGCCAGCCCCCCCAATGAAATTAGCTCCCGTCGAGTGGCAGCCCGCTCGTCCTTGACATTGTGGGCTGGCAGGCTGGCAGGCAGGCAGGCAGGCAGGCAGGCAAACTGCAAAATAAACAGGCAAAAACAAAAACAGTTTTACATGCAGCCCCGAGCGGGAGTGGGTGTGGCAGTAGGCGCTCGTCTTGGCCCTGCTGCTGACTTATTAACATTTTATGCGAGAAATATGACAATAAACAAGCTCCCCACTAAATAGTTGTGTCAATAGAGCAGCTCAGTGTTTCCCCACAAAAGCAATAATATCTTTACAGTCAGTGCCAAGCTATGACCTAACTCAATAGGGAGGCTCCTCCGCTGTGACACGTAACGAAGGTCAAAAGGTGGCCGAGTCTATGGCTTCGAATGTGACTCTCAACTGACAATAGATGTTGCCCAAAGTAGCTAAAGGTTGTGGCTCATAAATCAATGGAAATGGCCCCAGAAGAAAGGACTCTGATTATGGGACTGGGTGCCCTTTCTTTCGGGTTTCCCTTCCTGTTGGGCTGCCATCAGTTCTGCCTTCGTTGAAATGTTTATGCCCATGCCCAGAGTTCAGGTTATGTCAACTAATGTTCAACAATTGAGTCATTCATGGGGCCAGACCTTTGGCTGAACTGCCATCCGCCTGCCGCGTGATGTTTGTCAATGACAAATTGTAAAGTTTGCCATTTCGCATCATTTACCTGTCGCCTCTTGAGTGCTGCCATTTAAGTCGATTAGTGAAATTGTTTGTGGCCCTTTTGGCAGGCTCAAAAACTGACTGACTGACTGACTGCCTGTGTCTGTTGGCATTGGCATTTCCATCGGTATCCATTCAAATCAATTGAAGCGCAACTTCAGCGATGTCAAAGTTCAAAAAGTGCCACTCAACGACGTCTTGCCAGCTACCAAAATATTTTCTTGTGGCTCGTCTCGGGGGCTTCTACTCTTCGTGTTGAATGAAGATTGACAGCTTAATGTATTTCACGTTCAGCTGAACTCAAAGTGCGCGTGCAGCCACTGTCAGCTGCTTCTCCTGCTCCTCCTTTCAGTCCGCTCTAATTTCCCTTTGGAGCCATTATTCACGCACGCAAAATTCACATTTTTCTCTCTGCTCTCCGCTCCGCCTTAAGTGCAACAATTAGCAAATTAAATAACAACTTTTGCATAAAACTCAACTTGAAACTCGCACAATACGCTGGGCATTGGCCCATGCTGCGGGGCACTCGTTGACTCGAAACTTTCTCAGTTTCTTTTTATTTTTTTGAGGCTCCTGTCACTGACATTGAAAGGCAATTAAAAAACTCTCGCACTACCGCCCTGAGCCAATTCTTTGGACTGTGAAAGTTTCCGCAGACAAATCAAATGGCCGTTCGCATAATTTCTAATTGAGAATAGTTAAAGCAAAAGGCCTTTGATTTATGAGTGTCACACGGCTCAGGCCAATCAATTGTTTGGGTTGGATTGTGGGGAATTCTACACAATCGATTTTTGTTCCATGGAATCTCTTTTTGCGATCACGCTTCGACTGCCTGTCAGCTTCCAGAGAGTTCACGAGTCACGCATGTCAAATGATGTTTTCATTTCAACTTTTATTATGTGCGAAGCTGTGAACTTTAATACAACAAAAAGGAATTATAATATGAAGCAAGAGTGAAATCAGCTAAGCGTTTGTGTACATCATAAAAGTATATGGCGCTACGCTTTTTATTTGTTATATTTTTGTTGCTTATTTCTTTGATGCTTCATTAGCAAAGTTTATAAATATTTTGCACATGTGAAAACGGGGGGAAGCTGTGGCAAATATTACTTATTAAACTTATGGAACTTTAATCGATTGGAGGAATAATTTTGGGGTGACATTTGAATGCGTTTCCATGGGAAATATTTGTCTAATTATTTTTGTAATCATTAATAATTTTCTGAAGCCTCAAAACTTGATCTACACTCAAAATTCTCCTAGTATAAACCTTGTCTCCTCTCTGTCCAGTATTTTCCTCTCATTTTTGTGCAGTTTTGTCGCGACACACACAGAACTTGTTGCCACAAAACACACGCACACAGATTTCCAAGTGCATACAAAACATACAAACACAAAAATCAAACGGGAAGAAAAAACGTTCGGCCAGTCAGCCAAGTAATCGTTAAAAACGAAACCAAGTCAAAAGGCTGAGAAGAGAGAGATTGTTGTGGTGGAGTGGGAGGAGGTTAGCGGAGGGAGGATGAGTAGAGCGGAGGGGATGAGTGCAGAGGGGATGAGGGTAGCGGGTAGGTGTTAATGGCCTTAATAGCCAAACGTGATGAGCGAACAAGTGAACGAACAAGCGACAGAGTGTGAAGCAGAGCCACACAAATCAGCTCCAGTTCCTCCCTCTCCCAGCCATAAATGTCAGAGATCTCAGTGGAACAGGATGGCCGGCCGGCACGTGGCTAAAAGCGAACTTAATACGCCCCAAAAGCGATCTGCATTGCAGGGATGCTGCCCGACTGCCTCGGACACAAAAGGATTGAATTACGCACCGAACGGAGACTCAGTTGCAGGCTCCCTGCCACGTCCCCTCTGTGGGTTAATGTCCTGCCGTGCCCTAACCTCTGAGGCCGTTCCGCCTGTGCCTACATCTGAGGCCCCTGCCTGCCCCATCTAGGTTAGTGGCACAAAACTATTGAGAGCTGCCTTTTTTTTTTTTTTGCCCATCGATCGGGCCTCGAGCTGCAGCTTCCACACTTTCTGTGTTTGGTGTCCGTGTCGGGCAGCTGCATTATTGATTACAAATTGGATTATGCAGCTTTCGTTTGGGCACAAATGCTGGATAAATTACATGGACACACACACACGGACTGTGGCTGATTGAGTGCCAGTTGCCCCCTGCCCCCTGCCCCTCTGTGAGTTGCAATTTTGGACCTTAAAAGCACTCCGGCAAACACAATTACAGCACGGCGCCAAATTCAATTGATTGAAATGCATTTATTTAAATATTGCATTAAGGGAAATTGCATTTTGCTTTTGCTTCCACAAAATTTGCACGAGTTAAACAGAAACCGAGGCATAACCGAGACTTTGAATGCCCTAACTACGAATGTTGCTGTCAATTCGGAATATTTGGTGGCACTTTTTAATTGATTTTGCTCCAGATAAAGGTTTAAATCGCAGCATAATAATATTTACATCGAATGGGCAGCTTCTTTCCTTCTCTTCAGCCGCGTAAAATCATGAGAGCCGCCTGCAAGGGTATACAAATAAAAGTGGGAAGCATTTCGACTGTTTGCCTGCTGGCTGTGACCTGCCCAGGGGTAAGAGATTGGGTTGGCACAGGGACAAGCTGAGGGAGAGGCAGGGGGTGCTGCCCGTGCGGTTCATTAAACTCGTGCAAATAAATAATATGCAAATAGCGTACATAATAAATGGCAATAAATGCAGGCAACAATTTTCATTCAAGACGCCAAGAATTGCACTTCTTAGCCGGTGCCACAGAGGCAACCCAATGCCCACAGGCTACCCCTTACCCCGCTGAGCATCCGCCTGCAGCCGCCTCCAGCTAAGGTGCATTGGCTTTTTGGATATTTAAGGTTGAAGGGCGACGCACATGAGTGCTCGGACGAGGGGAGATGCTCTCTGCGCCTCAGGATTATTATTGTCTGAGCATTGACAGGCAGCTGGCGACAATGGAGGCGACTCCCAGCAGCCGGGTTCAAGGTGCACACGACAGAGTGCCCCTGGGCTGGGGGCTGAGTCAACGAAGCAAAGAAAACGGCAAAGAATACTGCGAAGAATATTGAATGGCATATGCGAGTGAGATGTTGCGCATCAATGGACGAGGGAAGGTTTTCTATGGCCACATTGTTCCTAGCAAAGTCAAAGAGTGAGTTCACATTTCCAGCATAGTTTCATTGGGCATAAAAGGTATGCTGCATAAATGCAAAAAGCATGCAGAAAAGCTCTTAAATTCAGTCGAAAAATCTGTTACATTTTGCATGAAAAGTTTGTAAAGTTAACTTCATTCGCTGAGACTCAGATAAGTCTTAAAGTTACTCCTTTCATCGCTAGACAAAGTTAATGTTCTGCACTCCATTCTGCACTCTTTTAATTTGCGTATCCCGGAAGCACTTAAAAACTTATTTAAACTCACGAAAAACTTCGCTAAATAATTAAGCTAAATTCCCTCAAATCTGCGCTGTATTCGCAGCACTCTTGGCTCCACGTTAACACTTGAATCTCAATAATTTACGCATCTTTTAGCCGCAAAGCTCCCAAGCACCCAAACTGCGTACAGTTGCGCACAAAATACAGCGCCACATGCCGCACTTCAAGGTGAAATCGGGCGGCAGGCTAATGCCCCATATTTAAGCAGCAACAGCGAGCCGCTGTAAGCCCACACAAAACCCACGGAAGACCCAACCCAGTTTCAGGCCACGCGTCAAAGTTTGCCTTAAAAATGAAGAGCAGCAAAAATTTCACACAAAATAAAATCAAATAAAATGAAATAAAAATTAAACAAGTGGCGGACATGTGATTATTGTTGTTGTTGTTGTTTTGATCATTAATTTTAGCGATAAATATGCATAAAGGCCAAGAAAACAGGCAGCGAGCAATGGGCGGAGCGAGCGAGCTATAAAAATGTTTGCCCAACCATTTAGCAGGGCCCAAAGCTGCCAGCTTTTGCACACGCATGTTGCTACACTTCCCCACTCCCTATGGCTTTTCGTTTGATTTGTTACCAAAAATATACGGCGTCAATTGAATGTGCAAATAGCTGCCCACGCTCCCCCTCGGACTGAGCCTGGCACTTGGAAGTTTAATCTTGAAATTTATGCAACAAATGGGACACATTTTCCCTCTCAGGCAGCGCTGCCCTAAACAACACTTTACGAATGATTGATTGACCCTCTCCGACTTTCAGCGCATTAAGCATCAACCATACGCCCCATTGCACACACACAGAGGGAGACATTTTATTGCCTCTGCCAACGCTTCGCCTCCACTCGTCCCCCTTTTGCAATATCCTGCTCTCAATAACAACAGGATCAACAGCTGGCATTGAATGCCATTTTGAATGCTGATTGAGAGGTGCAAACAGTGGGGCCGCTGCTGCCGCTTTGATTTTGCTGATGAGATTTGCTGCTCTCTCAGTGTGATGTGTCCATCAAATGCCAAAGGTGCCAGTCCGCTAATAGCCTTTCAGGATCTCCAACACATGTGCACAATTTTCATATTTGATTAGCTGCCATTCTGCGCCTGCAGTTTCCCAGCTGGCTGGTCATTTTTTAATATGACATTCAATGGAGCAGAAGCCCATCAAAGGGCAGGAGCAGGGCACAATGGATATCGCACATCGCATCAACTGGAAACAAAAAAGCGATGACCTGAAGCCACGGGCACAGGCTCGCTGATGCGATTATGCTGGGCTGCCCGAGCCAGCGACTTTGAAACTGTAGTCCTGGGGCTCTGCCATGCATTGAACTGTGACAAAGTTGGCAGAGGGGGCAAGCGACACGCGTTGATGACAAATGCCAAAACTTTCATTTGGGGGCAAGAGCAAACAAAGAATGCAGCACCCGGAATGGGCATCAATCATGCCAAAAATTGATTAGTTTTAACGCGTCTTTCCGAGATTCGTGTTGGGTTGGTGGACAAATATTTGTGACACGCTTCAAATGTTATAAATGGGAGTCTCATCTGCACCACTCTGCTGGGAGTCTCATCTGAGCAGCTGCTCCCCGATTGCAGCTGCAAGTGTCGCCCGGCCTGGCTGCCTGTCAAACGTGTTGCAAGCTTAACTCTAATTTCCGCACAAACATTCCATTCAATAGATAAAATCTACAGCCATTCAGTCAGTCAAGCGGCTTTGGTAATGGACGGCAACTAAGTCGGCAGCTGGGGGAATGGTACGGGGCGTGGCACGTGGCTGTGGCTGTGGCATGTGGCTCTGTTTGTGTCACAATCTATAGCATACTCCTGAGCGCAACGCAATGCTACCAGGCACTTGGCCAATTCATAAAAAGCCAATAGCGATGACTACTCAAAGCCATTTCCGTTGCATTTTCAGCAAAAATGACAATTTCGCAGCAACGTGCCAGAGGGCAGGCACTCCTCCACTCCCTGCTGCTGCTGCTCCTCCTCCTCCTGTTGCTCGTTATATTTTCTTCAGCGGAAATGCACTTGAAAGTGCTAAAGGATTTCCGGCTTAGTGCTGCTCCATGCCATCGCCATCGCCATCGCCCGACCATGTCAACGCCTCGCTTGATTAATGCCAAAGCGATTGGCTGGGGCTGGCGTTGAGGAGCTCGCCGGAAACTGCATTTCCTGTGGCACACGGCTCCAGAGTGGAGCCTGGCAAATGAATGCAATTAGCGGCAGCCTGAGAGCCTGTCAGCAACGGGCGCACCCTCACCACTCACTCTCTCCCTACACCCTTAAGCCTGGCCAAAGACATCTCACAGTTTATGGGTTCTGCGACACCTTGCGGGGGGACGGAAGGCTGCTTCGTCGTTGTGTAATTTACGAGCAGCTCAGCCGCTCCTTGGGCCAGGCTTCCGCTATCTGTGGCCACGGCTCCTCCTTCGCCAAAGTATGCATTAAAGTTTTATATGTCACTCATACGCCATGTTGCACTGCAGCGAAGTGCCCGGGCCGCGGCCCACAGCCCGTAAATATTTCCCCCAAGTGTTTTTTGCTGCCGACTCCTTTCCCGGGCAGGCTCACAAAACTTTTCCACGTGCCAGTTTTTACTCTTCTTATTGTCGGCTTTTTGTTGCTTTGCTGTTGGAAAATATGTTTTTGTGGGTGGAAAAATCATTGCCCAGCCATTTGACAGCAAATGCGCATATCGGTAGCAAAGTTTCGTCGCTGCTCCTTTTTTTGTTTTGCTCACTTTTAGCTTGTTGTTAATTTAGTGGAAAATTGTTTTGGGGCAGGCAGCAGGCAGGGAGCAGGCTGTAAGCGTGCTGGGAGCTGGCTTTGATGGCATGTTCTGTGGTTTGTTGGCTGTCTGATTAAAGTTTACACTCTGTCGGGGTGAGAGGAGCATGGACAATGGGCAGAATTTTAATAGAAAATCATCAGAAATTTGCAGATACTCCACTTGCAGGTTTTTTTCCACTAGCAGAAGACTTTTCCCACTCGTTGCAGCCCTTTCCCTACCCAAAATAAATAAGTTCCCACCATTATTCTTTATCTCTGAGCCACCTCTGAGCAGGCTGCTGCTGTATGGCTGCTGTCTAGACATGAATCACAGCCCATCCCAGACATTTGCTTATTACGGGACACATCTAATATTCGTCACCTTTCTCGTTATTTGTAGCCATCCTCCGCACATTGTAAATTATAACACTCATACGCAGTGTGGCCTGCCGCTATCTGTCATTGACAGCCCCGAGGCAACAACCAGCAATGACGATTAGTTTGCCACGTGGCTGGAGTTGGGTGACTGCCAAAGGTAAATCCTCTGACGTGGATGCGAGCGAATGTTTTGCATGTGATTATGCACTTGCACCGCGCACCCACCTCCCGCACCCACCGAGGGCACACCCACGCAAAACGGAGCTTGCGGCTGCCTGTCCTTCACGTGTTGCGAGCGCGTAGGGTTTCCCGCTGCTCGTATTTTACGATTTTTGAAACGTTTTTGCCGGGCAACACGTGAGCTCCCGGCAGCTACAAATACATTTGAAAATAAATCCAAAGGTAAAAAGAAAACGGCAATGAAAATGAAACGAATTTGCATATCAAGTGCCACGTTAGTGCCACAGATGGGAAATATTTTAAATATTTTATTGTTTTTCATATGCATATGAATGGAATGAAATGAATTTCTGATTGCCATTAGCCGGCGTGGGCAGTGCGAGAGTCCTTCAAGCACGGAGCTCATGAATGAGGCATAAATGGGGCACAAAATTAAATTTTGTTTCTGTGATTTCTGGTTGGTCAGCAAAATATACAAAGAGTTTTCCGGCCAGCAGCACAAAACAGTTGAGAAACAAGCAACAAAAATAACGCCCGCAGCAGTCAGGCAAAAATGTTATTGGCTTTGTTCTACGGGAGTAGGAACCTCCCTGGCTTCAGGCACTCTTCTTGGTTCAGCTGTGTCCACTGACCGAGTTAGCGCTGTCAAGCAGTCCACTTGCCACTTGGGGCGGAGAGTGAGAGAGAGAGAGAGAGCGCGCTCTGTTGATTCGGCAGCTGCAACAGAAAGCAGCAGCAAATAAGCCACACAACAAGAGCAACTGACTTTGGCCCTGAGCAGCAGAGGGAGCACAAGGAGCAGAGGTAGAAGGAGCAGCAGAGGCAGAACTTCTCCCACATCCTGTCTAGTTATTCCTTCGCTCGTTCTGTTCCTCCTCTGTTGCATAATTTTGGGCGCACAGTTGACAGGACACACAGCAACAAACCCACACAAGCTAGTGCCCCGACCAGCTTTTTATTTAAGTAATTATTCGTAGATAAAAATTCCCCAGAAGAGCCCGCACGGAAATGGGTTCAACCTTTGTTATGCCAGACAGCTCTCGGCTGTCTCTGTGTCTATCTGTTTGTCTGTCTGTGAGTGTGTGCTATGTGTGTGTGTGTGTGTGTCTCCTGTTTACGTGTGTGTAAGTGAGAGCTGCTTAAGTGCTTTTGCCATGGCTCAGCCGCTCACTGCTGCTGCTGCTGCTTGGCTGCTTTTCTAGCTGGAAAAGTGTAGAAAAAAGTGTAGGAAAATGTTGCATATTTTCTAGCCTTAAGCCAACACTGGACCCAGAGCACATGTACGCCCTGCATGGTGCAGGACTCCAAAAAAAATATGGAAAAAATATGGAACAAAAAAATAGCAAAAAATAAAAGGCATTTAGCAGCGACAAAGCGTCTGTGTGATGTTGTTATAAGGCTCTCTATGCCCCGCCTGCTCCTTGTCACCTCTGGCACCCACAGCCCCATCCCGCTCCTTGCCACCTCTGGCACTCGGACCGTGCACCACAGCAACCTTCGGGCGCTGTCCTCAACGCATTTTGTGCTGTCTTTGTGCAGGGCACAAAAGCGCTTTGGTCGAGTGTGGCATATTTTGAGCTTGAAAAAAGAGAAGCAGCGCAGACAGACTTTATTTCACCTTCGCTGAAATGTATGCCAGACATGTCCTGCACGAAAGGGTTGCTCTCGGGTTGCTCACGGGTTGCTCTTGGGTTGCTGTTGTTGGGTTGCTGGCAGCATCTTTTGGCTATGCAAATGCCGTTGTCGGAGTAAGGACTAATAAACAATTTACGCGATATGCAGGATAAGTAAGCGCTGAACTTGAGCACAAGCGGCGAGCTCTAATGCAATTTGTTGTGTGGCATTGAGAGGGGTCTGGAGCTGGGGGCTGTACCCCGAGAAGTGTCATGAGCTTGCACATAATTGCATTTCATTGTGATTGCCTCGTTGCCATGCCACAGCGAGTAAACGTTCCCCTAACCAGCCTTGGGGCGGCACTCAATCCTCTATCGCCCCCTCGCTGCATTGCACTTAATCAAATTGTGGCGCTGTGGCAAATGTCAGTGAACCTTGAGAGTGAATTCCATGCAATTATTTGCCACACAGTTGTCCGCACACAATTGTGCCACAAGGTTCAAGAACAACAGACCAGGACTCCGGCATGAACTTGACGATTGTCAGGACATTCGCCCGGCCCGAGTGCCGTAAAAATGGAGAAGCAGCAGCAGCAGCAGCAGCGAAAAACCAACAATGCCAACCGTCACGTACAAAGTTCTCGCTCTTCTCGCTCGAAAGTAGTTTTTGCCTGCACCCAGGACTAAGGTTAGAACTTACAGCCAGGGATCTCTGTGTGTATCCTCCACCTGCAGAATTCTGAGACTGTCGCCTGCAAAATTTACATTTTACATTTTACATTTCCTACTGCGAGACCATAAAGTAATTTGTTTAATTCCATTACGAGCAGTCAGCTACGTGACGGGCATGAGGAAATTCTGGGCACAACTCGGGGCAAAGCTGGAGGCGCAACTCTGGACACTGACCATGGACCCTGTCCATTCGGAACCGCGCAGCATGCATCGAGCATTGAAAATTTGTGCCAATTAGAGTCGCCTTGTTGCGGGTCTACGCGGGCACCATGGGGCGTCCTGACATGGCCAGACGAGCCACAGCAGAGCAGAGCAGAAGCCCTCTCCCTCCACTGTAAATCAAATGTTTTCTTTCCTTGGACACTTTTTTTGTGTCCCTGATGGTGCCACGAGCGTTGAGCAGAAGGCACAAGCGGTTGGTTGCCTGGGTTGCCACGAGCGATGGCTGGCATGGTCTGCCCTGGAGTGTACATTTATTTTAATGAATTTTTAATGCACTCTTGCCTTGCACTTTCAATCGCGTTTGCTGTTTGCCAACTTGTCAAGTTCGACGTGGGGGGAGGGGTCTGGGACAGCAATTGGAACGCGCGTGGACACGGACTGTCAGGGCACAGGTGCTGCTTGGATTAGCATTGAAAAATAGCTGATTGTGTGGCAGCCACGAGGACAAGATAGCAGCGGGCAAAGGTGCAGAAGCTAGCAACAGTCCTTTATAGTACGAGACACAAGCCAGCACCTAGAACTGGCTGCAAGAAAAGGCAACCATCAGGCATTGATTGCCACTAACAATATGCTGCCATAAAGCTGACAGCTGACTGAATGCCAATCAATCAGAACTAACGAATATCAATGGCAGTGTGGGTGTGCTCGTAGCATTTTCATTAGCCTCTCATTAATGTGAAATATTCATGACCGCTGACAGCCATGCGTCTGCTGCGTTTCTCTCTCTCTCTGTGAATTATGGCCATAAATATATCTTCTGCTCTGCTGCAGCTCGAACTTTTATAAACTCATTTAGTTGTGGCGAGCGTTCAAGGACGTGGCCAATTAACCTGCTCGAAACACCTGCAGCTAATGGGTTGGTCACTCCACTCTGCGCTGCTCCTCCTTTCGCTTTGGCCTGCATGCGATGCGCCGCTGGGTTATATCACGGTTTAAAAATAGCCTTTAATATCAATAATAATAATAGATAGCTAGCTAGATGTGTGTGGCACATTTTCCGGGTTTGCCAATGGGTGACTGGCGTTCCGAGTGTGTCTCTCTTGTGTGTCGGTGTCTTTTCCTGTGTGTCTCCCTGTTTGATAACCATAAAAAAAAGGCAAAATAGCAACTGGGTGGAGTCCGTCGGTTGCCCCGTGTGCGTGCCACACACATTCACAGCTAGTTGCCACCTTTTGGCCTGCATTTCTGCCTCCGCCTCTGGCGTTGCCCATCGATTTTCCAGCTAAACCGCCGCCATTTTTAATGGCTTTCATTACTGGTCTGCGTTGTCTTTTGCTTGTCTTTTACTCGTACTTTTACCTTCATCATACTTTTTTCCTGCCTGCTCCTGCTGCTCCTTCTCTTTCCTTTCTGTTGTTCTTTTGCAGCCTTTTTGCTGACTTGATTAAGAAGGCGGCGACTCATTTATCAACGAATTTAATTACGCTTCGCATAATTTTCTCTGCTTGTTATTAAAGATGTCACGTTTACGTGCAACGAGGTGCTGGGGCACTGGCTGGACACATTAATAATGCATGCTGGACCGTTTGTGTGCCTGAGACATTACGCATACGCCACCGCATGTAACGATAGACCGCTAACGGGCACCACAGGCATTGCCCTCGTGTAAAATACTTCCGGCTAGGAGGGAGAAACCCAAGAGCAACCCAAGAGCAAACCTAGAACTTAGAGGCAACCATTCAGCCGTGGCCATGGGCAGAGTTTGGGTCTCTCTCTTGTTAAAAAATCTCTGTGAACTGTGTGGGCGGTATATGCCATCATTAAATATTTACACTTTCATAAATGTGTGAGTGCATTCAGAGGTGCTTAAATATTTGACGGCAAAAACTGATGGTAGAGTCTGCCAACGCTCCTGTCCCTGTTGCTGCTCCTCAAAAGCCAAAAACAAATGTGAAAAGCGACTGAGAAAAGCTCATGCAAGCGTGAAAATTCACAGCAGCAGCAGCAACAACTCAACCAATGCAATGCTCCTCCGACTTACTGCTGCCTCCCCTTGATACATTTTTCATTTGAATATTTTTGGCTCATTAAAAGAGCCCCAAAAAAGGTACAAAGAAGTTCGGCATTCGTAATTGTTGTGTAGTGACAGACGGACACAAAGAAAGAGCCTGGGCTATGGATACGCGCGCAGGGCCAGGGTCTGGGCCAGTGTCTGCCTCTGGGTCTGAGTAGGGGTTCGGGTCTCTGTCTCTCTGCTCCCGCTAAAAAGTTCATCTGTTTCCTCTGGTTTTCCGCTCCCCCTGTGCAGAGTTCATTTGCGGCTTGTTCGTGCATAAAAATACAAAAATATTTTAATGTAATTACATGGAAAACATTCGAATACGCAGAAACGCGCAGCCACACACACAATTTGTGTGCGGCACTTTGCGGCATATTTACACGATTAAAATCATTGTGCAGCCAGGCAGGGAGGCCACACACAAAAGGATTTTGATTTATGTACGGGCTATGTGCGACCCACTTAAAAGTTAATCATGTTTTATGGATCAATCACTTAATTGCCAATGCATTCCAAACGGCACAGCGTGGGCGGTGGCGCTCGAAATAGATTTGCATTTTGCCACCAGCGAACGCTGCTCCAATAAGTGAATGCCATTAAGTGCAATTGTAATGGCAATTCGGACAGTGACTCCTCCACCCTCTTGCGCTCCCGCTCTGAATAATTTATCAACTATAATGTTGCCATTAAACGTGCACGGGGTAATGTGTGAGCCCATAAAAATACATGCGACAATTTTCGACTAATGTTGACCATAAAACAGGCCACAAAAATAACAAAAAGCAGCAGCAACAACAACAAACCAAAAACAAATACAAACAGACAAAGGAACGCATGGATATATATTTTCACAGGCGCTAATTAAAATATACAAGCCGCAAAATGGCAAACAGCAAAAGGCAAAAGCAACAACAACAACAAAACCGAGCTGGCAGCCGCAGGACCCACAATGCGTCAAATGTGGCGTATACGTAATGTACAATTAAGCACAGACACACACAGCCCCACACACAAGACACTCAAACAGTCCGTCAAAGAGCAGGCGACAGACTGTAACCAAGCAGCGCGGTTTGCTGCCAGGACTACGACTAGTTTGGGTTTGAGTTTGAGTTTGGGTTCCTCCTGCTGCCCTGTTGCTCTGCTGCTTCTGGCCGTTTCCGCTTCCTGTCTGTCCCTTCGTGCGTTTGCCTAATTGAAAGTAAGCAACAGCATGACTTGTACACAAAAATGCACACTAAAAAAGCAACATTAAAGTTTTTGAGGCCCCAACCCGCCCTAACCGATGCTGTGACTGCCGGGTTGCCACAGATAATTAGATGAAGGAAAAGGTGGAGTTTCAAAGTTAAAATAAAATATATAGAAAATATATAACAGACCCACTTGAAGAGCAGCTGGGGGAGCCATTGAACAGAGGTTTTTCAGGCACTAAAATTGCTCTAAATTCCCAAAACTCGCACTCCATTTTGGCACAAACTCCTTCCAATTTCCCAAGCTAGCAGCTCGTTAAGTTCTCATTCCTAACATGCTAATATACACCGATAAGAAAACAATTTTTCGCCACTTTAATGAGCCATAATAGCGCGTAGTTAGGTGGCCTAGAGACTGTGGCACAAGCATACCCATGTCTACCCCCGGTTGGAGTCATTTAAATTACTCACAAGACGTGGCCGCTGCCAAATGGCTGCTATAAAACTGCATTGTCTTTATTTTTAGTTGGATGCCAAGGCACGTAATGTTAATGTTTGTCTTTGGCTTGACACAGAGCCCACACAGACACAGAGACTGGCACTGGCACTGGCACTCACTTGCACACAGCGCCAAAGGCAAGAAGTTAAATTAAAATTTCATGACTGCCCGCTCGTGCTCGAGGAGTCAGTTGCTTTCATCTCATTGGCTCGTTGCTGGCACCTGCTAATCAAATCAGCGACAGAGACAGAGTTTTGTGTGTGCGCAAAGGGAATACGCTTGGGCATTCCTCAAGGAGCTTTGCCTGAGAGCTGCCAAATGGAGCTGCTCTGAGTGAGATGCCAAGCAGCTTAAGCGCCAGCCAGAACGGATTAACAAGTGCACAGATTTGTCAGAGAGGTTCGCAGTTTGTAATTGAAGGCATTTCAAATAATTGATGAGTTTTTATAGGGGTTTGAAGTGCGCAGAAATGGAGTGTTTCATTGGGAACACGAAATGGAATTTAATTGAAGGGTAGAAAACTTTGTTTAATTGGAGATTTTATATCAATAAAAGAATTTATTTATTTTGAAAGTATTTCATAAATTTTAAAGAGGGATGATCGCCCAGGATTAAATTGTAATAAATTCAAAATTGTTCCTATAAAATCTATAAACATTTTTCTCAATCAATAAAGTATTTTAAACACTTCTTCTGAGAACAAATTAGGTAGAGTTCAGAGTTAAAATGTAATGTAATGTCCTTGGTTAATTTATAAACTATTTTTCAATCTATCAAAAAAGTGCCAAACTCTTTCCGAGAATAAATTAGTTGGGGTTAAAAATTAAATTTTACTAAATCCAAAAGTAGCTTCTTTTAATCTCTAAATATATTTTTCAAGAGATAAAAAACGAATGTCACACACACACTTTTCGATGATAAATTAGTTATAGTTTGAAGCAGTTTTTTCTTGCAAAAACCACTCCATAATAGCCCCAAAAAAACCACCCAAACTGTATTAAAAGCTGCACAAAAATAATGTAAGAGCAATCAAAAATTTGCAAAGCTGTCCGATCTCATTCCCCTAAACTTTGACACGTAAAGCTTGCGCTTAGCTCTCAAATGGAATCACAAAACAAAACAATTTATAAATGCGCTGCAGCAATGCAGGGCTCCCGCTCGACCAAACTCTGCACCAATTAAGCCTGGTCAAAAAGCACTTTGGCCAGACTTTGGCTGTTCACACAATATTCACACCAAAAACCAAGCAAAATATTTTCCAATTTAATTAAATTTTGTACTGCGGCGACAACTTTTGAATGCCTCAATGCACAAAGTTTTGGTAAACTATTCGGGTTGAACAGGTAAAGCGAAAAATGAAAGATGACAAAAATTACTCACTCTGTGGGAAGAGTTTCACTTTTAAATATCGAAATTCACGGTCGCTGTATGGGGCTAATTGATCGTTAACTAATTAAACAATTTACTGCGATGCCTGCGATATTAATTAATGCACTCCGTTGGCTACTATTTCCCGAGAGATTCCGAGAATTAGTTTTGCTGCTGCTCCTGTCACTGTTTCCCGAGTTAGTTTGATAGTTAGTTTGAGGGCGATTGGCTGCTCCTGTCACTGTGCCTCTGTTCTCGTTTATATGCAAATGACCCAACAAGTCGGCGGCGACTGATTCGAAACTTCAAAAATCTCTCTGGCGCAACGAGTGCAGCGGCAATGGCAGCAAAGCCGAAACCGAAACCGTACCGAACACGAACCGAAGTTGTCGAGGCGCAACGAGTCCTCAAACAGGAACGAGGACAGCAGCCACGGCAGCAGCGTATTACCAACAACCCCCTCTGCTGCTACGCTCCGTGTTGCCATATCGACGGGACTGTGACTGGGACTGGGACTGCTGGGAGTTGAGACTCGGGACTCGCGACTCGAACTCGGCAGTCGAACACGGCCACTCGTGCTGGCTCTCGGAAGAACTGTCTGGCTGCGTTCAGGGTTCGTTGCGAACTGTTTTGGTGGCTTTTTTCTGCACTGCCTTTGGGTGCGTTCGCCACTCACTTCCTGCACACACGTTCGAGTTGCAAGCTCCTGGCAGCACACACCATTTGGGTGGTAAACACAACATGGATGTGGCTGGGACCCGAGACTGTGGCTGTGGTTCTGACTGTGTCTGTGGCTCCCTCCTCCCAATGACGGCTACGTTTTTTGGCACTTGCCTCTCGAGTGATGTAACTTTTCGCTTGGCGGCGACACTTGTTGGAGTGTTGTTGTTGCCAAGTGCAAGTTTATGCGCAGTTGTATCTGTATCTGTGTTAACTTGGCACAAAGTTCATCTCTGACAGCAGCTTCTTTACCATTTGACATGCTAATGGAAACGGAAACTTCCGGCAAGTTTCAAACTTGACAGCAAAAGTTGCAGCAAACTTTTGTGGACTGGCCCCATTGATTATGCATTGATTTTAGCCATGGGTAAGGGAATCTTCAACACACTTTACACTCACTAATCTGCAGTTATCTTTGCTTAGAGTATAGGAAGCTGCAAAGGTTAGGCAGGTTCCAGCTGCATCTCCGTTGCCGGGTGTGTTCCGCCTAAGTGCCACGCATATTTCATTTACACGTGCCTCCGCCCACCGTAACGTCAAAGACTACCGCAACAAATAAAACGTGTAGCAGCCAACACAACACAACAGACACCCAACCCCCAGACCCAACACAACACAACAGACACCCCACACATTCACACCCAACCCCAACGCACATCCCTGTCCCACATGTTCGCTTGCAACACGTTCGATGGCGCAGCTACGCTGTAACTTCGCCGTTTCTAGGTATTTTTTGGTGGCGGTAGAGGAAGTGGCTGCTTAGGATCGAATGGGTAATGGGTGGGTCTGCTCTCTCTGTGTGTTTGTGTGTGTGGGGGGAGGTTAGGTAACTTTAATTGGGTCTTGAGGGTGCTGTAAATGCACCTTTTGCTACGGCCACCAACCCTATCGCATATCCGAGTTCATGGCGGTCATTAGCTTCGATTCCTGGGGGCAGCCCGAAAAGGTCAGTTGGTCACATTAGCAACGGCAGCAGCAACAGCAGCAGCAAAGAGCATCATCAGCAGCAGCGACCGACAAAATTCAAAGGCGCATCTCATAAAAGTTTCGATTACAGACTGCTGATATTATTTTTTTTTCGTTGCATAAAAGAGGTTTTTATCTGCCAGTTCCAGACGCCGGTCAAGCACCTCAGACTGAGAGAGAGAGATGATGATGTGCGGGGGCTATCGGGTTACGCAGCAGCCCGACGCAGCGGCAGTCAAGTTATTAACCTCAGGCTCTGAGCTGCTGATCTCTCTGGCTAACAAGATTACAATTTATGGCATGGCAACAGGGTCTTAGCTGAGACAGGAAGCTCCCAGCAGCTTTCTAAGTGAAGTTTAACGAAACTTTAGCAAATTTCCAGAAGAAATTAGAGCGAATTTCCAGCAGTTTGCTGACTGAAATGAAAGGGAAACTGCCAGCAAATTGCTACAAAGAAATTGAAACTCTCCATAGGGAACACCCACAAACGAAAGCAAACGGAAGCTACACATCTCCAGAGTCCCAACTGAACTGTAACTCAAGATCAAAGGAAGACCATTACACTGATCAATGAACCCAGAGTCCGTCCCAGAGGCCGTTCCGGATCCACACATCAACGTCATCTCTCTGCTTCCGATCTCTCGCTCGGTCTCCCTGCTTCCGATCTGTCTGCACTCGATCTTCGGATCTTTTTTTTGAGCTTCCTGAAGAATCAATTACACGTCCATCCAGCAGCAACAGATGTGCGCTGGCGAGAGAGATCACTAACCATCTCGAGTTACGCCAGACACGACACAGCACTCCGTTTTTTGTGGCCTTCATTAAAAAAGAAAAAGCTGCAAAATGTTTATAGTCCTGGCAAAATGTTTCTCTTCCAACTGCAACAGAATATTCCTTTGCCTTCGTTGCTGCTGCTTGTCTATGCAATAAAAGCAACAGGACAATAGCTGTGCCATCAACAAGGATATCAGATGAAACAGGTTGCACCCAGCACCCAGCCAGCTCCTTCTCCCCTTAGATAACTAAGAAGAATTGTTTTTTAGTCCCTGTTATTGTTGTTGATGCGACTAGCGGAATGTAAAAAGTCAGTTCTTTGGAAATCATTAAAAATGCGGTGCTTTTCAGGGAAGAAAATGAAAGGGAAACCCCCACCAACAAAGCAGAGAACTCGTTGCCAATCGAAAACAAAAGCAAGTCACGGACATTTGTACGAAAATTACAAGCAATTTGTATGCAGACTGTGGGCCCAGAATTTCTTAAAGATTTTAACACTAAAAACAGAGCGGAATACTCGAAGAAAAAAACTTGGGGACTTTTCGTATTTGATGGGAAACATAAAGAAGCAAACCAAAGCACATCTTATTATTCATTAGGATAATGAAACCTTAATAAATGGAGCTAATAATGCAAGGAATTTGTGGCTAATATTATGGTGAGTGATTATATATTAACCAAAAATAATGACTATAAATAAAATTTGCCAACAAATTCCAATGCCAAATGAATTGTCAGTAAGCCAAGCCAGAGGCAAGATAGTTTAAGCTGAGCCCAAAAGTTTCCATGGAAAATAAAGCAGAAAATACACGAAAAATAGTTCCACTCATGATACTTCCACTGCTGATGATCACCTGTTGATGGGTATTATTCTTCCTGGTCTACAAATAGGCAAATGGGCTAACGACGAACGTCAGAAGCGAGCCGCGCACGCGCTCTGCGCCTCATTTCGCATTCGAGGCAGAACTCTGACGCGAACGTTCGCCGAATTATGTGCGGAACATGTGACGAAGTACATCGAAACGGGGCGTGCGAACCGATTGGCATTATAAATGACCGCTGGCAGATGATTGTCCATCCAGCTGACGATGTTGGGTGCCGCGCAGAGACACTTCGTGGCTGGACTGACAATACAGGGAGATGGTCCCGTGGGATACCCAGACCGTTTGCTGGCCTACGTGATCCACTGCACATCAGCCAAACATCCAAACAGCCGGAAAAAGTTACCTATGGTCCGAGGGTTTGCCCTACGAGCAGGAAGTGTGGGCTGATCGACGTCGTCGACCGGGTTCAGTGTCCAGTTTTTGTACTTGAAACCCAAATTACGCAGTTCCCGAAATACACCGAAATATAATCGCCCACCCCCCTCGTTATTTTTGGCCCGAACGTAAAGTACCGCTAGGCGGGCAGGCAAGTGCGCAAGTGGGCCGACCGAAAACCCGGTTGTGATGTCACCAGGGGCTAAGCGGGTTTTTCGCTCCCCCTTTTGTTTTTTTGTACCCCAACTTACACTTGAACTCGATGCACAAAGCGGAGAGGCTCCGGCGGTGGCGATGATTAACGTAGCCCCAGCCCCGAATCGAATCGAATCGAATCGGACTGGAACCTTGTTCACGCTCTTCTCACGTCAAACGGGGAGCTTGCATAAGAGGACACCCCCAGATCACATCGATTGACACGCCCCTTAAACCGATTAGTCGCAGTCTCTGTCAAAAAAAGGGCCACTGGGCAGGTATGCGTTCAAAAAGGAGACATTCAACTCCCTTTACGGGCTACCAAAATAGCTGAAAGCTTGACAATAATTTCTGTATAGCTTTCAATCTCCGATCCTAATTATTCAATTAATTATTGACTGCTGCACCAGTTTCGTTTTTTTGCTTTCTCTCATTAATCATTTGCTGTGTTGTTTCAGCATTTAAGAATCAATTAAGTGCGAAATTTATTGTGCGAAAACGCGTTAACAGTGCAAAACAATGACAGTCATTGTCGTCTCGAATGACTGCGCAAAAAAAACCAAAACGTTGATGGAGAGATGCTTTGAGTTACTTCAAGCATTTACGCACTCGTTTAGGGTGGAGATTTGCTGTGGGTACTAAAAATAATGCTACCCTTTTGGCTGCATTTATTTGTAGCCACTGAATCAACTGGTTTTGTTCTTTCTTCTCTGAAGTTTTTACTGATTAAATATGGAAGCGAGCGGGCAGAAAAGTACGGGATTTTTATGGGCTAAGGTCTGAGGTTATGAGAGTTTACCTCAAGGTATTCGTAGGAGATTATGGCTTTCAAATCTTTACGAAATCCAAATAAATTCACTAAAAGCGTGGCCTGTGAGTTGCTTCAATTATGGTTAATATTTCGTATAGCTACTACCATTTCTTGGGTTAATTATTTCCCATAAAAACATGCAACAGTAGGACCTGCCTTAGACATAGTGCCATGCTTCTCAATTGTAATGCACGTGGAAATCCATCAATCATAAGCCAAACCCTCCTCTGATTTGTTTCTACTTTAGTTACACTTGGGATCTACTTTAGTGCCGCTCAGTGATTATCCGCGACTCATTAACATGCACGTCCACACAGCCCTGACATTTCAGCTTGCAAAAATTAAACTTCTCCAGCTGAATTTTTGCCACAAAAACTTCCCAACAGTTGCCCAACCCAAACGACCAGAGCCAGTGCCAGCCATGCAGCCCAAGTACAGAAATTTCCTGCACCTGCAGCTGCTTCTGTCGCTGCTGCTGCTGCTGCTGCCCTTCGCTTTGACAGCTAAGCCCAAGGCCATTGCCGCGAATCCCGATTTGCATGTCAAGCCAGCCGTGCGTACAGTGAGCACAAATGGCTACCGGCTGACGGAGGGCGGCCACGTGGGCCGCTGGCTGCTGCACATTTTGATCGGGAATAGGTTCGCCTGCGGCGCCTCCTACTACAGTCCGCTGTTTGTGCTGACCTCGGCCAGCTGCCTGCACAGGCACCGCAAGAGGCTCGACACTGCGCGCGTGGAGCTCGTGGGTCCCGACTTGGATGACTCGAGCAACTACGCGCTGATTGAGAGCGTTAATGTGCCCAAAGGCTATCGCTATCCGGACAACTACATGGACATTGCGGTGGTGAAGCTGCGCAGGAGCCTGCAGGAGGGCGAGCAGCACTTTGTGACGCTCTGCCAGCAGCCGCTGCGCAGCTACGAGAAGCTAACGGTGGTGGCCTGTGGCGTGGATCCTACGGACTCTACGGATCGCACCAGCACCGAGGATGTGGCGCTCATGGAGAAGCGGGACTGCCAGCCGATGTATGAGAAACACAGGCTGAGGATCTCCGAGACGATTGCCTGTGCGCGCGAGTTCAATCGTGGCAGGTATCGCATGTACGAGTTCGGCTGCCCCGTCACAGCCGCCGGGGATCAGCTGTGCGGCATTGTGGCCTGGGGACCACAGATTGGTGGCGCACATCCTGGACTCTTCACGGACATCTATCAGGTGAAGGGATTCATCAGTAGGGTGGTGAAAGGCATGCAGAACGACAGTCGACGGCTGGAAAGACGCACACGCCGCAGGCGACCGAAGCTGGAGCGCAGTTGGTGAGCGTTCGAAAGGGTGCCTGGAAAATTGTATACAAATAAATAAACTATAATAAAATGCAATGTGGGCAGCTCAGCAATGTGTGGCACTTAACTTGGTTTGATGTGTTTAGCTGCTGACTTTTGAGTAATTCTCGCAGCGATGGAAGTTTTAAATTTTGAATTTGAGCGCCCAATAATTGTCCTCTCGTGCTCAATGTCCCAAGCTCATTGCTATCAGCTCAACCAGCTTCTGTTGCACAGCGTTTCGCAGCAGTTGCTACAACTTATCGGTTGATTTACGTTTATCGCAGGAGAGAATTTCCCAGACTATCAACAGCGCGCGAAGCTAGCTATATTTTGAATTGAACGCTCGCTAAGCTTTTTTAGACGAGAGAGAGGAGAGTCAAAATAGTCTGATTATAAAGGACAGTAATGTTTTATAATATTAGAAAGGAAAGAAATTCTTAGGGGGTGATTTGAAACTTAAAAGCTGGCTAGTATGCAAAATTCCAATAAAAATGTGGATAATTTAAGGTCAAAAGTTATACAATCCAAAATTAGTATTTTTAATAAGTTAAATTGCTTCTTCAATCGGTTTAAATTATTGTTGCAGTGTTAAAAGTCTTTGCAAGCTAGTAATATTAAATAGAACATCAAAATCGAGGAATATGATTTAAGACTACGGTATATTTACGGTATATTTTTAAAATGAGAAGGTATATTTTGGTACACTTTTTAGGGTTGTGCGGTATATTGTATCGATTATTCCGCGGTCACACTGAAATAAAAACATTTTAAAATAATTTAAAAAAACATAAAAATACAAGCGAAAATGGAAGTTGTGAGCGAACTGGTGCAGTTTATGCAGCCCAATCAACGGCTGGACCTCAAGGCGGTGGCGCTGACACACGTGCTGGGTGAGTGCAAGGCACAAACAGGTGGCAGGCCACATTTGGCACTCCACGTGCGGCATGTTTTGGTTTTTGTGTGAGCAACAGTGACGTCACATGCTAGGCATTTTCCAGGTCTCACAGGCAGCGCCGAGGGCAAAGCGGCAATACTCGGCCTGGATGACTTGCTGATGGCCATCTTTGGGCTGACATACGACGAGAACCACACGGTGGCCAAGGATGCAGTGCTCAGCCTTATCAATCTCACGGCAGAGGAGGAGTGCGCCATCAAAGTGTTTCAGTTGGCCAAAAGAATCGAGCCGGTAAGAGCAGCAGCTCCCTCAAGGTAACACACTCATGGCCCTTCCCTTTGATTACTTGCAGCCCTTTGCCATTGTGGAGGTGGCTGCCAAACACATTGGCGACGAACAGTCGCCGCTGGCCGATCCCTGGAGCATGGTGCTCAGCAATCTGACGCGCGTCGAGAGCCTGGTGCACGAGATACTCGACATACTGGAGCGTGACGAGCAGACGCTGCCGCGACTGGCCCGCGCCTTTGCCCAGTTGGACTTTAACAAGAAGAAGGCGCGGCTCCACTACCTGGCGCCCATCTTTTGCAACCTGACGCAGGTGCCGCGCGGCCGTGAGCTGTGCTGCCATGCGCGCTACCAGCTGCTGGAGAAGCTGCTGCCCTTTGCCTCGTACGAGGAGAATGTGGTGCGTCGCGGCGGCACCATTGGCATACTGAAGAACGTTTGCTTCGATGCGGTCTACCACAGCGTGATACTCGGCGAAGACGACAACATACTGGTGGCCATACTGCAGCCGCTGTGCGGCCCCGAGGAGTTTAGCGACGAGGAAAACGATATGCTGCCCATTGAGCTGCAGGTGAGTCGGCTACCCGTCCATGCAGTCACCCGGCTAAGCCTCGTCTCTCTCTCACAGTACCTGCCCGAAAGCAAGCGCCGTGAAACGGATCCAGATCTGCGCAAGATGCTGCTGGAATGCCTGCTGCAGCTGTGCTCCACGCGTCGCAGCCGTGAGATTCTGCGTGCCAAGGGCGCCTACGAAATTCTGCGCGAATATCACAAGTGGGAGGCGCGCGTGGGCCTCGATCGTGACTGTCTGCTGGCCTGCTTGAATGTTGTGGATATTTTGATCAAGTTTGTGCAGCCGCAGAGTGCTCTGTTGATTTGTCTCCTGCCTAACGCGCTTTATTTTATTCCAGAAATGAGGATGAAATCGGTTTGGATAACTACAAAAGCGTTGAGGTGCCCGCTGAGCAGGCCGAGAAATTTGTGCAGGAAGACACGGACTATGTTAAGAGTCTTTTAGATTAAAGAACACCTAAATGTTGGACTGTAAATACGCGTAGTGTTAGTTAAACTATTGAATTACTCAATATAATGTATGCAGTTGTTTTTTTATTCCGAAATGCTGATAGTTCAGCTTTTTTTTGTAATGCTCCAAAAATCTGTTGCCCTAGAAAAGTTCACTTAAATGCAAGAGAAACAATTTCAAATTCTTAATTTTTGTGTTTGATTAGTTCAAGTAGCGCTTGACGATAACTAGTTAGTTGCTCGGTCTATCCTTTCTTTTGATTTTTGTATATGTATAAAGAGTTCTCTTAAGTGCTAAGGGGATACGCTTCTCGTATGAAACTTCAATTTTATTTTAACAAACATTTGCTTGGTCGTCGTGTGTGAAGAGGGGGGTTTTGAGGTGCGTTTTGATTAGTTTTGCGCTTAGTTATAGTTTTTTTTTAGTTGCACTGCAAGCAAGCGATTTCAGCGGCATATGTACGTGTGTGTGTGTGTGTGTGTGTGTTTATTCTGTATGCAAAAACCCTTCTTGTTCTATCAAAATTTGTGTGTGATTTGTTTGATTTTGCGGAAACCATTTGCAAGCTCGCTTAGACTCGAAAAAGTGTAAAAAAAATACAAATTCGAACCACTCCAACTCGAATTAACTGAAAATGTATACAAATATTCTGTATCTGTGTGTGTCTGCCTGTGTGTGTGTGTGTGTTGCTGTTGTTGCCTAGCTTTTGCATATACTCGTAGAGCTCTTTAATAATTTGTTTAGTTGGTCCTATTGGTTCTTCTTCGTCTTCCCTCTGCTTGCCATATCAAAAATGTAGTTAGACTTTAATATAATTATTCGCTAGGCTAGTTGCAAGTTGAGAACTTAGTCGTTAATTTATAGCACTACTCCCATAATTATTTTGGTTTTTGTTAACTTAGAACTGTTTCCTGCATAAACGGGCCACTTCAGGGGAAAACTGCGAACACACAGAGAGAGAGAGAGAGAGAGAGAGCGATCCCATCCCTGGACAGTGAGCCACACTTATAAATAGAGCCAATGGATTTGGCTAACGATAAGGTCTGGCCATTTTACAACCAATTCAGAATCAGATAAGCACCACTCGTACATCAGTTTTCTACGAAAAGTATCAAATTTATTTAGCGATTAACCAGAGGTCTCCTCTAGGGTGCACCTATCTAGCCATCATGCGGCGCGACAGCACCTCGTAGGCGAAGAGCTTCACCTCCTCAGAATCGTAGGGAATGTAGAGGCAACCGTGCGACGGATGCACCTTGCCGACGGTCAGAGATCCGGCGTGGTAGCCACGTCCCGCATACAGTGCCTCACCATCGACATTTTGGCCAACGCTGACGGCGCCGGGCGGCACGTCACCGTTCTCCGCGGCCAGCCACTCGTAGTTAAGGCCACTGAGCGCTTCGTAGCTGTCCAGCTCCACCTCAGCGCCAGCATAGGCCACGTAGGCCTTGCCCTTATTCGGGATCACCTTGGCCGGCAGCATGTCATTGTTGTAGAAGGCGCGTCCCACGTAGATGGTGTCGCCATCCGAATCGTGGCCGGCCACAACGGCGTTCTGGGGAACAATTCCGTTACTGTAGTGCAACCAAGAGTGACCTGTAAGGAGTGTGCGTTGATTGAGGCTGGGAACACTGAGCTCCTGAATGGCTGGTAGAGCAGCTCGTCTTACCATCCATTTCGTTCGGGCTGTAGCTGTGTACTAAGCATGCCCATATCGAGGAAGGTATTGCTTGGGCGTGGAATAACTTTATCAGGTTCGAACGGACGCGATAACGAATCAAATGCACTCAGAATAAAGTATACATATATGCGAGTATATGAATTGATACTTTCTACCAAAAAATGCTGCCTAGTTACACCACACTCAAAGAAAGCAAAAAATATGTGGACAGAAATTTGAAAAGAATTTCTAATTATAAATTTTGTGTACTCTCCAGAGAGAGATTTTATGCACCCATATTATTGTGCACTTTAGATTTTAGTTGGAGTTTTATTTAAAAAATATTTTAAGTCTTTAAAATGTAGAAGAAATTTCTGTTCAGAGAATTGAAGACTAAATAATGAATTTTAAAAATTTCTAAGGTGTAGAAATTCGCCTTTAAATTATATCTGATATGAAATTAATCTTCTGGTTATAAGAAGTAGAGGGTTGCTTTTTCTTCTTGTAAAATAATTTTTAATTATACATTTTGAGTACTCCTCAGACATATTTTATGCTCAAATGATTCTGTATTTTTAATTTATCTTTTATCAAATATTTGAAGTCATTAAAGTATAGAAGGAATTTTCAAAGAGAAATAAATTGCAGAAATTTAATTTCTAGTACATTCTAAGATGTAGAAATTCTATAAAAATATCTAAAATGTAAAAAAATGAATCTTCTTGCTGGAAAACTGAGTTTCTACTTTTTCTTTGTGTGTGGTGACTCAGAGTACACCCAAAAGGCACACCAGACCGGCAGCGATACCCCTATCAAAGCGGTATCAAAACTATGACCGAATTGGTGTCTGCCCGCACATTGATAACCCCATAAAGAATGTATTTTTTTGGTGTAATTTATGACCAGCTTTTATGGCTTGATTTAAGGCGTGTGCATAAGCCGGCATACACTAGGGTATGCCTATGGGTAAAAGGTATTACGTGAGACGGAAAGTGACCCACTTGAATGAAATAGTTTCCCTGTTTCTTGGTAAATTGATAATATTTTGGTACAAATTCCTAGCTCTCTGTGTTCGCTGGTTCGCAGTTTTCCCTTGCACCTTGCAGCCCACTAATTTATTTATACACAATTGTTTTTTAATCTATTAATCTGGCCTAAAATTCAGCGTTCATTGTAACAAATTAATTTCAATTTGCTTTCATTACGTTTATGTATTTACAATAGTCATCTAGGGAGGCGAAAAATACTCCAAACGCACTCGCATATAAATTGAAAAAACATTTTGCTTTGCGTTTTGCCACCCGCGTTAATTGTGAAACTTAGCAGCGATAGCACGTTAAAATCTAGTTTTCGTTTTGCTTAGAAGCTAAAAATAATTGCAATTCGAATTTGAATTAAGATCGCATTTGGTTGTGCCTTTGATTTGGACTCCGCGAATGCTTTTAGCATACAAGACTCTCTGCGCTTTGTGTTCAATACAGTTATTGTTAGATAGTTGTTGAGTATTCATTCATTTCGTTTAAAAATCACATAATTGCTTGATGAAATTCCATAAAAAATATGCACTCCATGGGCCACGCTGTGCGGTATCGAGCGTGTCCTTGCTGCGCTGCTCCTTACTCAGACTGTGGCTGTGGTCGTGGCTCTGGTGCAATTATTATAAGGTGCAATCCTAGACACTGAGAGAGTTTTTTTTTTGTTTTGTTGTTTGAAGAGTGTGAGGAGGTATGACATGCAGGTAGGGGTGGTGGGGCGCATCGGCATTGCCAAACCAAAAGGGGGGAAAGAAAAGATATTTCCACTCGCAGCTCGCAGAATTATATTAAATGCTTTTCCACGCTCTTTTTTCCACTTCATTTTTCCAATATCTGCTCAACATTTATGGGGTCTTTGCCAGCACATCTGGCACATCGTTATGGTTGCCACTTCTATTGCTACCTTGCAGCTGCCACCAGCAACACCGCAATGCTAAGCAGGTGCCGCATCAGCGCCTCCACCCTCGCTGGATGCTGCCGCCGCGACGTGGCCGTGTTGCAGGCATCCGCATCGCTGCAGCTCTGCAGGCAGCCATGCACGTATCTGTGGGGAGGCATAAAAAAGTGCATGAAAAAAATGTCGAATGATGTTATCAGCTATCGCAGTTGGTAGCTCCCATTTTACCTATTATCGTAGTAAAACTTTCCACAGTGCGACATGCGAATTAACTCGGTGTCTGTGGTGAGGGTGCCGCTGTCCAGGGCACAGCCACGCACCGTTATCGTTTCGCCGGTGTCATCTGCAGGCAGTGGGCGAGGGAAATAGAAATTATATTAATGTCATGCATCTCATCCATCAAGCGAGAAAATGCACTTACCATAATAGCCGGCGATCTTAATGCAGGCCGTGGCCGGAAAGAGGCCATCGCGGCCCTTGCGCCCACCCATGCAGGGCGACTCGAGTATGGCCGTGGAGTAGTTGTTGTGGAACGGATCATCGCACGCCTTGTTGGCCCCATTATACGAGATGCACTTGAAGCAGTCTATGCAGTAGCCTGTCGTACGAAAGACACATCAAAATGCGATTGGCATCATTCTGATTAATTCACAGCACTTACCGCTCCTGACGAGCAGCACGAGCAGCAGCAGGGACAGGCAGCCGAGGATTTCCATGATTGAAGTGGGCGCTGCCATTGCTCAAGGCTTCAACGCTTCAGTCGGGCACAATCACAGAACTCACAGCATAAGGCCATTGACGGATAACGGACACACCACGTGGCTCATGCTGCGGGCAAAAAGGGAAATTCATCAAAATTAGCAAATGGATTGAAGACTCTTCGTCGAAAGTGCTTAAAGTGCTGCCAAAGTTTTTCGATTTCTGCCGAAAAAGTACTCGCTTCAATGCTTAAAAAGCTCATAAAAAGTTGAACGAAAAAAAGAGAGAACCGATGGTCATAAAAATTATATCCACAATCCGCAGATATGCAATTTCAGCGAGTGACACGGAGAGCAGGCACCGGCACCAGCACCAGCCCCGGCTCCAGCACCCACCACAAAAGACAGAAAGCCAAGAAAAATTAATGGCAATAAATTGCACAATGCCGCCGCCCGCCATGCCCTGACACAATTTCTCCTCGCACTTCTTTTTTTCTTTTTGTTTTTCCCCCTGCGTGTTCCATATTTTTATTGCCGAAGTGTAAATAATTGCTTTTCAGTCGATTTTCGTGTCGAATGCGCGCCATGTGCCTGTTCTCACTCCGCTGTGTTTTTCCTTTCCTTTCTTTTTTGGGGCTCCTCATTCCCTGCTTTCCTTTTTTGGGGTTCCCTTTAATGGCCACTTTGATGGCCCAAGGTGCTCTGCTCTGCTCTGTTTGGGTCAATTTTTTGTGCGGGAGGATGGTTTCTTTTTTTTTTGTGTTTGTTCTTTCGAATTATGACAAATGATTTTGACTTACGGGCTGTAAGTGTAGTTAAGATTGGTGCTCGAAATTTATGGGCATTATGCGTGTAGATTAAGTGGATGATTTAAGGATGATGCGTGAGACAAAAAGGGAGCCAAACCTTCGAGCGAGGGTGGAAGCTGCAAGAACCCTTGCAATTCGTTCGATTTATTATGGATATGCTTCATTTTTTTATCATCTGGGAAGTTATAAAGGGATAACGCCATCAATCTTTGCACGAATATAATTTATTTTCAAATCAGAATCAAATTGATGGTTACATCTACAGCAGACTTTGAACATTTCCAGCGAATTAAAACACATTTTGTGTGGATCAATTTTGATTGGAAATTATGGCACTGGCATTTAAGTGGCTCAAAATCCACACGAGTCTACCGGGCACATGCGAGTAGAGGTGTAACATCCTGTGCAGCCGCAAAATCCTCTGCATTAATTATGTGATTTTGAGTGTGTCTATCTGTGGATTGGTTTGGCTGCAATCTGACTGAATCTGTCAAAGGTTTGACACTTTGAACAGCACCGAAAATGAAATTATGTTTTGGGCATTAGCCTGAAAATGAGGTGATTGATTGCTGTGCTACGGCCTTGTGGTATCTGCATAATGTAATTAAAGGCAGCTGCTAAGTCAGAGAGCTACCAATAAAGTTGCCTGCAAGGTAAGGAGATTTGTAATTAAATCGCAAGAGCTTCAATCAGCTTATAAGTCTGCTGTCGTGGCAATATAATTATGTGTACATCTAGTTGCACATTAACCACTAAGCAGTCGAACGAGCTGCCAGAGGGCAGAGAAAGAATGAGGCGGAGTGGAGCGGAAGTGGTAGTCAATGGCAGTGTTGACGGAAACGGAAGTCGATGCCGCCCCTCCATCTCCATCCTGCCTGGCTTCTAGCCTTTTGCCAAATGAATTTCACCTTTGTTTGCCTTCGTTCAATGCATAGAACACTATAATACTGCCCGTGCTCTGTGTCTGTGGCTAATAAATACCTTATATATGTATAGAAAATGTCTGCCATTGTCCTCGCCTAACGACCGTCAATGTACACAGTGAGAGCACGCTGCTCCTTTTGCCAGTACTTAATCAATTGTGTGGCTTTGCCATGGGGACTTTTGGGGGACCAAGCCCACAATCGAATCAGGAATGAAAGACACCAAACGGACAGCCGCCAGTCAACTTTCTTAGGCAGCTGGCTGCCACATCGTTACTTTTACGACAAAAGACAAAACCAAGCCAAAGGCAGTTAGGAAAGTGTCTATGTGTGTGTGCGTTGTCAAACAATTAAAATCTCTACGTTAAAATTGCCGTTTGTCAGGAGACATTTAATAAGCAGCTCTCGAAAATTCTACAACAAAGTTGGTGCGGCCATTTAATCGCTTATTCATGGACCAACTTGCCCTGTGGGCGGGCATTAAAAATGAAAAATGAACTTAAAGTTGGTGCCCCAAAATCTGCATTTGACAAAGAGCCGGGCGCGCTCAATTGGAGGCCATTAATCTCTTAATCTGTGCCTGTTAATGGCAAGCCAGGGGCAGTACAGCCTCATTAGGCTGTGGGTCAGATTTGATTAAGTGACCAACACCTGGGGGCCAGTTTGGGCAACAAAAATTAGGGGCCAGCTAGGGCTACAAAATGAGGGGCAGCATTATATTACATTACATTGCATTACCCTTCTCATGGATGTTTATATTTGCCATTTTATTTCATTGAGGGATAATCCTGCAAGACGCTGCAGCCTGTAAAAAAAAACTTCACTAAAGTGCGTGCAAATTTCTGGTTCCTATTTTCTATAACTGCCTAAAATTGCTACTACAATTCGTCTTACTGCGAAGTAATCTCCTACACACACGCCAGTCATTTCTTTGGCCTCCTATTGGGTTGCCTTTTTGTCAGTTTACTGCCCAAAAAAACGTTGACAAAAATGATTGCCGCATTAAATGTATGTAGCTCATAATTTGCCATCGCCCAGCTATCGTCATGGCATGTGCTTTCAAGGCCAATTAACTTCTAATGACCCCGACTATTTATGGACTGTGGATGGGTGTACCAAAAAAAAAACGGAAATGTTCGGGACACACGTAAAGCGATTGGGCATTCGATTTATGTCCTGGATCGGACAGAGGGCTTACATTGATATGGGTTCGGTTCTCGATGTGGGAGTGCGGAAATATTTGTCGTTGGGCTTGCAGCCCATGCTAACCGGTAGTTAAGCCGCCCATAAGCCTTTCCATTCTGCCATTCTGCCGATTTTGTTGTTTTAAAGTTTACAATCAATGAAAGTTCGGACCATCAAGCCAATTTAAAATCATATGTGTGGGAACTTGAGCCATTAAATCTATATAATCCTTGCCACAGAGGGGGGTACATTTTCAAGTGGAAAAGTCAGCTTATGCAAACACAAATATTGATGGTCTCAACCAGCATGGGGATACACGACACTCGTATTGATTGCAGATTGCTCCCGACTCTGGTGGGAATTTAATTTTCTGTTCGTTTTTTTTTTCTGGCTAACTTTTGGCACAAATAAAATTCTCTTTTAAAGTTTTTCAACTTCCAGAAAGTTTGTCAGTTTCCACTGAAATTTAAATGAGACTGACTAATTTTCACTTGAGTAAAACGTACGGCAACGTGGCACCTTGTCTGCAGAATTGAGGTCAATGGTCTGTAGAATATAATTAATGCAGTGAAGAGGTCAGCGTCTGCATTCGAGATGGCTGCTCCTGGAGGTTGAAGCTGCTTAAGACATTTGAATGAAGCTTCTTGGAGCAGCTTCTAACTGACACGAAGGCCGCTGCTCTGTTTGCTGCGCTGTCTGGCTAAGTGAGACTGTGATGGTTGTGTGTTTAAGTGGTTTTAGTTAGTACACAGAGCCAACAAATTATTATAATAAACTAAAAATAAAATAATTAAAATGTTTTCATGTTAAAAAATCATTTGTGATTTTTGTAAATAATTTTAAAGCATTAATTGCATATCTAAAATGTTTTTATTCACATTTCTTAGCATTTCTTTGATTTTAAATACATTTTTTTGCCAGTGTAACCTTGGCGCCTAATGTGTGTCTGCAATGTTCACTGATTCCCAACCACAATTGGTTGAACAACAGCCCATAATCGACGCTCTTCTGAACGCGTCTGTCACTCAACGCTGCCACTCGCCTTTTGCATTGTTGTTCAGCTCTCAATGCCCCACACGCCTCAATGGTCAAACGCAAAAGGGAACAGAACAGGTAAAGGCAACTCAGACACAATCCTCAGCTCTCGCTCTGTATTTTCAGAGCTTAGAAAACACATTTCATTGCTGGTTTACTCTGCTCTTCTGCTCGCTGCTGGTCAACTAAATTAATGAATTTACTCTGCACTTTAACCATCGCCGTTTCCGTGGGTTGTGGGGGGGAGCCGCGCATGGCCTGTTGTTTGCTTTATCCACTTTTACTTTTTTGGCTTCTGCTGCGGTTTTTAGTTAATAGACAAACAGGACAATGACAATGGGGGTGCTGCCTGTCGCTGCCTTTCGGTACTTTCCTTGCAATTAATTTAATTATTTTCTAAATATTTGATATGGCTTTTAGCGGGATTTGTTCATTAACTAAAAGTTGCTTAGGCAAACGCGTAGCTGAGATTAGTTTGGGAGATTTTACTTAGTTTTTACTTCAGCTAGAGCTAGTCTTGATACATTTTAATTATTCCATGAATAAAATGGACTTTTAAAGCAGGAAAAGTTCTTTTAGATTCCTCTGTCTATGCCTTGCTTCCTTTTCCAAAAGTTTTTGCACAAGGAACTCAATCAAAAGTTCGGTTGAGTGTATGACCGAATGACATATTGAATAGCTGAGTGAGTTGCCACAAACGGAAAGTTTTCAGGCCACACACAAAGCGGTTCTAACCCAAGCCCACCCATGTGCCCCAAAGGGATTTGCAAATTTCAAAGTGTTAAGTTCAATGTTTTAATGAACATCTATTTTGTGGGTAAAATAAAACTGACTGTGGATTTCTATCAGCATTTCCTAATGTTTATTTTAGGCAAAAAATAAGAATTTTCTTGTAAACAACAAATAAATTTCATGCTCTGCACACAGATTGTGCTTCCAGTTAGTTTTTTTTCTTACATTTGATGGCATTTTGACAAAACAAAAATCCAATTAAATGCAAAACTTCCATCCAAGTGTAAAGAAACCTCCTTTGGGGTTGAGGAATTCAATGCATTTCAATGAGGATAACCAGCAAAGTGTGACGCATATGTAGAAGAAGGACTAAGCTCATGTGAGCTGCCATAGCTATACATTTCTCTTGCCACAATTTATTAGATTTACTGGCAACATTTTGAGTGCACAACACAGGACGCAGTGAAGCTGAAAGCGGATGTGTGGCAGCCACACAAAAATGCATGAACAATCTCAATCCCCAACAGCTTGCAAAGACATTTCCATTTTAAATAGTTTCCAAACTACAACAAAAGCAAATTTATGCTCAGTTAGTGTGCAAATGTTGAAATTAAATGGTCTGCATGCTGAGTTAATTAATTGAATACAATTGAATGGCCAATTAGTTCAAGGCAGCAGGTGCAGAAATTTCCATTATTAATTGATGGCATTAATTGGGCTGATCAAATGTAAAGCTAATAACGAAGAGAACTCGTGAGCTTTAGTTGAAAAGAGAAATGAAATCAGTCAGAGTGCATTTCGTAGAAATAAAATCCAGCTCAAATCTTAAAGAACTTTTTAACTTTTTTCTCGCCGTTTTCCCATCACTTTTTCTCCTTTTGTTCCATTTTGCCCCATTGTATATATTTTTAAAAGGTGTACACACAATTTTTCTTGGTTTTTTCTCCGCTTTTTACAGACTTTGCAGAATGCCATAAAGTACGCAACCAGAAAGTGTGCAAAGTTGGAAAATCTCACCGGCAATGTAGAAATGTTTTTCTCCGGTGCAGTTTGGAGCTGGGGAAAAATTGCAGTCGAGCGTTGAATTTAGTGTGAATTTAGCCACTAAAAATTCTTTACTATTTTACGAGAGTTCTCCACTGGGAAATATACAGCAAAACCAACAGATTGATGACAAGGGTGTGGTAATTAAATTTAAATTGCAGATGCAGAAAAATGTTACAGGAAAGGTATAAAATAATGGATTGAAAATTGCGCGGCAACTTCTGAAGGTGGTCCCAGACATGCAACTTCAAAACAGAAGCCGTGAGCTGCAAAGAAGATTAATGGCAACGGCTGCCAATTTGCGGCACTCCTCAGCAAAATGTCGGATTTGATTTGATTGAAAAGTTACACCCCCCGCTCCAGATAACAGTTAATAATTCACTTTTCCACACAACTCTTTTGCATAAATTACAAACGAAAAAAGAATAAAAACCACTTAAAAGAATCGTATTTTGTTGAATTTTCAAATTTCATTACAATTACACAATTCAATTTGTCTGAGTACAGAAATGGAAAAATAATTACGGCGTGCTGCCAACACGTAATGAACTTGTTCAAATTCAGCTGAGGGAAGGCAGGCGGGGCAGTGGCGGGGATGGGATGGGGAAAGGAAAGCTGCCGTAAAATTATGAAATGCCGCTGAAAATGAAGAAAGTTGGTTGCCATTTAAGTGAAACTTTTGCTGTGAAACTTTTGCCAAAGAAGAGAAGTTTTTCAATGCGCGATGCGGTGCCCTGCCAAAAACAATCCGCAGCGAATTCAGTCAAGGGGATAAATGTCTTGAAGCAGTCTTGAAGAAGCAGACGTTAAAGAGGTTTAGGTTGGGGTACAAAAAGAAGAGAGTCTGAGTGTGGAGCTGCTGCCAAGGACACAGAACACAGAAGCCAACACAACACAATTTATGATCAGCCAATAAAAATAATTGAAAAAATCAACATGGAGAGAAACTGCACGCAGCGCGGCGTCAGGCAGTCAATGGCCAATGGCACTTGGAGTAATGAACCCAAGGAAGTCGAGGTCCTCGTCCTCGTCCTCGTCGCAGACGCAGCCAACGCCTTCATCGATTGAAGTCGGCAAAATCGAAGTGAAATCGATGCCACCACAAGGCACTACCAACCATGTTGTTTATGTGGACGGAAAGTACATATAGAAGCCGCAATAAAAAGCGAGACGAGCATAAAAGGGCAACAGGAAACGGGAATATATGTAAAAATAAAAATAAAAAAAAGAGGAAACCAGGAAGTCGTTGGTGACGGCAGCCTTCAGGCCTACTCCATTTGTTTTGGGTTAAAGGTTTGAAATAAATAATATATGGGGGCTGCTGCTGCTGTTTCCGTTCTCAGCACAGGGCGCGGCTGCTGTGCGGCTGAAATAAAAATAAATATTGCATAAGCCATTGATGTTTGACTCTCTGCTACGTTTGAAACATTTCATGAAAGGGTTTACATCAATCAGATAGATGGCTGCACATATGTTGGCTTGAACTGTGTAAACTGCACACGCATTTGACATTTACTTTGGTCGCTTTAAATAATACTATAAAAAGTCAGCAGTTTATTACTTGTTTAGAGCGCTAAAAGTACTTGTATTGCTGCATAATTTTTCCAGAGATTTTTTTTCCTTATTTTGTGAGAAAATTGTACAGCGTCAGGTTTCCCTCCTTGACTTGACTTCAAACACACTTGAGGCTCATTTTCGTCGCCACAAAAAACTTGAGAGCGTCAAATTTCACAGCTTTTTCAGCTCTTTGGGGTTTACTTCAATTTTACTTTCAAGTCTGAGTTTTGGTTTAGTGCAGAAATTTCATTTAATTTTACTTTAACTCCCAAACATGTTTTAAAGAATTATAAAATGATTTTAGCAACATAATCAAATGTTGCACATTAATATTAATATTTCTGCCGCCTTTTTTCTACAAAAAAAAAGTGTAATAAAACAAATATTAATTAACAAACGCCACATCAGGGATTATTACAGCACCTTAACGGGTCCTATGAAGCCATGAATTTAATTTCTGTGCAGTGAACTTTTTTGTTCACACCTTCAGCTGACTCTGAGAGGTACACACTGGCGCACCTTCTCCTGGGATTGGGATAGACAAGCAAACCTGAGGCAAAAAGTCAGCGACCACAGCAAGAGTGAACCTCTGTGCACTCCCTCCACAGTCCTTTTTTTTTTTGTTTCCTGTTCCTCGACAAAGTTTGATTAAAAAGCCGTCAACGGAGCAACTGAACCTGCAACAGGACAGATTGGATTGGCAGTCGGGACATTGGGTCTATTTCGGGCACGTAAACCAGCTGAAAGGAGTTTTCAATCTGAGTGCAACTCTTGATGCTTGCTGCCGCTGAGGCTGTTCCGATGATTGAATGGAATGGAAATGGGTTACATTTTTGGGAAATTGTCGGTGCTACACTGGTTTGAGATTCCATGTTTTCGCTCTACAATTTGCACCACAGCTATTTCACTTATTTTATAGTTACCCCCACGAGAGAGTTGACTCACTGGCAGATCCACTGTATACTCAACGTGAGAGAAAAAGATCTCCATCGTCAGCTCATTAATCTCATCAATGCACAGCACGAAAACATTCCCACTTCATACGCAATTCAGCATATCTTTTCTTACTTTCTGATTATTTACCATTCAAGTTCATTTATTTATACCGAAAGACTTTTGAAAAATATTTACGTAAACCAAACGAAAATACAGCAAAATTCAAAGTGAGCCAAAACACTAAACAGAAGTGGCCAAGAAAATGAGTAAAGTGAAGCACGGACAGGCGCAGGCAGGCCAATAAAAATCCCATGAATTTGCATAATTATTCAAGCAAAATTTCATTAGCACTCGAATGGCAGAGACTCAGCAAGGAGAAGGCAGGGGAGCTGCAGAGAATTTCAATAATTGTGCGACATTTTGTTGGAATTAGCTGAGGAGATTTTTCATTATTATTTCTACACGCCGTAATTTCTGCAATACTTTTTATTATCACAATAAATCACAACGAATCACAATCACAAATTTACGATACACACAAGGCAGGAGAAAGCAGAAGGAAGTCTCTGCAGGCGTGAACAAAACACAAAACACATCCGCCAAACGGAAGCAATCTACGCAAAATTTTGAGGCAGCAATCTTGGCCCCGACTGACTCTTTCCGCTGCCATTTCCTTCAGCACTTGCCCTTTGGCACTGGCGTTTCATCTGCGGAATACTCGTATCGCAGCAACCCTTTTTGCTTGTCTTTTGTTCTTTTTATGCCCAGGAAATTTAAAAATAAAACAATTTCACCTGGCAACTCATTTGAATAATGGCAACTAAACGCAGAAACTTTGCATTGGACGTACTTGATTTTGCTTCATACAAAAATGCCATATCTCTCGACAATTTTTCATTTCTGATGAGGCACTTCCGAAACCTACAGGCGAATGAGTTTCTTAGCGGATAGCGAGTGAAAACATAGACTTAATCCAACTGCTGAAATGGCTGCAAACACCTTATTAATGATGGTAATTTAGGTACACATTATTCATTGTCGTCTCTGTGCTGGAACACCTGAAGAAAGCGCCAGCTGGAAGGATATAAAGTTGCCAGCAAGTGACGACTTTACAGCCACTTAGGGGAATCCTACTTTGAGTGGAAAGATTGGCTCACAGAATCGAGTTATCTTAGTTTTGTGTTTTATTTGCTGTGTTTCTTCATAGTGACAGGTCTTGACTTGAGCTTTATAGCCAGAACGTGCTCACAAATGGCCAGCCAACGTGAACGTAGCAAAAGGGATAGTGAAAGTGGCAACCAATTAGAGTCAAACTAAACGATCTGAAACTGCAAAATTGAGGTGTAAGGAAAGTCAGTCAGTAGCCATGAAACAAGACTAGAGAACTGAGCTCAAAAACAGCCAACAAAATAAAACGAAACTGTGGCCAAACAGCAGAGAAAAAAAAACTAGCAATAAAAGCCATAAACCAACAAAACACACAACAGGAACAATGAAATGCCAAACTTTTTGCACACAGAGAGAGAGAGAGAGAGAGAGAGAGGAATGATGATGGAAGCTGGACAAAGTTTTGCTATGCTAGTTTTAAAAATTTAAACAATAGCCAGACCCCAAAAGGAAAATGGGTCTTCTGTTCCCCAGAGTAAGGAACAAAAAAAAATAAACCAACAGAACACAGAAAACACAGAGCAAACAGCAACAAACTACGAGGAGCACAACGAGCGTCAGCTACAAAATGGGAAAGTTTCGTTGGCAGGGGGTTGAGGAGAGGAGCGTGCCACATGGAGTGTCCTGTGAAATTGCTTGCCAGGCACTTTTCTCCCCAACCTCAGTGATGTAGTTTTCAAAGGGGATTTCATTATTGTACGTAGCAGCTGTCTCCAGCATTCATTTTTGCGTAGAGCGCAATTAATGAGCTGACCAGCAGACAAGCAGCTTCTTTGTGGTCTGGTCCCTTTGAAGTGGTCTCGCAATTGTCCTCAAATTAACTTGAAGTACAGCATAATTCTGATTAATTTGTGTGTCTACAAACACAATGATTGAGGAACAAATATCAGCAAAGATAGTATCAAAAGGTTGCTCAAAGGCTACTCGACTGAGGCCTCACCTTTACATCGAGGCGCACACACAACACACATTTTGCACGTCATTAATCTTACGTTGCAACATCGTTCGGGTTCTTCCCCATTTTCCACTTCTGTTTCTCTGTTTGCTTTGACACTTTTGCTTTTGTTGATATTACAGAACGGGTGAGAGGCAAAACCCAACTGAGGGCCAAACTTTGGCCCCTCTCACTTTCATGTTCATGTTTGTTCTTCCCCCAGAAATGTTGCGAAATTTTGCAGCAAGGGGTTCACGGGGTGATAGCCATGTTGCATGTCCTGGATGGGTGCTGCCAGCAAATCTTTGTCTCAGTGTCCTCGTTCTTCTCTAGACATTTCCTTTTTGCAATTTATTACATTTTCTGCAATATTTTGTGACCTTTGTGACCTAGCTTTAAAGCCAGAAAATACCCTGGATATTAGAAATAACTTAAGCTTGCCCCTAATACGGTCTGAGTCCATTTAATTAAAAAACTCGATTGTTTTTCTTTGTCTCACATGCTCTCAAAAATCCCCACTAATGGGGGGACCAGCCATGGTCCATTTCCCTGATGAAAACTAACTTTTTTTGTAGGTCAAAACATGGGGAAAAACAAAGCCCAGGCCAACATCGATTAGCCCAAGCAACACGTACTCCATTTTTATTGAACTGGACGCCGGAGAGTCCAGCAGCTGCAGGAGAGAGCAATGAATGGGGAAGTGAGACAGTGGCAGAAATGTCAGAAACGATTACCAAAGCAAACAAGCAAAGCAAAAAAAAGTGAAGAAAACTATGGCAAGCCAGACAAAAGCAGAGGGAAACGAGAAGAAAATGAAAAGGCAAAAGAAAATTGGGTAAAAAAGGACAAGAAATGAGTAAGAAAAAGACAACAAAATGAGAAAAGGAAAAAGACAAAAGTGAATAAGAAGCTAAAATGTAAATCGACAGCAATCATAAGATTAGAATCGTGTCTCCAACTCGATGATCTTTGATCTCCACTGCGGAAAATGTGCCCTGCTAATGGTAACAGATGGCTCTTCAATAAGTTGGGAGAAAGTTCCTGAATAAGGGCCACATGTTATGGCCATAAGATCCATTCGGTTCATGTCAATTGCATCATTAATAATAGCCGTCCGACAGATGCAACCCACAGATGCCTGACAGAGTCCAGCAGCTGCCAGTCCTCTTCCCCACTGATGTCCGCTCATATATAATTCGAGAATGCCAGCTCCAGTGTATGTTTTGTGTCTTTTGGTAATGGCTGGCATTTACGGCCAGAGATTTGCAGACAATAAACTTATATATAAAGACTGGGACTCGGATTCCCAGGAAGGGGTGAAAGCCTCGCACTTGACCCACCCAGAAAGGAGTGAAAAATGGCAAAACTAAGTTCCATTCAAGTGTTGAAGCATAGACGTGTTTTGCATTGCAAAGTAGCCACAAAATACAATGTCCTCAAGTATGTCATTCGACCACTTTTTGCTCTCTTTAATATAAGCTTTGCCAGCATCGATTCAAGCCAGAGAAATAGTTACTTGGATGCCTTTTATTTCTTGTAGTAATTACCCATAAAGACCCATCAGCAGCAAAGAATAGTCCAAGAAGACTGTTAAAATATTTAACATTGTCGGAAAAATAATAACAGACGATCCAGAGCCACACGGATAAGTGACAAAAAGAAACACAACAAAAAAATATATGCAGAGCTGCAGGAATCTTTATAGCTTCAAGAGATTTGCATATGAAAGGCCCAACGCATATACTGAGAGCTGAGAAGATATTGCCAGAAGGCAGCAACAGGAGAGGCCTTAGAGTGCTAAGCCAGGCCAGGCCAGCACAGGACACACACAGCAATCGCTGCAGGACGCCATAAAATATGTAAATTACGGAGCAGTCAATGCTGGGGGAAACTAAGGTGCCGCTTTCTATGTGTGCAAACTGTTTTCATCATGTACGATGTGTGGGCAAGGACCCTACTTTACACAGTGCCAGGACAGAAAATAGGGAAAGCCATAAATTTCCCAGCCAAGAACGTCAAAATTATAATTTACTTCCGCAGCAAACAGCAACAAAAACATTATGCAGACAACAACAAATAAGTCAGAATAAAAACCTCATTCCTCAACCGCTGATTGTTATTGTTTTTTGTGGGTTAGCAGAATTCAAATTTCATTACGAGCCAAAGGAAAGGAGACTTTGAACTGCGTTGAAGGGGGGTACATAAGGACAATCAAATATACGACAAGCAAATGATATGCATGAGTTTTCTTTGGAATTTCGAAACAAGTTTTGCCACCTCGCCGTCGGCACTTGGCACAAAAAGTTGTGCTTAGATTTTAGAACTTCGCTGTAAAACCCGGGACATAAAGCTATTATCTTGATGGAGTTTTCTTTTGGAAAACAAATTTATTTTTGTGGGAATTTTGTTGCCTTTGTTTAACTTTAATTCGAATTAGTAGCAACAATTTGAAGCACAGTTTTATGGGGCTGCTGAAGTTGCAGTTTCTATTTTTATGAGCATTTATTTATCTATTTATTTCTTTCGCTAAATCCTATCTTTGCGAGACATTGAAGACATCGAATCATACTCACAACCTGTTGAATCTTCCCGCTTTTCTGTCACTTATCTGCACAAAACAGTTCAAATGCTCCTCAAACTCCTCAAACAATTCAATTTGATATGAGCGTGTGACAGTTCCGGAGGGATTTCATATTCAATCCGACACCGATCAATGGATGTCAATTTTCCACCTGAGCAGCTTAAGGAAAGGTGAAAACATGAAAATCCAATTGCTGTCGAAGAAACAAACTCAAAACATTCGACATGGAAATCCTTTTTAAGACTTTTGCCAGTGGGAGAGTGGAAAAGCTCCGGCAAATTGTTTTTCCATTGTTTTTTTGCCGTCTGCTCAAATGTTAAAACGTTTCTTCGTCTAGTCAGGATATAATCCTTAGAAGGAGACTTTTTTTTTGAGTGGGAGTAGAACTGAATGGCTGAAGGTTTTTTGTGGGTTTTCATTTAGGCAATCGTTTCGTTAATTGACGGGATTGATAAACAAGTCTGATTGCATCCAATAGAAACGAAAAAAATATTTATTATAATTTTGTATCCATTGCATTTTCTGTATTAGCCGCCAGCATAATTATTTGAGTTACTTATCCAACAGCTGGCATCGCAGATGAGTCAAAGCAAATGATAATTTTCTCAATTTCAACTCTCCAGACGGATGACACACACAAACAGCAGGCGGAGCATAAATTTCAAAGCGTAGCATTACATACTGATAGAATGGCAGCATGACAGACTGAAGCAATGACAGTTGCATGGAGCGACAAACGATTCATGCATTCCTTCGTGCTGTCTTGACACTGAGAAATGGTTCCTTGGATGTGGGTTGCAGGCTACACGAATCCGTCCTCATGCCAGACTCCTTTCCTACGCTTCGTGAACAGGCAACATCATCATTATGGATAGAGACAGGCGGCAGCAGCAGCTGGTCCCCCAAGCAGGATTCCAGACATTTCTTGAGCCCCAACAGCTACACCTCGCCCACTCCCTGCCACATGTTCAGCTGAAAAAGTGGCAAACACGTTGCAACTATTGCGGAAATCAGCGCGTATCCCTTTCGCACCCCGGGCTCTTTTTCCTCGCTGTTAATGCTGATGAGAGCCAAAGGTGTGGCTTTGATTCTGTTGCGGCTGTCACCATTTCCTCGACATCTGCGGAATCCTGCGGAGTGCTGCTGATTGCCAGGGGCATCTAGATGTCAGCAAATTTATCAATTAAATGAGAAATACCTTGAGTAGGCAATCTGTATGCCACTCTTGGCACTGCCACACTCTGCTGTGGCTTGCAAAAATATTTGCTGTTAACCTTACTAACGATATACAAACAGATCTGACAGCCTGAACCTATTGACAGCATGACAGCAATTGAATCTTATGCAAATTTGTGCCGAAATGAAAACAAAATCTCTTCCTTTTTTCCAGAACAAACTGTGCAAGCGAGATAGAGGGAAGAGCAATGCTCTGCGACTATCAAAATAACACACACAAAATGTGCCAAATGTTGTCTGGCTGCTGTCATTTCAGTTCAACATTTCAGCAAATTGGCTTTATATGACAGCCAAATGTGTGTGTAATTATTCCTGTCGTCTGTCGAAATGGATGGGGCGGGGTACCTTGGGTCAGTCCGTACCCCCAACAATTATTATGATGGTGGATTAAAGCCTCACACACACACACTAATACGTTTGGGTCACGCGTGTGTACTAAAAGTGGACTTGGGGTTCACTTTTGCTACGTGACTGTTGGTAATTTTCGTTCACACTGCGTATACGTATCACAAAATTGTCCTGATGCACCACTAACGCACGACATTTGCGAGTGGTTTTGGGTTTCTTTTGGGCCCCACAATACAGGTTCCACATGGGACTTGCTCTGCCTAACGCTTCATCGCATTTAGCCATATTATTATGGCGTTTATGTGGCTACCCCGCAGCCCGCCCCTACGTTTGGCTGCTAACACAATGTTGCCAGGTTACAGGTTCTTTTGTTGTTGTTTCCCCACTGTTTTTTTCTGTTTTTCTTTCACTGTTTTATTTGTATTGTTTATTGCCCTTTTATTGTTATTTCTGGTACGTACTTTTGCCTCTATGTAATTCTGTTTTAAAGGCAAATATTCGGCAAAGTTTGAAATCGAATTTGTGTTAATATTTAATAATATTTTGGTACTCACTTTAATTGTTCTCTTAATCCAATGAAATTCTATAATTGATTAGAATTCGGTGATCTTCGTGGCAGCAGCTTGACTTTGATTTTTATAATTATTACACATTTTTCGTGGTTTTTGTTTTAGGGTAAATAGTTCACCACACACGAAATTGAATGGGAATATAAAAAAGACTTGTACAATAGAAGAGCCACTCGACTACTCATTTAAATATTCCACCAGCGTTTATTACTCGCATGTTCACTGCGAAGCGGGTCGATTTTTGTTGTGTATTAAAATAAAGCACACGTGAGTAATTGTGGGTGAAAGGCCTTTGGCGTGTCGCTTCTGGGATAGTGAAAAGGTCGGCAACAAATAAAGGCCGCACAGAGTGTGAATGAATGGGTACGAGTAGGAGTATATATGCATGTGAATGACTGTATGTAAAGGTGTATGTATGTAGGTTAACAGGGAATACAATTTATCTATTTATTTACTTTCGCTTTTCTGCTATTTCCATGCACCGTTTTATTGTTTTATTTTGCTTCACCCACACGTGTCGCGTTACGCAGCTCTTTACGTAGTTCTGCCACGTGGCGTAATGTTCTGTGACGTACCGTGCCACTTCGTTGCGCTGCTCATGAAAGCCGCATAATGACTGAAGTCTCGTCGGACTGTCGACAGCGACTGTGGCAGTGGCAGCGGAAGCGGCAGCTCTGCCCACTTCGACGCACGCATTCAGAGTCTGCGCAGGAAAAGCCGTGAAAATGAAAACAAATTTAACACGCCAATGGTGTCAGATGGTCTTAAAGCGGGTTCCACCAAAGTTTTCTTGGGTCGTACAATAATTGATAGTTCCTACCTGAAAGTAAAGAAAAATATGATTTAACTTTAATTAATTTTAAGGGATAATATTAATATTAATTGCTTAAATATTTATCTGTTTCTGCAGATTTCTGCAACAAAGGCAACTTTTGATTACACCTCGGAACTTAATTGAGTGCAGAGTTTTTATTTGTACTTTTTCGTGCATTGTTTGGTTTCGATTGTGTGTGTTTCTGTGCTTTCATTATCCTATTTTTAACTTTTGCTGTTTACATTGTGGAACAGCATTCATGTGCTGTAGCTGGATCACTGTACCCGAACAGCTACAAGCAAATATAATCACATTAACATCAGGGGAAAATCTTTGTGTATTACGCACAATAATAAATGAGTGCTGCCTTTTTATAATTTTTGTAATTAAAAGCAAGCAATGCGAATGATTCCATAAAACCATGGCACTTTTTCCAGTTCTATTTAAATGAATGATTGCAACCTTCACACAGAAAAGGATTTTAGACTCCACTCCAAATAAACCCAAAGTCAGATATGTACGAATTCAAAGGCTGCTTTGCTTCCCCACCGTTCATTCAATTTTTGGGTAAATGAAACTCTTACAGAATTATCGAATTTATTTACACCGCAAGCGTCAATGGGAAGCTCGTGTTTCCACCTCATTGCTTGGCCTGACTGTTGCTCTTCAGGTGAGAAATCACCTTCATTCATCAGTGTCAGATTGAATATAAAAACCTTTTCTGGTCAGCCGACAGCAGAAATTATGTTTCCTTCATCTGCTCTAAATAAATAATTGAACTGTGACAGGAAGGTTGAGATTTCTACCCTTAGCGTTTGTTATTGTGGATTAAAACTCCCTGTGGGTGCTTCGATTATGTTGTGTTCAAAGGCTGAGACTTGATTTCCAGTATGCCATCTTAATTCTTTTCTTATCGAATACTTTTTAAGGCTGAGCAATTTCTTGCTTACACCTGCAGACAGTTTATTGCAAAGCTTACAAATGCTTTTTCCACAGAACTTAATTTGCATACCTAATGCCGCCTTTAAGCTATCCTTTACCACATATTCCGAGTCTGTTCCGAAATTCTGTTTGCACCTTACATTGAAATACTTTTAAATGTAACCCTCTTAGAAGCTTTTCAGCTTCGTTTGTTTATGTGCAAAGCACACGACAGCCAGCCAGGATTTTCCAGGCATATCCCTTCTATTATTATCGTCGCCTGCTGAATTATTCACCTGCCGGCTCCCGTTCCGTTCTATTTCCGAGTGGTAAACGATATTTTAAATATTAAAATGGTTCGACGTGATGCGGCTTCAACTATTTGTACTAGCTGCCAGCTGGCACGAATCCATTTTTTTTGTGCCTTTTCCATTCATCCATTTCCGCCACAATTACAGCTACATTGTGTGGTGGTGGCCCTTTGCCAGATGTTGCCACAATCATGAAGCGTAATAAAAGTCCACAGCCAGTCTGTACTTGGGTCCATCCTTGGCATAATGAGACATAACAAAGGTTCCCATTTTTTGTGTGGCAAGATACGCCTTATTGGCTGCTAACAGGACAGTTGCTGGAGGACATTTTCAGACACTTAGTACTTTGGTATGCCAGACAGCCAAAAAGAGGCACAATCTTAAAGCAAACTGTGTACCAGTTGCGCGTCATCTGGTTTGTATTGATTACTCAGTGCAGACGATAGACAGATCCTGCCCAAGGCTATCAGATATGAATTGTAATACTTTTGTAATGTTTTATCAATACGAAAAATCCTAAGCAAAGATTTATATGCTTAAAGGCATGCAGGAACACTTCCTCTGGCAGGGAAATATTTGTTTTCATTTGATTCAATGACTCAACGGAAGACAATCCATTTTTGCTTTAATTATCTGCATTCTTTCTGTATCTTTTCATGATTTTAATGACTGGTACTGTTTGCGTTTATTTCGCCCACTTCCACATAGTTCCAGAGTATTTCCTTTCCCTCTTTCGAGCATTTCCAGATTGCTTACACATTAAAATATAAACATTTAGGGGCAAGTGTGCTGGAAGAGTTCTTGGAAAAACATCTACAGAACGCCGGAAGTGCTTGAATCAGCCACTCTTAATTCTACAAATCATTTATGGATCATAAATAACACTAAACGCAGCCATTAAAGCTAACCATCTCTCAAGCATTTTCATTATTAATGGAACACAGCAAATTAATAAGAAAAAACATCTGGCAGAAATGTTCTAGATGCTGCAGAGCATATGAGGAAAGTAACTTATCTGCGCCTCATGGGAAAGCTTTTGCCTAAATTTGAGTTATCAAACCCCAAAGGCTAAGAATAATTGGTTTATTTTCTGCAGAAACATAGAAAAGTCTTCAGAAACAGCAAGTGTGGTGAAGCTCTTAAGCTCTGGTTGCTATTTTCCATTCATTATAAATACAAATGAAAGTCTTAAAGTTCTGTTTTATGGCTGAAATTTTATCAAACGTAGCTCTCAACTCTACCTAGTCAGCAAAATGCTATTGCCAGCAGAGTAAAACTTGCTTCTGGTGTGTGCACTGGACAGCTGATGTCACACAGTTTGCAATGACCAGCACAGCATTTTGTTGTTTTGATTTTAACGATGGCTTATGCAAAACGGCAACCAGGCAACACATGTCCACACCGGTCGGGGCTTACATATGTACATATAACTGACCAGCAGCAGGAGCAGAACACGTAACTTTTATGGAGGGCCAATCATCAGTGGTTGCTGCATCCATGGCGTAATGTTTCCTTTCATTAAAACCATTATCCTTTGCTGCATGTCACGCAGCGTCACGCAAAAATGAAATGAAAATTCCCTTTTGGCAGCCACAGAGGAAAATTATAATTTTATGCAATTTATTAATTAGTAGCATTGTCGATGATGAGCCGCAAATATGTCCACGTTGTCAGAATAAACAGAATGCACGGGAAGTTGGTTGCTCTGAACGGTGTAACATAATTACTCGCTGCTTTAACCACAGAGAGGAGAGAAAATTAAAGGAGCACTGAGAACACATCACAGACATCTATGGGCTCTTTTTGCCGTTTTGCACAGAGTTTTTTTAAGTGCACTTTGATGATAAATAGTTGCCTAAATGCAGGAAAATCTGGGCAGACATTTATCCTTATTTTTTGGTTTTTCTTCTGGCTTTACTTTCGCTGAAAAATGATGTCTAGTTGGTCGCAAGCCAGCAACCAAGAAGCAGCTATCTACCTCGAATATTCCAAAAATCAGTTCAATTGGCCACGCAATACCCACACTCAAATTTCTCAATCCTTTCCCTTGTGCCATCCGACGTACGTGTGACGATAAACATAATAAGATGAGCCCATCTCAGCCGCAAAGCAGCCACAGCTCTAATCTCTGAACAACACTTTTCGCATAAGCTTCAGCTGGCAGGAAACTTGTGTAAAGGATTTCCACAACGTTTAAATATTTTCAGCATGAAGCCGGCAGGAAACTGGCAGCCCACAACAGTCTGTCCGTTGCTCTTCCGCTGTGTCTTCTGTCTCGCTCAGGTGACAAGCAGCGGCAAACTTTGTTTCAACAGCCACACATTTGGGTGTCGACCTGCCCTAATCTGGGGCATTAAACACCTGCTTATTATTTTCAAAAAGTTGAAATTGTGTAATGTTAATGTTAATATCCTCCAGTAGACAGGAAAGATAGGAAAGAAGAAGTTCATTTTGAATGCCACCAAAAAATGCTCTCAATGCAAAATTTAATTCATTTATTTTCACATGGAGAAAACTCATCTGTGTGCCTCTGTGTGGTCGCAAAAACCTTATAAGGAACACTCTTTTGATTACCACAGACTGGAGCAATACCCGTAATTCCAGCTGACCGAATCCAAAGAGGGAAAGACTTTAGTACCAGAGAAATGCTTCAACAATTATTAAAATGGGTTTTATTACATACATGCAGCACACACAGCGACATAGAGAGAGAGAGGGAGAGAGGGAGACTTTCATATATAACATGCACACAAAGAAATGAGGGTTGAATACGTGACTGTTGGTAATTTGTCTGTGTGCACACTGCGTATACGTAATGTGGAGCATACAAACGCCAGTCGGGTATTTTGAAACTGCCTTGGCCTCATGGAGGGTCTCCACCAGGTGCCTCCTCTCCCTCTCCCTGCCTGGCGCAGTCCCTCCCCCCTCTCATTGTCGATTCATGTATGCTAATGTTGCCTGCCTTTTGCCTTGTGGCCTTCTTTTTATTCTTTATTATGCTTTTAATTATTTCTTTCTCGTTCTGTGCCTTTATGCACATTTCATTATTCCCATTAAATACGACGACAACTATGGTGTCCGCTTCCCACACACACACACACACACACACAAAACGCATTCAGCTGCAAGGGGAAGCTTCCCTTGCCACGAGTAAATTCAATGCAAGGAATTGTGTGCAGAAAGTTTTTAACAAATTTTTCAATTCATAAGCAGCAGGGGGGTTGGTGCATCTTGGCATGTCATGACCACATCTATAATATCAGACAAGTGTCACGGTTCCTTTTAAGGCTCGATGTGTGAAAAAGAGAATGCTCGAGCGAAAAACGAGCTGCTTACTTCCCAGTCATTCAGGAATGGAGTGCAGGACTGCCATGGAGCAGTGGAGTGACACATGTCCGTGCTGACACAGACAAATGCCAACGACAACAACAACGACGACACGACACGACACGGCGAGGGGGCGACCAAAAGCAAGCACGGAAAATGTCAAGTGGATGGTGACAATAGAACAAACTACTTTCGCTGCTGCCATCACAATCATCATCATATTTAACACAAGCAAACAGCCTGCCAGAGGTAGGGCAGAAAATATGAGAGGCTGCAGCTGGGTGGAGACGGCTGATGACTTCTGTGAAGAAGAAAAGTAATCACACATTTCTCCGTGTCAGGAAGAATTCTTACCATATGCAAAGGTATATCTGGCACGAGGTTTCATCCAAGCTCTGTCAAAAACTCCTACAGAAAAAACCTGTGCCATGGTTCTGTCACAAACATTGTAATCGCGAGTGGGCGTCTCATTACCGATTCGGCAATAAAATGTAATTAGGCTGCCAGCACACACGCAATTTCAGCGCAATAGCAACATATTTATGGTCAATGCCTGTTCGAAGCAGGTTCAAGGAGTACTCCAGCAGGAAGGTGGGCAGCTTTTGACATTAACGACAGGACAAGAGACGCTGCTAAAGCAGTTGTTGGGTAACACTCGATCAAACACTCTCTCCTCTTGCTGTTGGAATAATTACAAAAATAGCTAAAATATTTATTGTAAATCTATGCACAATTCATTTAATGAAAAAATTAAACTTTCTGCTGTAAAGAATACATTTTCGAGAGGACAAAACGAGCAACGAGCAGTGAAAAAAGCTTCACAATAACCGCCAAAAAGCTGAAGGAAAACAAAGCAAATTTAAAGGAGCTGCAAAGTAGATATAAAATGTGAATAAATGCACTTTGGACAAAGATCTCATAGGTGGCGTGCAGATTGCAAGCTTGGCGATGGAATGGCGCATGCGAGTAAATCCAATTTTGGGCAGAAGGACTGTTGCATGTACGATTACGAGCACGTTTCGTGGCATTACATATTGCATTTCATTCACCAAAGTTACGGAATACATTTGCTAGAGTATGTGCGGAGCGCCAAGGGGTTTGACAGGCCACCGAAATTCCTGGCACGACTTTAAAGTACTCAACGGAATGAGTCCCGGTGCTGCCCCCTTCGTCCCAATTCGGAAATTGGACTACACGCGGTGGAGGTTGTGCCTGTCTGTCAGTTCCGCCACTTGTCTGTTTGTCAGCTTTCCTCTATGGCAATTCCCTCAACCAGCTCTGCTGCCTCCATGTTGCTTTGATGCGCCTTTTGCCCGCGTAATTGTGCGTAGCAACAGAACCAATAGCCAACACCCGACACCCCCCCACCGCCAAAAACAACCACTAACGCAGTCCCGCACATCGGGAAATTGCTTGTTTCCTCTGCAAAGAGTTGGACGGAAAATCGACATTCAAATTGGCATGGGATTTTGCGCAACTGAGTCGCTCGATATTCGTGGATTTAAGCAGGGCAACATTTTTGTACGTAATCGGATAGCCGCCAAGCAATCAATTCAATATATTTTTTATTGTGGACTAAGTGGCATCAATTAACAAGCAATTAAGCAGAGAATTAACAATTAACTTTCAACAAAAGTACGAAGAATTCCTGGCTGAGATTCTATTACCTAAATTTCCAATTGGAGTTTAATAAACATAAAGCCAATAAAGCAAGTCTTAATGCATAATATTAATTAAAATAAAATCTACTGCACATAAAAGTGAACAAGAAATTGCATCAAATAAATTCCAGCTAAATGAAGAGAATAAATTGCTAAATCTATTGATGGATAAATTGGATAAATTGTGCATCCAGTTCCAGCTCCGCTCTCAAATATTCTTTAATCCAGTCTCAAGATAATGAACTTAAAATGAAGAATAGTTTGTCCAGTCAACAAAGTAAATCAAATTATTTCTAGTTCAAGGATCACGCAACAGGACACGACACTCTTTTGTTTTCTTCTGCTGGATGCTGTATATTATTTATCCCTTCAAATAGTTTCCAAAGTAAGTTTCAGAGTAAGGCACTGGCGCAAAAGCTTTTCCCTTTGATTTAAGATCATGTCTACCTGACAGCAAGCAACAGCAACAAAATCTGCATTTTCATCTAAAAATTAATTAAAGCCAAAGAACGTACAGTCAACAAAGGATTTTGCCGCACAAACAGGGCCAGGCCCTAAATGAAGCTGGCACAAAGTTTGGGGTGTTCCTGTCCGTGAGTTGTGGCTGCCGAAATCCCCCAATTTAAAACACGGCAGACAAATATTTACTTTGGACCCACAACGAAGCAAGCAGCTGGTTCCCCGTAAGTTTGCAAAATGTTACAAAAGGAAAAAAAGGTATTTCGGATTTGGTTGTTATAAATGGTTTTAGTGTGAGGTTAAGGTACATTTTTTGGGGATTTAATCAAGCAAAGTCCCTGCTGCATGCAAGAGTGGAAATACAATTTCAGACTCTCTTTCTTGGAGCCTTAGAGAGAGAGAGAGAGAGAGATCTTTATTGTGTACAAAAAGCAACAATTAGATTGTTATGCGGTGAGGCATGCAGAAAGGCTGGATCCACCTCCCCTGCAACCATGCCACAACATTCATTACTTTGGCTTGCCGCATTGTATCCGCAACTTGATTGCAAAAGTTTTTGTTACACTCACGCCATTTGTGGGAATTTAATTATCACACAACATCACGAGTCCTGTGCTGGTGGCAAATGCAATTTCCGTGCTAAAAGCGAAGACTTTCTGCTCCTTTTTGTGATATTTTCTTAAAAGGATTAAACAATTCCCTGGTGAATTATCCCACACTACAGGAACATTACATTGCACACCTGCAATCAATTTCAGTTTTCATTCAAATTGGTTTCTCATTATTGGCCCAAAACATTTGGCAAAGCAATTAGCACGTAACGCGCACTGAATCGAGTGTTTAATTGGATTGTTCTGCGGTTCCCAGTTCCCAATTTTAGAGCCTGTTCAACACCAAAATGTGTCGCACTGTTGAATTATGACCACAGGCCATGGCCGCCCCGATGCGGGCACACAGAACGTGGCCACTCAGGTGGTGGTGGCAGTGGCACCCGCAGATATATTTTACACCAAATACATACTAAAATACGCCCGTCCTGTGCACAACCCACGAGTTGTGTTCAAAGCCTTTACAGGTGGGCTGACTCATGGTGGGCGTAGGAATTTTACAGCCGCTTCAAACTTTTATTGTTTGAGTACTTCAATGATTTCAGTTGTTTTAACAAAAAGAAACATAAAATATGCAGCAAAGCGAAAGAATCTGCGGAATTGTTCCTCCTGTGGCACTTTTAAGCTCTTCAAATTCCATTAAAGTCAATGCATAAGATCGAAATCATTTGTTAAAGCATTTTTCTGCGAGCACTAGGGAGAACAATGCAATTAAATTCCATAATTTTCCCTACCTTACCGCTGGTGGGTGTGAATATGTTGTTCACCCACCCACCCCTGATACTTAATATTTAATTAAAGTTATTGCTGGTACGCCACACGGACATGAGCCCATAAAGGCAAATACAAAAAGCTCTCTCACTCACTCCCTCTGTGCGGCTGCCCTGCCAGACAAAGTAGGTTAACTTTATGGCGGGGTTACGGACCTCTGTGAAAGCGCGGAGAGCAGGCGTTGCCAGGCAAGCACTTTGGCCATGAGCTGTGCCAAAAGGGCAGTAAAAGTAATTACCAAATAAAAGGTCAGACAAAACTATACTCGAAAAATAAAATACTCGAAATTCAATGCGTCTGGCACGCGCTTGAGTATGTGGACACAAGGTTGCATGGGAAAATGAGTTCTAGAAGAGTTTATTTCACTTAAAGAAAATGCAAACAAAGAAGCAATTCCATCAAATATATCTTGCATTCAAGTTTTCGTAAATTATTAAATTGCTTTACAATCGAACAGTCATCAAAACTAAGATTTTTATTCAAACGCCAAAAAAAAACATCTTCTCTCCTCCTGCTTGGAAATTTTTGAATTGTATGCCACTGACGTATCGCGTGCACTGATATTCCGTGAAGTACAGTGAGGCCCACATGTCGTATGTGTATTTATCCAACTCCACAGCCACAGCCACAAGTGTGGGCAGAAGTGGGTTGCTGCTTCAATCGGAATTGCACACAGACAGTCGATCTTTTTTGGCACATCTACATAAAAATACCTTCCTTATATGAAATGAGAACAAATGTAATTAAATTGCTACAGTTTTAATCGGCATAGAGCCTGCCGGCTGAGTCACAGTTTAACATTCTCTAATAAGTAAGCCAATAAGTAGTGAACAATCCTGCCAGGCACATTGTACTATTGCATAGAGAAGAAGCCAAGAAAAAGCGAGACCATGCGGAAGGGGAGGCCGATGCCACCCAAGTCTTTGCCCCAATGAAGTAAATGTTTTGTTCATTTTGTTTGCCAGTTTTTCGTACAAAGCATTGTGTGTGCTCCCGCCGTTCTGCACTGCCCCTTATAAATAGCTTATAAAAGACTGGGCCACCGCCTCTTTTCATATCCGGTTCGGAGTCTTTCATTTTCCATTGTTAGCGGCCATCAATGAGTACTTGGAGGAGCTTCTGCTGCTGCTACTGCTCCTTTACCAGTACTTACTTAATTGTTTGGCTTCTCCACGGCTTTAGCCAAGCAACAATCGAAAGGGAAAATCAGGAAAGCAACCAAACAACGACCTGCAGCCTGCAGAAATTAACTTTCATTACAGAACCAAAGGGAGAGCCAGCAAGCAATTTTATAATGAATTCATTCTATAAATTATAATAAACTTTAAATCTATTGTTCCTTGTTCAGGAATCTGTACCAATCTTCGTAATTTTTGCAAAAAAAAACTGTTTTGTCGCTTCTGAATTTGATTGAATTTGACTGTGAATTCTTTCCACTAGGGAAGCCAAAAAACCACAAACTTTACTCACAAAAATGTGTACATAAATATGAATATAAGTACATATGTACATATATTCATACATACATATAACACCCTTACAAAACTTGTGTGGAATTCAATTTTCCGAACTGCAGCACAGGGGAATTTTCATAGATTGTCGATTTTACTTAATTAAATTCTGCGCTCTATCAAAGTTACGGCCACAAAACTACCTAAAATGCAAATTAAAATATTTAAGTGAGTAAATATATAAAAACGGTGCCAAACCTAATAATGTTTTCCCTTTAGCAGCTATCCATGAGATGTGCTTTCAGGTAAAATTAACTTTAGTTGTGCATGGAGAGCAAAGTTTGAGAACTTTTTTTCGGGTGGTTAAAAACTGCTTAAGTCATTTGTCTCACTTTTAGCTGTCTCCAAAGATGAAGTTATATTTGCCAATAATTTTATTTAAAGCCATCATCAACAGTTCACTTCTCTTGCTACTTTCCACACTTTGTCTTCACTTCTTCCATTTTCTCTAGTGCATTTTTCAATTTTCACTAGTCAAGCGGCGAGGATTGCAAACAATTTTTCATAGTTTTCATTCATTTTTTCATACTTTGGAGAATTCACTTGAGTATGCAACCGGCAGGCAACTCTTAGGAGTTGTAAAGTCTCTGAAAATGTGGAAATGCTTTTCACAGTGGCCCTTTCAGCTGAGGTAGTTGCAGCGCAGACAAGAATTTCCTTTTAACTTTCAAAAGTGGCCCTTTCCATGCTTTTTTACTTCAGCGAAAATGTGTAACTGCGAAATGCATTGCACAGCACTAAAACTTATCTATTGTGCCATAGGAAAAAGAATAATAATGACACCACAAAAAGGTAGTGAGTAATTAACAAATGGAAAATATAGCGAAGGAGGTGAAGGAGGACGGGCACACCCGGTCAATGGTGCATGCAACTGCAGTGCAGGACACGCGACGTTGAAGATGCATGGCATCCAGAAAGGACACGCCACTTCTTCAAGAACATGTGATGGATCTAATAAATAATATTAAAAACAAACAATCCAAAAATGAACCACTCAAGTGTTTGAAGAAGGAAAACCAAGCGGTGTTCAAGAGAGGGATCTACATTTACTTCTATGCACGCTGTAAAGGTGTTTATCTATGTGTCCTGTAAAAGAACGTGTCCATGTAAGGAAAACCAAACATACAACAAATTAAAAGTATTTCAACCAATTTAAGTAAACTGCTAAACATGTAACCTGCATTGAATCTTGTGGCAGAAATTCTGCAACCACACTAAGAAAACTTCCGTTTTCTCAACTTTTATTTTTGTTTTTGTTGGCCACTAGTGGTTCAAAAAGTTTGATTAAAAAGCCGTCGACAACGAAACTCAAGTTTCAGCGGAACAGATCGGAAATGCTGATGGCAGTGAGGAAATTGGATTCATTTCGTGCACGAATGTATATGGCTGGCTGCCTTACAGGAATTTGGCATTAATGTAAAGTTTTTGACGCCAATGTAGTGCAGTGCTATGAACAAATTAAATAACAGATTTCTGGAAACATTTAATGTATTAATTTATTTATTTACTTCAAAGGCTAAGCTTACGCTATAGTCTTTAATTTCAATGTATTATGAGAAGAGAGTAGAGAAGGCAGCAGCCTTCCTCTCCTTTGCTTCTGGTCTTTCATCTGCCGATACACTTTTTCCAATGTATTCCAATACTTTATCAACCCTTTCTGGTTCATGTAGGTCAAGAAATTTGTCCCAAAACTTTCTCAAAATCAGCAACCGCTAAGAGGTAGGAAATTTCTTAAGTCAAGCAGACCTTGAACTGTCAAACTCATTTTGCATAATTCTCAACAATTTTCGAACTCTAATGAGGCTCTTACATTCACTAAACGGAAACAAGTTTCAAGAGAAATTCTAGGACAAAATAAAGGTCAAAGACTCTAGCAGAATGGTTATTAATGTTGTCAATTGAAAGCCTCTTTACGCTTAAAATACTTCCTATAAGGACAATGAACTCAAGCTGAGCATGAACTAACCTTACGGCAGAAAGTTTACAGCCAGTGGCCATAAATGAGAGCCCAGCTAAACGCTCCAAAGGTGCAACTTGAAAAGATACAATGTAGGTCGAGTGGAATTGCAAAAGGGTAAACCCAAAACAGCATCCCATAAAATAAGTTTCAGAGCCGACCGTAAAATAGTTTTAAGGCTAATGAAAAACAGCAACTGTGCCGGAAAAAAGGAATACTCTGAAAGGATGTATTAGCAAACAAAAGAGCAACAACAAAGTCAGACAGAGAAAAAGTTTTCGCGGCTATGTCTCAAAATTCAACAAAATGCAGACCGAAGAAGAGAAACAAACTGCACACATAAATAGCTGCGAAATGGAAAAATGTTACGATCCAAGTAGCCCCCATAGAGTAGTGTCCTGTAAAAATGCTGCCCAAGCAGTTTCCATGGTGATTGAAATCTTGTATTTAAAGAGCGATTTTCTATTATTCTTCACTCGTCAAACTATTTCACAAATTATTCTCAGTTAAATAGAATTAATGACCATATAGAAAATCGTTCAAAAATGTCTGCCAGTTGGCTTTAATTTCAGCATAAATGCGTTAATTATTTCTGATGCTGGATGAATGAAATAAAAGCATAGACAATAATTAAATAAATTGCAAAACAAGATTGTACATTATCCAATAGAAAGGTTCGGTCATTCGTCCTCATTTGGAGCTCACTTGTTGTATCTGATTGGGTGTAGAATCGATATCATTGAATGGAAAGTGGGTCAACGATGAGCAAACAGAAGGGAAACACACTCAGACAGTGAGATGCCAGTTCTTCTTGCCGCTTTTTCCTCACACTCAATTACCTCTATCCGTTTTAGCCCAGGCACAGAAGCCAATTCTGTGCTGGAAAAGGGAAAAAAGGGTGCGGAGTACTAGCTGGCTGGCTGCAAACTGGTCTAGTCTGTACCTCCATTGTGCGCCTTAGTCTGTACCTCCTTTGCGCTCCCTGGCACGCACAATTACGCGGCCAAAGGGCGCATCAGGCAGAGGAGGGAGGGCAGCACATGAAACTGCGTGTACGTCGCTGCCACGTTTTAGTCGTCATTTCTTTGCCACTGAGCAGTAAATAGGCGGTTAAACGCAAGTGCGTAGGATAGTAGGACTCAGAGTCGAGTACTTTATGGCACGTGATAGGGTTTGTCATCAAAATATGCGAATATACCCACAAAAAAGTACAGAAAAGAAGTCCAGAAGGAAAGAAACACACACCAAAAGCGGCGGACAAGCCGGGAAAAAAGATTAGTTGATTCGATGACAGGTTCAAAAGAATAGTGTTCCACTGCACAACCAACTCTTCGACAGTTTATTCACCTAATCTGCCAAAGACTACACAAACACAGTTCAGTTATTAGAGTGGAAATGTCGGGAATGGTATGACAAACAAGTTCCACCATTGAAGCAATGCCATATTTCATTCTGTTGCTCTATGCTCTGTGCTCCATGCATGGACCATGTCAAGTGCATCATTAATAATGGCTATGTGCCAGATAGTTTCCAGCAGCAGCAGCAGCTGCCAGATGTCCGCTCATATATTACAAGATGTGCCTAAGGAGGGGTCAAGGATCCAAGATTGAGTAATGGCTCCCAGCAAGATATTTACAGACAATGAACTCGGCAGGAAGTAAGGCATGAGACTGGACATGGTCGACTAGGAGTGCGTCTGTTTGGGCAAAAGTGTTGGAGCTTTTTGACGTGTTTGGCATAGCAACAAATATACCCAGGGAACCTCAAGAAATTTCTATTTTTCGAAGACCTTTAAGGCTGACTTTAAACTTCAATTGGAGCAGCAACAACTAGAGAAGTATCCAAGGGAAGATGCGCACCTTTATACCCATGAGTTAGCTCTACATCACATCATCAGTGTTGCCAAAGCCTGCTGCTTCGTGGCATCTCCATTTATGTTGACCAATTTTGATGCATATTTAAACCCGAGCCAGAGCAGAGACTCGCTGAATAATTCATAGTTGAAGGAATAAGGCTACATCCTACGGAGGAATCATATGCAAGCATTTTCATCATATGCAAATTTCACGTTTGTTGCGCATACGCCGAGTGTGCCCAACGACAATACAAGCTGCTCACGGCGCGCAGTCTCATGCATGGCTAATGTGAAGTTAAAAAAGAATGAGAAAGTCGAAATTCTAATTTACTTTCTGCAAAGGAAAACCAAGGGAGAAGCACAAACACAAAACCATTTTTGGTTGCTTTAGACTTTATAATAAAGGAGAAAAAGAAATCTTGATCAGTAGAACAAAAGAAAACTAAAGCTGAACTTAAACTTAAAGTGTAGAAATTGTTTAATTATTTTTCATTGTTTTCAATTCAGTGATTCTCAGTTCTCAGTATGTACAAAAAATCAAGCCATCCAATGAACAATCTAATCTTGTTTCATAAGCAAAGTAAAGCTACAAAAAGTTCCTGCATTCCTTTGTGTTCTCCCTTGAGTTGGATGTCAAAAGATCATGAGTTGTCTTTCTGTCAGAACCTTCCCCTCTTTATACTTAAGCGTGGAACATCATCATTATGAAGCACATTTGAACAGGCACCGTGGAATAGCAAAGGTTGTGAAAGTCAGCGCTTTTTCCTTGACACACCCTTGTCTGGTTCTGCTGATGATGATGACAGCCAAAAGTATTTCTTTGTTACTGCAAATGTTTGTGCGACTATCACCATCTATTTGAGATTTTCAGCGCACTCAACTCAACTGCGGGAATGTGTCGACTGAATGACAGATGCTGGGGTTTTGTTAGGTAAAGTATAATAGAGGTGAAGTAAAGTAAAGCGAGAGGTAGTGACAAAAGAGAGTTCCAACAAACTAAAAGACAGCTGACGGCGAAAATGTTGTTCTGCTAAGCAAAAACTTGGCCTGCAACTATCAAAGCACAAACACAAAATGTTCAAAATGTTGTCTGGCTGTCATTTCAGAAAATTGCTCTTTTTTCTGACAGCCAAATATGTGTGTAATTATTCCTGTCGACTGGCGAAATGGCTGGGGCGGGGTACACTGGTCAGGCTTGCCCAACAATTATTATGATGGTGGATAAAGCCTCACACACACACACACGCACACACACACGCGCGCACTTTTGGGTCACGCGTGTGTACTAAAAGGGAAGCTTGAAGTTCGTTTTGCTACGTGACTGTCCACATTGCGTATACGTAATGTGGCAGCAGCCCAAAACTAAATGTCCTGTTGCACTGCTGCGAATGCTTTGGGTACTTTTAGCCCTCCATTTGGTGCCCACATGGGGGGTTTTTTTTTTGTTTTTGTTTAGTTTTGTGCTGGTTTTGTGCCGTGCTGCTCTGCCCCTCTTCAAGGGCCTTTAACATATTATTATGGTATTTACGTGGCTGCTCCCCCTGTCCATTCTGGCAACACAATGTTGCCAGGTTACAGGTCCTTTTGTTTTTACTTTTTCCCTTTCGAAATTGTTTTTGGTTGTTGTTTTTATTACCCTTTTATTGTTATGTCTGCTGGTTTCATTCTCTTGCCTTTTATATTCGACACAATTTACACAGCGAAAGGTAATACGAAAATTCCCTGTTGCATGGTGCAGATCATTAAATATTCGGACAGGGAAGAAGATATTCGGAGGGACTGAGGGACTACATAAACTTCTGCAATGCAATGACTTTTTATTGATAAGAAGACGAAGGCTTGGCAGTACCATAACTGGTAAATATCACGAAATAATTGCTTCAGTTAATAATGCTCTTTTTTTTTGTTTTTTACTTACTTTAATCGTTTTAATTATTCCAATTAAATCCCATAATTGACTCGGATTCGGAATCGGATTACCATCCGCCACAGATGCTGTTTTTTGCGTTTCAATTTCAACCCCGATTGAGATTTAGTTATTATTTCACCTCATATTTCAGTAAATGGATATAGACAAAAAAAAGTGGATTTTCATTTATATATTCCTCTGCTTAAATTATTAACTGCTGACTCTGGCATGTACTAGAGCACACGCAAGTAAATGTGGGTGACAGGCCTCCTCGGACACTAAAAATGTCGGTAAAAATAAAACACGCTACGAGGACGAGACTGCTGCTGGTATGGGTGTGAATGAATGTGTACGAGAATGTATGAATGACTGAACTTAAATGTATGTAAAAGAATTTAAACAATGTAAGGCGACTGAGCAGGCCAGCATATGGCACATAATTGATCCACTGATTCTCCGTTTATTTACTTTCGCTTTTCTGCTTCTTTTACGCACTGTTTATTTGTATTTTTATTTAGTTCGAGTTTTATATTTCGTTTCATAGACACGTGTCGCGCTACGCAGTGCCTTACGTAGTTCATCCACGTGGCGTAATGTTCTGCCCCCGTACCGTGCCACTCCGCTGCGTTGCTCATGAAAGCCGCATAATGACTGAAGTCTCATCGGGCTGTCGACTGAGAATTGGAGGCACTGCAGCTGAGGCAGAGACTGTTGCAGCGGCAGCTCTGCCCACGACTCACGGAATTGGCGTCTGCGCAGGAAAAGCCGTGAAAATGACAACAAATTTAACACGCCAATGGTGCCGGAGGCTTAAACCAAGGGCCATGGTGTTGTATCAATTTATAGTTCGTAGATTTAAGTAGAGGAAATCAAAATTTAGGAGATTCTAAAAGCTGATTCGAGCTGCTAATTGTATACAAAATAAGTACAATCAAATATTCCATTCAAGTACTTTTCAGCCAGTATTCTCTGAACAAAACTGAGCTAAAATTCATCCTCAAACACTTGATACAAAGCGTACGTGAGACGATAAACATAATGAGCTGAGCCGCCTCATCCCCACCGGAGCAAGCCCTCTAATCTCTAAACAACACTTGTCGGATAAGCTTCCTGGAAACGTGAGTAAAGGATTTCCACAACAATGAAAATGAAGCCAACAGGAGGCTGGCAGCCCGCAGTCTGCCATCCAGTCTGCTCTCAGGTGACATGACGCAAACTTTGTTTTAACAGCCGCACGTCAGGCTCTCTCTCTCAACACCTCTGACGAAAAAGCCGCATTAAAATTTTGGTGTCGGCCTCCTAATCTCAGCCTTAAACATCTGCTTATGTACTTAGACATAATTTTGAAAAGTTCCTTGTGGAATTAAAACTCCTTGCCGCACACACGTATGGCAGGAAACTTTGGGGCAGACACCAGGCCTCAAATTCTGACGCTGCCATTGAAAATTCTCAGATTATCCACACGTGTGGGGGCAGCACATGAAACAAATTGGTTTTATATTCGTTCACTCTTTAACTCTGCACAGCTCTGTGAGCTTAGATGTGTTTAATACTGACTAGAAATATTAATTGCATAAATAAATTAAAATAAATATTCTAATAAAATAATGCTTAATAATCCATGGCCAAAAATGGCAAAAACAGTACATTTTTCTGTCTGCTGTTCATTTAGTCATAAATTATTTGATACAAATTGAAATTAAATTCAACAATGATCAATAGAAGCTCAATGGAGGAGCGCTGCCTGGGCCAAGTCCCAAAAATGTCTGCCCGTCGTCCTATTTTGGCCTTGACTTTGGCCCTCTCCTGTCAACCTTACGAAATGTAAAGAAATTGAAAGCGATTTAGCAGATAATATCAAGGGGCTTAGTGATTAATTATTCACACTGGATGTGCCGATTATCGTTGTCAAACATTGTGCTGAGCCCATAATAAATCAATCGGAAGCACCAAAGAATGAACTTTAAGTCGTGCGAGTAAACATTTTCCGAATTTGGAATGTAAGTAAATATTTGAAGAATTTGCTTATTTATTTTGACTAGAAGGTTTTGCCAAATTAAAGCGACTCCTGGCTAACTTTTAAGTGAAAGAATTTTAGTGCCAAAAGACAATATTTCAAAGAACTGGCATTGTCTGGAGCCTTTAATTGCTTGCTTGTTGGATAATGGAGAAAATTGTTCACGGCTTCTGTTGGTAATCATTTTTATTAGCCCATTTTCTGCTCCGTCATAAATGTTGACGGCAGCACGGACAAGGAAGCGGCACATAAACCACAGAATTGTATAAATCCAACAGATGAGAACTCAACAAAGAGCAAAATTTAAAAGCGAGATTTTATTTTTTCAGTGGGTGTCTCGCATTTTTGGGTGCACAAAACGGGCAAGTAGAAAAAGGTAAAATTTATTTCAAACATTTCAATTAAGTCGGAAAAAGTTTGCTTTAAAGGGATGGGTTGGTAAGAGAGAGAACAAACCCGAAACACATTGTGAAACGGGCTCCCTGGTTCCGCATCAATAAATCAAATAAATACATGGAGAAATGCCATGGAGAAACTCAATTGGATTTCTGGCTTCTGCAAATATTATCTCTGCCGTTTTATTGGCTCACATAGATGGTGTTTATTTATCATACATCACAAAACTTTTCGTAAGTTGAACAAATGGATGGGGAAAACGCCTTAAAAATGGCAAGGCAAGTCTTTAAATTCCATGCTCTGGCTGTCCCACTTTTGCAAATCCCACTAGTGGCTGCTGTTGGCTGTTGCTGTTCCCTCGAGCCTTTCGCTGCCCTGTCAGCGTCTCCTGTTTGAATAACCCAGTTAAGTGGTCCGTTGCCCGACGGTCTGGTTCGGTCTGGTCTGTTGTCTGTCGTCTGTATATGCATATATTGCTTTGCTTTGGCATAGCCTGCTCTTAAAAAAAACTGCTGCAAAATGGGTGCACAAACAAATGAATTGAAGGGACCCGCGACCGCTCTTCAGTGTCCCATTTCGCAGCAAACTGAGCTTGCAAAAATTTCAAAATTTGGGTTGAGCTTTGCTCTGTGCTTTAGACTTGTTTAAAGGCTAGCAAATGTTTTTAGAAGGTTAGAAAATATTTAGGAACAAAGTTTGGCAAAGGAAAATTCAATATTTCACACTCGTGGACACTTTCCTTCCGTGTTGATGAGTCCACAATTAATTCACAGCCAAATAATATGGTGCAATATTTTTAGTAAACCTTCAACTATATGAAGTTTAGTGGCAGCTGCTTTGGATACACCTCAAAGCTGGACTAAGCTTTATTTAAACACATACAAGAATTACTCTGCTTGGAGTATTGTATCTCTGTTATTGTTGTTCTGGCTGCTGTCTAAGTCAGGCAAGCAAATGAACACACAGCCCGCAGTATCTAATGGCAAACATTTGTACAACTGACACTCCCCCGGCCAAGCCACCTCCCCGACATTATTGCTGCGGGCAATGTCAGATTGGCAGACAAACAAGGGGGAGCCAAATGGGAGTGGTAACGGCCTTAGAGACTGAGTGTGCAAAATGTCACAGGGCCACCCGGGCGTATAATCAATTTGCTGATGTGATAACAAACCAAAATTGAGCCTGTACACTAAAGAGCTCAAATATTTGTACGGCTTCCCTTGGTAGCGAGAACCCACTTGAATTTTATTGTGTGAATTTTGTAATTAAAGAGTTAATAAGGGCAAGCAAGAGTCAGCTAGAACTCAATTCCAGCGCTCAGCTAATGTTTACTCAGTTCCAAATGTACGCTACAAATGCCAGAAAATATTTAATGGAATAATTTTCGATTTCTGAACCTACTTTCAGGACAAAGTTATGGCCCTTCAGCTGTGGAAAACTGCTTCTAACACATCATCAGCGTCAGTGTGGCACATCGTTATTTTTTCGCATAAAAAATCTACCAAATATCGAGACATTAAAATGTAATTAGGATGGCAGCGACACACATGCAGCGCCACAGCAAACATCAGCATATTTATGGCTGTTGCCTGTTCGAAGCGTGCTCGAGTAGTACTTCAGAAAGGAGGTTAGTACTTTTCTACCATTAACGACAGAATAGGTAGCTTTGAACAGCAGAAGGCAGAAAGGACTCGTTGCCACCCTGCTGTGCACTGCTTACAATTTGTCAGGCAGTTGCCACAGAGACTGCCACCGGAAGACCATAAAATAAAATATATCTACGAGAGGCTGAAGGCTCCTTAATGTTTAGGCTCTCTGGATAATCGAAAAACAGCAACAATCTCTCATCAAATTTGCCCAAAAATACTACAAATAACATCGTTCAAAAGTGACAACTGTCCAGATTACGCACACAAACACCAGTTGCAATAAATTAAAGCACAAAATGACCATTTCAATCGCATTATAAGCGCACAGTTTTGCATACAAAAACATACAGCTGCCTGAGGGAGCAACAAATCTGTTGACTGCTCCATGGGGGCATGCATGGAATGGATTATACCAATTTTCCACATGACGAATGCATGTTTGATGATTCTGCACCACACGGAGTACAGTACGCAGTGCCCGGCGATTAATTCACTCAATGATTATGGCCTAATTGCCTAAATGAGTGAGGCTCAGGCTCGGTGCGATGAAAATCACACACAAATTCCCCAAGCAAATTATTCCCCTTATTATCATTTGATGATTCCTCCCTTTTAGGGTTTTTGGGGGGGCATTCAGATTCAGACTGGCTTCATAAATTATTCAAAATGAATTTCAGACACACACATTAATCGTATGAGTTGGTAATTTTACCCCGCTAAAAGCATTAAAAGAATTTGTGGTTTTTATTGGGTCAAAAATGCACATTTGGGGAGCAAAAAGGATGTGAGTCTCAAGGGATTCACTCATGTATTTCAGATATGAACTGAAGTTGAAGCCATTATTAAGATTTCGCTTCAAATTCAACTTATCAAAACATTAAATATTCCAACAAGAAAGTGGCTTAATCATCTCTCTTTTAATTATAATCCAACTTTAAGAAAAATAATCTTTTTCTTCAGAAAGCATCGCGCAGCAGCCAATGGCCACTTAAAAAGAATGTCGGAAAATAAGCAGAAAATCCCAGTGACTGCATTTGATAACGTTCTTTGTGCAGCTGGCAAGCAGCTTAACACATTTAACCATCTCCTTAACCCATATGCAAAGCAGCTTAGCATCCACCCACGAGGCGTCCTTTCTCTGGCTGCTGCTCCTTTAGCTCCGCTCTGTGGGGCTTATTGAGGAGCGGGTAAATGGCTTCCGTCTCAATAGCCGTTGACTTTGATGGGTTACAAAGGATAGGCGTGCACTTGTTTGGGTGCACTGCGCAATCTTGTTCGTCAGCACAGAACAATGACCCATATCCTTGCTCCTCCTGTCGTACTTGCAACATTTTCTATATTCCATTTTTAATTTAAACCAAACAAGAACTTGCATTGATGCACTATCAAATTTATTTCAACGCTTTCATAAAGATTTTGGTGTTTAATCTTGAAATGTCAGGAGATGTTCCGTTTATTTAATCCTTTTGGCCCCGTTTGACATTCGTGTAAGATGAGAAAGCTCCTCTGTAGGCGCTAGCCGACGACACGAGCAGGGCAGCGACCACAAATGCAAAGATCTTCATTTTGTTTGAATAAAGAGAATATCAGGAAGCAGCTGGAGTTTATATAGCAAAGCAATGTGGATTAAACTGCACGGACTAATAGGAAAAACTAATTTAGTTAGCGTCTAAATGCAGTGATTGGTAGGGGTGATACACACACATTATATAAACGGAACTAACTATTTTAGATGCATTAGAAAAGCATTCCTCTCACGCTTGTTATACAACAATTATCCAATTAATTATGCATATTTTCTGCATACACGTGCACGTCTGGAAATGACATTTTAAAATAATTTAATCATTAAAATTAAAAACCCCGAAGCTCTGGAAAACTGATCAAAAATTATTGTTTCTTGAGGCTGTTTGTGTGCTCACGAAAAAGACAGTGAAGGAAGGCATTTTTCTGGATGAATTGCATAAAAACTTGTCATGTTTCCATGAGGAATATCTCCACCAAAAACCAAAAGTAGCTGCTGTCTCATTATGCAAGGAATGTTAGTTCCAAGAGCAGTTTGTCTAGAACTTTTATGGCGAGTAGTGATTGAGGCAACATCTGGCAACGAGCACCACACAATGTAGATGTAATTGAGGCGCAAATGGATGAATGGGAGCGGAAAATGGTTGCACTAGCTTGGCAGTGTTCCAGCTGGCAAAGAGAAAAATGTAGCCAGCTGTCGGATAGTTCAGTAGGTTCTATCTTGGCCGGAAACGCAAACGAAGCCTAACATACAAAGACATCAAAAACGTCTCAGCTTTTTGTTCTTCATCTTTATTCTATAGATTCTCATGAATTTCAACTACGTCTGCACAAACTTAAATTTATTTTTCATTCGATTTGGGTACTTGAGGCCTTCAATCAAAAGAAAAAACACTTCAAAACAAGCTAAATTAATTCACACATTTTCGGCCGCCTCGTAAGATAAACAAATTTAAAAGTGCCGAATAGCACAAAGCGCAGATTTAGGTCCTTGACCTCCATGAGCCACGAACGTGCTCGCAAGGATAACATTAGCCCCCACCGAGTGACTGTCAGCGAGGGAAAGCGGGCGACATTCCACATTCCCTTTCACTTACCCTCCTGCCTGTGTAGATATTTTCTGTAAACGTAATTTTAGCTTGTATGATTTTGGACATTGGGATTTTGATTTTTTATGTAGAAATATTTGATCATAAGGGATGAGGGTGACCATTTGTGTAAATATCAAGAATTATACCTAATCTGACAATGAAACATTACAATAGCCTGAGGGGCTATCCAATGTAAGCTTCCCTCGCTCTTTTATAAATATAATAACGACACACAAGCGATGGCACACACATAGATAAAAGCATCAAATAATTAATTGTTGGATTTCAACTGAATAAACGAGAGATTGAAATAAGTATTAAAAATGTTCGGTGGGCACTTTAGACTTGGTTTTCATCCCATGCTTAAAATATCCTAAGAAATCATGGGAGGGGCATGGTTTATCCTGTTGTACATTTATCTACGAGTGTTTGCCAACATTGCAGAAAGTTCCTCAACGAAAACTCTCGTAACGCGTGTCTCTAATGGCATGTAATTATATTTCAGAACTTTGTTCAGTTATCAATTAGCAGTGAGTGAAGTATTTCTGAGAATTCCTGGAATTTCTCGCTTTTGGGCTGTCTTTCTGTCAGTCAGTCAATGTTTCGCCTGCCCTCTCTCGCACGTCTTTCAGCAGACAATTTTCCGTGTAAAAGTTGTGTAGAGAATAAATTATAGCTAATGAACGCACCCAACAGAAATGACAATAATGGAGTAATTACGTATAAATAGAACAACGCAAAAAAGTTCAGAGAATTAACAGAGACTGGGGGGTAAAAGAGCCTTAAATGTTGTAATTTCTGCCATATATTTTACAAATGCTTATCCCAGCATCACAAACTTTGCAATGGAAACTTTGCTGACCAATGGCCAGCCCCCATACCCATCCATTTCGACGCTCGTCAAAGTTCCAACTTTCTGAAATATTCAGCTGGAATTTTGGCAACAAAAAACTGTTGGACATTGTGTGCATTTTGATTGTTGCCGAACATGTGTCTGCGGGTCTGCGTGCTGTCAGTTTTCATTTTAGTTTTTTGAGTTTTTAGTTTTCGGAAAAAGCTGAGCTTTTGTTTTTATTAAATTCCAATTTGCATTTGATTGCATTTACGTGCTGCCAGTTTTTATTTGTAAATCGTTACATGCATGGTGGTTTTTCTTTGTTTTTTATGCAGCAAAAGTTGCTCTAAATATTTCCACAGGCCACAGCTGAACGTGTCTGTGGTTCCTCACAGCAAAAATCATAGATTCACATGCCATTTTAAATGAATTTAATTATTTGAACCAATGGGCAGAAGAAACTGCAGCAGTTGGCTAAAAATCAATACGTTAACAAATATCTACATATTTTGCCACTATTTTTTGTTGGTTCGCTATAAATATTTGGAAAAGGAGCATCTGTTATCTGTTCAAAAATCATGTCGACGTTGTTATAATTTGTATTCGAAGGGGCATAAACCTTATGTCAGCTTCTCCTCTACACATTCATTTCTGTTCTTTTTTTTCTTTTCTTAGCTCACATGCTGTTTGCTTTTGTTCCTTCCTTTTTTCACATAGTTTTCCCTCCAGAGACGCTTTTGTTTGACTCTGTTTTCTTTGGTAATAGTTTGTGGCATGCCTGCTGCTTCCATGCCCCCATCCTGTGACTTTGTTCTCTGGCGTCCAATTCAATAAAAATAGAGTACGTGTTGCTCGGGTTAATCGATGTTGTCTTCCCCCTTTTTGACCTACATAAAAAAGTTTTCTTAGGGGAAATGGAACATTTCTGTGGTCATTATATTGAACTTTCTTATGTGTATGTTCCAATGATAATCTTAAGTAGAAATGGGAATATTTGCCACCAAATAGATACAATCAGGAAACTCTGATAGTTTTTGCAGCTGCTGAATTAGGGTAATGGCTATAGAAAAATGGATTCAACTTAATTAATGGAAGGGCAGACACCAGAACGCTGAAGCAAGAAGATCCTGTGCTAATCTACAACATGTGAGGATGCCGGCACGGCCAGGATGCTTGTTATGCTTTGAACAGGATTTAAATGGTGTCGGTGTCGTATAATGTTAGCCTTCCTCGAACATTCTTTACTTTTCTTGGGGAGAAAAACAAACATAAACATGTCAGGCTAAAGTTTTTCCTCGGCAACCTCGGCTCTCCTTCGTTCCCTTACAGCTTCCCTTTCCTCAATCGAAATACGCAAAAGTGGCAAAGCAAACAGAGGAACGGCAGGAGGATTATATGCAAGAAAATGTGATGAGATGCTGTTGAATTTTCTACAAAGTTCTTGAAAAGTACATGACAGAAATTCGTGTTAATTTTAAATGGTGTATATTTGGTAGAACCTCTTGGGAAATATATCTCAAAAGAGTCTCGAGAGCTCTCCAACCTACTAGGCCATGTCCGTAAGGTAATTAAGTTAAAATAGATCATGGATAGATAGAATGCCAGAAGCAAGTCCACACGACTTTTACAGTCTAAGTTTTCTTTCTATTTATCCATTGCTGACCCAGTTTCTATGAATTCATATCGATTTCCACCCAATCGATGGGAACAAGTGCCAACCCATTCAATGTTTGACTTATTTTTCCATGGTTTCAAGAGGCTATGTGGGCGACACTTTTCATAGCAAAGAATGACAGTAGGTGGCATCCACATTGGGGGTCTTGTAATCAGACAAACGAAGCCCCCAGAACGTTTAAAATCATGACACTTTATTTTGGTTTTTTTTTATTTTTTGCTGTCAATCATCGCTCTGCGGCTAATCCTCCGCATCCATTGTTGTTCATTGTTCCGAAAAAAATTAAATAAACATTTTTTATCCGTGTTGTGCCTTTTATGAATTCTGAATAATAATGTTTTTGTTGTACACTTTATTTGTTGTTGTCTGTGGTGCACCACAATGGCGCACAATTTAAATTATGGAAAATTTATGAGTTTCCGTATTTTGTTGTGGGAACTGAAACAGAAAAGAGAATATTCCCGACAAACTACCCATTTAAATTTACATTTTATGCTGGAGGGGATTATCATTATGCAATTATTCATCATCATTCTGTGGAACAAGCATCATTTGATGATGAGGCTCCCTGGTAAACTATTTTCTATGAAGAGAAAAAAGGATGAGGTACGTTTTTGACTCTGAGAGGTGCTTTTAATTAGGGCTCTACTTCAGAGTTTCTGGCTGAATAAGGCAAAGGCAATTTAAACTTTAAAGTGAGCTCATTACCCTGCAATTTTCTAGATACGTTATCTATGAAAAAAGGCAAACGTATATTTAGAAAATAAAAATGTGGAAATTTGAAAATACGCGAGGAAAAGTATGTGTTTTTTTCCTATGGCCTTACATTCACCAGTATGATTCTTCTGGACTGCAATTTATTGTGTTTCAAAAGCAAATTATATTAATTAATAAGCTTAATAAGAGTATTCTGAACTACAGAACTCAGATCCGGACAACGTTTTATCAAAGGAAGTTTTTAAAGTTCAAAGTACAAACGAGCCGACAGGAACTCAGAACTTCCTGGTAGCTGTTGTATAATGCTAAACTAATTGGCTTGCGTAATACATTTAATTCTTTGTTGCTAAGCAACTAGAATGGATTGTGTTTCCAATGTATTTATTATTTCTAATTCATTTGTTCCGCGTATTAGTCCGTGCTCTTTAGTCGGCATTCGTTTGCTATATAAACTCAAGCTGTTTCCGGAAATTCATTCAATATATTCCAACAGAATGAAGATCTTTGCATTTGTGGTCGCTGCCCTGCTCGTGTCGTCGGCTAGCGCCTACAGAGGAGCTTTCTCATCTTACACGAATGTCAAACGGGGCCAAAAGGATTAAATAAACGGAACATCTCCTGACATTTCAAGATTAAACACCAAAATCTTTTGAAAGCGTTGAAATAAATGTGCTAGTGCATCAATGCAAGTTCTTGTTTGGTTTAAATTAAAAATGGAATAGGAGGAGCAAGGATATGGGTCATTGTTCTGTGCTGACGAACAAGATTGCGCAGTGCACCCAAACAAGTGCACGCCTATCCTTTGTAACCCATCAAAGTCAATGGCTATTGAGACGGAAGCCATTTACCCGCTCCTCAATAAGCCCCACAGAGCGGAGCTAAAGGAGCAGCAGCCAGTGAATAACAAATCTTTAATGGTGATATATAAAGGTACGAAGCTTAATAAGATTATTCTGAACTACAGAACTCAGACCCGGACAACGTTTTAACAAAGGAAGTTTTTAAAGTTCAAAGTTCAAAAGAACCGACAGGAACTCAGAAATTTATTTATCATTTCTAATTCATTTGTTTTAGTCAATTCTTTAGTCCGCATTGGTTTGCTATATAAACTCTAGCTGTCTCCTGAAATTCATTCAATATATTCAAAGAAAACGAGAAGGGACGTGTGAGACGCGTCTTACGCGTCACAACTTTTATACCCGGCACTCAGTACTACATCTGCAACTTAGCGGTTATTTGTCAAATTTTACATTTTTTCTTCATCTGTCATCTACATCCACAACACTGCTCACGCCAACACGCTCCTTTAGCTCGCCACCCTCCCCTATAGACACACACTGCAGAGTCGCTGCAGAGGCAGAGGCAGCGGCAGAGGGAGCGGCAGAGGCAGCGGCAGAGATGTTTCAGGGGCAGAGGCCATAAACAGCGCGAAGCAGAGTGTGAATGCTGCGGGACGGGGTGGGTTTGGCCACTGAAAATTAATTTCTCCATTGTGGCTATAATAATGATCCAATCGGATCCCAATTTGGTGATCTGATAGATATGGTCATTCCCTACGGAATGGCGTTTTTAGTTTTCTGTTATCTTCAAAATTGATTTGGGAGGTTTTCGCCCTTTTGCGGAGGTGGAAAGGGGCGTGGCTCATTTTTGAAATACACTGGTTTCAGTGTGAGCATACAGCAGTCTGGAGCCAAAATTTGGTGGCTCTAGCTCTTATAGTCTCTGAGAACTAGCCGACAAACAAGACGGACAGACGGACAGACGGACGGACGGACAGACAGACATGGCTCAATCGACTTGGCTATTGATGCTGATCAAGAATATATATACTTTATGGGGTCGGAAACGTTTCCTTCTGTGCGTTACATACATTCACTTTGTGCAGAAATACAATATACCCTATTTACTCTTCGAGTACCGGGTATAATGAAGATGTTTGTATTTGTGGTCGCTGCCCTGCTCGTGTCGTCGGCTAGCGCCTACAGAGGAGCTTTCTCATCTTACACGAATGTCAAACGGGGCCAAAAGGAGTAAATAAACGAAACATCTCCTGTATTACATAAAATATACAAAAGGTCATGGGTCATGACATTCAAATGTTTAAAATATTAGCGATCAAATAAATTAAATACATTTCTCTTACATTTCATCCATAACATTTTAGCAAATTTTTCTGCAGACATCCGACAAGAGAATTAAAAGCCACTGTCCGGCCAGCCAGGGCCAGCACATCCATATTTAATTAGAATATTCCGCATATCTTATATAAGTACATTGCCGACATTTCACTTCTTCGCTACATTTCAACACCTCAATGATTAATGCAAAGGCAAAAATAGGTCCAACCACGTGTCCCTTATATCCAGGTCCATTGTCTGTAAATCTTCAGACCATTATGCAAAAGGCTTGGAGCACATACTGGCACTCGAATCCAGGCACGTCTTGTAATATATGAGCAGACATCAGGCAGAGAAATGTTAGCTTTCAGACTGCATCTGGCGAATAGTTGCCATCTGGCACACTGCCTTTATTAATGAGACACTTGACAGGGCAACCCCAATGGAGGCTGGAAGGACCAAAGCAAGGGATATGAAAAGCGGAACTTGTTTCGAAACGCGAAATCTTGTGGTTTGTGGCTATATCCAGACCTCGTTCGATGAGAATCATACTCAAAATATGCCTGCCATCTCGTTTCTTCTCCCTTTTCTCTCCATGGGGCACTATCAGGTTACACAGCTACACTCTACTATGGATCCTCTAATCAAAGGCGACGCAAAAGCGGAGCAGAAAATGTTTTAAATGTGTAGAAAAAGCACAAAATTCAAGCTAAAAAAAAACGAAGGTCTGCTGCTTTGACAAGCAACGCTGTAAACACGGACAGAATACTCTTTATGCCCTAACAGGATTAAAATGGTGCAGCACCTTAACTTTGCTTGAGGAAAAACAAACATAAACTTGACGGTAGGGCTAACGATGTTTCCAGCTGGCAGTTTGCTTGCTCTTCTTGATATTTCCACTTCCGCTTCCCCTTCTGATTCATCAACAAGCTTCATATTCAAAGCAAACAGAGAGAGGAGTTTGCTGCATCTTCTACCTACCATGCATTGTATGTCCATTATTAAATTTAAGAACCTTTTAGACACAAATAGAGCCAGATCATTCAATTAACATTTAATTTCAAATATTTCCTCTATTTCTATTTTATTTTCTTTCTTCCGTTGAACAATGAATATATATTTGTATGAAAAAAGTCATTAAAAAAAGATAGAAATTTATTTATTTTTCATTTGACACAAATTGAAATAAAATTCACTCAGATTTAATTCGAATATGACAAAACCATCTGTTTTAGATTCGATTCTGAACACTTATTAGCGGAGACTTGGGTAAGCGTGCTCATCAGCATTGTATTTGTGATTAATCATAGCCCCACTCCCCATTCACTGGCTGCGCAGACTGAGGCAAACAAATTTTCATTTATATTTTCACCCACACAGCAACGGGGCGAAAGCTAGAGGGGGGAAACTCATCAAGCGACCAGCTTGTTGTCTCTGCAAAAGCTCTCTTTGTTCTTAATTAAATTTTTGGACTTGCTGATGGCCACGACCACGACAAACTACTCAAAATGCAAATTGAATTAATTAAGTGGCGACAATATTTATGTACATGTAAATGGTGTCAGAAATTAGCGCAGTTTTAACGTTATGCAACTTGTAGGATCATAATTTCTCTTGTCCAGCTATCCATGGCATGTGCTTCCAGGGCCAATTAAGCTCTAACGACGTTGGCCACGGCATGGGGAATTTTTAAACGGAAATAGATTCGATTTCTCCTAAATATAAATTCCGTGTAACATATTTGCATCTCTGCTTACAGCTAACGTTCTAAACAACCTTGAATAATTCTTACAAATATTATTTTCTAGCCAGTGTAAAAGCTCTAAGGGAACTTCAATTTAAAGTTGGGCTGTGTGTGTGCTGCCCTGGCTAAATAATTCATTGAATAACTGAGTGTGGCCACAAAAACGGGAGTCTAACCAAAAAGGCATTTAATTTTATGTAGCCACACCCCAAAGGGATAGAGAAATGCCAACCAACGTGTTAAGTTCAGTTAATTAGTGTACCTTTAGCCGGAAAATGCTCATGAGTATAAGGGAAAATTTAAATTAGCCACAAAATATCTAAAAAAACAAAACCAGTTGTGGGTGTGGGCTATTTTGTGCTCAGAAAGAATTAAGAAAAATAAAAAAAATAAAAATTCTGCTTATAAAATTTATATTTTATTCCCTGAACAATAAACAAAAGATGAAAATTAAGTCTAACAAAAAGAACTCATGAAAATTCAAGTAAAGTCCATGTTAATCGCCGAGGCCGTAGCTTTTTTCCACCGGCGACCTGCAACCTGTCCCACATCGTAATGGACCTCTGACCTTGACTTCTGACTTTTGGCGGACTGTAAGAGATGGATATTGAGCACCGTTTACTGTGCCTCGAATAGGCAAAGCAACTTGTGGCAGAAAGTTTCCGGCAGCAGCAAAAGTAAACTTCCGCTCGCCGTCCTCTTGCCCTGGTTGCTGTTACTCGACAAATGTCGACTAAAAGGCCGTCAACTGACAACGGAAAATATTGTAAAATATTGTGGTGGCAGTTAGGAAATTGTGTTTGTCTTAGGTATCTACATAGAAGACTGAAAGAAGTTTCGAAAGATAGTAATATTCCACAGCTCAACGGACATGTAAGTACATGGTCGATCTTCCCTGTATTTAATACACGATTTAACTGTAACTGTCTTTATTGCTTTGTTTTGTTTTCGTGTTTTTATTCTGCTCTAAGCTGGTCCAATGGCAATCAGTTTTACGCCAAACAACTTCTTGGCCACGACGACACCCACAGTGAAGAGGGCGCAGCTCTTCACCAGAGTCCTGCCAAAGCACATGCGAGTTATGTAAAGTCTTTCAACGAGGACTATTTCTACACCTACCATAGAAAATGGTTCTGGTAAATGCTGCAAAACATATTTATTAAATGCACCATTTTTGAGTAAAGGCTTTAAATTCAAAATTTGATTTTCTTTCGATTTCGAGACACAATTTTGCACAAGAAATGTTTGATGGAAAATTCCAAGCCTACATCGATTATCTAAAACCGAAAGCTCTTCAAAGATTTACAATTAAATGTCCAAACTATTTGGCAAATAAATCGAAACCAGTTTCGTCTGAAGAGCTACCAAAAGTGATTTCTGTAGCTGTAACCTCCACTCGGGTCATGTCAACTGCATCATTAATAATGGCCATGCCAGCAGCTGCCATTCCTCCAGACTTCTGTCAGCTCATATATTACAAGACGTGTCTAAGTAGGGGTTCGGAATCCTACTCCCAGTATGCGTTTCCCTTTGAGTAATGGGAGAAGTACGAGGTTACGGCAAGAGATTTCCTGACAATGAACTCGAAACAAAGGAATGTGAACTTAAGGCACGAGAAGGATTTTTTTCCACTTCTCAGTGGAACATTTACAATATATCCGACCAGAATAAATAAAGAGAGTTGCTCAATATTTAAATCTACCTTCTGATATATCATTTCATCGGTTTCATTAGCAGAAGCACACAGGAGGAAATGCCATGGAGGATGCAGAGTGACAGTCTGACGCAATGACACTTGCATGGCAAGCAATGACACTTGCTTCACGCATTCCTTCGAGTCCTGTCCTCACACTGAGATGTGTGTAGATGTCAGTGTCAGGAATCGTTCCTCTTTCACACTTTTTTTCTTGAACAAGCAACATCATCATTATGGAGCAGATTTCGACACGCACAAGATGCTACTCTGCCAACGAAATGGGAGACATTTCTCCAGTGCTCCTCACTGTCGCTCTAGGTGCGCCTCACTGTCTGTCTAGAAGCAGCAAATGTGGTGGGAAAGTAGCAAAGATATGGCAATCACCGTTGTCAGGTTCAGCTCTCGATGTTAATGATGATGACAGACAACGGTGTGACTGTGTTTGGGCAGGATGCAGAATCTTGGTGTGGATGTCAGCACCTACTTGCCGTTTTTAGCGAGAGTATCTGTGGAAAGTCACGTCAAGGAGTCGTCTGTCTGGCTAGCCATAAACTTTTGAATATAAAAGATTCACCAACGGAATTCAGAAATCTGTTTGCTCAAACAAGAGTCACCACAATATATGTCATAAAATTAAATAGATATTTTCTTTTAAATTCAAATTTTATGCCAAATAAAATCTGGTTCAAGAGTACAAGCAAAATTAATGCAAAATTAATGCGATATTAATGCAAAATCATTCAGCAAATTGGCTTTTTATGACAGTCAAATATGTTTGCAATTACTCCCATCGCCCACACATTTTGCTTCAGCTTTTGGTTCTTTTATTTGCCATTTTCTTCGTTCTAATTTGACCATGACATTAGTCAGCGAATATCAAGCTAAGGACGCAGAAATATTATTTCATTCTCTTTCTGGTGGCAAAAATCGGACTAACGTACACTGCCCTCTGCAATTATTTCTCGCCATTTCCATAGTCATGACTTCTTAGGGATTAAAATCTGGTACTGACATGTGTCCGCAGACAAAGTGGACACTGAATACGTCAAGTGAATGGTGACAGGAACACAAGCGACTATCAATGTCTTCATTATTTACGACACATTGTCGTCCCGCAACAAAACTGATTTGATTTCAACGATACCAAATGGGCACGGAGTATCCCTCAGGGAGCAAATGCTGTTGCTGGCGTGTCAAACGTCTAAGAAACATGTTCCCATAATGATGACATTTCTGCTGATAACTCCTCTGCTCTTTGACCCGCCATTTGCCATTGTCTGTGGCTTTACTTTAATGCTTCGAGTGCTATACTAAAATCCTTCGCCAAAGTGTGCTCGAATTTGTTTTGTTTAAGGGGGGGAGACGTCTTATTGGCTGCTAACAGCAACATTGCTGGGAGGTTTCTTATGCTACTGGACAGGAGCAGGCAAAGGAGAGCTTGCCCAAATATTTCAAGCATAATTTAATTAATTAATTAATGGAATTTGTTTGTCATCTTTTCACAAGGCTTTTCTTGAAGGAATGTTCAGCAGAGAGCAGACATTTAACCTTATGGAACTGAACCCTTTTATAAGGAAAAGTCTAAAGCCATTTTTGAGGCAGTGGAATAGTTGTGTTGCCAGTTGGAACGTTAAATAGTTAAAGGAGTGGCCAGAGCCTGTGCCTTTTCCTTGTTCAGTAATTGTAGTTGTATTTTATGCACACTCTAGCTTATAATTTTCAATGCTCAGCTATCCATGGAATGTGCCTTCAAGGCCAATTGGCTTCTAATGACTCTGGCTATTTACGGTCCGGTCCGTGTTTAGCTATAATTTTCGAGAACCTTTTACCCCACACAGAAATTGCGCAAACAAAAACAACAATGGCAGGATACTTATGTGCCGGATTGGCCGGGGAGCTTACATTGATGTGGGTCCTCGATAAGGGTCCTCCATGTGCGTGTGGAAATATTTGTTTGCTGCCGTGTTTAAAACACTTAAGCTATCCGTTTTTTGTCTGTTTAAAAGTTTTCAATCATTTTGGCGATATTTTTGGCTATTTCAACTATTTCGTGGGGGTCTTCAGGGCATTAAATATAAAGTATATAATCCTCTGTACAGATAAGGTTCGAAAAATTTGTATACTTTAAGCAGAGACTAATTTTTGCATCCGCATAATCCAGCTAATCAAATCGAATCCTCTTTATGCTCTGTCTGGCAGGCTAATTTAGACTTGAATGAATGCCTACAGTCGGTCTGAATAGCCATTGACATCAATTGGAATTACGAGCATATACACTCGTGTGTAGACATCTGTTCAATGCTCAATGACTCTCGACCGCCGTCGGTTGATTGCACCAATATTGATGCTGGCACTGGATGCTGCCACATGCTGTTCATTGCGAATGCAGTCGGCGCTTTTTCTGCTTGCCACGTTTATACACTTCAGTGGTCAAAAGAGCAGCAGCGCAGGCTGTCTGGGCAGCACAGGTGGAAAGTGAGATGGCAAAATCCGACACAATCCTCAGTTTACTTTGTCAAAGAATTTAGATGGAGACATTAAATGTTTGCCCACACAAAATGTTTTCTGTTTCATTTATTTTATTCTGAATGTTAGGTTGACTGAATGACACATTAAGAAACTTAATAAATTGTCTCTTCCAAGAGCTTCCCAATCGAAAAGTTTTCCGGGCAGGGTCTAAACCACATAGGCAATTAAATTTATGCAGCCACATACTGCCTTGTGGCTGGTGGCTCTCACCCCAGGGATTTCGTATTGCCAACGTGTTAAATTCAGTTAATTAATACGCTTCCATGGAGAACAGAATTTTGTGTGTTTGCGAAAATAAAACTTAGAATTAACAGCCTGGAAGCCTGGCTATTTTGTGGCTTACAAGTTTAAGTTGTGAAAATGTTTCATTTGTGTGGCTTTTTTAATTAAAAGAAAGCCTAGAAAATAAACCCAAAAAAACAAACAAGTTCTCCAGATACACCTGATATAATAATAAACAATTTCAATGCCACTCATTGATAGACATTGGCAGGGCTTTTCATTTTTCTTTCAACTATTTATTGGCATAAATATTTAAAGTGTTGCCGCCACAATGTCCGCTCCAATGAAGTCGAGAGCGGTTGCTGCAACTCCGACCAATATTCTGTGACCCCAAGGGAAGTGCCTGCACAATCTCCCAAGCTCTCAGCTGATCAGCCATACTGTGGCAACCCGCCCAAGAAAATCCTTCTCTTCAAAATTATGAATTTACCAAGATGTTAAATCACAGTCTGAGTGAGCTCAGAAAGCAGAAAACTTCCGCCGCTTAAAATATTCATTTTGCACAGCAATAAGAGCCCATAAGAACAAGTTAGTTTGTTTTAGATTTGAAATGCAAAACTAATTAAGGCGTGCTCCGAACAAATAATGAACTTGTACAAGTTTTTTTTGTACTTTTCGTTGGAATGAGAAAGCAGAAGCTGAAGCTCCGGGAAAAATGTTAAAATACCGTTGAAAATGCAAAAAGTTGTTGCCATTTAAGTGAAACTTTGGCAGTAAGACGATGCACAGCAAATGACAAGGGGAAAGTTTTTCAATAAGCGGTCCTGCCCAAAAAACAAACCAAAAGCAGCCAAAAGCAAAGCCAGTCAAGGGTATAATGTGATGAAGAAGCAGAACTTAAAGAGGATTAAGTGGCATAAAAATGTATGCGAAGACGAGAGGAAGGGCCCAGAGCCTTATATTTTATGAACAGCGTATAAAAATAAGCGCATAAACCATAAAAACTGCAACTGAAACCTCTGTAAGAGTGGGTCAAATGAAAGTGCAATCGAAACCACCACACCCAAAGCAACAGCATTTGTTGTTCAGCATTTAGAGATGTTTTTCAGCAGACATGAATGTAAATTGATTTGATTTGTATGCCGCATAATAGGCAACAAAGTCGTCATAAGCTGAATAATTTGCATATATTTCACATTATTTCGTTGTCCTTTTTAAAGGCAGTACAAACGCAAAGACGAAGCGGCAACAAAAGCTCTGAAATTCAACGCAAAAATTTATTTAAGGAAAAAAAAAACCCTTTTTTGCCACAAAAAGTTTATGTTTGTTGGGTTTTGTTTTTACTTTAGGATGACTAAAGAAACCACATTTAAATGATATTCAGATTATTCGAAAATTGCTTTAATCATGCCGTAATTAATTATTTTCACACCAACCAACCGCATGACAAGAACTTCACAGCAGTTTACGGCAATTTATCAGCCACATCATCAAAAATACGCAAAATTCGTCAATTTTATAATTTTTTACATTTTTGACGCCATTGTGGTAAACCACATAAGGTACATTTTAGTTAATAAAAGCGGCAGCATGACATAAAAATATTCCTTTATTACATTTTCCAACAATGGACAACAATGGGGATGGAGGATCAGCAGGTGATTGACATTTTTGTAAACGGAACACTACCATAAAAGAAAACTAAAAAGCCATCGCCATCGTTCGTCCTTCTCCTACTTTCGACCACAAACTGTTTCAGCAACTTCTAGCCTGGCTCTGAAAGGTGCACATTGAGTGCGGTCGGTATCCTCGTCTCCTCAGATAGACGAGGAAAAATGTGCAAAAATGTCTGCGACCACAGAAAGAGTGAACTTTATCTCCACCTGCACCTCCTTCTTTGGTTGCTGGCCCCTCGACAAAGTTTGCTTTAAAACGCTGTCAGCAGAAAAAGTCGACGAAAAACGCAACGAAACAGATGGCCACAACTGGTGGCAGACAGGAAATTGGGTTTATTTAGGTCACGTAGCTGGGGCTGAGTCTCTGAATCTGAAGTCTCAGCTTTTGATGCCGCCTCGTCTGTTCTGATGGTTGAATGGTATGAAAAGTTTAAAAAGGAACAAAAGTGCTTTAGGTATAATAGCAAGGTGACCAGGTGAAAGATACAAAAAAAGTGGTGATTTCATTACTTCTTTATACACTTATTTGATTATCCTTCAAAGCGAGATGGATAACAGATTTTCCCCTTCCGAATGTAGCCAAATATTTACTTTAAGACCGTCATTGATCTTTCGACCGCTCATTCACTTTTCTAACCACTCTCAACGTCACTTATTACCCTTTCTAATGGTGTTTCCCTGTTTGCCTCTCGCTTTTTATTGGTTGTAAAGCAACAATCACTGAACCTTTATTGAATTTACGAAACCTTTTTCAATTTCAGCGCCATTACCGGATCTAATGTCAAAGTTTGTCCCATGAGAGATGAAAAGTTTCTTTACTTTCTTTTGTTTTGTTTCTTTTCAGTGAAAATGTATTTTCTCCCACATCAGCTCATTAAATTCATTCAGATTTTTCATACCCTTTTTGCTTTAATTCAGCATTATTCTACACAAAATTTAATGGAACAACTTTAAACTGGAATGAAAATAAAATCACGTATTTTAAAGTCAAAGAAACCAAAAACAATAAGAAGAATGGGAATGCGCCACACGGCACAGGCCCTGGCCAATAAAAACCGAATAAATTTCCATAATTATTCATGCCGAAATTCATTAACACTCAAAAGGTGGAGGGCGGAGCCTGTGGGCGGGGCCGAGAATTTTAATAACTGTGCGACATTTTGCTGGAATTAGGTGGAAATGGCAATGTGGAGATTGCCTCTTAGTCGGGAAATGGTAAGGCAGAGAGGAACTTACATTTTAATGGCGCCCATTTGCTTGTTTTCATCTCCGAAACATTTTAAATCCTTTTTTGTTTCACGTAAATCACGACAAATCTTAAGGATATACGCGAGGCGACATGAAAAATGAAGGCAGCTTCTGCCTGCTCATTCTCAGTCGGGTGTACATTTATTTCTGTGATAAACGAAAGCCACCCACAATGGAGGCAATCTACACAAAGTTATTTGTACGCAAACTTGCAGACTTCCTGTATCCGTAGACATTTCCTTCCGCAACAAAAGGACTTAGTAGAAGGCACTTCATCAAACCTAGTTAAGTGCCAGTGCTTTGCTCTGTTAGGATGTTACATTTTTCCTTATTTAAAGGCCAAACATTCCCCAAATAGGCCAACTCTAGGAGCCACAAAATTTCGTAAATCAGAGAGCCACACGCGTTCCGTTTCTGCTTACCTGCCAGCCCATTTGCATAATGCTCCGGTCAGGTAGGGCCACTTATTTGCAGAACTTTGCCGGACACCGTACTCGGTTTTCACTGAAAAGTCTTCATTTGTCAACAGTTTCTCATTCTACTATCTACCAGGAAAATTAAATCGTTAAAGGTCCGAATGACCAAGACTTTTCTTTTCTCTGTACTCGCTTTCACTGCAATTCCTTGGAGCAAAAGGTAGAGGAGGAAATAGAGTTGTCACCAAGTCAAATCGTTTTACATCCACTTAAGAGGACCTCGACTTTGCTCCCCCAGAGAAGGGAGTTTTTCCAGTTTTTCTTTATTTCCGTTCTACCTCTCTTTGGCAGACCAATGCCCTGGGCAAGATGAAATTACAAACACTGAGGAATTGGCTTAGTAACTGACAGAGAATGCAAGTGGCAAAGGAAGCCAATTAGATCCCAACAAAATGGTTTAAAACTTGAAAATGTGGGTGTACAAATAGCGAAATGTTCTGAAAACAATGTGGAAAACTAGAAAGAAAAAATAGCAAAATAAAAACAAAATAAATCTCTCTTACCTTTTTGGTCATCATATTATTTTATTACGTGGAGAAGTCGACGATTTACGGAAGAAGAATTAACGAGACAGTGAGATTGTGTTAACGCTCGACGATTTACGAAAGAACGATTTGCGAAACGATAACGCACCAAACACATTTTTTAATAAGAGCACATATTTTGGGTGGATTAATGGTGAGGCGCAACACTACTGAAGCTCGTGTGAAAACACAAACGAGAGAGCAAGATCACCAAGACCTAACCTCACCATGCAATGAAACACTTCTTTTTGATTTTCTCCTCTGCTCACATTAGATATTGGAGTGGGAAAGGGACACAACTCCTCTTCTCTTTTTCACATGAACGAAAAAAAAATGTATGCATAAAAAAAAGTTTCACACTTTAGAATTCGTTTTACACTTTTATCACTTTCACTTATTTCTTTACTTCGCCTTCGCCGCCATTCTTTATTTCGCCTTCGCCACTCTATCTTATTTCGCCTTCGCCGCTTGCAAATTGTTGCACTTAAACACAATTTTTTACCTTTTTTTAATCACTGCACACTACACTGCACTACACTTTTAACATTTCACTTTCACTTTTTGCCTTATATCGCCTTCGCCGCTCTGCTTTTTGGGTGCCAAACGAAAGAGCGTCGACACGCTGCTCTCGCTCTATTCTTATTGCTTTTCGCCTTCGCCGCTCTGCCTTTTGGATGACAATTCGCCGACGGCAGCCATCTCTCTGGATCAGGAAGTTGTTGTTGCATTAAAACACAATTTTTGGACCTTCTTTAATCACTGAACACTACACTGCACAACACTTTTAACACTTCACTTTCACTTTTTGCCATATTTCGCCTTCGCCGCTCTGCCTTTTGGGTGCCAAACGAGAGAGCGTCGACACGCTGCTCTCGCTCTATTCTTATTGCTTTTCTCCTTCTTCATTTCGCCGCTCTGCTTTTTGGGTGCCAATTTGCCAACGGCAGCCAACTCTCTGAATCAGGATGTTGTTGTTGCACTAACACACACTTTTTTGACCTTTAATCACTACACTCACTTTACTGCACAGCACTTTTAACACTTCACTTTCACTTTTTGCCTTATTTCGCCATCGCCGCTTTGCTTTTTGGATGCCAAACGAGAGAGCGTCGACACGCTGCTCTCGCACTTTTTTTATTGATTTTCTCCTTTTTCACATTGTATATTTTCGTGGATCAACACAACCACACATACACACACACAGAAGAAAAAAGATGCACAATGTACAACAAATTCTTATTACACTTTTAACACATCACTTTCACTCTTGCCTTATTTCACCTTATGTCTGCCTTTTGTATGCCAATTTGCCGACGCCTTCCGCCTTTGTGGATCATGAATTTTTTCTTGCCATTTTTGAACCTTTTTGTTTTTTATCACTTCACTACTACACTGCACTGCACTGCGCGACAATTTTCCCGTTGAATTTTCATCCATTTCCCGATTTTCGCGACCCGAAACGCGGAGCTGACTTAAAACCGCGTGCTTGGCCCGACCGAAAAATTGTAAGTGTGAGAGCGGCGCAGCTTTGCATGCGTAGGTGGCTTCGTTTCTAGAACATTCTATGCTCTCTTTCTATGCTCGCTCTCATTCTTCTTGCTCTCCCTCTTCTGTTCCAAGCCATTGAACGTTGTGCGTTATGAATACATGCTAATGCAACGGTGTATTGTAAGAAGGGGAAATAAGTTGTGAATTTTGTTTGGCTTGTGGTGGGAGAGGGGAGTAGAAGCAAGGCGAAGCATAAGAAGAGCAAGGAATGTGATAGAGGGCAGCATGTTCGAGAAACTAAGCCGAAAACTCATACAAAGCTGCGCAGATCTTACGATTTGTACATATGTATGTATGTATGTAAGTTTGACAGGCTAATGGTGGGAAGGGGGTAGACACGTTCGCATGTGTTTGAAGGGAGGAGAGGAAGCAGCGCAAAATCGAATGACCACACATATGTATGTATGTATGTATGTAGGTATGTACTTACAAACACACAGCGTGTGACGAAATGAACAGCAAATGCAGCAAGGGACAAAATATACCGGGTATTAAAACAACAAAGAAATATGAACTTCTGAAAGGGAAATGGTTGCCGAAAAAAGTTTATCAAAACCAAAAGGAAAACGGCGAGCCGAAATCGGTATACATATGTACATATGTATGTATGTATGTATTTAATAAAATATTTTTGTGACTGCCGAAAGCCGGAGTGGGGATGCCAGAAAGAAGTGCAAACTACATACATATGTACATACATAGATTATCCAAGAAAACATGCAACCGATCAAACCAAAAACTTTGTTGAAGTTAAGGTGAACTCTATTTTTACTCAGTGTGAAACATCGGCTGACGCAATCGGTAACAATTCTTTCTTAATTCCATGCAAAAGACACAGCAGCGGACTGTACGTGTTGTGCGGGGTAGGGAGAGGAAGAGATGCCGATAATACACACAAACATACATACATACATACATACATACATATGTACGTATGTATATGCTTACTGTTGTTTACTTACTTTGTTACAAGTCGTTGCATTAGAAGAAGGAAGAAGGGGAAAGGGTAGCGCATCAGGCGTGAAAGACAGCCAAATGTGAATGCTTTGTCAAGGTTGTCTTTTCCGCCGATGTGTAGTGATCCAATATTAAATTATACATACATATTTCACAAAAACAAACCAACACATTTACTTGTACTTGCATGACGGTAATAAGCAACAATCCTGAGTAAACACGTGATTTTAGCCCGTGTCGAGTCATAGTGGGAAATGCAACATCTTCAGTTGTTCCTTTTTGCTTGTTTTAGTTTTCCATTTTCACTGCTGCTTTGCTTGTTCATGTTACCGTGGCCAAAACGACGAGCAGGATGCCAGCACTCCTGCCATGTTTATGTTTGGTTTGGCTTTCCTCCCCTTCCGACTCTTGTCATGTTACAAATTATGTTGGTCGGTCCCCGTGCCTCGTGTCCTGAATAAGTGCTAGCTGGCATCCTTACTTATTTTAGCTGGCGACCGCCTTGTTTGCCTTTCCCATTTCCCCCTCTCCAACTTGATTACCCCTTGCCTTATCCATTTCCTGGCTAGACAAATTGAATAGGTGTACTGGATATATGGATATGGCAAACAAGAATAATATCTCGCACATAAGGCAAGAGATTTAACAGATATGAAACCTCCAAGTAGGTGCTTGACAGGAAAGAGTCACAAATAGCATCGATTTTGTGTGAGGAACAGCTGAATCTGAAACATGCTGTGAAAAAGTTAAAGCTTTTCCAAGCCAGCTTGGATTACTACTTCTTCTGGCCAGTTTTCTGCTGCGGAATGTATCCATCTAGCCGTTGAACCATTTAAATATTTATAACATCATTTAGTGGAGAAAGGAATGAGGCAACAGAAGAGCGTTGAATAATTTAGCAAGCGACAACAGTAGCTACTATAAAGGATATATTTTAGAGGATTGCATGCCTGAGGTATCTTCTTGGCTACACTCTTGATCTAAGAGTAAAGGATGCAAGACACACGATAGCTAAAGAGCTAAAAATGTACGCAAAAATGTACGAGAAACTTGAAGAGTTTTAATATAAATTTATTAGTAATAAAAGGAATCCCTTTCATTAAAAGTCTTTAACTAGAGTGCAAACATTCCGAGTGCAAAATTTCAGCTCGAAATCCTACTAAAGTACAATTTCTTACTCACTGCTTTTTCAAAATGGTGAAGCCAACAAACATTTTTCTCAGCATTTACAGGAAAAACATTCTATGGCTAGGCATAATTAGCATCCACTTTGGTAGGACTCTGGTCAAGAGCTATAGTTTCTTCACTGTGGCGAAGACACCCACAGCCAAGAAGTTAAAGGGTGTAAAACTGATGAACGCCATTGGACCAGCTTAGAGCAGAATAAGTAGAAAAACGAAAACAAAACAAGAAAGTTGCAGTTAAATAATTCAATAAACACTGGGGAAATCGACTATGAATTTACACGTGTGTCGTGCTGTGGGATTTAAAACAGGGTTGCTTTTTGCACTGCTTTGTTTTTGGGTCCATCTCTAAGTATTTTTCAGTATTTTCATCGATAGCGTTTCGCAGCATGCCTGATTGGCATGCTTTAGATGTCAAAAATGATGACTTGCAAATCATTCCCTTAAGTTGCAGGGAAAAATCCGTGAAAATGTCGCTCTCAAAGCGCTCTAAATTTGATTTGCCGTTGGGCAAAATGGATCTGCTCAATGATACAAAGGGCATTGAAAATCTACTGAAGTCGGAGGGCATCACGACCTATGAACCGGGTGTAGTAGAATTGCTGCTTAACGAGGGTTACTGTAAGAAATGTCGCCAGTAAATAGAAATATAAATAATAATTTTGTGCCAGCGTTGATCAAGGATGAATTGTTGAATCGCAAGAACCGCACGGAATTGGCCAAGGCCTGTGGCAACATTTACCCGTCCGCAGCTGCAGCGGCCATGGATACCGGCACTTTGCCCCAGGAATGGTTACCAAAAAGTGATAATGAGGTTGTGGATTTGACTTTGGATTCAGTTTCCGATCAAAATTGAATTTAATACACTAAATAAAATACGATTATGACCCTTACTCAGTGCCAATTAACTCTTCTCATCGCGCCACACTAAAATAAAATAAAACTCAAGCAAGACAGGCAGCAGCGCCACAAACCTGTTGGCTCCTTCCAGCTTCCATCTGCCTAGGTTAGGTTAGGTTGAGGCGGCTGTCGGGGATTGTCAGAGACCCGACACACTTAGGCCGGTTTCGGCCCATTGTGATACCGCATGTTTCGCTCCCTTCTCTCCCGTGAGACCCTATTTTATCCATTATCCCATCCGGATGCCCTTATGAAGCCAGCGATCCGTCTGGGACTTATTGTAGACATGTCCGAAATGTCATTTAGAAAAGGAGAGCCCAAGTATTGGAGTCTCCTTCTACTGAGAGCCGGGCAGGAGCAGAAAAGGTGTTCCACAGTCTCCTCCTCGTCCTCATCTCTACAGCTTCGACAGAAATCGTTATAAGGGGCTCCCAGCCTGTTTGCATGTGTGCCTATTAGCCAGTGTCCCGTAAGGGAGCGTATGACTGAGCTGCACCTACTCCTACTGAGTTTGCAGAGCTCATCGGTGCGCTTCCTATTTATGTTAGGCCATGTTTGCCGAGTTATGCGACATAGTGGCACAGTTTGCCATCTGTCATTTGTAAGTTTCTTAAAATGTTCTTTTATTCTGAGCTTGCAGGTGGCCATTGGCATACGAATATCCTCCTTATCATTGAGAAGGGGGATTGTTGTTCCAGCTCTGGCCAGCTCATCTGCTATACAGTTGCCTTCAATGTCCTGGTGGCCCGGGACCCATATTAGGCTGATGACGAACTGATAAGCCATCTCGTGAAGAGATTTGCGACAGTTCGCAACTGTGGCCGAGCTTGTCGTTATCGCATTCAATGATTTGATTGCAGCTTGGCTATCACTGTAGATGTTTATGTAAGTCGCTTCAGGGGTTAGTTCCTGAAGACAGCTCAGAGCTTCCTTGATCGCTATGACCTCCGCTTGGAAGACACTGCAGTGATCCGGGAGCCTGAAGGAGTAGCTTATATTCAGCAGTTCGGAGTATATTCCTCCTCCGACCTTGTTGTCAAGCTTTGAGCCATCAGTAAAAATTTGAATGGCTTCCTTTGGACCAGGCGGTCCCTCAAGCCAGTCGTTTCTGTGAGGGATGATTGTCTCAAAGGGGGTATCTGTATACTCCCTCGGAACGCAGTAGTCCGTTTTTGCAGGGACGATGTTGTTTCCATTTAGGATGGATGCATGGCCGGTGCGTTGTGACACCCATTGGTCGGAGTCTCTGAGACGGATTGCTGCCATTTCTGCCTGCTCCTTTCCTGCAAGGTCAGGGCTCTGCAGGCAAAGTATAGCATTTAGCGCATCCGTTGGCGTTGTGCTCAGAGCTCCACTGATGCTTAAGGCTGCAGTTCGCTGCACCTTGCTTAGTTGTTTTGTGATGGTCCCCTTCGATAGGGCAGTCCACCACACTGTGACTCCGTAGAGCAGTATTGGTCTAACTATTGCTAGGTAGATCCATTGGACTATTCTTGGGTTCATGCCCCATTTTAGCCCAATGGCCTTCTTGCAAGTGTAGAGGGCTATCGTAGCCTTCTTCACTCTGTCTTTGATGCTTAGGTTCCAGCTGAGCTTTTTATCAATTACCAACCCTAAGTAACTGGCACTGTCGCTGAAGGAGAGCCTGCATCCGTTTAGTATTGGGGGGTTGAGGGGCGGGATTTTGTATTTGTTTGTAAACAACACAAGTTCCGTTTTAGAGGGATTAATTCCCAGTCCACGCGACTTTGTCCATTCTGACAATCGTGCGAGCTTTGCGGTCATTAGTTCGCAGAGTGTTTGAGGGAATTTTCCCGAGAAGATAATGGCAACGTCGTCCGCGTATGCTACCACCTTGCAGCCCTCCCCTTCCAAGTCACACAAGATCTTATTGACGGCTATGTTCCATAGAAGGGGAGACAGGACACCGCCTTGCGGGGGTGCCTCTGTTGACATACCTTGACTGAGTGGACGATCCCATTGATGATGTCACTGTCCTGCATGTGAGCAATTGATCTATGAGCATCACCAAGTGACGATCCACCCCCAGGTCAGTCAGTGCCTCTGTGATGGCTCCCGGTATGACGTTGTTAAAAGCTCCCTCAATGTCTAGGAAAGCGATTAGGGGAGTATTCTTTGACGTGAAGAGATTTCTCTACCGCCGAGATTACTTCATGGAGTGCCGTTTCCGTGGATTTCCCTTTTCGGTAGGCATGTTGAGCGCCTGACAGCCACTGAGGTTTAATGGTTTTCCTCAGCTGCAGCCCGACTAGTCTTTCAAAGGTTTTAAGAAGGAAGGACGATAGACTTATTGGTCTGAAGTCTTTTGGGGTTGTGTGAGAGGGTTTTCCTGCCTTGGGTATAAAGACTATTTTAGCCTTTAGCCAAGCGCGGGGGATTTTTCCCACTGTCAGTATCTTCCTGAAGATACTTTGCAGCCAGTTGATGGCCACGTCCCCGGCTTTTTGTAGCTGAGCCGGAATGACTTGGTCCGGGCCAGGCGATTTGTAGGATTTAAAGCTGTTTACTGCCCAGCTTATATTCCGTTTTGTGAGGATGTGCCCCATCGAGGTTTCCGGGCCTTCACTTGGGGTGTCTGCCGGCTCGATGGTCGTACACCCAGGAAAGTGAGTTTCGAGAAGAATGTGTAGGGAGTCCTCGCTAGAGTTTGTCCACGTACCATCAGTTCTCTTGAGATATCCCACCGAGGGGGATGTTTTTGACAGGACCTTGCGTAGCCTTGCGGCTTCTGACGTGTCCTCAATTTCGGAGCAAAATTTATGCCAAGAGGCCCTTTTTGCTCTCCTTGTTTCTTTTTTGTATAGGGTTAGCTTACTTTTGTAATTTTCCCAGTGCGCTACCTCGCTGCTGCTTTTGGCTCTGTTAAAGAGAGTCCTGCAGTCTTTTCGGAGGGTATCTATATGTTTAGACCACCAGGGGGGTTTCTTTTTCCCTCTTGGTTTGGTCGAGGGGCAAGCTGCCATGAAGGCCTTATTGCAAGCTTTCGTGAAATTGTCCACAAGACGATTAAGATCGTCTTGTGTATCCGGGCATTTTGGGGCTAGGGGGGGGAGTAATTCCTCCATTTTTGCGCTATACGTATCCCAGTTGGTTTTTCTTGGGTTTACATAGCTAGTGGGTATGGTGCTTTCGAGCGATAGGGTTGTCTCGATGTACCTGTGGTCGGAGAGAAGGAGTGGTCCTCTAGGACTCTCCAACTTTTATAGTGTCTAACAGTTTGTGAGATAACAGAGTGAGGTCAATAACCTCTTGGCGGTTTTTATAATGAAAGTGGGGTCATTACCCCGATTTCCAATAAATAGGTTGGAGTTAAGGATGAAGCTAAAAAGTGACTCACCCCTTACATTTGTATCCGAGCTCCCCCATTGGGTGTGGTGAGCGTTGGCATCGCAGCCTATTAGTAGGCTTGTGTCCGACCTCTCGCTATCGCTGACAATCTTGCGAACGAGGTCACTGGGAGGATCGCTTTCCTCATGAGCCATGTAGGACGACACCAGGTTCAGGCGTGTCCCCTTGTAGCTCTAGGCTGGCCGCCGTGTTGTCGCCGTTGCTAAAGTTGTGGAGCAGAAAGATATTTAAGTGCTTTCTTGCTAATATGCAGGTTCTTATTTTACCTTCCGTTTGGGCTACAATTAGGTTGTAGTCCTTTGTCGCTAATCCACAGACCCTGCCTCCTACCACCCAGGGCTCTTGGATTAGGACTATGTCTCCTCCGCTCGCGACTAAGCGGAGTATAAGAGCAGCGGATGCTGCTTTACAGTGGTGGAGATTTATCTGCAGAAGCCTCAGAGACTTCATTAGAAACATTCTCCACCACTGTTATATCGGCGTCTGAGTCGTCGAGGATGTCGTCCCGACACATCGCCTCAAAATCGAGCAGCAGCTCCGTCTCCGAGGAGTAGCTCTCTAGGGCCGGCTCCGGCTCCGGGTCTACTTCCGGTGCCTCGATCTCCGAGGCAACGTCCTGCTCAACTGGTTTGTTGGCAGAACGCGCCTCGGCCGCTGCATCCGACTTGTAGACCTTCATGGTCACCGAGCTGAACCCGAAGTTGAGCTCTCCCCTGGCTGCCTCGATCGGGGCTAGCGATTCCTTGTTCAGGATCACTACCGCCTGGTTTGTGGGGCCCTTTGATGCCTCCACTTTAGCCACCTTCCAGTCTGAGGTTGGCAGTGTGGGGTTGCATCTCTGCAACATCGTTAGGATCCGCTCGGGCTCCTTGAAAGTGGCCGGTACCCATATACGGGCTCTTGGCCTACTTGGCACCTCGCTCCAGTCTACAGCGACGAGCTTCGCCCCTGCGTAGACCTCACCGATTTGCGCCACCGCAGCTTTGTATAGCTTCACGGAGCGCTCATCCTCGCAGGCTACCACTTTTATATTTCCCTGGAACCATCCCATGTCCTTGCAGACTGGGGGTGGCCCGGGATCCTTCTCTAGAAGCTCGAAGCAGCGGTCGGCCAGTGCCGCTTCCACCCACTTCCATTGGCTTCTGGGTATTTTCCCCTCCGCGCTGCCTTTATCGAGAACGCCTATCAGCGTCCTCTCCTTGGCAATCTGCGCGAAGGATACGTTTGGTAGAATCCTGGATCGCTTCGCGGCAGGTCCGGGCGTCTCTTGAGAGCGTTGCCTCTTCTGTTGTGCGGCCACCTTCTGTGGCTCCACACTGAAGTTGGGCAACACCGTCGAGGCCCATTCTACTTTTTCAGCCAGTCTGCTGTCGGACTGACTTCTTGGCTGGCGTTCTGCCGACGGAGTATGTGCCCAGCACTTCTCTTTTCGGCATAGCTATACTTCTTGGCTTGGACGCTGGTAGATGGCAAGTCCTCACCCGCCGCTTCACCGGAAGGTTGGGCAGCCGCAATATTGCTTAGCTGCCCTACCATGGTATCAGTTTTGGGTGTTGACTTTCCACCCATCCCAGGTTTGGGATGGGATCCACCCGGATTCATACCCGCGTCCTTCACCGTGCAGGTCTTTCCTGCGTCTGAGCGGATCGGGCCAGGCCTTTGGGCCGCTGCCTTCTCCCGCTTGGGATTTCTCCCCTGCAGGCATTTGGGGAGTGCCTCTCTCGTTTTTGGTTTTGTTTACAATATTTAATGATTTCTCCATATAGTTCCCACGAGCTGCAGAGAAGGGGAACGGTCCACCCCGGCAGAGCTCTGCGTTACCCGGGTAAGGCATAATTAGAACAGGGGGCTGCCAAATCCCTGAGCTCTCCGTTCACGACTGGGCTAGTGTTTATACCGGGCCCCCAGCCAGGCTGACTCTTGGCACGGGTCGAGTGACACCTTAGTCCGGCCCGGTGTGAGGTGAGTGTTGGGGCTAGGATGTGGGTAGGTGTTGTGTAGGGATGGGATTGTGTGAGCTACTTAATGAGAGGCGGCACCACAAGCGCATCGTCAGTGTTGCTGCGTCGCGAACACCCGCTGGCTGTCCGGGACTGCTTATTTCGGTACTCTCCCTCAGAGCCAACTTAGTTGATGCTCTTTAGGATGCCCGCCTATTCACAGCTGACCTACCCACTGGGGTAGGCCGTTCGCTATCCGCAACCTGCGACCCGTCCGGTGGCCTCAGCTAGGCCCCCTCTGAGCCACCTCAAAGCCCAATAGGATCATCGGATCCATCTGCCTAATATCAATATACATTTGTACACATGCGAAATACTCCAGAGATAAAGGAGAGCAAACAATCTCAAACTCATCAAAGCAATTCAATTTGTTATATGGAAGCAACGAAAGGTTCTTCATATTCAATCTGACAGCCATCAATGATGTCAATTTCCCACCTCAGCCAGCGCCAACAAGGTGGAAACATGGAAATCCAATTGCTGTCACGAAATAAACTCAAATATTCAGCATGGAAATCCTTTTTAAGACCTCAGAGAAGTGTGTGGGTGCTGCTGCTGCTGTTCTGCTGCTGCTGCTTACCTTCCAATTGCCAGTTTTTTTCATTTCAATTTGGAAATCGGTTTTCGGTTTCCTCTTTTTGGGGTTGGCAAAATCGTTTCTTTGCAAATCGTTTCGCACTTTGAGATGTTTCCTATCAAACCTGAAATTGCTGCCTGTTAAAGTGATAGACGGCTGCTGGGTGGCAGCTCCAAAGCCCATTGTTCCTATAGAGGAAGTTTCTAAAATTAAGGAGAAGAAGCACCAGACTGACCTGACCCATAAAATAGTGACTGTAATAGTGACTTTTGATTGAAAGCCAAGTCTAATTACTGCCCATTACAGGCACGTTTTGGAACGTTAACGTCACCTGAGCAGCAGCTTGGAACTTTCATGAAAGTTCACACGTAATTAAATGCAGGATATTCTGTACCCCTGAATACCCTTCTGTAATGGCAATTTGCATACTTAATCTCTTTGACCAACTTCTTGGCTGAAATTACTTGATTTTTCAACATAACAAAATTACAAATTCTTTATTTTTTCCTGCAAATACGTTCACGTTACGTTACGTATTCAATTACGTAGCTCAGGCACGTGGAACTTATGTTCTGCTCCGTAAAACTTTCTGCTTGCGTGAAACGGAGAGAGCAAGGCCGCCAGCTGAGGCAGAGACGTCGCTGCTGACGCTGACGCAGGCGGTCGGAGTCGGCGCAGGACAGCCCCACGAAAAGGAAAACAAATTTAACACTGCAACGGTGCTTGGGTGTAGAAAAAGGGTCTCCAAACAAATAAATGAACTCTTTTAAGGTTGTTCAAACCCAAAAATTCCTATTTTTCTATTACAAAACATAAATCTAACATAAATCTGCAATTTCCATGCCAGCGGCTTTCGTTATCTCCGCCATATCCGTGACCACATGTCAGCCCCAACTCGGCAGTGCCTCAAACTTGCGACAGACAGGTGTCAGGTGGTGGTGATGGCGACCACAGACCAAACGCACACTGAAAGCGTCAAGTGAATGGATGACAGGAACACAGAACAACACAACACAAACAACTGTCGCTGTCATTAGCATTAACGCTAAAGTTTCACTTAATTTCAGTGCTGGCATTTGGCCTGGAGAGTTCTCTACAACTTGGATACATGGCAGTTGGTAGCTAAATGGAAAGCGGTCCTTTCCCCTGATGATGAAGTTGCTGTTTAGCCGAAAGACTATGACACATTTCCTCGAGTCGAAGTGAGTGTCATTTGGCACTGAAAGTTATGGTTTACTTTCCGAATTTTTCAACTTAAATATAAGTTAAACAAATGAAATTCATGTCTTGTCGGTGGTTCAAAGTTGGAGGCTTATATACAATAATTCAAGCTAACAATATGCGAGTTTCTATGGCACTTTTTGGTGTAAAATGTGCGCCATGCATCGGTTTGTTTCAGTTTCTCTTTCACTGCCAGCAGCTGTGGCCTAGGCATATTTTAATTCAGGGCTTCATTAAGCTACCAATTAAAAGGCATACCCCCAAGACTGTACCTTTTTTTGCCACCATTTTTCAACACCTTTTGTGTGCCTCATACACGTTCTCATATATCATTTGAACAGCCGCAATTTTGTTGGTTTGATGCCAAAGTCTGCCGAAGCACAACTAGAAAATTCGTATTTCCAATTCTTTTTCGTCTTGGGAGTTGATAAATCGCCAACATTGATCAGTGTCTGATAGAACATGAAAACCTTTATGGTCTGCCACATAATAAAGTGCGTTTCCCTCTCAATTTTCATCCACACTGAAAGAACTTCAGAATGTAAGCTATCAGATTGTTGCCTTGCCAGATTTTGTACAATTAAAAGACTCGGCTTAATTTTTGTATAAATGGACACAAGGATGGACTTTATCTGTAAGCAATTTATAAGCACAGGGGACTGCTCTCTCTCTCTCTCTTTTGCCATAAATGTGGTAGCCAACGAGCACGTTTCGTGCAGCTCCTTGAGGTCAAGCAGCCAAATCTGCTTTGTGATTTTGTTTATCTGACGAGGGCACCAACAATGTGACAATTTACTTGCCTTCCCTTGACAGTACTTGCTGCTGCCCGAACTTAAGGAATTAATTGTTATTTTTTGGCCTGTCGAGTGCACGAATTTAATGAATAATTCAGTTGTGTAATTTAAATTGTATCTTTTCTGAGGTGGGGAAAAATCCGTAGAGAATAATTAATTTGCTACGCAAATTCTGTAGAATATTAAGCTGATTATTTTCAGGTTCAAATGCTTGAATTACAAGCTTCGAGGATATTATTTTGCATATTTAATGCCGCTTAAATTACGTTACATAAGGTCGAGGCAGTGAAATGCCTCAAAATCCATTTAGGGATGCAACATTTTTGATTTTGAGAGTAGGATCCCGTTTTATTCATTCTTGGATTATTCTTGGCTTATTTTCGAATGCTAAACGATGCATTAAATATTAAAATGGCTTTACGTGAGAGCCGTAAACTAAGCAAAACTATTTCCATGCTTCCCGCTGTCTCCAATTCATTTTTCACATATTTTTGCATAATTTTTCATGCATTTATTTGTGGTCTTTTCTGTGCCAGCTGCTGCCACAATCCCGGAGCCCAGTCAAATCTCCAACAATGACTGTTTTTGAGGCCATCCTTGGCATTATGAAACATCACAATGGTTATTTTTTTCTTGGTAAGGACCTGCCGTATTGACTGCCAACAAGACAATTGCTGTGGGGATATTTTCTAGTGCTTCATTTGTATGCCAGTCGGCAGGCGAGTTCACAATTTTACAGCAAATTGTGCAGCAGCTGTGTAGCCAGCTGATTTGAATAATTTCAGCGTGGAGACAGTGACCTGCAAAAGCAATTTTTACATAGAAAAAACATTCAAATGTACCCAAAATCTTTCCATCAATCTGTGGCTATATTTTTGTGTGTCACAATGTGCACTTTTCTGTACACTTTTCAGCACTTTTTTAATGAAGAAAATAAGAAAATAAAACAGCGAAAAAAACAATACTCTGGTGGCTGGCAGTGCGGTTTTCGCAGTCTGTAAAAACAAGTAAAATTCACCCTCCCACAGATTTCCTTCGTTTTTTCCTCTGCTCTTCTTCTTGTGTTGCGGAAACGAGTAAATCCGTTTCTTAAAATAATAATGAGAAATTATTGGCGCACTGCGGACTGGCAGACAGGAGATAAATGCACTCCCATTAGGTTTAAATACTTTAAAAGGCAAACAAATTCGACAAGAAATATAAACAAAAATCAACATTGAAATATTCAAATGAAGTTCTTTGTTTATTATATTTGTCGCTCAATCATTTGTTTACACTTTTCATGTCAAGTGTCTGCCAGCTGGCATGTGTTACAGATTTTCATTATGAAAATGTAGCCTGGGGCAAACAGTCAGCCTCTGGGGCTGTCGTCTCTGTCAGCCCATCCTTGCCTCCGCAAACTTTCTTTGAGCCGCATAAACTTTTCGGTGTCGGCCCTTACCGCTGGGGGCCTTAAACACCTTCTTAACTGCTTAGACATAATTCAGGGGAAAATGTTGCTGAAATTTTAATTTCCTACCGCGTCAACCAGCGTCTTTTATGGCAGGCGCATTAATTAGCTTAAGGTTTCACGCTGCAAATCCACATGTGGCTGGCACATAAAACTAATTGCTTTGTTTTGGTTTGGTTTTCTTAGAGGATTTCACATACTTTTTAGGGGTTGCATACAGTAATTTATAAGGCCCCTGTGTGCAGTAGAAAGTGTTGATAATTTTAATTGAAAGCAGCAAATAAACGTGTCTTTGGTTTCGGTTTGCCCAAGCCTGAGACATCCAATTTAAACTGTGCATATTAGATGTCGCAGCTCGATATCTATGCTGCCTTTGTGGACTGTCCAAATTAGGTAAACAATATGAACAAACAGCGCACATTAACTAAAACAAACACTTTTAGAAATGGCACGACAATTGGCAGCCTCTCCATGAACTCCACAATGAATGACAAATTGTCAGAGAAGGTGTGTAAGTTGCATCAATGATGCATCAATTGAATAGAGTTTTGATTTAGGTTTACGTCAGTTGAGAACATTTAATCATTCATCCAGCAACTACAGTACAAATTTATAGAAAAGCCAGCTCTGAATTCTGTTTGTGCAACGATAAACATGAAATAAAAGTCAGAAAAAAGTGCAAACCATGAGAAAATGGCGTGCAAAAGATTTTCTACCTAATGTAATAATAATATAATGCTCAGAGCCCCACTGTTGCATGTCTTAAATATCAGATTACATTATGCTTTCGCGTGACCAAATTGAGAGCGCCCAAAGGGAGTTTCAACCAATATCCTTGGACCAAAAATTCGTAGCACGTTCCCCCAAAGCACTCAACTGAGTGAGTTACCAAAGCGAAATTTGCCAGGCATGCTGCCAGTTTGTCCATCTGCCTGTCTATTGCTGCATTTTGGCCGATTTTCTGTTTTGTCGGTTTCCCGTCTATTGCAATTTCCTCATCCTCATCCACATCCGCACCTGCCCCGCCCTTTACCCGCTTAATTGTGCGTAGCAGCCAAAAACAAACAGCTGAAAGCCCCCCAAAACAGCCACAGCCATGCAGTCTCTACCGAAGCCTCTACCGCCTCCACGCACATCGCGAAATTGATTGTTTCCTCCGACAAAGGAGCTGGCCACCCACATGGGAAATGCAAATTGTAATTGGCTTTTGTTCAACTGATTCTTCGCGGGCAATGATGCATTTAACTCCAAGTTTGTAGTGCCATTTCGAGAAGGAATAGAACAACTATTCATGCACTCAATTGTGGAAAGCTTAACCAAGAAAATTCCAAACAAAATCCTTCGATTATTATCAGTAATTAAACCTCCATCGACAAATAGTCTACAAAAATAAATTAAAACACATTTCACAGTCCCACCACTCGCATATAATTGAGTTAATAAATTAATTCACTGAAAGCTTATTTTAGCTTATTTTATTTTATTAAAACATTGATTTATGTTATGCATTTAGCAGATAATACTGTTATTCTCTTGGCCATCGCTGGCTTAGCTGAATTCAACAACATTCAAATTATTTTCCAGGGATTTGAATATTTCTGTTCTGCACTTTGATTTATGGGTCAAGCTTCGGTTTCCTTTTTCTAATTTTTGGGGTAAGACTGTAAAGGATTTATGTATGTCGCTTTGATAAATTATGTTCTTTGATATAATTTTTCAATGTTAATTAGTTAATGGCCAGGACTGCCTCTCGTTTTAAAAACCAGCTAAAATATATTGCAGGCTGCTCTTATTTAAGGCACATCTTTCATTATTTGTTATATATATTTAACAGTCACAATATTGTGAGTCTTAGGCACAAGCCGCTGAGCGAGTTTTGCGGTGGCTGCAACTCCCCAACGAGATTATGAAAGCCACAAAAAACAGTCTCTCTCTATCCGCTTAGCCATTTGCTAAGTACAAAAGTATCTTCATTTCTCCAGCTATTTCCCACAATTTGTCTCCATTTACACAGTGCACTTTTTTGTTTTTAAATTTTCACTAGACACTCCCGCCGCAAGGCTTGAAAAAGAATTATTCTCGTTTTTTCTTAGCAAAAAACTTTTTTGTCGTGAAAACTTTTGTGGAATACCACAGAATAAAGTATGCAACTGGCGACTGTGGCAACTAAATGTGAAAACGCTGTCTTAATAGTGGACTTTGGCTGTTAAGGAGACTGCAGTTAAGGTTACAATTATTCTGAAAAAATAATGACACAATTAAGGGTTTACAGTCCCAATGCATCAGATACATATTTCTGAGAATTTTACCAAACGCTTGTTTATTTTTTAAAGTCAAACTTGTATCCTTAAAGCTCACATCAATTAGAAGAATGTTTTCTTACCGCCAGTTATAAATTTGTTGAAATATTTACCTAGGATCCAGACCTCATTCTGTCCTGAAAGATACTCCAAAATAAAAGCAAACAAAAAGCAAATTAGCGAGCATTTTGGTCTTGCATTTATTTGCTAAGGAAATAAGAAAAATAATGTATTTTCTATGATGTCAGGAAAAGTAAACAGAAGGCAGGACAGGAGAGAAATTCGGTGTTTGTTCTACTAATCTTGTGAACGAAATATTTTCCTTTTCGTGCTTTTAATTTGCATTTTTTTGGTATAAGATTTTCACGTTTCACACTCTTCTTGCTTTTTTTTGTGTTTGCTTTTTGCTCTCCATTTTTAATTGGTTGAAATTTATTTAAATAAACAATTAAAGCAAAGGCTAAGAGAGGAAATTTGCATAATTAAAAGAAGATTTTCAGAGATTAAAGCAAGAGCTGGAAGAGAAATAATTTTTAGCAAGTTTTTTTCTACCCCAAACATTGTGAGTATAGTGGAACTGACTGTTAAGTATACAAAATTTCTTTATTACTAATTTAATAAAGTAAATTTAAGCTGCCATTTGCTCAATGTTCTTGTCATCAAGTTAATCGCTTTAACTTTGCGGGTTGATAACAAATTTTTCTCTTCTTTTTTGTCGCTAGAGAGAGCGAGAGTAAAATCGGAAATAAAACACAGACACAGACAGAGCTCCAATTACGTTTCAATTACAAGTAGTCTGAAATTGGCTTAAGAACTTAACCCAGAACGTGCGTGGAATTGGTAATTCCCAGGAGCTAACAATTGAGCAAAACTTTAAGCAGTTGAACTACAACTGGAAGTGTAAGGTATTAAGAGACGCGAACTGCATTAAACATTTAGTAGAGTGGTAGAGGAAACGAATCCATAAAGTGACTGGAAACAGGAAAAATTCAAATGGGAAACTGTTGCAAAACAGCAAAATGGCCTATGCTGAAAAAAAAGAATGCAAAACTTTTGGCTAAATGAGAGAGTGAGAGAATTGTGGTGTGGTTGAGGCAAGTTTACGAAACTAGTTTATAAACAAAAGCTAATCCCAAAAGGAAAATGTGTCGGCTCCCCTGCTGCAGAAAACTACCAGAAAACAGCAGCAAAAAACTAAACACAACAGAGGAACAGCTGGAAAATGTGAAACACTGGGCAGTACTGGGAGATGTCCAGGGCCAAGGCCCTTTCTTCATCATCTGTTTTAATGGGTGTGCCACAGGGGAGACTTTTTCCACTCCATCTCCCAGCCATATCATTCTTCATTTTGAGCTTAGGAACATTAATGTGCCGGTTAGACCGTTGCTTTTTGGTCACTTTGAAGTGGTTGAGAGCGAAATGAACTCCTTTGGCTTTTGGCTGCACCGCTACTGTGTCCATTTTGTGGCTAACCAAAGGCAGGGGCAGTGCAGTGGCAACATTTTTGAGGCCGACTCTTCCCTGTCTACACTCGCTCGCTGAGGTATGCGCCAGATAGGAGAGAAAGAGTAAAAGGAATAAGAGCGAAACTCGTGGTAGAGACTGAAGCAAGAAGTAAGGCAAAACCGTTAGGAAATGTTAAAGGAATTGAATATGTTAATTAAAATGTTAATGGAAATGTTAGACACGAAAAGACAGCTTATGAGCAGCGCGTAGAAATGGCATGTTAAGTAAAAGAAATGTTAATGAGAGCAGTTAAACATATCGAGAAAGCGAAAAGATATTTATTAATTCCGCAAACAGAAATCCTTTTCAAATATTGTGCAAACTTAACAGCTTTGCTAACAGCACGCTAAATCAGTTCTTCCTGTTCGCCGCAAGAGGCCGCATTGACAAGCACCGCCATTTAAGCACTAACAGAAGCTGGCTGAAATGTATCAAGTAGCTTGTGGGACTAAGGAGCGGAGGAGCTGGACGCATCCATTAGTTGGAGCATCCCAGTCCCAGGGAAACACGACGGCCAGCCACGTCCCCCGGACCAGAGAGCCGAACGAAGGAGGAAGGGAACAAGGAGAAGCAGCTTCACTTGGCAATACCGGAACTCGCACGACAGGAGCCAGATCCCACTTAACAAGCTAAAACGGGCGCGTTGGTGTGAGAAGTGATGTAGATGACAGATGTAGCAAACAATCGCTCACAGATAAAAAGCATCAAAACATAATTTAAAATGATTGTGTTGTATGGATTAAATGTATAATTAATTTTAAATGAAGTTGGACAGAAACTAATACAACTAATAAAACTAAACAGCGAAAGAATCTTTGTCGAGTTATCAAATTATAAAAGCAGCAATTTATTATAATCCAAAAACATTATTTATCTCTAATTTATGTCAAATCTTTTTTATTTCTCAGAGACCCTTGCGGTATTTTTCGCCAACAGTAAAATCAGTCATGCCTTTTCCCGCCGTTCCACATGTACCGATTCCAACTCTACCGCTTACATTGTCGGGTGAGGCAAATATGCTCTTAACTTTCATTCCTGGCTTCTTATGATTTTTAGTGGTAAAGTGTATCCATTTATTTTTATCGGACTCCCGCTCCTCCTCCAAGTCTTTGAAGCGCTGTTGTTTCTTTTGTTTTCTTTTTTTTAAATATTCCTTTTGATTGGGCCTGTGACGTCTGTAAAGTAAATTCGTATTAAATTAAAATACTAATTAAAGTTGTCGTTTTTTCATACTTGTTTGACGGAAAAACTTCGTTCCGTGTGGTACGTTCACGCAATTCGCTCACAGTGGTTGTTGAACGATTCTGATAAGCATCAAATATCACACTGGCTTCGCCCTCGCTAGTTATGCCTTCTATGGTTGCATCGTAGTATTGTCGATCTTCCTTCCACTTAGCTTGGCATTTGTCTCCAATCTTCCATACTTTGGCAGCAGTGACTAATTTTTCAGCCTCCAAAAGAGCAGCTTCAATTTCATCGAAATAGTTTGCGGACGCTGCCTTAGATGATGATGGCTCTACATAGGAAGACTTTTGCTGCTCTTCCAAATGTGTTTTAATCAAATCGCGTGTTAATGTAATGACCTCCTCCAGATCACTTTTCAGTTTCAGCAGCTCTTCATTATCTGGATCAGTTTGCAGCGCAGCTTCGACCTTCAATTACAAATAAATAATATTTATCAGTGTAAAGTAAAGGAAACACCAAAAAAGAAAATGCTAAGCCTGTTCTAGTGCTCGAACCCACGGACTCCGCGGTCTGAACTGTCGTCCCTAGGCATCACTTTCATTTAATTTCGGCCGGCATGTTGCTGGCTTTGTCCAGTAGTAAATATCATCATTTGACCTAGTTACGGTGTGGGGATCAAGAAACGGAAATCCCGGTTGCACCCGGTGGCATCCATGTATAAGCTCTAGGATGTTGTTTTTAAACAAAGGCCTTCACAAATATGTACATAAATACATATGTATGTACAGTTGTATATACACAACTACATCTGCACAAACGCATGCATTTATGTTTGTGTTTTATCCAAAACCAAGAACCCTAACAGTATATTTTGATATGCGTATGTGTAATGGGAAATAACATACCTGCTGCAACTGCAATTTATAGTTTTGCAAATCGTCTGCCATTTAATTAATATATTTTTTGTTTACTAAAAAGAAAAAAAGGCAGTGTGAACGCGGAATTATCGATCAAATATACTGACATACGCTCGGAAATATACCGAAATATTTTCAAATATACCGAAATATTTCCAAAATATATTTTGATGAAAAATAATTGTTCTGGTTTGCTAGCAAAATGTGCAATATTTTTTACAAGCGGCCACTGACCACAGGTGTAAAAGGCATTACGTAAGGTTACACTTCTCAAGCAGCTGTTTTGTTTACGTTTTGAGGAGCAAATAAAAAGTTAAACCTTACGAGACTCGGCAAGAATAAAGAATATATGAATTAGCTTGCCCAACAATATCAGACAAACTTTGTTTAATGTATCCTTTATCTGCTTATAAATTTTTGAAATACATTAAGAAAAAAGGGATAGTATGACAAGTATGACTCTAAAATCTGCATAGACCCATTGCGTACCTATTTTTTTATTTGATGTGTATATAATATTTTGTATACATACATATATGGTAAATTATATTAATGTAAATGCAATTATGCATAATTAATTGCTGCCCCCATAACTTTTGATGTATTTTGTTCCTCTCTGATTGTCCGATAACACCACCAAGCGATAGGTAGTTATCGACTTACTGCGCATTAATTGACAAAGTTGACCAAGTTCCATACCTAGCTGTGGCGCCAGATATTAAATGGAGACAAAAACGTGTGAACTTTGCGGCAAGAAAAGCAGCAGCAGTGATGTTGATACTTTTGCATTTGGCAAGTGGATGACTAGGCAGAAGCTAACCGTCCACTACTACTGCTTGGTGAGTTATAATACGCACGTGGTGTGCCGCCAACAGCGAACTATATGCGCATCCTGTTCTGCAGCTTTTATCTACAGATCTGCCCCAACGCGGTGGCGACTCGTGCGGCATTCTGGGCTTCATGCTGCGCGACATTCGCCAGGCAGCCGCCGCCGCCAAGAAAAAAATTTGTTGCTTCTGCAAAAAGACGGGCGCCAACATAGCATGCCAGAAGTGCTGCAAACGCTTCCACTTGGCCTGCTCCTTGGACCACCATGGCACCTCAGAGTTCTGTGGAGAGTTTCACAGCTACTGCGAAGAGTGCACACCGCTGGACGACTACCAGCGACAGCTGTTGGCCAATCCGCCAAAGAATCAAAACTGCGACATTTGTTCGCAGGTGATTCGGCCCTTCAACCTGCACAGAGTCTCCTATGGAGACTGCTGCCGTAAAGGCTTTGCCCACCGGAAGTGCATGCGTGGGTACGCCCTGACCTCGGGCTACTATCTGCGCTGCATCTGGTGCCACAGTGAGAAGTTCCGCGACATCATTCGCAAGCAGTCGATCTTCGTGCCGGACCGCGACGCCACCTGGGAGCGGCAGAATAACGCTTACAAGGAGCTGCACCGCAAGCACATGCGATGCGTCCAGGAAACGTGTCTATGCCCCAACGGACGAGACTTCAACAAGAATACCTGGACCATATGTCCCTGCAAGCTGTGTTTCTCGACCGGAGCACACCTGAAGTGTGTGGCAGGCATTTCGAGGCAGGCGCGTGGCACCGAGGCCGTAGACTTCATTTGCGATATCTGCCAGGACGTTGAGAAAAAGATTCTGCTGAGTAACCAGCACCGTTCCATGCGCACAGCCTTGGACATTGACCCAACGGAGGAGGGACAAATCGATATATCCTTTTATGTGTCCAAGTCCACACACGATCCGTCAGTGCACTCAAACAGCAACGCGGTGCCGATTTTCTCCGACGATGAAAGCTCGGTTTCAGATGTCAGCGTCATAACGGTGATTGCATCCCAAGAAAGGGCAAAGAAGCTCGATTTAGTGGAAGCACCGAAGAAATTGGAAGAAGAGATAATCGTGCTCCCTGATTCCCAATTGACATCGCAGCCTGATCTGGAATCTTTCTCAGGTCTAGCCATGTGGCAGACTGTCACCGAGCCAGCACCAGCACCCGATCCATCAGTGCGCTCGAACTCTGGCTTTTTCCTGGCTCATGAAAGGGCAAAGAAGCTCGATTTAGTGGAAGCCCCGAAGAAATTGGAAGAAGAGATAATCGTGCTCCCTGATTCCCAATTGACATCGCAGCCTGATCTGGCATCTTTCTCAGGTCTAGCCATGTGGCAGACTGTCACCGAGCCAGCACCAGCACCCGATCCATCAGTGCACTCGAACTCTGGCTCAGTTTCGGTTTTTTCCGACGAGGAACAATCTCAAAATTTCGCCAGCAACGTGATGACAGTGCTGGAATCCCAGCAGACATCCAGCGGTGCCACTAACGAAGAGGAAACGGTCACATTGCCACTAAATAGCTCGGACCCGACACCTGACGTTCAATCCCATTGCCAGTCTGATCAGGAATCGGATCCAGGTTTGGTCATATCGAAGTCCTTTTCCTGCCCCGGCGAGCCATTCTTCTATGTGGTAGTCCTTACGTTTGACGAGCGTCGGCCGGAACGTTGCACTGGCTCCTGCACCCTTCGCTTTGCCGATGCGGACCCTAGGCTCAAGGATCGATCTCTCGAGGCCTTACAAAGTCTACAAATCACCAGAGAAGACATTTGGTCTCGATCCACAAATCGCGGCGTCCTTGAACTAATTCATCTGGAAAATAGAGATTAATTGTTTATTTGTTATCATTTGCTATAATTAATTGTTCGAATATCTTGTAGACACGAGATATTTTTCACTCTCTCATAGCCTTTCAATAACATTTCCAATAAAGATAAGTCTTGAAAATCAGTCAATCTTGTGAAGTATTGAATGATAATTCGAGTAAAACTAAAATTATAAAGCTGAGAGTTCTAAACAGCTGGTAATATAAAGCAGAAATCAAAGGGGAAATTGATTTTAAATTTACGGTATACTTTCAGTATATTTTGAAAATGAAAGGGTATATTTCCGAGGGTCTGTCGGTGTATCTTATCGATAATTCTGCGGTCACACAGATGCTCAGGTCAGGCAACAAAAATATAAACAAAATTTAAGTAAGTAAATGAACAAATACTTTACCTTAAACACTGTAATTAGATGATGGAATATTTCAGATTTGGATACTCGAGTTGAAGAACGCCTGAAGACATGTCACTTTTAGTAAATAAAGAAGCGATTGAGTCAAATAGACTACGTACAGTTGTTGATGGACTATCTAAATTGCTTAATATCGGGATGTGTCCAGACACAATGACCGAATGTGTAAGCCTTCTTGAATGTGGAGTTCATTCCCAATCTTTAGTTCAACTGATCATAGAATTAAAAGCTTTTACCATGTCACCCAATTAATTAGGCATTTGAATAGGTTGTTAGGTACAATATTATTCTTTAAAACATGGTTAAAATGCAGACGCATATCACATAAAATACCATAGTTCAAATGTTTCATCTAAACCATGTTTAAAAATGTCCACAATATTTGGGAAGCTTAGATAAATAAACAATATAACTTAAATGCAAACATAGATACTACTAGATAATATTAGTATTTACCTGCTGAAATTTGACTAAAATTAGAAGGAACACTAACTTAAGGAGCACTTCCCGCTCCTCTTCTGGGCACACTTCGGCTGTGGGCTTGTCTAAAAATTTGTAACCATGTCCATAACAAGCATAAATTAAATGAAGAAATCAATTATGCGCGATTCTCTCACCTTCTAAGAAGCAAAATAAAAAAAAGCTTCTCTTTAAAAAAACAACCAAAAATATATAACAATGCACACGTCACAAAAACATTATCCATACAAATAACGAGGAGGAACGTTGTGAGACACGTTTAAACGCATTACTGCTCTTATACCCGGTACTTCCGTGGGAGGAAGGGGGTGATATTACAGAAATGTGAATGCAAAACTTGGTTGCTCTAGCTCTTATAGTCTCTGAGAACTAGCCGCCAACAATACGGCCAGCAGACATGGCTATATCGACTCGGCTATTGATGCTGAAACGTTTCTTTCTGTGCGTTGCATATGTATGTACACATGTACTTTTCTTTCGAGCAGAAGTGAAATATACCCTATTTACTCTTCGAGTACCGGGTATAAAAATTTTTCGATTTTAAAAGTATATGAGTGGCTATATATAGATGAAAAATAGATTTATCCTATTTGCAGACGTACTCAATATACAACAATCGATCGAGCCGCTAAGGAGGAGTTCAGTCACAAACACCGTGACTCAAGAAAAGTGAATATATGGATGATATTACCACACCTGAGGAAACGAACGAACGAAGGGTATGAAACGCTTCGGTCCCCCTCGAACTAACCTTGCTTCACTGTTTTGTTTGACGATACTAATAGTTTGGAACGTTTTTCTTCCAAGCGCTAGTTGTTGTCTTTGTGTTTTGTATATATGTATGTATTTATGGTTCGTGGGTATACTGGAACAGCTCAAAGTTTTACAATGTTAACGCATGCTCGCTAAAATACGTTGGAAAGGTCACATTCGAATAAGAAAATTCCTCAGTCCCAATAAATTTGCTTGCAAGCGAGTGCACTTTTAGATTAACTGTCAACCGTGTTGGCTTCCTTGGCGTGTGATATTTTTGTTAAGAAATTCGTGAAACCATAAAAGATTTAAGGCCTGCATTCAAATTTTTGAAGTAACATAATCTTCCCTAAAATATGGAAAAGTTGCACCAGTATCAGGGCATCACTGGGCGCTTTCATCAATTAAGAGACAATATTAAAGAATTTTACCATGGCTTTGAAAGTGAGGAGTCGAATATACTACAAAGAGCTAAAGAAAGCGCATTGGGGCAGCTCAAAGGAAACACAAGTGCTAATAAGGATTACTCACACATATTTAGGTAATCAAATTAAATTACACAATCAAGGTTCTGTGTGGCTTAACATTATATCTGTTTTTATACATCCACAATTTTTAAGATAAAAGAAAACTAAAAACGCAGTGCAATAGAGAATGTCCACATCTATGAGATCCCGCAATATATATAATATGATCAGATTGGATCATTATTGTAGCAAGAATTAAGATATTCATTTGCAGTGGCTTAAATTTAAAAAAAAAATAAAAAGCTGACTTATGTATGTATGTATATTTGTATGTATTTACATACATTTATACTAACGAGTACCGGGTGTTAAAGTAGAGTCGCCTGTAAAGGCGACTCATAACGTTTCTCCTCGTTTTCATTTATATCATGTAATAATGCACTATTAAATTCATCTCCATAGAGCAACAAATATTTAAACTTATATTTTCATTTGAATCCACCACTCAGATTTGATATGAACATATTAAAAAACTTGCACTATGCATGCTATTTTAACTAATTTACCTTGAACTATTTTGTTTTCCAGATGCAAAACGCGTGCTGAGTTGATCCGTGTATCTGCTGCAGTAATGGGCATTGAGTTTTCGTACGCGGCAGAAACAGCATTTGTGTCTCCAACACTACTCAAAATCGGAGTTGAGCATCAGCACATGACATTGGTTTGGGCATTATCTCCCCTAGTTGGATTCTTTTTATGCCCAATATTGGGATCATTTTCTGACCGATGCAAGTTAAATATGGGACGAAGACGGCCATTTATATTACTGCTATCAATCGGAGTGGTTCTTGGTAATAATAATAAGTATTTCACACAACTAAGATTAAAGTATTAGGTTAATCAGGCAACGAAAACACTATGAAAGAGTACGAACGCAGATGAAGAGCCTTCATTCGAATACTCTCTGTCCCTTCTTCTCACTCGCTTAACAGAATTGTACCATACACTTTGGGAGATGGATGGCTAGCCAAGAGTAATGGAGCTCCGAATAAATATTCCTAGCTAATATCCACTTCTAACATTTATTATCTGTGTGCAAATGTTGTCTCCTAAAATTCATCTTACATACATATTTTCATTCCAAGGACTTCTTTTGGTGCCGAATGGTGAAAATTTGGGTTATTGGTTTGGCGACGAATATCACAGCCCGCCAAATGTAATTCCTGTAAGCAACGTTACCCAAAATGGAACTGAAACGATGCATGGCTCTTCAAAGAACTCCCATCCTTGGGGAATTTTCTTTACTGTTTTGGGAACCGTTTTACTTGACTTTGACGCAGATGCTTGTCAAAGTCCTTCAAGAGCGTATTTACTTGATGTCTGCGTGCCCGAGGATCATGCCAAGGGTCTCTCTACTTTCACTATTATGGCGGGACTGGGAGGATTTTTTGGCTATTCAATGGGAGGCCTTAACTGGGATGAAACAGAAATTGGTAAGCTTATTAAAACACTAAATACCTAAATTACAAATATAACTGATTCAGGGCGTCGATTGGGAGGACATGTCAAGGCTGTTTTCTCAATAATAACTTTTATATTTGTCGCTTGTGTTACATTAACAATTACCAGTTTTGCTGAAATACCCCTTTGGGCAATATCGAGTAACGAAAACAGGGATTATATGAAGGAAAAAGAACAGTCTGAAGTGCCACTTTCAACTTACGGCGCTCTTGACAATGAAGTATCTGTCTTGAATGATGAACATAAGAAACAGGTAAAATGTTTATTTTCATCACGTATTCAATGACAATGACAATTTTTATTTTAAGCTAACAACTGAATCTACAGAAGAACAAATCTCAGCAGTGCAGAATGTTGATGAAACTTCATTCATGGAAAATCCAGAATCTCTACCCGAAAAAACCGAAGTAGAGAATGTACAACCGATACAAAGCTCCGTACAAATAGAGTCATTGTCACATTATTTACTATCCATTGTATACATGCCACACTCCTTGCGAATGGTATGCCTCACGAATCTGTTTTGTTGGATGGCGCATGTTTGCTACTCCCTTTATTTTACTGATTTTGTGGGCGAAGCTATATTCAATGGTGACCCAAAGGCAACAGAAGGATCAGAACCTCAGATCCGTTATGAAGAGGGCATTCGTTTCGGATGTTGGGGAATGGCAATGTATTCACTGTCATGTGCTTGCTATTCCCTTGTTATAGACAAGCTTATTCAACGTTTTCGGTAATTTGCAATCATTTAAACCTCATTTAATTACTAATTCCAAAATTTGTTTAGTGCCAAGAATGTATACGTTGGAGGTCTTTGTTTCTATTGTACTGGAATGGCTTTGATGGCCTTGACTCGAGCCAAAAGTAGCGTCATCCTATTTAGCTGGACAGCGGGCGTTATGTATTCAACTCTCTTCACCATGCCATATTTACTTGTAGCACACTACCATTATTTGTCCACGGTGAGTATATATTTTATAATATATTTTATAATCGGAATATGCAAAATAACCATTGCTTTTAGTTTGAGTTAGATGAAAATGGACAAGCAAAACATGGCTCAGGCGTTAGAGGACTGGGCACTGATATTGCCATCATAAGTAGCATGGTATTCTTGGCCCAATTTATTTTATCTATTTGTATGGGTACAATTATTAAAATATCGGGTACTACAACCGCTGTTATTTATACCGCTAGCTTTTTGAGTCTCTGTGGGGCATTATCTGCCACAAAGATAATGTATTTGGACTTATAAGTGTCATATAAAATGTTTTATTTATTTGTGCTAAGATCCAATATGTTAAAAATTGTATATTATTAAGTTAAATGTAATAAATGTAATAAATTAAACATACATACATATATAAAGACTATACAAAAACGATTAAGGAATCCTCAGAGGGTGTGTGTGATGCGTTTGCCAAGACCTTGCCTGGGCTATGTACAAACTTTCCTTTTCTAAATATGAAATTGGGAGCTTATGTTTCAAAAAAAAAGAAATGGGTGTTAGTCCCCAAACGTGGTGCATATGCATACGAAAACCGTAATTCAAAAATAATACACTTATATTTTTGGAAATATTTAATTTGATGTTGTTGTTTTTGATAAGTAGGTTTCCAGCCATTCTTCAATAACTGGCAGATTTTGATCACTCCACTGCGCTTCCTCTTTTATATTTCGAAGGGACTTTTCAATAATATGCTGTGCACTTCCGAATTCTCCACGATGTTGATCGTAGAAGTCCTTCACCATATTATATCCCTCTTTAGTTGCAAACATTCCAGTTGCTGAACCGATTAATTTATCCCAAAGATTAGTATTATTTTGAAACCTAGAAAGAAATATTAAATAAATACATTAGATTTTTGGTTATTTTAGTTGCTTATAATTTATAATTCACTTATAGCATTTAAGTTAATGAATCTTTCTTACCTTTCTTGAATTAAAGTCCAATGCTTAGACACAAATTTCAATAATGATGTATATCCAACAGATCCGCCGGTTAAAGTATTTAAAATTAATAATATGTCGTTCTCAGTAAAATTCGAACTAGATTCTAATAGAACCAACTCTAGTAGATGATTAATCTTTTCTTGCTCCGATGGGCAGCCAACTAACATTTTCAAGAGAAAAGTTCGTTCACTTTGTGGACGTGACTTTGGGAACTGGCTTAAATGTTTCAACCCAAGTTTCCATTCATCCATCGACCCCCATTTGAAAACAGGACAAATGTATTCCTTGGGAATGCTGAAATGAAGTATTATATAGATAATTTACTATGATTATTCAATTTTACCAACCGATCAAAAGATGTGTCAGGCTCATTTAACCACAATTCAAATGATTTTTGTGCTTCTGCAATACATGGTTGATAGCCTGAACGACACAAGAAAGTCTTCGCCAATTTCCGCATCTCTGTCACAGAATGATCTTCATTTTCACTTTCAGGACCCAGCTCCTCATATAAAGGAGCTAGAAGAATTGTGGTATATTGCTGAAAATGTGAATGTAATGTTTTATTTTTTATTTCTGTATTTTTTCCCACGTACTTACCTCGAATTTTTTATGAACTTCCGACATGTCGATATACCGGCCAAAATGGTCTATAAATGTAAAAACAGGACTCCAAACAATATGATTGCGCTCATATCTCATGAATAAAGTCATATCGAAAGCCGTTGCAAAACTTAGTTCGCCTGCATAAGCTAGATTCCAGGCGTCATGTAGCAATTTGGCCCTATAAAATATTTATTTAATTCATACACATAGCAAATTCATACATTTTGAGCTTCTACTACTTACCTGGTATAAGTGGGTATTGCAGACCTGCCGTTTGCAGTTTGCAAGAAATTTGACAACATATTCCAATTTTGTTGATCATAGTTGACGGGAAACGGACCAATTTCTTCTTTATTTATAATAATAAATTGATTGCTTTTAGGCAGATTGGCTATGTTTATTTGTCTAGTCCCATTCATCCACACATAAGAAGTATAATTCGACAAGTTTATAGAGTCCGGAGTACTAACTAAAATTGGAATCCACCATAGCATTTTATCCTTCTCGGGTACGTCATGAGGCCTTTCCCTTAGGTATAATTTTTGATCTATGGTCGCAGTGGCTTTGTCATAATCTCTATTGACAGTTATAAGCGGTAAGCGATTTTGATTGATCCACGATTTGGCAATATCTGATACATTGAAGTGACTGTCAAGTGTTCCATCCTTAATTGCTTGGTTGGACAGTGCAACCCAAAGGTCGTCCCCAGTGAAAGTTTTATATTTATGATTTAAAATAAAACTGCGCAGGCCATTTTGAAATGTGAACTTGCCCAATGTAAAGTTCAGCATTCGAAAAACAAGTTCTGTCTTGAACGATTCGGTTTCTTGTTTCATTTTCGTAATCCGTGAATGAGGATATCTTTTGCTTAGTTCATAGTACAATGAGTAAAGAATTGTCATGGGATATTTTCCATTAAATTCCACACCGCCATCCATCTACGTCCATAGATCTTAAATTAGTTTAAGGTACATACATACTTTGAATGCTAACTTACCGTCATAACAAATTCTGCTGCTAGAAAACTGGTCAAAGCTTTGTTTATATTTGCCTCACTCCACCATTCGGGGGTAATCCACGAACCAATCCACTGACTTAAAAGCTCGCGCGCCAACACAAAGTTCCCCTTCTTCAAAATTTCAGTGTCTCTAAATGAAAAAGATTAATATTGTATCCAATTGACTTTACACACAAATGTTACCTCATGATCAGTATGCCCCAAATTCCTATAGAATCTGCGGTTGGTAGATCGGGAATTGCAAGCACATCGATTTTAGGCAATGGAATTGTTAAGTTAAAATAATCTTTAATAGTTTCATAGGTTAAATATAACTTTTCGTGAATTTCCTATAAAAAAATAACCAAAACGACGTTTTTTATGGTATAATTTAGATTAAGAACAGCTCACCTTAAAGTCAGCGTCTAATTGGTTACTCCAAATATTAATAGTTGGAGAAGAAAGATTATAGGTTTCGTTTATAGGTTCATTATTCCACTGTTGAAGTTTGGATACTACAAATCCGAACGTAAATGTAGACATTGGCGGTGTTGTATCAAAATAATCCAACATGTAGTTGCTTAATAAAGGGCTTTAATAAAAACAAATAAAAGGCTTTATTATTTTATTAATTCTTTTTTATTATACTTACTGTGGATCAGTTCGAAGCAACGGTGTATTAAAAATAGTTGTAAAATCTTTAGGTCTGGCGATTGATACGGTAAATGGAACCTGTTTCAAAGTAAAATAAGTTTTTGTTTATGTATAAAATGTATTTATGTATAAGTACTTAGTATTTAGTACTTGCACAAGTTTTGGTAAATGTTCGAAAAGGCTAAACAAATATACAAAACGAGGTGGAACGTTGTGAGTCACTGCCGGAACATAGCCGAACACTCACCTTAAACCCAGGCTCATCAAAGCAAGGAAACAACCGACGTGCATTGTTTGGTTTTAAATTTGTAGCCAAATAAATTTCCTGGTCAAGAGAGGTAGAATTCGTATAATGTCCTCTGAATAGTCCATCTGCAGTTTCCCAAATATTTCCCTCGAATGGTATTTCCAGCATACATTCAGAGTCTTTTTTAACCAACTCTTTTAAATGTAAAACATAAATAGACTTTCGTGGAAGTCGTCCGCCTCGCAAAATGGTAATATCCTCGAACGTTGTCAGGTTGCTAAAATTAAAATAAAGTGTATACACAAAAATAAATTTTTTAAATATTCACCCAACATCTGTTGTCATTTGTTTTAGTTTAATTTTTTTATCTTCTAAAGTCAAGTCAAAGTGAGCATGTAAAGAGATTTTCTTTAAATCGTTAATCCAACGCAAATGTATTTTTATGTAGCCGGTAAAAGTTTGTTCTTCTATGTTGGGTTCAATTTGTACTTCATAACTGAGTGGAACGATTTCCTTTGGTAAGCGATCCTCTGAAATCCCCATGTAAAGGGAAGAGACATCTATATCTCTTTTAACAGTTGCCTGAAAAGGAGAAACATGAATGATATAGACTTAAACAAATTTAAATGGATAACAATTTTAGTTCTTTTATAAATCTTACCTTTATTTGAATTGCACAAAATAGCAAAATCACGCAAATGTAAATCCCTTTAATGTTGGTCATAGCTAAATATGCTAAAGAGAAACATAAGTAAAAACAGCATTAAATCATAATTACTTGTTTAAAGCATCAAAGATAACTTACGTCTCGACAAGAATGAATATGAAAGAGATACCTTTGAGAGTTGCGAGATCGGCCATTTTGATTTCGAGTTAGGGCATTGGTTCGGATTGAAGATGAGGCATATAGGCATGATGCTTTTTGTGCTTCGTAATGATAAATGGTGTGATGCATACGTTGAACGAGGCGCAATTGGCGGATGACTGGACAAAAGTCTAATGGAGGATACATAGTATGAAGGGGTCTGTAGAGTAATAGTAAAATTGATCATGTCATTCATGGTAGAGAGTGGAAAAAATCGAGAACTTCATCTAAGAAAATTGGACAGCACTTTATAATTAAATTTTTTATTAAAGCTGCGGAGTACATTTATGCGAAGCACACTTATTCTTTCTTGTTTTCGACGTTGAGCAAGGTAGTCACATATTTTAAAGATACATTTTTACACATTTTCCCATCCCATTTTGCACTTACTTGCACAAAAGTTTATGTGTATATTAAATGTTTCTCGAAATTCAAGAATAGCAGTTCCGGATAATTTGGAAGCGTTATCATTACTAAATATATTACTCAACAGTTGAAGATTTCGTGGTTGTGATAAACATACATACATGTACACAAACCGTGCACAGTAGGTAACAATAGACCAATTTATTTTAATAATTTCAGTTCAACGGTATATTCTGAATTCTTTTACATATTATTATAATAGTATCATGATGAAAAATGTATTTATTGGGTTGCAAACCACATCATATTTTTTTTAAACATATATATGTATATATTTATCCGAATTAATAGTATTTATCAGGAAGCCACCAGCTTTCACATGATGTGAAGTTGATATCACGCTCTTATCTTACAAGGGACTATTTTTACAAATCTATAAAAAAAAGAAGTGGAACGTTGTGGGTCACGTTCTTTAATTTCATAAATTTAATCCGCCATTATTTCATAGTTATTTTAAATTGTGGCTTTTAAATCTTATGTAATATAAAATATGTTGTTTAAAATGATTTATAGTTGTTATTATATTTATACATGCATAACTTGACGGAATAATATTGGAGCGAAACTTATGGCACTACCCTGAGTCTCTTTCTCTTTAAATCCTTTAAATGGTTCTCTTGTTATTATTCAATTTTCTGTTTTCAAGCATTTTCATTTATTTTTGCCGCAAAAAATACAATGTTATAGCTGTGATAATAATACAACATACGCCCACCAAAGATAGTGAGGCTAACACTGTTATGATATCCAAAGAACCATCCTGTATTTTCCTTGAGACTTGTGAGCCTTTTGAGCCTACAACATAGGCAAATGGTGTTAAGTGTGTTAAAAGACAAATCACTATATCTTCGCTTATTTCCGAATTGTTGGACATTGTTATACCATCGGTAGCCCAATCACCATAGTTCCAGTAGTGACAATACTGCTCTGAATCACTTTTTTGATCAGTGTGTGGCCTTCGTAGGATAAGCGGCAGTGCCTCAGGCAGAATGGTATTGTAACCAGGTATGGATATTGACACGACACGACTCGTTACAGCTTTTTCAACATTATTCTGCTGAAAAAGATTGTCGTTTGAGTGTATTTTGATGACAACTATTGGAGGGGTTTTATTTATTTGATTAAAAATGGTTGAAAAAGTGTTGAGACGATTTAAGAGAGTGTCTGGTACATACGTGGCAAGTAGTAAATTTGAGTCATTGATAAAGTCCTGAATATCATGATTGGATTGCAAAAATCGGAAATGCTCATTGCAAAACTCACCCTTTAACATTTGTGGAGCTTCAGCATTTCTATCATTATTAAAAAATGCTATCCCAGATACATTTGAAACTATGGGATTAATATAAAAGTATAAGAAACTACGGGAGGCTTGTACGTATACACCAATGTCAACGTAGTCGAAAACTTCAAAATCAAACTTAGATTCAATATCTTCTTCAACGAAGCTGTTTTGGTCGAAATATTTTAAGACTGAACAAGCATCAATGGAATTTTCAAACGTTTCTAAGAATTTGCTGGTTGAATTTAGTTCTGCGGACAAACTAAGTATGTCTTTATCTAAATCTGTAAAGAAATTGTAGATTTCTATAATTTCATCAAATAAATTTTTCCATTTTGTTGAGTTTTGAGCGACATCTAAAACTAACCCATTAGAAGAGAATATATTTGGAATGGTAAGATTCTGGAGAGAGACTTGAACAATGTTAGATATTAAGTATACATCGCCCGGCCCAATTTTCTTTTCGTTGTCTTTAATTAGGCTTTTCATTTCTTTTAAAACTCTTTCTGGTGTTATTTCTCCCATGAGCATTTTCTCCAGCTCATATAAAATTTGAGTAATTTCTTGAGCATTTTGACAACTGATGGATTGTGTTAATGGTTCCCAATGTGCCCCGTGTACAAAGTCTCCTGAGCATAGTCTCGTATATGGAATACCATTACTTTGAAGGCATAAAGTCTGTGCCGTTCCTTTTTCTCCCCTACGAACCTGCATCCATTGACTTTCCATTAAGTTTTGTGACGAAAAAACTTCGGGGAAACAGTATTCTGTGCTACGTATTACATTGATGAAGTTAGTATTGATATTTACCAGTTTTTTGTACACAAGAAAACTGGAAAACGTTTCGTGATTAACTTTTAAACCATTTTTAAGGGTGTCTTCGGCATTTAACTCCTTTCCACTCTTAATAGAGACCATTACATGAGCCCAACAAACCATTGAGAGCTCTGACACTCTCTCAATATTCATAATACGAAGATTGTGCATAACAAGATCATTAAGACTATCTATCGCGCTTTTGAGTAACAGATTTTGTACTATCTTACCAATTTGTTCTGGGCTTTTGTTGATGCTGGTACATATATTAACAACAATTTCATTATTCTGATAAATACATGAGATATCTAACCGCGTGGCAAAGGCATGCCCGCGCATCTTCTTAAACGCTATCAACCGTTTAGTGGATACCCACTGAAAATTAAAAATTGTATGACCTTCACACCAATACTCTCCAGGACCATCTTCAACTAATATTAGTTTAAAAATTGAACGAGTTTTTAATTCATTTTCCCATATAAGAACTATGGAAGTTTTTTTTATAAGTTCATAGCCTGCATTAGTAAAACATTGAACACCAATGTCGTTGTATCCATTAGTCCATAGGTAATTGCGGTGGTAAATCACTAGTATTAACTCTCTTAAGCTTTCATCGAACTTCAATTTCATTAGGAATGGCGATGATGGTTCTATAACCTGCTTACTCAATACTGGAAACCAGTGTGAGTTTTCATAAGCAACTTTTGTGTCTTCATGTTTATTCATTATTACCATATATTTATCAGAAAAACTATCAACAAAGCTATCAACTTTAAAAAAAAAGTTATCTTTTTCTTGAGGAATCATTTCTTGTAGTACCATTCTAATCAAGTTCCGTTTTTCAAAGTATTCACTGATGTGCACTTGATTTTGGTCTTTTTCCTTCCAATTGATACCGTAGCATTCATTTGGCTGATAGCTTAAAGCACCAAAACCTTCTGGGCATCCTGAATTAGATGAAAGACTACGTTTAAAAACACAGACCGAGTGCAAATGTATGTTGCAATCACTCAATTCAATTGTTAATCTATCGGTACTGTGCCTTAAGCAGTGAAGATCAGATTTGAAATCAGCTACTGGTATGTCTTCGTCAATGACTCTCCGCCACCGTTCTCCTGGCAAATTGATCATGAATGGCATAAACGAACTGTTTCGCTTTATTGGCAACCAATATTCATTAATCCTCTTTTCTTTTAAAAACATCATAATTGTAGTCATTTCAGATGATGATAGATCCAGCGGTATTATTATATTTGAACCGTAGCAGAAGGTTTCATTATACGCTTCCGGCAAAGTTGAAATTTTTAAACAAATCGGGTCATCATCATTTTGTTGAATTTCAAAGAGGTCATCCGGACAAAACACATTTTTATTTGTTTTCTCGATGCACTCTACTGCTTTTGGAAGCCAATGACCAGAGTTGGTATCGCACTCGCGTATTAACAGTTGACCATCTTTTTCCCAGCAAAGAACGCCCTCAGACGTTGTGTAACGCAACCCCTTATATTTCCAATTTGCCAATCCTTCATTTGTTTTAGTGGTGTTGTCGTCACAGATGTGTAACTAAACGAACACAATAAGCGGAATCATTTTCAAAAGCATCTTAGTATGGTTTTGTATAGCATTTTCCTCACCGAGTTAGTTTGAGTAAAATTAAAACTTATGCACCATAAATAATACAAGAAAATTGATCTTCTTAGAAAATATAACATGATTTTTAACTGTTGAAAACACAACAAGCGATATCTTTGCCTTAAAATGAATGTATGTATCTAGCAAAAAAAAATTTTCACTCCTTATCTTTAATAAGATAATCATCTCAAAATTGATATCTCTGTTGTGAAAGTGAAATACAACGAAAGTCGAAAATTAAATACTCTTTTGGTGAAGCGATCTCTACTGACCTTATACATATGTTTAACTGTCAATTATATGTTGTTAAAATTAGAACCATATATGATTGGACCAAATTCATCAGAAATTTATAGAATTTGAAGCACAGTTGTGGGTGTGGGTGGGTTGGTTGGTTGGCTACTTGAAGGATAACTTGTGCATCTGCTTGGAGAGCACGAGCTCCTAAGCTTAGCGCACGGTGCTAATGATAGAGGCAGAGTTCGCAGCGACCGACGTCGTCCTTGTCGCAGCACTTGGTGCTGCCCTGCTTGCAGATGCTCCTCAACATGTGCGACTTTTCGTAGCTTATGTTCCAGTCATTGAAGTGAATGAATTCGCCGTCAACCGGCAGCCGGGGCACAGCGCAATCTTTGTCCATTTTCGTTAGCTGCATCAAATCCTAAATTGTATATCAAACAAAAAAAAATGGTAGAAAAAACCGGGTTTGAATTTGTAGCCGCGAAACGCACTTCTGTATTTGTCCCGTGCGAATCGCTTGGTTTTTTGCAAACATCTCAAAACCGAATGGTTGACCAAAATCAACCCTGGCACCAGTTATAGAGGTCGTCCACAGGTTTGTCATAATGGTGAAGTAAATATCTTATATTTATAAGATATATTTTAATTCCAAAAGAGGAGGCAAGGACCTGGAGACCGATACAAAATCGATATCAATAGTTGGCATGGGTTACAAATGTCGTTTGTTCCTAATTAATATAGATTTAGTTTTGCTTCGGAAGCATATAATGCGATTGTCAAAACGATGGAATATTTAATACAAATATTTGAATTTTCATGAGAAAGATAAATTTTTTTAAGACAAATATGGCAAAACAAAATGGGATTGAAACCCTATCGATATCAATAAATTACAAAATATTCCAGTATATTAAGAAACTATTTTCGCAAAACGCTTACACCAAAGTCTCAAAGAAAATTTGGCACTTGAAACACATTTATCAATATATAAATATTCAGCCACTAACATATTTGATGCTACACACTTGAAAAGCATTTTTTAGTAGGAGGTAGAACAACAGTGAAGACACCATTACCGAGTTCCATCTCTTACATTTAAAATCAACCCAACATTTGACGCTATCTTGACATATCGGCCATACATATCGAACCAATAACATTAGCTCGTTAACGATATTCAGAAATTGTCATATTCATATGCATACGTAGAACACCTCAAAATTTAAGTTTGTTTGGAATTTTCAGTCAAAATGGCTTCCGCAGGTTTGAAAATCAATTTTTTCATTATATTAGTATCCGTTGAGTATTCAATGTGTTAGTTGTTTATATTGGAGTGGTTTTATATTTTACTAGTAGAAAGTTGTATGTCTAGCATCCGCGTGGTTTTATGTCAGACACGTAATACAAGCATATGAACACAGATACATATGCATATATTTTAAATATTTTATTACTAATATCCACCAGTGCATTTATTTCATAATGTCTGGTATGTTAGAGTATTAATTTTAATTTCAAGTGTATTTGCCACCAAATAAAGTGAATTCTTTTATTCCTTAGGAAAAAAGGGTAAAAAGAACAAGGGAACAGTAATTTCTCTGCAATCGTTTCTTTCTAATGGTGACACACCATCTGGAACAACGCAAGTTTCGAAAAAAATAAGAAACTTGGATGGCGATGATAGTGATGACGGGAGTAGCACATTACCTTCAGTTTATCAGCTGCCCACTGCGCCCCGAGCAAATCGGATATTTGATGATAATTCCATTCCGCACAGGCCTCCTTTCATAGCTTACATCAATAACTTGCCTTTTGATGCGAACGAAGACGACCTCTATGAATTTTTTGGGTCTATAAACTTGATTTCGTTGAGATTACCAAGGGAAGATGGTGAAAACGGACGTTCCCGTGGTTTCGGCTATGTGGAATTGGAAAGCAGGGACGATTTAATTCATGTTCTCAGCTTGCCAGACCCATCCATCAAAGGACGTCGCATTCGTATTGAGCTGTCGAATGAAAATGACCAACAAAACCGTCAAAAATCGAATCGTCGCTTTGAAGGGTTTGGTAATAGCAGTGACAATAGAGACTCGGTGAATTGGAGGCGGGATAGTCAAAATAATGGCAGTAGTTCTGGTGGATATGCTGCGAATTTTGACAGAAGCTTTAATCGGGAAAGGAAACCTATAAGTGAACGAGAAGATTCTAACACCCCTGGATCTTGGCGCACAAGCGTAAGACCTCAATCCAATGATTATTCGCCTCCGCGGAGAGACTATGATCAAAGTAATGATAAATATCGAGATGGTCGCGGAAAAAATATTGAACGTTATGTACCAGATGACGATTCTAAACAAGAAGAAAGACCAAAGCTGAACTTGAAACCTCGAACGCTACCGTTGCCAGATATAAAGACAAATCCAGATTTGGAAGATGTTGCTGAGGTCAATGAAACAAATGTTTCTAAGCAGGGCGTAACACCATCCGTAAATGTGTTTGGATCAGCTAAGCCTGTAGATACAGCTTCTAGAGAATTAGAGATCGAAGAAAGATTAGCATACGCTCGGAGGCAAGACAAGATTCGACAGGAAGAAGAGCATTTAACTGAAAAACTGTCAGAAGTTCAAATAGATAAAAATGAAAATGAGAGTATCAATCCAGCTGTCAATTGGCGCCAAAATCAAGAGAGCAGCGACGATAACAAACAAGGTAAATACTCAGTTTAATGACGAAAACATTTGAAATAATTATAATTTTTTAAATATGTATAGTAACACACAAACTCTTATATTTTAAAACATTTTTTTAATAGATGATAGACGTCGTGATGATGTTAATAGGTCCAACAAAGCTCGTGACCATGACAGGTGAAAATAAATATTAACATAATACAAAAAATTGTGATTATTTAAATAGTGTATCAAATCTGCATTAATGCCAAATGCGATATGATTATCATGTCAACCCTTTAAATAAAATGTCTGGGAGATTGCCTTCGGCTCGTGTTGCTGATAATTTGGCTCGCTTTGCATCTTACGGCGTTTCAGAATGACGAAGTTCATTTGCTGTGGCTACCCCTCAAATGCGTCTCACAACGTTCCTCCTCGTTTTTTTAGTTTGCCTTTTGCATTTACGTTCTCTTGCGGAAACAACTGATTTTGGAATCCTAAAAAGTAAAGTTAGATCGATTCTCGCTTTGTTACCCCCGGAACGAATTTTAGGCACATCCTTAAATTTTGTGTTACATTTGTCTAACATTTTCCAAAATTATGCTTTTCCTAGATCTGAAAATGTAAAAGGAAAAACCGGCTCCAACGACGAGGGAAAGTACAAAGAGGATAACAAAAACACACGCAATGACCGGGAACTTCCCAAGTATCATCCTGACCAGACTGGACCAGTAAGTAAACTAGCCCCTTTTACACTTTTTAAGGTTAATTAAAGCCGGTACTCAACAAGTACAGAGATATATTAAATTCATGCAACTGTGCCAGAATGTATTTTCGACCCTACAAAGTATATATTTTTCATCAGCATTAAACGCCTAGTCTAGACAATTCTCTGACCATCCTGCTGCTATATACGATGGAAGATATCTTTTTATTATTAATTTGATCCCTTGAAATTGCGACTGTGAGAGCACTTCGACCGGGGTACCACAAGTACCGATATTGGTACCGGAATTGGATAGCTTCTTTTAGGGTCGTCTATAAAGCCGCTCGAGGCCATACATATGTACGTAGCTGGGCGTGGATCGGATCTTCACAGGCTGCTTTTTTTTCCTTTTTCTAAACTATTTTTTTCACTTTTACTCTAGAAATGTATTGTATTTATATTCGATCTTTAATCAGAAATTATTTATTTTTGTTTCAGGTTTTGCAATCTTCCAACAAATATTCTGGACTTGACGACGAAGGATCTGAATAAATAAAAACCTAATGTATGCTTCTTATAAAAGATTAAATGAATTCAAATAAAGAAATTAAATATACCTTAATTGTTACTACATATCTTTATTTTGTTTCCTCACGGAAACAAACCGAATTTTGTCGCTATTCTTAGCTTATATGTCTGGACGTTGATATGCATTGACTGCAAATGGGCCATGCGACAATTATAAACGCAGCCCTGCTGCAGCCCAACCGACCGAGAGGCGCTGGCGCATGGCGCGTTTAACCCAACCGATCGAGAACATTCTGGAAAGAGAACTTGTAGACAAATATTAGTGAAAAATTAGAACTATCTAAATGGTTAACAATTTTTATTTATAAACTATGGTTATATAAAAAGTGGTCTGAAATGTCGTTTCTTATTGCTTCAGTCTTCAAACTAATACCACTTCTAATTACAAGGGTCCAAACGCTTCAAGAACTTTGCAGTTCTAGGATAAATTGTAGCTTGCATTTTAAAACATCCTACACATTTTTCTCCACCGCTGATAAAAGAATCAAGTCTCTTTCTGTTAGTTGTCACGTCTTTTTATTCATGATTTATGATTTGATTTACAAAAGTTGTTTGGCTTTCATCAGCTGTTCTCAAGACGTACGTCTGCCAATGTGATCGCATTTTCTGATTCACTGCGATAGCAGACACACTGGGCGCTTGAAAAGGCTAAAAGTTTACTCATTTTAACTAGTTTTAACTTTAAAATTTAGATCAACTTTCACCAGCTGTTTTTTATGGAGGGTGGGTATCGGTGTTCCATATCTGGACAAAATTCTCACTGTGTTCCGTGTTAAACATTTTTAGCGTGAGAGTACCAACATTCATGGTTTTAAAATATCGAAAGTAATTTAGTATCGATACATTTCTATAATATCGAACCTAAAACACCCATCTTTATATTGATACACGTTTTGGCGAATATGGTGGATGCACAGGTTAGTAAATGAAACTTTATAAGTATATTTTAAATGACATTTTGTAATGTTGCAGTTGTCTAGTGCCTTGAGGGATTTGCCCAACAGGGTATTAAACGCTTCCGTGGAAGAGCGGCAGATATTGTTTCAGAATGTTTCTGCTGTTCTGGAAAACCCGGGTAAGCGCTTTTTGCAGTGTCGAAATACATGTCTGACCCACGTATCCATATAAAGAAAGTATATTTGTTCATAATATGAACATAAATATATATATAAAACAAAAGAAATCGATGCAAAATAAAATTAAAAGAAATATAATTACATATGTATCTACAACTATTTTCAAACCCCTTAAGAACAGCCAACTAGCCAAGTACTCGAATCTTAAAGTGGCCGTGCATGAAGAACAAAACACATATTTTACATAATAAACATAACAAGTATTGTTTGCAAGAGTAACTGTGTGTGGAGACATTTTTGAGAATGTGACTAGTGAGTTCAAATAGAACATGTTTTGGATTAATCGACCTTGCGAAAAAGAAATGTCCCAATAATTTATTAAGAAGAAGTGTTTTTGCCTTAGTTAATTTGTATAAGAATTTCATAAAAGAAACAAAAACTTCTTATGAAAAGATAGTGAATATGTTGTTCTTTGATATAAAATTAACTTTTTCTGTTTACGTTAACTTAAACATATGTATGCACGTAGGTGTTCAAACATTGGTGATAAGAGTGTACGAAGATGTGTGCCTACTGTATATAAATGAACATCAATAGCCAAGGCGACATAAATATGTAGCTACATGTGTACATGTGATTGTCTGTTGGCCTATCCGTCTGTCCTCCTTGTTCATGCCTAGTTATCACAGACTGCATCCAGACTGCAGTTATGCAGTCAAGCCCCCTTCCGGCTCCACAAAGTACGTAAATCTGTGGCATTCGCAATTTTGAAGATGCGATAAAACTAAAACTAAACTCGCAGTTTAGAAAAGGGCCAATTGTTAATGTAATCTATCGAATGTTTTTTAATATAACTTTCAAGATTACAGTTCTGCAACTTATTTACATACAAAATTCAAGTGTGGAACGTGCTTTAATCAATTCTTAGCTTAAATATGTTCTGGATGGGCATATTTAGCCTCGTCAAAATTGTCCTGATGAATATACACAAAACAACAGCATTTTGTATTGTATATAAGGCGACATCATTGTTTTATTTGATTGATTTGTGCCAAATATTGGGCCATGTAGAAAAATTGTTATAAGTAAAGTTAGAAAATATAACACACATGTACATGACTTAGTACCGGGTATAAAATTTTGTGATTCGTACGACCGCGTCTCAGAACGTTCCTCCTCGTTTAAATGAAGTTTGACAGGTCTTTTTAGTCTCCGCGGTGCTGGATACCCGGCTTTAAATATAATTAACGAGTACTTTAGTGAAGGGATCGGACGGCCTAATATATTGTGCACGAGATTACAGTGGTTTTTTTGTTTTCATGGTTAGGGTTATATTAGTTGAGTGATTTATATTGTTTTGAAGGAACATTTTCCGAATATTATTTTATTTCATTCAAGAAATAAATTCAAACCCAATTTGTTTGAAATAATACAACTAACAAAACTGCAATATAAACGCTGGAATCATTAAATCCTGGAAGTTCACCCCACTAGCTTAGTTTTGAACCGTTAGCCAGTTGGAATTTTGTTTGCGAAAATTTTTATGCGGAATTGCTTTCCGCTGATTAACATTCCGCGTGCGATTTCCGTGGCACCTCTGCATGTTTGATTCCTAGAAATATTTGATTGTTACATATATTTATCAAGCCAATAAAACACTTTCTAAAACTATTACATTTTGTATCTTCAAGGGATTAATTCAACGATAATTCGAGGCATATGTAAAGTGATTGCTACAACGATAAGCAAGTACAAAGATCATCGATCACAACTCATCGTTCGGAGCCTTGTAGCTGATCTTGCCACTATTCATCATGATTTAACAGTAGAACATATGTTAAATGTATTTAAAACCCTTTTGTTCAAGGAGTTTACTGCTGTTTCGCCACAAAAATCTTGTAAGTCGGCTGTTGTCGCATTGGGATGGATTTCTGTAATATTAAAGCTCGCAAATCGAGACTCAAATATTTATAGAACCGAAAAAACAAGATTATTTGAGTATCAGACATTGCTATATCAAATCACTTTATTGGGGCCACATCAACGATTTGCCGACGCAGGTACTAAAATAATATTTGATTTATGGAATGATAGTGAAACCACATATGATGAAACTCTGGCCACAATATTTCAAATGGAGTCAAATACAAATGTGACCATTATGATAATGATTATGATCAAATTTGAAGCCAAAAGAGATAAATCCATTATAATGAGATCACATAAAGAAAAAGTTCTTGAATATTTTGTGAAGAGCATGATTTCCTGCAAGCAGAAGCCAGAAAAGTCGTTTATTATGGCCTGTCGTCCTCTATTGGAATCAACTGCAGAATCTGAGTTTGATTCTCATATATATCCTCCTTTAAAAAGGGCAATGTTACGAAGCCCTGAAAATACTCTTGAAAGTATTGGACTAATTTTTGACATGGTTAATATCGATTGTAGTCGGTATGCCTCTGAAATTGGAAAAGCTTTAATAAAGAACTTATATAGCAAAGGCGACAATGCACGACGCGAATCGCTTGAATCGTTGAAACTACTTTCGCAAAAATGCTCTGATGGCACTATTATCAAGGAACTATTGGAAGAGATTTTTTCGGTGTTAAACGGTTCTGACGGTAAAATAAATGTAGTCGAATACCGGCTAAATTTATTACAGGTAAATATATTTTTTCTTAATCTGAAACATTTACCATTATTACATTTGATCTGTTGTTTTTAAGGAGCTTAAGTTTGAAAAATGAAGTTAGTGACTTAAAAACAGGGTACACTTTATTCTTCGGATATACATACATATATATTCGAATATATTCTTATTCTAATAGAATACTATTATGCTAACATTTGTATTCTTTATTTCAGGGAGCCGGCTTTTTAAGTTTTAACAATATAAGCCAGGACCAATATTCAAACGTTTTAGATAAAGCAGTGAACCTGTTTTGGAAGGCTTTGGAATGTGAGACGCAGGATAAAGTAATTTGCTGTACTTTAGAAATGTTTGCTCTATGGACTCAAAAGTTACGTAATGAGCTTCCAAGTGTTATTATTGAAATCTTTAAAACTGGCATTCATCAAAAAAACACAAATCAAGTCATACGACAAAGTTATCTGGAATGGCTTCTTCTATCTATTCAAAATACTACGGCTAACAATCATAATTCCATTGTACCAGATCTTATTTCTTTGTACACTAAAGCCTTAGCTAATGCATCCCAAATAAGTAACGCATCAGAAGCAGCCTGTATTGCCTGTATTCTTTTGATATTGGAGAAGCCATCCGAGAACTACTGCTACTTTTGGTCAACGGTTTTCGATATGAACAAACAGTATTTCTTCAATGAGAAGTTTATTGCAACAGCGCCAACTGAGACGCTGTGTCATATTTCGTTAATGGCGAAAACGCTGCTGTTTTCATATTCCGAAAAAATTAAGTGCCAGTTTGGGCCATTAGTTAGGACGTTAGTTTATAACTTGTGTAGCACTTCGCTTAAAGTGAGAAATTTTACAATAGTTCAAGTAACGGAAATCATTAGAGCCCCTGGAGGTGTCGACTTTGTGAAATTAGCTCTCTCTGAATTTGGTAAACGCATTAATACAGTAAACATTCAAAATGATGGCGAGACTTGTATTGATCAGTTTGGAATCCCAACACAAGCTTACGTAGATACATTGAAAGTTTTGACGGACTTACAGAATATTAGTTATGAAGACTCTGTCGAGGTTGCCATGCAATTACTTGTTATTGCCCATCATCCAGCAATCGTAATGAATAATTCAATATTTTGGGAATCCACCATACTTAATAATTTTCAGCTCAAGCCAGAAAATTTAATTTCATGTAAGAAAGATGAAATTGTTGATGAATATATAGATAACTTTAAAGTTTCTGCGTCCCACGAAAATACCATATCAACTTTGGTTCGCCTTAGTCCTGAACTTATTGTTCCCATAATTATAGCGCATTTTAAGAGGTATCTTCTTGATCCGGAAAATTATGATGTGACTAATGATGAATACTTAACATATATGACACCAGATGGAGAATTATATGATAAAACTGTAATACCACATGCAGACTCACAATATGCTACTACTCGTGTCAAACGCGAAAATAAAGTCTACAGCCATAAGGAACAGTTGGAAGAGATTGAACTTCGTCGCGAAATTGATGAGAAGCGACAAAAAGAGGGTAAATCAAAGACAACTAAACTCACCCAAAAGCAAGAGGAGCAAATTAAAAATCAAACAGAAAAGGAACTACGTATCAAGTTACGTATTAAAGATTTAAAGGAAAAACTGCTTTGTAAAATATGTTTACTTAAAGCGTCAATTTATGGAAATGAAAAGCATGTAGCTCTATATTTTTATACTTTTTTAAATGATATCTTAAAAGCCACGGGAAGCCCACTTAGCGCGGAAGCTCTGACTGAACTTTATATTTCCTTGCACACTATTTGTTTCAAGAATCAGCCAAATCTAGCTCAGAATATTGCGATTGCGACAGTTAAACTTCAGAAACCTTCGTGCAACCTAAAAGATGAATATAATTCTATAAATATACACGAATCTATGCAAGATATTATAACTTCTCTGGAAGACCATACAAATTCGAAGCATTTGGATTCTTCATCATTTTCATATGCATTTGAATTTCTTCGGCGAGCATTAATATTTTTGAAGTGCGACTCAAGTAACAAACTCATTTCTGTTGCCATACAAATTATCGGTCTTCACGCGCAAGTACGAGATGAGACTTCAGATTGTAAGGCTAAGTTTTTGCCTAGACTGGGTATGTTTGAAATATTACTCAATATTTTCCCAAATAACAAAGTTCAAGCCCAAGCGGCCAGCGCTATATTAGAAGTTGCCAAGTCTTCAAGCGGAGGTATCTTTTGTGCTAGCCCAGATAACCATATTATTATGGTATTTTTAGAGGCCTTGCAATGTAACATAGACTCTGTAAGAAACGTCGCATTGCGTGCCCTGAAAATAATGATAGAAGCCATTGTTAACCATTTAAAAGTTCAAAATGACCTCCAACAAGCAATTATTGTCAGGCTTTGGATTGCAAAATTCGATGTAGCAGATGAAAATAGGGATCTGGCTGTTAGTGTCTGGGATATGTCCAATTTACCTCTCCCAGGGTTTAACGAAATTGTATCTAATATCACACACTCTGAACTGTGTATCCAAAAGTCAGCGGCAGAATCATTGATACCCCTTATCAAGACTGACGAAACTTTAGTTAAAAACGGAATACAAAAATTATTAGACATTTACAATGAAAAGCTTTCACTTATACCTCCTGTAGTGGATCAATTTGACCGTGAAATCGAGCCAGCTACAGACCAATGGAAACCACGAAGAGGTGTTGCGTTTGCATTTGCCCAAATGGCTCCATATTTATCTGTTGAAGACATCAATTTCATTATGCATTTCATGGTTTCCCAGGGTCTTGGAGATCGTGAGGATATCGTACACAAGGAAATGTTAGCTGCGGCATTAAAGATAGTTGACATCCACGGTAAAGAGACAATTGTGAGCCTTTTACCTGTATTTGAAGAATTTCTTGATAAAGCACCGAAATCCCAGAGCTATGACAACATTCGTCAAGCTGTCGTAATCTTAATGGGATCCCTAGCTCGGCACTTGGAAAAGGACGATAAGCGAATTGATCCAATTGTCAAACGGTTACTTACTGCACTGTCAACTCCCTCCCAACAAGTACAAGAAGCGGTTTCAAATTGTTTACCTCATCTAATCCCATCCGTCAAAGATGAAGCTCCAAATATGATTAAAAAACTTCTACATTCGCTTGCAAAGTCTGACAAATATGGTGAAAGACGTGGTGCAGCGTATGGTATCGCCGGAATTGTGAAAGGACTCGGAATTTTATCACTAAAGCAACTGGACATAATGTCTAAACTAACAGCTTATATTCAAGAGAAAAAAAATTACAGATCCCGAGAAGGAGCTTTGTTTGCTTTTGAAGTATTATGTACGACACTTGGTCGCTTGTTTGAGCCGTATATTGTCCATGTTTTGCCACACTTGTTGCAGTGCTTCGGCGATTCTTCCCAATATGTCAGACAAGCGGCGGATGACACTGCTAAAGTAGTGATGGGAAAGCTGTCAGCACATGGCGTTAAACTAGTACTTCCGTCTCTTTTAGATGCTCTTGACGAAGACTCCTGGAGAACAAAGACAGCATCTGTTGAGTTATTGGGTGCAATGGCATTTTGTGCTCCGAAACAGCTCTCATCTTGTTTGCCCAGTATAGTCCCAAAGCTAATAGAAGTGCTGGGTGACTCCCATACAAAAGTACAAGAGTCCGGTGCGGAAGCTCTTAAAGTAATAGGATCGGTTATTAAAAATCCTGAAATTCAAGAAATTGTTCCGATTCTATTGATGGCCTTGGAGGACCCTTCTAATAATACTTCTGCATGCTTGCAATGCTTACTCAAGACTAAGTTCGTGCATTTCATTGATGCCCCCTCATTGGCCCTTATTATGCCTGTTGTTCAAAGAGCTTTTATGGACCGATCCACTGAAACAAGAAAAATGGCAGCTCAAATTATTGGCAATATGTATTCGCTTACAGATCAAAAAGATTTGGCACCATATCTACCAAGTATCATTCCTGGCCTGAAATCATCTTTGTTAGATCCCGTTCCGGAAGTGAGAGCAGTCTCTGCTCGAGCGCTTGGTGCCATGGTTAAGGGCATGGGCGAAACTTCATTTGAAAATCTATTACCATGGTTAATGCAAACTTTAACATCAGAGTCAAGTAGTGTGGATCGTAGTGGTGCAGCACAAGGACTATCTGAAGTAGTTGGTGGGCTTGGTGTCGAAAAGATGCACAAACTTATGCCAGAAATTATATCCACTGCAGAAAGAGTTGATATTGCTCCACACGTTAAGGATGGATATATAATGATGTTTATATATATGCCTGGCGCGTTTCCTGAGGAATTTACACCCTATATCGGACAAATAATCAATCCAATTCTAAAAGCATTAGCTGATGAGAGTGAATATGTGCGTGAGACAGCACTAAAAGCAGGCCAGCGAATTGTCAATCTATATGCAGAAACAGCTGTAGCGCTCCTTCTCCCCGAGCTTGAAAAGGGGCTATTTGATGATAACTGGCGAATCCGATTTAGCTCAGTTCAATTATTAGGAGATTTACTGTATCGCATATCCGGCGTGTCTGGAAAAATGACTACCGAAACTGCCAGCGAAGATGACAATTTCGGAACTGAACATTCACACAAAGCTATAATTCGATTCTTGGGCGATGAGCGGCGTAATCGAGTATTGTCTGGACTCTATATGGGACGCAGCGATGTTTCCTTAATGGTTCGGCAAGCTGCATTGCATGTGTGGAAAATAGTTGTAACGAATACTCCAAGAACACTTCGTGAGATTCTTCCTACATTATTTGGTTTACTATTAGGGTGTTTAGCAAGCACTAGTTATGACAAACGACAAGTAGCTGCTCGAACACTAGGAGATTTGGTTAGAAAACTTGGCGAAAGAGTTTTACCTGAAATCATACCAATTCTTGAAAATGGATTAAACTCTGATCACCCGGATCAACGGCAGGGTGTCTGTATTGGCTTATCGGAAATAATGGCATCCACATCTAAGGAAATGGTGCTTACATTTGTGAACAGCTTGGTCCCAACAGTACGTAAAGCCTTGTCCGATCCTCTACCAGAAGTTCGAGAAGCAGCAGCAAAAACATTTGAATCTTTGCATAGCACAGTTGGATCCCGAGCTCTAGATGATATTTTGCCTTTCATGCTTGAAAATTTATCCAATCCAGATCCTCAAATTGCGGAGAATACTTTAGATGGACTGCGTCAAGTTATGTCCATTAAATCAAGAGTAGTACTACCTTACCTAGTGCCCCAACTAACTTCTCCTCCAGTTAATACAAAAGCTTTATCGATTCTTGTATCTGTAGCTGGTGACGCATTAACGAAATACTTGCCCAAAATATTATCAGCACTATTAGATGCCCTTTCAGAATCGTATGGTTCTGCACATGAACAACAAGAATTGGATTATTGTCAAACCGTCATATTATCAGTAACGGATGAAGTTGGTATAAGAACAATAATGGATACCTTACTGATTTCAGCAAACTCGGATGATCTGTGTACTCGAAAGTCCTCGGCTAGTTTGCTTTCTGCATTCTGCATTCACTCACCTGGAGACTATTCACAATACATTCCCCAACTCTTGCGATGCCTACTTAGGCTAATGGCTGATCACGATAAAGACATTTTACAAAAGTCATGGGAAGCTTTAAATGCTGTAATTAAGGGACTTAATTCGGCACAACAAATAGCTCACGTATCTGATGTTCGCCAAGCAGTTCGCTTCGCTGCAAGTGAATTAAAAGAGCCTGAGTTACCAGGATTTTGTTTGCCTAAAGGCATAACGCCTTTGCTGCCTGTTTTCCGAGAAGCGATTTTAAATGGCTTACCAGAAGAAAAAGAAAATGCAGCCCAAGGGCTGGGTGAAGTTATTTACCTTACTAGTGCACAGTCCCTGCAACCATCTGTGGTGCATATAACCGGTCCATTGATTCGAATCCTGGGTGATCGTTTTAATGCTGCGGTCAAGGCGGCAGTTTTAGAAACATTAGCCATTTTGTTGCACAAAGTCGGAGTTATATTAAAACAGTTCTTACCACAGCTTCAGACCACTTTCCTTAAAGCTTTGCACGACCAAAACAGAAACGTAAGGATGAAAGCTGGCAAGGCTCTATCGGAGCTAGTGGCAATCCACTCTAGAGCAGATCCTTTGTTCAACGAAATTCACAATGGGATTAAAAATACCGATGATTCTGCTGTCAGGGAAACAATGTTGTATGCTCTTCGTAATATTGTGAGTCCGTCTGGCGACAAAATGTCTGAGCCAATAAGAAAACAAGTATTTGGCACCTTACTAACCATGGTTGGACATCAAGAAGATCTTACTCGAAATGCGGTTTGCGGGTGCTTAGGAGCTATGATCAAGTATATGCCGGCTGCACAAATTGACGATATATTCAATAATTCAATACTTACAAACAGCACAGACGATATGTTAATTAAGCATGGGCACACAGTTATCTTGTTTGTTGCTTTGAAGGAATGCCCCAATGAAGTTCTCACATCAAACTTGAATGAAAAAATAAAGAAAAATATTCTGGCTAATATTGTGTCAGAGAAAGTTCCAATTGCTAGCAATGCTATAAGAGCTGCCACTTATCTTTTGGAGAACACTCTTGTTAACAAAAGTGAGCTTCCTACCACCATCGTAGTGGCACTAGCTAGAGCTATGAATCATTCTAGTAATGACGTGAAGCAATTGGTCGCTAAAAGTTGTACACACCTTTCAAAAAATTTAACAGCAGATCAAATTGGGGTAGACCTTTTGAAATATTTGGTTCCTATGCTGGTAAATGGCACGAAAGAAAAAAATGGCTACGTCAAATCTAACTCAGAGTTGGCGCTTATTTCTATTCTAAGACTAAGGACCGACGACACAACTTATTCAAGAATATCAGAAATCTTAGAATCGGGAGCTAGAGATTCATTAAGCGAAGTTGTAACAAAAGTTTTAAAACGGGCTGCTGCGCAGTCGGTAGTCAAGGAGGAAGACTTAGACGACACCTTGCAGACATAATTTAAAAGTAAATCGTACACTTAACATGATAAAATAATAAACAAATTATATAGTCTCAAAATATTTATAAATACTGAAATTTTTAAATACGTTTTGTAAACCATAATAAAGATTTGTATATTATTCCTTTGTCTTTTATTTGAAAAATGATGTATGATTGGATCTGCCTGGATAACGAAAATCGGCCATAGGGGATGGATCGACTTGAAAAATCTATTTATTTAACTAGGTTCCGTCCAAGCGCTTTGCATCGCAATTCAAATTTCAGCGAGTCTCATTCCACATCCGTGCCCAATGCCACAGCTTGGCCAGACGCAAGTTAACCTCAGCCTTATGTTCAGAACACAGATGTCGAGTCTTAAGCAGCTCAGTCCAATAAGCTCTGCCAGGTGTGTAACTGCTCCCGCACTCTTGTCGTTGTCCAGCCGGTGCACCATGTCTAGTAACATCTACGTTTCCTGCGGTACGACACCGCTTTCGTGAACGCGGACTGATCTTATCTCATTTCCTGCAATCCTGCAAGTGGTGATAGGATGTTCAGACTAGCAGCACTAGCGGGACGGCAGCACTGTAGCAGATAACAGCCTGCAGCGCACCCGTCTACAGTAAACTAATCTAGTTCGCCGCACAAAAACAATACATATAAATTAGTTTATTTCACCACAAAATAATTCAACTTTAAACAATACTGTTTTAATAATAAAGTATAAAAGTTTATTCTAAGAGTTCGAAATGCAGGATACAGAGAATATTAAAATTGTTATCACAGGGGAGTGTCGACCACCCTGTGGAATTTCTATAGTCATACAGTGCTGTCGCGTTTAATCATTAATGGAGTTTGGACGGTAACCTCGTCATCGGAAAGATTTTGTTCAACTGAGTGAATGTCATCGCTACCGAGTCCCATGCAGACTTTACCGCTTTGAGATTGGTTTATATGATGCAAGGGTATTCTTCCTTGTGGTGGAGGTAAAACATTTGAGGGCGAGGGCATAGAACTATTCGATGCTAAAGATGATCCATTTGAATGTCCAATTAATGACTGTGAATGGCTATGATGGCTATGCGCTCTTGATTGTGGAAAAGAAAGTTGATGAAATGTTGAAGTCGGTCTTGTTCCGCTCAGGTTGCAATTATACTTTGGCCAAGCATTGTGCAACGACTGGCGAGGAAGTGTACATTGGGAGATTGAGCTTGAATAGACGTGTGGAGTCACATTCTAAAATAAATTTAAAAAAGAAGATATTTTAGTCAGAATGTTTTCATTGTTTAGTCTTTTATGTATACAAATAATGGCAGCGTTACAAATTTGCAGATCAAGTATTCCGAGAACTTCAATGTTGTTATTTCTCCTCCCTAATTCCACTAAAAATAACTACTTACAATTGAGATTTCCCCAGCCAAGGCTTGTACCGGGCTATGAACTCCACTGCGTAAAGTACAATAGCCCATTCCGTGAGAAGTGCGTAATGTCATTTCAGCAGCTGTAATGTGTTGTGTCTCATTTACAGATATTCCTCTGCTGGGACTGCGGTCGGTATGAATAGTTGATATCTGTTGTCTGTTCCTTGTGCTGTCAGTCTATAATGATTGTGATAATTTAAAATTGAATTATTGTTCCCAATATTTTAGAAAGAGTAACGAGGAGGAACGTTGTGAGACTTTTATACCCGGTACTCAGTCATTAAGTATGTATGTACATACATAATTACATATGTATTTTTTGTCGAATTTTACATCTTACATTTTTTTAATATATCTGTCTTGACATCCAATTGGCATCCAGTCTGCTGTGATATCACACAACATACAAGTGTATGTTCGAGTACCGGGGATAAATATATCTGTATATTGCGCACATTTCGCCTTCGTTTGTTGGCCGCTTTGATGATCATAGTTCACAACAATAAACTGTATTAGTCCTAAAAATGCTACTCACCTCATTAATACAAACATTTCACAGCAGTTAGTAAAAAAGCTTACCAGCTAAACACACATATTTTTTAGATATTTAAAGGACGCGATTCTTACCTGATCATCTGAATCAATAGTTTCCGGTACAACATCGGGATTTTTTTCATCATAATCATCAAGATCCTTACTCGCAGAACTCTTTATACTTGGCCCTGGGGATTCATCTCTTGATATATTCTCATTAGACAGTTCTTTTTGACGCCTTCTGGATGTAGCTGTGCATGGTATTCGCAGAGCTAGTATAATAGCTAGTATGGCGACCAGTACAGCCAAGGTTAACCCAATTGTTAGCGAGACAACTGGCGAGAATAAAAGCTCCGCACGAAGATTATTCGCTTGAAGTTAAAACAAATTTAAATCAAATTATCATGAAGTGTACGAAATTACTTATATAAACCCTGTAGTTCAATAAAAATAAACGTTAAAGTTACTCTAACTTTCCGACTCGCGAACTAAAGGCAAGCCCCTTAGACCTCCAGCTACTTGCAACGCGTTAACTTTGATTACATTACAATTAAGAGCACCGCCGAGCGTTAGGCAGGTTTTTAAGTAAGTTGAGGAGCTCAACTTTGTCGAAGTGTTATACACATCATAAATTATTGTTAACTACATTTTCGATAGGTAACTAATGTAAGTAACAAGTGATATATATAAAAGGTAATCCAAGTTTCAGCCCAGTACTCAGATGCGATAAACTTTCTCTCGTGAAAAAGTGACATATATTTCGCTGGGTGTCCAGTTAGACCAAAGTGGGAAAAGTGTGTGCGCTACGGAAGTTTAAATATTTAAAATATTTGAGAAATAGATGTAGAGTCTGTGTGTGTGCATGTGTTTTTGTCGACATATGTACATAGTTTGAAGATACATACGAATATAATCCCTGATTCGGTCGACAAAAATTAAAGACAATCTGAGTACTGGGCTTTAATAGGAAAACAAATTTTGCTCACTTTGTTCTGAAGTTAACTGCTTTTCTGGCATTCGGAGCATAGCCGCGTTGAGTATTTCAGGATCAGATCGACCTTTTGTGTTAAACGAAAATATATATAGTTTATACAGGCTACCTGGAGTAAGACCAGAAACCGTGAATCTTGGATTTGTGGATGTAATATTTGCTTTTAGTTCCTGAAATAAACAAATAAAAAGAGCTTGTACAAATTGGTTTGAATTCAATTTTGTCATAAGATGTCATAAGTTGTCATATTGAAAAATGTACTGTTTTCATTAGAGCTGTGCATGAACGAAAACCCGAATCGATTCGGAGAGATTTGGTTATCGGTTCTTTCTGTAAATTATGTTCTGCTTTGTTAGTAATCAGCCTTTCCACTCGAATTCCTCTCAGTCAAACAACTTACTTCCTTCCGAGTAGCCCATCACAAATCTAGAGGCTTAGTAAGCTCGGCACACTTTTCATGGATAGTGTCACATGTTCATCCCACTTGATTGTGTTTACCGAAACATGGTTAAAGCCGAACATCCTTAGATCCACTGTTTTGGCAGCTCGGTATACGGCAAAACGCGAAGTTTAGCCTCGAATTTAGCGACATATCTCCTGCTGAAAAATGTATGGGAGGAGATATGCCGCCAGGAGATACATATGCCGTTACCCCCTAGCTTATAAATATAATTAAAATATGCTCGCCAGGCTTGGAATAAAGTTGACTTTTAAATATTATTGCAGTCTATTGTATCTTACATGTGTACTACTGTCCGTAAGTTCCATCAGAAAATGCTGTGGTAATCCGCCATTAAAACCATCATTACAGGTAACTGTTAATGATGACACTGATACATGGATAAGAGTACAATTGTGTACTTTTTCCGGTCGACCTTAAAGTGTACAAGAAAAATTGGTTATAAGAAAATCTAAATAACACTTAAAATAAAGCGATTCGCCAATACTATCTATGAATGGCAACTAGCAAACGTACACAGAAAATATCAACTCGTTATCAATAGAGGAATCATAGTTATCTTAACCAATGAGCTATATTAGAGCTAACAGACTTTCTGGTTAACGTTTGTACTACCGAATTACAATCCGAGACTATTTTAAAAGTCCAATGCTCCAAAACGTCTCAATGCATAAATTATCACCAGTTATGGCCATAGTTCAAAGTTATGAAACTGAAATTCTGTTGTTTTGCCGGAATAATAGGACACAGGCGGCACCTTGCAATATCTCTGAGTTTCTAACTTACCTGCAGCTATAATGTGAAATACGCAGGGTACTCTCTGCTTTCCGATTTTATTCGTTGCGACGCATAAGAGGGTACCATAGTCCAGTTCAGTGATTGGAGTGTATGTTACAATGGAGGATGTGCCTAAAACGATGTAACCTATTAGTTAAATTCAAGTCATTTTGGCTCGAAGCGTAAATAAAAGCTCATTTTTTGTAGTAGTTAGTTAATACAAACAAAAGAGGGCACTGCGGGAGGGCTTGTATCTGTAATTAGGCAGAACTTACCCGACTGTATAATGTGATTTTTAGCAACGTCAATACTTTCCGCCGAATTATTAAATGTCCAACTAAATTCGACTTCATGTGGGTTTGCATCGACCACGCACGTTATTTTTGCATCTTCGTGTTTTGCTATCCCATATATTTTCTTCTGGTTCTGCATGCACGTAGGAGAGTCTAGAAAAAAAAGTAAAACGTTAACCAACGTTTAAAGGAAAAACAGTTCATGTTGGAAGCTGCCGAGCTTTTTCGGCAACTCTGACTCCACATACATCGAGAAGGAACGGTGTGAGTTGCGTCCAAACGCGTCACTACTTTTATTTTAGGACAACTTACACAAAATATTCAAGGCAAACGGTGCACTTATTCCTTCCCCTTCAGCATTATATCCAACGCATGAATAGTTGCCGGCGGTAGATCTTGTTACACCTTGCAGAACCAAAGAGTGATTACTTATTATTATTCCTTGTGAAATGTTATGGAACAATGGTTGATCCTAAAAGAAATTGAAACAATAAAACACAATAAATATATTCGAAAGTTTTAATTTTTTGGAAAAACTATTATAGATTGAATGATAATTTTCTTTCTAATATGTTAATACTTACGTTGTGACGCCACTCAATTCGAAAAACATTTGGATGAGCTATTACTAGGCAATCAAAATAAACATCTGTACCCTCACGTAGAGTATTTGCGTCTAAAGAAGTTCCCAATCGAACATACGCTTCCGGAACATCTGTAAATAAAATCGAAACAAAGATATTTTTACATCGTAATAAATGAAAATTAGAATAACGTATTAAAAAAGGAAAATAACAATCTACTAATGTATTTTATTTTCATAAATGCATTATTGTCTTTACATTGAATATCAAGCTTCCATCCGTCTTCAAGAGGCTCCGATGGAACAGCATGATTGTAAGCTTTGCAGGATAAAAACTTCCCCGAATCGGCTTTACTTAGGCTGATGGAAAGAGTACTTGTTGTCTGGTTACCATCACTTGACGTCTAAAATAACATGATAAATATTTTGCATTAAAAAATGTACATTCCATCACCAAAAAAAAAAGCGAAGGCCAAAAATTAGTTATATTACTGATTAACATAAACAGACAAGTCGATAAACCCACAAATGCACTATGAGTAAAAGTCGAAAATATTGGCACTATCACAGTCACACTATGCCGAACATCAAGCCTTCTTAAATCCATCACTGAGCTCTTATGAACGTGTGCTTATGAACGTGAGCGCACCTACACAATATATTGTATAGAAAATTTGTTTACTTACAGTTTCAGTTGTTTTTTCAAGTCGTATGCCATTTTGCCACCACGTTATAACTGCAGGCGGTCTGGATCCAGCACTTTGGCATAAAAGATCATACCTTCGTCCAGCAGAGAGGGGCTGATGGGCCCCTAACAATCGAATGTTCAAGGGTGAAACTACAAAGATGTAAGTCGTAGGTTGAGTAAAATATTGCTTGGCTTATTAAATAAAGAGGAATACGAACGAAGGCCTTACAATCATAGAATTTGTTTCGGAAACACTTACAGTTCATATCGATTTGAACCACAGCTTCAACGATTGGTGCACGAGGATGACTAACTGCTCTGCATGTGAGTCGAGAGTTGAGGTCTTTTCTTCCGAGCGAGGGCAGAGATATTACACACTCGATCAGTTTTCCTCCCTCTGAATGGAAAATATCGCAAGGCATTTCCACACCATCTCGATACCAACTTATTGTAGGAGCTGGGTAGCCTAAGAAATTAAAATTAAAAAATTGAATTAAAGGTTTGTTAATTCCAGAATGGTCTACCTACATACACATTTACATATATATGTATGTAGTTTTATAAGTTAATGTCTTACCTCCAACTACTTGACATTTTAAGATCACAAGGTCGCCTTCACTGTATGGCCCTACCACTGTAGATCGCTCAACGTTATCATTGTCCCGTATAATTACTTGTTTAGGTGGAGCTAATAAAAAAAAAAAAAAGAAAGTTTAAAAATATGATAAATTAATTTTCGAAAAGGATATCGGAAAGCCACTATGTATATACATTCATATCTTTTATCATCAGATATATGTACATATATAAGGACTTGGGATATAAGGGCTTTTATAAATTCATTTAAAAATACAATTACTTACATATGACGTTAAGCCTTACACGGCTGTTTATTGTTTGCGCCTTTAAGAAGTCTACCCGGCATCTAAATGTTCCTGAATCGGATGGTTGGGTGTTTTGGATTGAAAGTCTACCAGGCTCCTTGTCAAAAATAAAGTAAGCTCTATCTCCAAAGACGGATTCATCAGACCATCTTTTTGGTGCTTTGGAAACACCTGCGCGTATGTCGATACTAAAATATATTTAAAGGTGAAAGTATTAAAAATAGACAAAGAATTTTGTGATTTGAATGATTTGATTTCAGTAGATTTATATAGTTAGTATCAACCTAAAGAACCAAACCAAATTGCGATTTTTAGTTTAAAAAAGGATTTTGAGAGTATATTGCAAACTCTGAGTATGAGGAACTGATCTACTGATTCAGGGCCAAAACTTAATTTTTGTCTCTTGCTAGTTACATTGAAAAGTTTATCAATTGTCTTACTGTGTAGTCGTATTACTGAAACTAATCGTTACGATACAAAGAGAAGCTCGCTGTTTCTTCCAATGTCACATATATAATGTCTGGGTCCGATAGGGACCGTTGAAATTGTTCAACGAATTAATGGACTATTTATTTTGACTATTTCATATATTTACCTGTATATGGGAGTACCCTTGTCATCTTTGTACCATAGCACCAACACCGGCTCATCTCCCTCATATGTAGTTATATTGCATGGAAGGAATATATTTTCTCCAACCAAAGATTCGATTTGATGTACTGGTACTAGAAGTATAAGCGATATTATTTGTTTAGACAAAATTCAATTTAACAAACAAAAAATGTAAACTATTTACATGTGGTACACCTCGCATTAAAAAAGTTACTCTAATTTACTCTCTCCTCCAAGCTCCAGATCCACTCTCAAATAATATACTCCTTCCTGCTTTCATACAAAATGTAACAAACACGAAGCAGTGTACCCAGAGTGCATGAACTTTGCCACTTTGGTCATACTGGGCACCAAACGAAATACATATATTGCACTTTCTGTCGACAGACAATTTTGCACATCTAAGTACTAGATAGTTATTTTACAATGTCTTTCTAGCATACTAAACTATCTTAAAAAGTTCGAGATAAATGGCAAACGATTATATTTGTAACTGTTAAAAAACAAGGAGTTTTGCGACAAAGGCTTTAACTAAATTTTTAGAAAAGTACGAATCTTTTTTTTGTAAATTTATAGACACTTAACAGAGACATCAGTGGACCACATTTATCAAATATTTGCATTAATATATTGCTTTTTCTGAATTCTGAGATTGAATTGGTAAAAACCCCTTCCGGATTTGTCCCGTGTGAATCTCTTGGTATTTTCGCAACAAAGATAATAGTTGTTCAAAATCGACCTTAGCACCAGGTATAGAGGTCATCGTAAGGTGTGTCATAATGACAAAATAATTTTAAAAATCTGTCTAATTGGCCTGAAAAAGCTTCAATTCGATTTGAGTCAGTTGGCCAAAACTAGGTTTTGCATGAGATTTAACGATTACTTTTACTTACTGATGAGATTTTATGTATAAATTTGTTTTTCTATGAAAAACAAGAAGATGGAATGCGAATATAATTGGATTCACCAGGACAACTTGATCAGCGATCACTGATGGCCTGTTCTGATGAACGCAATGGAACGTAAAATAATACGATCCACTTTTACTAGAGTGCTTATTGTTGCGAAGCCAATAACGATAGGTTCGAAGTCGTTGAAGTTTACGAAGCCACGATGGTAAGGTACGCATCATAGGCGTTCACCAGTACTCACTATACGTATGATAGATGCAATCCATCACTGATCGCTGATCACGTTATGGTGAACGTTCCCAATGAAAACTGCTGTATGTACATATGTATGTACATATGTATGTACATATGTATGTAACATTAAAATTAATGTTACCTCCGCAATATGTTGCCTCACTCCGTATTTCCTCATTCAACTTACTAGTAGTGACAACAAATTTGGCTGTTTCCGTACCAAAACTTCTGTTATAAACATGTAAATTTGTACATAAGGGTATTTTTTTTTATTTTTATGATAGCCTATGTGTTAAGTAATCTTAGTCTAGCCCGGAATATTTCGTTATACCTTTAAATATGTGCATATATGCACATACATACATATGTACGTATGTTTGTATGCATGTGTGTAGTTATTTGTCTCAGACTTACCATCTTTGCTTCCAACGATGTATCTTATTTGTTGAAATGTCAAAATTAACAGAAGTAGTAGATCCATTTTGTATACCATTTTCGGTTTTCTGAATTAAACATTTATATTTTAAGCAATTGCGGCTTTCTTAGTTGTTTATTAATCCTACACTAAAACTTTAAATAAATTTCATTTACAGGATTTGGTACTTTGTTATCAACCAAGTTTTCTAAAGATAAGGACACTTATTTACACCTCCCCATTTACACACATATATACATATTTATACATGAACAGATAGAATACATGCACAGAACATACAAATGTATGTATATGTTAGCTGTAGGTGCAAATATATATATGTATATACATACATACATATATATATATACTTATGTTCATCTATTAGTTAAAGTATTTTTGGCATGTTCATGTCGCTCCGCATTAAAAAGTTATAAAGTTAAACATTTCTACCTCCTGAGCTATTTGGCTATTTTCGGGTTTGTTCGCATTGCATTCTATTAGAAATTGTCACTTATGTTGTTATACACATTGAAAATATACATAAACGTATGTTAGACGGGAATAGCTCAACTGAATACAACACAAATAATTATATTATTTAAACTGAGACTAAAACTGATACTTTATTTCACTGTCAGATAGTTATTTTACTTATTTTCAAACCGCGAAGCGAAACTAACATGTAAATGCTCAATAGCATTACACCTACAAGCTAGGACCAGAAAGCTTGACGACAAAGAGCGCACGCGCCATATTTGAGCTTTTGATGTATGTTTGTACATATGTATGTAATGTAACATGGGATGTCAAATGAAATTATTGTTTAAATGTAAATAGATATCATCTTACGTTTTCAAGATGGGAAGATTTTAATAGAAAAGCTCTTAGCATATGTACATACAAATGTAAGTAACAGACAACAGCCTCATATCTGTATAATACATTAATAAAAATCAGTAACATGGTACATACATATGTATGTATGAAAATGATGATCGTATCTTTGGGTTCCGCCTGGTCCCTCTCACGCTCTCTCAGTTGGCTTTACCAATTGCAATCTTTTGATGAATTCGAATTGTATTGAATGCGCATCTACATATGTACGTACATATGTATATATGTCGTAAAAGTATTCGTTGGGAAGGCGTAGCTTAAACCAAATAACATGTTTGCCGCTGATGCATTAACGTCCTCCTTGAAGCATATGCGGAGGACCAGCATGAAGGTTGAAAGCAGCTTGGTCCATGGTATATCCGGTTGGCACATCAAGAATTCCTTCATGGACCTGTGCCAACGCTCGATCATGACATTTGACTGGGGGTGGTATAGCGTCGAAGTAATGAACATGTCAATCGAAAAAGGTCTTTCGCACAAGTACGCACACTAACGCACTTTCAGCCTCGTGAGTGCTCACACATGCAAGCACATTCTATTTTTAAAATTTGTACGCTCTCAAATTTGAGCGTCCGAGCCACGCCGGCTTTCATCGCTTTTAGTTGATTTGAGGCCTGTGAGTGTTGTTTGTTGTGGTTATGTAATACTTCTTTCGGAGTCTGAAACTGTAATTACCAGTTACATAGGAGCTCTAACAAAACTCCTTTAACCTAACCTAGCCTAGATATAGTCATTTTCTAAAGAAAGGAATTCCCTTTAAGAACTCTATTTATTGAATTCTTTATAAAATAAGTTCAAAAGTTCGAATTGTAAATCGCATTTATCCAGTTTAATTTGCCCGCGAAAAAGAATGGAGTACACTTTCTTGATCTTGACCCAATCGTGGTGGCCCAGCTGCATGACCATGGGCGTGTCTTCATTTATGCCATGACCATCCAGGAAACGGACAAGTTGTTGCTAAAACTATACACCCTGATCCTCAATCACCGCAAGGATCTGGTGAAAGTTGAGAAGCGGTGAACGCCGCAAGGATCTGGTGAAAGTTGAGAAGCGGTGAACATTGGACTAGTAAAGGAAGAATATGCGTGGGAACTACCTGAAGCAGAAATGTTTTTTGCATTCAGAAAAACAAAAAATTAAAACCGCCAGATATACAGATATACAGGATTTCTTGATTTGTAAAAAAAATGTTCAATTGTCAGAACTGACTTAAAACGCTCAGACGATTTTCTTAATTTGCTTAGTTTTTCGATCATAACATGTAAAGAAAATTCTACGTTGTTAATACTTGTCTAAAATATCGCCTGCAATGTACAGAGAGTCCTTATTCCATAAATATGTTATTAATATGCAGACAATTGTTACTTACCGTGTAGTTACTATTTAAGAAAATAACTGGTTTTGAGTTACAGGGGACATGGCCGGCCACAATCCTCTTGATTGGTGCAGATAATTGCGAAATCCAGATGCGGATCGCACTCCACTAGAATATGCAGAAGCAGACTTCGGTGACACTGCCAGCAGATGAAATTACGACATATCGACGCAAAAAAAAAGAGAATGAAAAGAATATTATTAAAATTAAATTAAATTTAAAAATTAGGAGAAAAAAAACGATGTTACTTGTTCTGTGTTTATAGGTAGACTGAACTCAGGCCTGGGCTTTACCCACAAGTCGACAACATTTTGAACTCAGAGCCTTCTGATTTCTAAGATTTGTCAGTTTTTTGTGCTCCCGTTCTGTTTCTGTGGAAGTTTTCCTTAAATATTATATTCCTAGTCAGCTATGAAAAAATGTCAGCACAAAAAATAAAAATGCTCTGGTTTTTGCTCTTGGCTAGAAGATGCAATCGGAGAGGGACACGAGTGCCTATTACGTTGGCCATTGGCCATTTTCCCTGAAAACAGCCCATTTGTGAATTTTTTATAATTTTTAAAAATTGATGGTTAGCAAAGCGAAATGACCTTTCATATGTTTTTTGTTTTGGCGGGGGGAAATTTTGAAATACACTTGTAACAGTGTGATATTACAGCCATCTGGATGCAAAATGTGATGGTCTGTGAGATCCAGGCAATCTACAAGACGGACGGACAGGCAGACTTGGCTATACAGAGTCGGCTATTGATGGTGATCAAGAATCCTTCCTTCTCTGCGTCACATACATCTACTTTTTGCACCAAATACAATATACCCTATTTACTCTTCGAGTACCGGGTATAAAAATAGCTTAATGTTAATGTTCCTTAATGTTCCTACGTCCCATGTAAAGAACGCATTCTTAGGGGAAACCAAGTCCGATTGGGCTGTTGTTATTTTCCATAAAGTTTGTGATATCGTTATATCAACATATTTTTATTGACACCAATCTAACTTGTACCGGCGAATACTAAATTTAACAAATTTCATTGTACCATAAAAAATATATATGGACATACATATATGATACTTTCAAGAAGATTTTCAAATATCCACAAACTTATTTAAAGATCTGGACGATGAAAAAAAATACAATTTTCGAAACGAGTCTCAGCAATGTTACTTTTTATTGAACTTATTTTTTCTAATTATGCAATTTCACTACCCATCTCATCATATTGTTCTTCATAGATGCTTTCGTCAATTTCGTTATTTTCATGCATTTTGATGTAATTTAAACGCTCCATGTCCCGTAGTTCTGCGTGTAGTTCTTCACGTCTGCTTTGGATAAAACATTCTACATACGTTTTACATTCAAGTAGCAGTTTCTCTGTACGAGGGGTGTGTATTTGTGGCCGAAAAAAATAAATGCGGTTTAGTTTTTGTTCTAATTTGATTTTTTTTGGTAAGAGATGTTCGATTCCCAAGATTTAAAATCCTTTAGCCTAGCCATTTTATATTCCAATGCTCTGATTTCAAATTGCTTTCGTTTTTTATTTAAAAACAAAGTTTCTCGTTCTTTTCTTAGCATTGTCCGCTCCTGAAGTTCTTGCCTCTCCAGTTTCTTTTCTATTTCAGCTTTTTTATCTTCTTTGATCTTTAGACGCGACTCCTCTTGGCAGAATTTTTGTAAAGTTCCAATAAGCGAACCAAACATGCGACGATTTCGAGCTATTGACTCGGAATCGGTCCCTTGAGCTTCAACAACTTCTTTTCTAGATGGTAATTCCCGTATAACTCGAGAGTTGATTCTTGCCGAGCGGGGTTCACTCTCGTCTGTAGGGAAGCGAGCATCTCCATAGTTAGAATCAAACGAACGACGTTTATCTTTAAATGATCTTTCGTTATGTTCGTTCTTTTTGACTTCATCGGCATGTTTGTGTTTGTCTATTCTAAAAACGTATAAAAAGAGATCAACTTTTAGTTTATAAACAAATTTATAATTGAATGTGTTATATATGTTCATACCTCAACTCCTTTGGTACGCGACCAACAAATCGTCGAATATTATCATTTAATGTAATTAGGTTCTGCTTAGCTATGACAAGTTTTTGCTCTACATCATCAACGGATGATAAAACACAATCATTTACCATTATAACAAGGTAGCGAATATTAAAAAAAAATTTTAAGTCTATGATGTCTAGAGATGTTTGTTGCGGTTTTTCTGTTGCAATCGATTTGGAATATATGTAATATCGATAATCATTTCGTGCTGTGAAGAGAGTATAAAAGGCTCCATATATTTGGAACAATGGAAAATGGATAGTTTTTTTTTTAAATGAACCATCGATGGGGATGTTAACTCAGTACTGAGTTTTGACTGCGATATTTGTTTTTTTAAGGAATATTCTGAATGCATTGGCAATGCAACGTTATTTGGCTAATAATTTTCGGCGCAAGGTCACTCTGTTTATGTTATTGTACACACACAAACGAAATAGATCGCTTTTTAGGAATCAGCAGTGTTTTGTAACAGGATGAACACGTCAATTAAAACGTGCATTTCATTCTGATGAATTAACTATGTTTTGTAAAGAGTGCAAATTGTTTTGCCATGTGTTGTGATTCAAAGACACTTTCTAGCTTCAACTACATTTCCATCTTCTTGTCACGCTGAACATTTTCGTTTCATTTCGTTATTTTACGCACAGTTGTTTCGTCCATCTCTCACTTTTCACTCCAGGAATATATATATACTATATGTATTTACCTGAGCTGTGTCAGCTGTTCTCTCTCTCTCGATATCAATCTATCGTATGGATTTGAATCGATATAAATATGATACTCGGCAAACAAAAGGTAAACGATTGACTAGAAATAAGATTAATAAGATTAACAATTTTGTCAAAGGTGCAACCGATCATTCTATTCAACATGAATATGCTGGTGCGCGCCAATAATAAAAGTTTCTATTATTTATTTACATAAAATCGTATAGTTTTTAATAATGGCATTGGGGAAGTTTAATCCGACTATCTATTTGCAAGCTGTTCAATGGGCGCGTTCTCCAGGAAACCTTGATCCATGATCCATTTCTTTTGATCTTCCTGGTGAACGCACTTGATTAGAGACTCAGTTGCAAGAATTCTTGGATCGGATTTTGAGAAATGGATCGTGAAAATGGTACGATCCATTGAACTCGTGCTCCATCCATTGCATTTGGCTCATATCGATGGCTTATATATAAATATATCGACAAGAGCAGGCAGAAGAAAAACGTAAACAAAGACAAATTATTTTAAAAATCATGAAAAACGCTCAATACTTCATTTTAATGGAAAAAAGGCTCCAATGCTACGAACGACTACAATTCTATACTGAAGGCGGTGGACTGAGATGATTTGCAAGGGCGTAAATATAAGAAAAAGGCAATCGAAGAACGAACAGCTGTTCGCACCACATGTTCACCCAAGCACTTCTCTATACCATATTTGTAATTAAATATTTGGGTAGTTCTGTTTTTAAAATCAACGTCCAACAGCTGCATTTATTAAAGACTGTATTTTTTTAGTGCTTCACCCACTAAAATAACATAACATATTGCTAACAGAAAGCAGTTAGTCTGCACGGATGAAGCTCTTTGAAAATAGGAAGGAATTGGATAGTAAAATAACTGATTTGATATTATTAAAGATTGCAGTCGACTACCGCCACAGGGACTATGCCCATAGGGCACACAAAATACAAAAAAGTGAGCGTTTGCCTTTACCTACATGGTGGTGTGGATAAGAGTTAAGCTTTTGCATATCTCCTTTCTAAAAAATGAGAGTGCGAAGACGCCGGGGGCTTTCTAGTTACTTATAAATAAAACAATAGACGATGGTGTTTATAAATATAATATAAGTCTTACACATTTTAATTGTGGATGCTTTTGAAATCTAAAGCAAATTTTATACACAAAAAACCCCTAAAAAGATTTGACGTATTTTATTAGAATGCTTTTACAATTCGTCATGATCATTCAGCTCTTTGTCTTGCTTAGATTCATCCTTTTCATCGTCATCATCATCTTCCTCGTCGTCATCCTTATCAGAGATCTTTTTCGCTTCCTCTTCATCTTTTTTTCTCTGGACTTCATCTTGAAGCTCCTTCATTTTTTTCTCACCAGCTTGAGTGTTTTTTACCTCAGCCGCTGCGTTGTGTGCCAATTCAATGTCATCGGTAATGAGGACATTATCAAATATGGTTCCAGATTTAACTTGCCATAAATCGAATCCTAATTTGCATATTTCATTACGTAGATAAAGCTTGTTATCTGGTACATATTCAGGGTTATCGATTTCGGGATGCTCCCAAGCACCCTTGTAGTTGGGATTATCCAATTGTTTTGGTTGCCACTCTCCCTTGTACTCGGGGTTATCTACCATTGGGGGCTCCCATTCACCATCCATTTCGTCGTCCCAATCTTCTGGTTTGGTGGCATCTGGGTCCGGTACATGTTCTGATTTATCCCAATCCTCAGGTTTCTTATCATCGGGGTCAGGAATTGTGGGCTGATTTGTAATAGATTTAAAAAAAATGTTTTAAATATATTAAAAATATGTATTGAGGTTATCGACACGCAAGAGTTAAGGGTATACATATGTATGTACATTTACAAACATATACATCAAGTATTATTGACTGTTTTCATTCATTACTCCAGGTTAATGTGAATAGAAACACTAATGTGATTTTAACGACAACTAGGCATGAGTATGTAAATAAGTATGTATGTATGCATGTATGTACATATGTATGTATGAATGAAAATGTTTAATTTTTTTGTTAATATCCATTTTGTAATGCATACCTTATCATCCCAATCCTCTGGCTTCTTGGCATTAGGATCCTTAATTTTCTTTGGTGCTAAGAAGTCCCAGTCATCTTCCAAGTTACCAGATTCCACTTTTTCGTTATCAATTAAGACTTCATAGGTGTTGTCAGGCCTTACTATCAGCGTGTAAAAATGAGTGTACACGTCATCCTTACATCTTACATCTTTGTTTATCAAGTGATTCTTTCCTTTGTAACTGAAAATGACGTGGACTTTCTTTGTACCAGGTCCGCAAATATCTGGGCCGAACATAATTTCGTAGGGTGACTCTCCGTGCATGTCTGTTTGGTCCAGGGAGCAGTCAAAGAGTTTAACGTAACCACCCCCGCAGTCAATATTTTGTTCATGTTTTACAGAAAATTGAACAACAAGCGGTTTATCTTCATTGGAAAATGCATCGAATTGTTTGGAAACAGCGTAGAAACGTGCGTCCTGCGAAGTCTGAATGCCTATTGGTACACAAGTATAAATAAAGAATATATTTAGATATATAAAGAACACTCCTCTGCGGTAATATGTGTACGTGTTAATATGAAAGTATACATGAATTAACAAAAAAAAATATGCAGCTGAAATATAGTACATACCTTTGTCTGCTTCAGCATCGTTAAAGAATGAACCGGCAGTGTGGGCAAATTTTCCAAATTCCTTTCCGGGATGCTTGCTGTAAATCCACGTATCATCCCAATTTTCTGTGAAAAGAAAATAATTTAATGAAAAACAGATCGCGGGAGAAATAAGTACCGGCGTTTTCTATACCATTTTCAAATTTTTCTTCCAAATATATGTTTGCATTTATCAGCCCGACTATTGCCAGTAAGGCAAGAATTAAAATTTTATAACACATCGCGTGAATGTTCTTTCTTAACTAAACTTTTTTCATGCGAAGTAACTACTAAACGCCGGCAAGCTGGATAAAACTGAACCTTTGAGGGTGTTAAAAAGAGATGGTTATAGGCCACTTGAAATTTGCGCTGGAGTGTTTTGATTGGATGCGATTGGACCAATGGCGTTGGCCTACGTATCTTTTTCTACTAATTACTTCGCAGTGTTGCTTCCGATATGCATTTTACAATTGAGAATTAAAATTGTATTTAATTTATTAATGAAATGAATGTTTGTTCTTAACAGCGTGTCCGCAGAATTATCAATAAGATATACAGCACATCTCTCAAAAATATACCAAAAATATACCGTAAATATACCATAAATCTTAAATTATTTTCCTAGATTTTGATGTTCTATTTAATATTGCGAGCATGTTAACAATTTCAGCGCTAAAACTTAATTTTTATCCCATTAATCAATCAATTCTACACAAGGTTGGCTAGTTTTCACCACTTTCTTTTGGAGTGTTTTCACTTTAATTTTAAAAATAACAAGGTCAACCAAGTGAGTGGAAATGGAATGGTACGTTATTTGACAATTTGTTTCTGACCAACCGGTGGTTAGTATATGATGGACATTTTTGTACCTATTTCTATTAAATAATATCAAAATTTCGTTTTCAAGCTGCTCTTGTTTGTTTTTGTCATGTTTTTAACCTTTTCATCTTTTTTCTATGTATAGATGTATATCGATATAGATACATTCTCGGTATACCGATATAATCCGATAATCCGATATATACCGATACATTGAACTAATTTTCTTAATTAAAATATCTCAGAAAGTATTTTAAATACCCTAAATGGTCATCATGTTTCTCAACTAAACTGATTTTTTTCAAGCGGAGTAACTACTAAACGCCGGTGCTGGATAAAACTGGTGTTGAAAAGAGATGGTTATACGTCACTTGAAATTTGTGCTGGAGTGTTTTGATTGGGTGAGATGGGACCAATAGCGTTGGCCTACGTATCTTTCTAAATTATTTCACAGTGTTGCTTCCGATATACATTTTATAAATAATGTTTGGGGCACTTCCGTAAAAGGTTGAGCCTATTTCATAAAGAATATCCAAGGTATACATTCACAGCAATTAAATATCTTCTGTCGACAAAAACATATACACACAGAAATCAAGCGGAAAACGGCTAGAAATGAGCATATTGATATCCCATATAACACTTGGATACAAATTTAAAATTTTTAACAGATATCATTTTTGAAACAAACACAAAACAGAGTACCCATAGAGCATGCACTTGTCCCTCTTTGGTCATACTAGGCAGAGAGCGAAGTATATGGCACTTTCCGGCGCAAAAAAATTTAGCGGATCTGAATAAATACTGGAAAAGTAATAGTATTTTTTTCAATATATTTTGAGTCCGGGAATAAATGGTATCTTTGAACATCAAGCCACGTGTTGAGCTTTCAGGCGGGATTTGAAATTGACACAGAACTTAAATACAATTTAAAGTGTATTTCTTTTTTTTAACATAAAATGGATACGATATCTGACGGCTGGTTTAGTGAACTTCAGGCCGAGCTATGGCCTGGACAGGCATTTTCTTTAAAAGTAAAGAATGTCATTCATAAAGAAAAGTCCAAATTCCAAGATATTCAAATCATTGATACGTAAGTTATGTGATGTTCATTCATGCCTTTCTATAAGTAAATTTAAAATATGCATTGGCGCCAATCTTGTAACATGCACCTGCCATTTATTTGTTTCTTCATATATACATATGTATGTATATACACATGAACATATGTATGTACGTATGTACGTTTAAAGTTATTTTAAAGTCAAAGATTCTAAGCCACGGTATCAATGTCCTAAATGTCATTTTCTCGCTGTCATTAGTTCATTGTATCTAATGTACATACATACATACATATGTACGTACATACATTCTACATATGTATATATGTAAGAACATGCCTATGTATGTATGTAGTTATTAACGATAGTAACTAAATTATAAAGTAATTTTTTTATTGAATTCGTGGGTAAATTCGGAATTCTTATTCTTATTTGAATATTTCTAACGTATGTACATATTTACGCATGTACATATGTATGTATGTATGTATAACAATGCAAATTTTAATCCCATTAATCTAGTTCCACCGGGTTTATTGTACATACATACATATGTACATATGTATGTACATATATATTCTGTTCTTTTAGAGATTTTAAAATTATTTTATTTTTCTTGCTGTTTTCAGTGAAACATATGGGAAGTGCTTGATATTAGATGGCATAATACAATGCACGTCCAGGGATGAATTTTCGTACCAGGAAATGATATCCTTTCTACCTCTTTTCTGTCATCCGAATCCCAAGAAAGTGTTGATTGTTGGCGGTGGCGATGGAGGCGTGGCGCGTGAAGTTGTTAAACATCCCTTGGTTGAGGAAGTACATCAAATAGAAATAGACGAACGCGTTGTGGAACTCTCAAAACAACACTTACCTTCAATGGCATGCGGCTTTAAGAGCGAAAAGTTAAAGCTAACTATTGGTGATGGTTTTGAGTACATGAAAAATCATAAAAATGAATTTGATGTCATTATAACGGATAGCTCTGATCCAATTGGTCCAGCAGTAAGCCTGTTTAATGAAAGCTACTATAAATTAATGAAACATGCCTTGAAAGAAGATGGAATCGTGTGCTCGCAAGGAGGTAGCTTTTGGCTTGACTTAAGTTATATCAAAAAAACAATGTTGGGTTGCAAAGAGCACTTCCCAAAAGTTTCCTATGCAATTACTTCAGTTCCATCCTATCCTTGTGGTCATATTGGTTTTGTTATAGGATCTTTGAACAAGAATCAAAAGTTCGTCAACTCTGTAAATAAAATAGACAACTTTGATATTGAAGCTCTAAACTTGAAGTACTATACTCCAGAAGTACATGATGCAGCTTTTGCCTTGCCACGTTGGGTACAGCAAAGTTTAATGTCGGTGCAAAATTAAATTGTAAACCAAAAGCCAAAATGCTCATTCCTTATGGCTACTGTTATGTACAAATGTATAAATGTAGGCTGAAATATTTCCAAAAATTGTTTTTAATTTTTTATTGTTGGAGCAGTGTTTTCCATATTTTTGATATAAAAAAACTAATAAAATAAATGACTTATCTTGTTTTCATTTCATTAAAAGGGCTTTTATTTATATTATTTTTTTGAATTATTTTCTTACAGGACCTCTTTATTCTATTCAGTCTTTAAAGCGGATACCAGCACAAAAAAACCAAAAAATTCCTGCCAAACTTCATTGAAAAATAACTAAAGGCTGGTATCCAGCACCACAAAAACAAAAAATTCCTGCCAAATTTCATATAACAAAAAATGAGCCAAAAATGTTTGGTTCGACTTTTTGTTTTTTGAGTATCCAGCAACGTTAACAAAATCCACAGATTCTTATCGGTATATCGATACGAAGTGCGTACGTGGACTGAGAGAACAGCTGGTGCACAGTCGAGAAATATATGGTTGTCAATTATTTCTGGAGTGTAGTTTGCAAATTTTAGGAAACAAGTGCGCTCAAAAACGTAAAATAGGGTCGAAATAGATCGTCGGAATCAAAAAAATACTACTTTTTTGAAAATTAAATCATTTTACTGAAATTAATAAATGGATTATTTATTATTTGTGCTCTCTTCGCAATAATGGACGTTTCGCAATCCATATGCATTATTGGCAAATGCCAAAAGCATTCTCAAATCAACTAGCAGCTCTTTTTGTTACTTTTGTATTGTCAGTTTGAATTTCGAACTGCCACTGCAGTACACATGTTTACAAAACACAGCTGATTCGTATGCCTGTGTCAGTTCCACTCACAAAAGAAATATATAGCAAATTTTTGGCTAAAATTCGTTGTGATGCTGGATACCTGCCTTTAGCACTTACGTAAATACTTGCAGTCCATAATATTACACTTTGCTTACTGATTAACTTAAAAAAGAGAAATAGCCGATATCTAAAGACGGCAAATATGTCCATTTCTGCGTTTTGCCTTTCATGCTGTCTATATCTACGCAGTTAAGTTAGCAAGACTAATGTCATATGTACATATACATATGTGTATAGGTATAATTTCAAGATGTCAATTGCCATTTGTGGTACTGTTAGAAACTGTACTGGTCTTGAAGTATAGTGGAACACGACGTGGTTACTAGAACTATCCAATTTGTTGTTTAGATTAAAAGCTTGTTAAAGAAGTTTAAAAAATAACAAAATAAAAACAGAAATAAGCAAACTGTTCTTGAAAAAAACAACCATGGAGTAATGCCACAACAGCAGAGAACTGAACTGGTTCACTTTGAACATCCCTAATGACTTTACAAAACCTCACATATAAATGTATATTGACATACATATGTATGTATGTACGTACATATGTGCAACAGAGATTTATGACGGATTGTTATCTTATCATAATCTTATCATAATACGGAGAACTCTTGTCGATAATTCTTTCATTGAATTGAATCTTGGTGATGATGAAGGACACAACACAAATTTTGACTAAATTACGAGAGCTAATGCAGCTGGTTCGGGTCCGAGACATCAGTTGCATTTCGGCTTATATTGTGCCTTCCGATGACGCTCATCAGAGTGAATATCAATGTCAGCATGACGAAAGACGCGCATTTCTAACCGGGTTTAATGGATCTGCTGGAACAGCAGTGGTCACAAGCAACAGCGCACTATTATGGACAGATGGTCGCTATTATCAACAAGCGGAAAAACAACTCGACTCAAATTGGGTACTTATGAAGGATGGTTTGACAACGACGCCTTCTGTAGGTGCATGGCTGGCCCAAAATCTTCCAAGAGGCAGTGCTGTTGGCGTGGATCCCCGTTTATTTTCTTTCCGGCTGTGGAAGCCTATAGAAAACGAATTGAGTTCATCTGGTTTGTAGAAAATTGCAGAAATATTTTATGATTTACAATGTGTAACACCTTCTACTTGTAGATTGTCATTTAGTCCCAATTGAAAAAAATTTAATTGATGAAATCTGGGGGGATGATCAGCCACCACGAACCTTAAATTCTATAAAACCCTTAAAATTGGAATATACCGGTGTCACCATCGCTAAAAAATGGGAGCTCGTTCGTAAACAAATGCAGGAAAAGAAAGCGGATGCCTTAATTGTTAGTGCTCTTGATGAAATTGCTTGTAAGTTGGAGTTGTATTTTAATCTAATTTATGCGATTTAAACTAATCTATAACTACTATGTAGGGTTCTTAAACATGCGGGGCTCGGATATAGACTTTAATCCAGTATTCTTTGCATATATGATTATAACAAAGGATGAGCTGTTAGCTTTTGTTGACTCTGAAAAATTGCCGACTGATTTTTCTAACCATCAGTCAGAAAACGAAGTACAAATAAAAGTTCTTCCCTATTCTTCAATTGGCCTGGAAATAAGTCGCATTGTAAGTTTTATATATATTAATTTCTTCATTTTTAAGAAAGCTTCTTTAAACATATATTAATTTAAACAAATATAAATCTTCAGGTGTCGACTAAAGATACAAAAATTTGGATTTCTCCTACAAGCAGCTACTATTTAACAGCAATTATTCCGAAGTCGCAACGCCTTCAGGAGGTAAGAATTACATTTATAAACAACATGTAAACAAACATATGTATATACACTAAACTTTCACCGAAAACTTCATTTATATTTTTCTCAAATATAGGTCACCCCAATTTGCTTATTAAAATCAATTAAAAATGATGTAGAGATTAAAGGATTTGTGAATAGTCACGTTCGGGATGGAATTGCATTATGTCAATATTTTGCTTGGCTTGAAAACCAATTAAGTTTGGGTGAAAAAATTGATGAAATATCTGGAGCAGATAAGCTGGAGTCTCTTCGCCGGTAAGTTTCTTTTCATATCTCTTTATATCTCTTTATATTTATTTATGTATACAAAATATGAATATACAATGTTTACTTTTTTTAACTCTAGAACGAAAGATAACTATGTTGGCTTGAGCTTTCCGACAATTAGTTCATCTGGTCCCAACGGTTCTATTATTCATTATAATCCCACGAATGATACAAAGAGAGATATAACCGTTAATGAAATATACCTATGTGATTCAGGCGCTCAATTTTTGTAAGTTTTGTACACAATGATTTATTTTTAAGACCATTAAAATAACTAGACATAGGAATTACACTGCTTTAAATTTAATAGGACATAATTATTAACGACCTACCAACCTTCCTTGCCACTTTTGACTTTGGTGTTTTTTGTTATTAAGCTTTTACATGTAGATTTAATTTTTAACTTATTTGCCTGCTCCCATTTGGCAGAGTCAACCACTGTTCTATGCTCAAAAAGTTGCCATTCCACTTTTATTTCTATATTATTTAACCGTTTATATTAATTCTCCATAATTATATTCTGTCAAAGTACATTATTTATTCTCATTTTTTTCGTTTGCACGTTATTTTAGGGATGGTACAACGGATGTGACAAGAACTTTTCATTTTGGAAATCCCACTGAGTTCCAAAAAGAAGTGTATACCCGAGTCCTCAAAGGCCAATTAACGTTTGGGTCGACAATTTTTCCAGCAAAAGTTAAGGTACACACATTAACATACATGCATACATGTGGAGGTTTAAATTTTTTGTTAAAAGTTCAATAAGTGATAGAAATAATATGAGAATCTGATTCTTACGTCGTTCGTCGTCTGGTCTCTCACACAAAGTCAGAGGAATCTAAGTCTAAGGAATATATTAATTTTGTGCTGGAAGTGGACGTGCAACTCCCAGACTCTAGCTCTTATAGTCTCTGAGAACGAGACGTCAAACAAGCCGCTTCCTTCTGTGCGTTACGTACACCCAATTTCAAGCACAAATACAATATACCCCATTTACTCTTCGAGTATCGGGTTAAAAAAAAAATATATATGGTTACAGTTGTACGTACGTACATACATTACTGACTGAGTACCGGGTATAAAAGTAGTGCCGAGTTTGAAGGCGACTCGCAACGATCCACCTCGTGTTTTTTTATTTGTCACGTAGCGCTTTCATTTTAATCCCATGCCACGGCCCATGTTGTACAAAGTAACCATAAAATTAAACTTCCTTTATATTTTATAAATCAGTTATTTATTTTTACTAATATTTCAGGGGCAAGTTCTTGATACACTTGCCAGGAAGGCTCTTTGGGACGTTGGCTTAGATTATAGTCATGGCACTGGTCACGGCGTAGGACACTACTTAAATGTTCATGAAGGCCCGATAGGCGTAGGTATACGTCATATGCCCGATGATCCCGGTCTTCAAGAAAATATGTTTATTTCGAATGGTAAGAAATTAGTTGTACTCTCAAAAAGTTAACGCTCATTGCAAAGACAATATAATGGTAAGATGAGTAGAGTTCATACATTTGAATCTAAATATGGTAGCAGAAACACAAACTGGTGTTCCATTTAAATTTGACAAATTTTTTGGCCTACTCTTACTTACATATTTAGTTTAGTTTTGTAACTCAAAATTACACATACATAGATAAAAAGACACCGATTTCTTAAAACCAATGCAGATCGATTAGACGTGTGCACTCGTAGCGAGTTTCGCTATTAATTTGAATATGTTTCATTTAGGTCTTATATGTTTATGAAAGCTTAGAATAAATTCACCAATTTAAGCTTTGGTTTTTTTTAGAGCCTGGCTTTTATCAGGATGGGGAATTTGGAATACGCATTGAAGACATTGTGCAAATTGTGCCAGCACAATCAACCCATAATTTTTCCAACCGTGGAGCCTTAACTTTTAAAACCATTACTATGTGCCCGAAACAAACAAAAATGATTACAAAAGAACTCTTAACTGACCTTGAGGTAAAAATCTTAATTAACATTTTTCATCTTTTTAAATAATGTAATGTTAATGTTAATTTTGTTTAGATCCAGTTGCTTAATAGCTACCATCAACAAGTTTGGGATACCCTTTCGCCGATATTGTCTCAGGAAGGCGACTCGTTTACGTTATCTTGGCTGAAAAAAGAAACACAGCCAATTTAATATTAAAATATTAAAGAATACACATATTATAATATGAATATTAATATTGTATAAATGTATATGAAAACATTATATATTCAAATAAAATATACAAACAAAAATACTTTTGCTGCTTAGCTTTGGATAGTTTGACCACCACATAAATTGCCTAAAATCCACACGAAGAAAGGGAACGTTATGGGACGCTCTGGAACACTCCCGTTATGAACACTCCCAGAAGGCATATCCTCCTTGCAACCGCATCGTTCCATGCTTGGTGTAGATAGCTTTGTGAGACGTATGTAGATCGCTCTTCTTTGTTGAGCCGCATACATTTTACGACTCGCGTAAGACACACTATAATTTTTATTCCTTTGTTCCTTCTACTTTGTGCATCGATTTATTCCTTGCATGAACCGTTTAGGGCCCTTTGCTCGGTTTATAATTCCCTCTACCAATTCCACTTTTAGTTCCCTTCTTTTCCTAAATCAATAATTCTAGCATAGCTTTCCCGTAACAGCTAATAGTAATAGTAATAATAGCTTTCAGAGTCTTAATATTTTTAATAAATCTTTATGTTGAAGTGGAAGTTGGAATACGTGCACTCTACATTTTTTCCGCAAGGGGTTTAAATCGTATCGTGTAATTTGGGCTTCAAAAATATCTACGCAGGCGCAGGAGTTTGTCTGTAAGAGCTTTGTAAGATGTCAAAATATTAATATTAGTGTAACAAACACACTCAGCAATGCTTCTGCTGAAACAAGTGTTGCTGTATAGATTTGTTTAAATAATCATTTTTACTTTCTAGAAAAACAACTAAATAAAAAATAAGTTATTTCAATTGTATATACATATGTAATAAGTAAATAAAGAAATATAAAAAATGTTATGAATATAGTACACAGACGTACAGTTAAATACGCACATAGGCCAATTTCCATAGACTATCAAAATAGTCTTGCAAAACGGATGTAAAAAGTTATACTTATCGACCGAATGTTGAATGAGTTAATTTGTATAAAAATATACATATTAGTTAATAAAAATGCATACATGCATTATATGTATGTAGATACATATGTATGTGTAAAAACATGCATAAGTAAATTGCATTCGTTTAGATTTAAAAGAGGTTAAAGATATAAGCAAAAATATGAGCTGAAGTTACATACATATGTACGTTTTACGAAGTGCAAAACTTTGCGTCCTGGGTAGCATTATCTGCATGATACATATATGAACATATGTGCATACACATGTACATATATGTATATGCAAGGAATATGTATTTTCAAAGTTATTGAATGCAAGAACCTTTTTATCTGTTAATTTTTCTTTAAGAAGATATTTTTATCCACATCAATATTACCTCTCACACCGACACTCCGTTAAAGCTCGTTCTCCACCAGAAACACAGCCCCCTCTGAGGGCGCGAGGTAGAGTGTGCGATCGAGGAAGAGAATAGGCTGGTAGCAGCAGTGCTTAAGGAGTGAATTTCTTTATTCTAGTTATAATATTGATTCAATCTGATCATTTGTTCATTCTCTATGGAACTGCGTTTTTGGTGTTATTTTATTTATAAAGTTGTGAATGCCACAGATTTTCGTCTTTACGAGTTAAGGGGTACATGAGATTTGTCGTCGAAGGATGTAACACACAGCAACTGTCCGACCCCATAAAGAATATATATTACTGATCAGCATTGATAGCCATGTCCATATAGAAATGTCTGTCCATCCGTCCGTATGTCCGTCTGTTTGTCCTTCCGGCCGCCCGTCTGTCTGTATCGATGAGGGCCTAATTCTCAAAGGCAATCAGAGCTTTTACACTGGTGCAAGTGTATTTTCAAAAATAGTACTGACTGCGTGCCGGGTATAAAAGTAGTGACGCATCTTAGCGAGTCCCACAACGTTTCTCCTCGTTATTCCCTGTGCTCGAAGATTTAAGGGCTATATTAGATTTGTGGTCGAAGTATTTAGCACACAGAAGAAAGCGTTTAAGCCCCTACAAAGTATATATGTATGTATATATCTTTGATCAGCATCAATAGCCGAGTCTATTTCTGTCTGTCCGTCTGTATGTCTGTCTGTCTTTCTGTCTGTCTGCCTGTCTGTCTGTCCGTCTTCCATAAGAGCATGACCAATCAAGCTTTAAATCCACAATGCTGTGATAACATACTGTCACAAGTGTATTTCAAAATTCACAATTCAAAATTCTGTGGTATGCACAAATATAAAGATAAGAGAAAACAAAAAACGCACTATCTTGGAGAATGGCCATATCTATCAGATTCCCGAGTTAGGAACAGATTGGATTAAACCCAGAATGAAAAAATTAATTTAAAGTGGCTATCACCCACCAACACAAACAACACGGTCCATGCTTGGACATTCTTGGACATTCATTGACTGCTTGATATTTGGACATATGTACTTACATCCAAGTGGACACTACTGTACATGGTGTCCCATGGTGGGACCCATCTGCAAACACATCGACGCCCCTAGACCGCCTTCTAATGAGCTCATCTGAAAACCGCAAGCAATTTCGAAGTGGAAATTGATCGTCGCCACGCTCTCCTCGCTGTCTTCGGTAGGTTCTAATCGCCTAAGTTCGGTTCGTGTAAGTATAGAGAATTTTAGTGAGTTTGTGCGCGAAGAATGTTACTTGCAATTTCTAAGCGAATTTTGTATTGAGTGATGAGTTGTGCAGAGTTCTGAGTTTATATGTGAAATAAAGTAAACGCGGTTTAACACCGGTGTCGAATGGTGTCGAATTAGATGTCGGGAGAAGTTCCTCTGCAAAAGGTGGTGAACGTTCAGAAAGATCGTCACCAATCTTGGAAATCTATGTTGTAGAACTTTAGGAAAGATTCGGAAGCGAGAATACGCGTCGTATTTACTTTCAGAAGCATCTGCACAGGGGGTGCGGAAGACATTTCCCAAACCAAAGCCCTTTCTTCGAAGTTTGAAGAGCGTTCAATGGAGTTAATCTGTACCCTAGCCGAAGAGTCCGAAAGGTTGCTACCTGCAGCTCCAAACCTGCATGATCTTTCATCCGCAAGGCACAGTAACAACCCTGAGGTTCGTGTAAAGCTCCCACAAATGCAAGTTACAAATTAAACGGTGCATGCATTGAGTGTTTGATGCCTGGTTTTTTTTGACTGGTGCATAATGCTATTGAAAACTGATGCAATTAATTACAGTATCATAAACTTGGAATTTGTATCATTAATTTTATATAAAGAGAAAATAGTTTGCTCATATTACAATCATACCATACGTTTTAAGTTAAACCCCATGAGGTATATCTATTCTAGATCTGCATTCACAGCCGAGTCTATGTCTGTTTGTCCGTCCGTCTTGATGAGCTCCTGGATATCAGAGACTATCAAAGCTACAGCAACCAAATTTCGCAACCTGACTACTGTATTAACAAATTGTTGCAAGTATTCACTGATGACACTGGTGGCCCTCGAAGAGGACGTGTTGGGCGTTTTGCTTAATGCCTCGGACGCAGGTTGGGCACCAGTCGTCCGTTTCGTGGCCAAACCCCTTTAGGTATGATCGAAGGCAACCAGGTTCACTCAACATCTATGGGAGTTGGAATCCACATGGCCTAGCTTCCACGCCAGCCACACCTTGATGTCCTGAGACAGGTTGTGCTGCTCGACTTCTTCCCTCATTGCTCCACTAGTGGGACAAGTCCCGGGATGACCAGGATATCGTCCACAATGCGCAGGCCATTTTGATATCCAGCATGACTTCCAGGTCCTGGAGCGCCCTTTGCGATGTGATATAGTGATCACCGACTGAAACCTTGCCTGACTGCACCTTCTACCTGCTGCTGGCCTCGGTCTTGTCTCGTTTGCCCAGTTTGCTGCTTCCGCCACCTCCTGGTCCTTGGCCACAGCTAGGATGACAAAATCGTCGGCGAACACCACAACCGTCGTGTTCTCGTGCAAGTTAAGTCTCGAAACTCCGTCGTACATCGTGCTAAACAGGATCGGCCCTGGCACCGACCCCTGCGGAACTCCATTTCATGAGCTGGGCTCCTCGATCGTCTCGTCAGCACCCTGTCCACTATCCTGACGAGGTATACAGGGATACGAAGCCGAAGTGCCTTCATAGTTCCCACCCAGTCTGCCGTTTTGAAGGCGTTTTGAGGTCGAGAGTAACCAGCAGGCAATACTGCTTCTTGCCGCCTCTCCAATATTTTCCACGGATGGCGTTACCCGCTGGGAAAGTTCCTCCAGGCTTCTAGAACCTCGGTATCTGTGATCCTTTCGATGACAGTAAATGGTGCATTACTGGGGGCCTTGATCCTCTCTGTTGCTCATCTCAGACACAACGTCCGAAGTCCGCAGGCCATTTTCCGCTGGGTTGATCGCCTTGATCTGGCTTCTGGCTTGATCTCTTCCGGTCTACACTTTGCCAAGCAAAGGGCCATCGTTTAAAAATAAATAAATAATAAGTATACTTTACATCAAACTCCTTTGGCGTTTTCTTTAAACTACAAATCACTATCTATTAAAAACGCTCATTAGCTTTACAATAAACTTTCTAATGTTGTTTTAATTGCATACCCATTTAGTGCGCACTACAGATTAACAAATATGCTCCGGATACATGATGAGGATTTTTCTAAGGACATTAAAGATTCTAGTCATGAGGGAGCCGCCCAACAAGAGGAACAAGAGGATAGAGAGAGAAGATACCATATTTCTGTCCCAGATATTTGTACAGAAAGCGTTAAGAATGCTTGCTTTCAACAATCCGGATTTTTAAACAATACAATATCATTTGCTTCTCATGTCGTAAAGTGTAGCTCTCCATTATCGAGCTTTGATGAATCCATATCTGCTGGTCAGCTTGCAACACATTCCCGAATGCATATATCCCAAGGCCAACACACAATGACCCCTATTTCGGAACATAGTTTTTACAATGTGCCTGAATATATTTCGGAGCAGGAAAAACATATTTTTTCAGATTCTGAGCGCTTCTTAAGGTCAAAAGATAAAGATTTATGCAATAATGAAAATGATTATGTGCACGATGAATTTACCATGAGGAAATACTATCACCCTCTCTTTGCTCACGGTGTTTGCCGGTGGCCCGGTTGCGAAATGGACTTAGAAGACATCACATCATTTGTAAAGTAAGTAAATAACATACATATATGAAACGAGCTTCACTAAAATATCAGACATGAGATATTGATATTATCCATTCCAAATAAGTCTTATTCTAATTTAATGCGAGTATATGTTATCCAGTAAATAAATAAATAAAAAAACGCTCTAATTAACTCTTTGAGTACCGGGTATAATAATAAACTCAGCCTTTTCCAAAAGAGGACAAAAACCTAACTGAGTACCGGGTATAAAAATAGTGACGCGACTCACAACGTTCCTCCTCGTTTTTTGTGAGTAGTTTCAAAAACTTGTTTGAAGGATTTTATGTTTAGGTCCAAGAATTGATTTTTGATCTGATAGTTTTTATTGTTATTAGTGGTAATAGTAGCGCTGATAAAATCCCAGCCCCAGGGCAAAATCTTTTTACTATCACTATCAATAAACGTTAATAGAGTGTTCTCATTTGTAGATTTTACTGGGCAGACAATTCTCGCTAACAAAAATATCCTTAGATTTTAAATTTTAAGTTTTAAGTCTTAAGCTAGTTATCGCTTAGGTTTTTAATAAATTTTAAACCAAAAATTCTCTACACTTTCTAGGCATCTTAATACGGAACATGGATTGGATGACCGGTCAACGGCTCAAGCTCGTGTACAAATGCAAGTTGTTTCTCAATTGGAATCTCACCTGCAAAAAGAAAGGGATCGCCTACAAGCTATGATGCACCACTTGTATCTGTCGAAGCAACTTTTATCGCCGACAAAGTCGGATCGAAAGGTATAGCCTGAGAACCCAATTACTTTATAATTTAATTTTTATACCTGGTACGGACTCTGTCCGTCTTGTTTGACGCTTCGTGCTCAGAGATTAGAAGAGCTAGAGTAGCCGAATGTTGTGTCAAGACTCAAGTCATATCACATATCAAGTTTGTTCCTTACCCACAAAGGACAAAAATCTGTGGCATTTACAATTTAGAAAATACCAGAAAATCGCAGTTTTGTAGATTATTTATTGAAATTGTCTATAAAAAGCTTAAAATTTTTATTTTAGGATACTTCCGGAAAGGATGGAAATTATTGCAGAATGACGAGTCCACTTACAATGGCCAGCTTAGGTCGCACAATTCGACAATCAAATTCTCCGAGCTCTATTAATCTTCCAATGGTTAATTCATCAAACTTGTGCACAATCAAGAAAAGAAGTATGGATAAAACAGCTTTTTCAATAAATGGTGGTATGTACTAAATTGAAAATGTTATAATTGCTTGGTGAATATATCATTATGTTATTAAATGAGCGCCAAAAAACGTAACTTAACTGAACTTAAGAGCAACCAATCCGTTGTCTTCTTCTGTTTGTTGTTGTTTTTCATACAAAAACGGGGTAGAAGAGTCTTTTTACGTCAGTAAAGGCTTGATATTAACTTCATTCTTCAACATTTATTTATAGGCTTGCCATATATGCTAGAGAGAGCTGGACTTGATGTTCAACAAGGTGAGTGTGGGATGTGTCAATCCTGAATCATACATTTCGATCACCTATAAATCTAGAATTTATACGTGCACACTCATACACTGACTTATTACCTGGTATATAGGTTGTGACGCGTTCAAATACGTCTTACAACATTCCTCTTAGCTAAATTTAAAAAGAAATTAATATTTTCATAATTAATTATAATATTACTTGCAGAAATACAGAGAAACAGAGAATTCTACAAGAATGCGGATGTACGACCTCCCTTTACATATGCTTCTCTCATTAGACAGGTATTTAATGTTTTGATTATGATGGGGAGGGCTTTTTACGCTTTCAAGCAAAGCGCATCCTGTTAGAATACGCTGTATTGGCAGCGCCTCACAACGTTCTTCCACGTAAGAGTAAAAGATACAACCCTTTTATTTAATTTTTTTTACAGGCCATCATTGATTCGCCAGACAAGCAGTTAACACTGAACGAAATTTATAACTGGTTTCAAAATACCTTTTGTTACTTTCGTCGAAACGCAGCTACTTGGAAGGTAATTATATATTCATATTCCCATACGTGTGCTTGAACTTTCCGTCCGTCCGAGAGAGAGATAAGGATAATATAAAGATACATAAGTGAGAAATATATTTTATTAAAGGCCCAAGTAGATACTAAACAATGACAGATTTGTGGCATTTAATTTATTTAAGAAGAGGTTTTTTTTCCTATGACACCTATTCACCTCCTATTTTTTTGGCCGAAGAAATGAGCGTAACGCACAGTAGGAAACTTTTCCGATTTTATAAAATAAATATATTCTTGATCAGAATCGATGGCCGAGTCGTTCTGAAAATATCCGTCCGTGGGCTGTCTGTCTCGATGAGCGCCTTGTTCTCATGGACTTTCAGAGCTGAATAGTCCAGAATGCTGTGATATCGTACTTTTACATGTGCATTTCGAAAGTCAAATGACTTTGAAGAACCAACCATTTGTTCTGCAAGCCTATCAACAGCATCGGCCCCCGAAGCTAGACATTCTTTCTTTCTTATTAATAGTAATTTTATGAATAAATGCATACACAGAAGAATTTTGTGAGCTAACCAAATAAACATACTATGTAGAATGCAGTTCGGCATAATCTGTCGCTTCATAAATGCTTTATGCGTGTTGAGAATGTAAAAGGAGCAGTATGGACGGTTGATGAAATCGAGTTTTACAAAAGAAGACCACAGCGTACAACTAGCATTGGTAACAACTTACAAGGAGCTTCCAATTTGCCTGATGCAAACTATTTCGTAGCTCTGAATTTTGGGTACGTGGGTTTTTATCTAACTGTTTTTTTCATCCTTTTGCTCCTGCATTTATTTTCTATTCTGTAAATTAAATGCATGATGAACACTATTTTAAAATAGTAGCTGTCATTTGCTAGCTCGCAAAAACTTGCACAGCTTTAGCTAGGAACAGCTACGATTTTAATATATTTGTATTTCGAAAATGCAAAAATTGGTGGTCCAGTTTTGACCATTCCCTAGGCAATTTATAAATAAATAATAATAATAAAATAATAAATAAATAAATTTTATAAATAACAATAACGAAGAGTAAATGGGGTTCACGCATAGAAGGAAACGTTTCTGACAAAGTTTCTGATAAAGTATATGCATATACATATACATGTGTATATACATATATTCTTGATCAGCATCAATAGCCGAGTCTATGTCTGTCTGTCTTTTGTTCTCCCTGTCTGTCTGTCAGTCTTGTTTCTCGCCTAGTTTTCCGGGGCCATAAGAGCCATATTAAGGGGGTCCTCGCCCCGCGCGCCGCTTTTGAAGTCGGGACATACATAAGAGTGCGTGGAAACGGTGACGTATTCACTAGTGAATGTACACAGAATGTACAGAGATAACGGAAAAGGAGGCACCGAGGGATGTCTCAAGTGGCAACCCAGATAAATTTAGTTTTAGTTTTAAGCCCAGAAAGTAGACCCAAGGAAAATCACTTGCCTGCCAGGTAAGTATTGAGAGCGAACGCGTCGTGTGCGGACTGGATGCGGACGATGGATGTGTGTGGATTGTGCGAATCGAAGTCGGGCTTTGAGCTAGCAAGGCTACGTGGGAATGACCAAAATTTGCGAATCTTAAAATAAGCTAGACTTAAAAGCGATACAGTCTTCATTACAAATTAACAAATAAAAGCGTTATTATTCTTATCAATTAGACTCTTCAACAAAATTGTGTTTCTTTTCCCTGGCCTCACAGAAACTTTTTCTGATGGACTGGGGCTTCAACAACTTTTAACAACTAAGATTTTTTTAGATGTGGTTTTTTTGTGGGGAATGAAATTTTTAATGTATTTTCTGAGTTTAGCTTGCTACTCTAATCTCATATGTATGTATTAATAGATAATGCTTCCCATAGTTTTAAGAAAATATTGCATTTCTAACAAGAAAGATGACCGATACTCGGGAAGTATATCAATATGTGATAACCTTATGATTTTGGACGAATTTTTCATATTTAACTTGTTGACATTTTTTCGAAACACCTGTCATCTACGTCTACATCATTTATCGCACCAACACGCTCTTTTGGCTCATGTTCCTTTGCCAGCGGGCGCAGACTGCGCTCTTTGTCAAAGTACTACGAGCCAAAACGGCGATTTGGTGTGAGAAGTGATATACATATGTAGATCTAAACAGATAAAACATTTTTAAATCATAAGCTCACATATATATTGACTGCGTACCGGGATAAAAGTAGCGACACGGCCTTAGACGCGTCTCACAACGTTAAACCTTGCCTCTAGGTGCTGACTAGTTTTATTCAAAAATATATACATACATATGTGTGTGTGAAAATTTTGACATCTCTATGTACCTTTTCTCCACTTTCCTTCAATGCATTTTCCTGTTTTCAACTCTTGACGGCTACCGATTATTCTATACATAAACTTTCTATAATCAACTATGCGTAACAAAGAATGCGATACGTACCAATCTATCGCTACACAAATGTTTTGTCCGATATGAAGATGACTTTGGCTCTTTTTGGATGGTCGACGATAACGAGTTTGTTAAGAGGCGCCACTTATCGCGAGGACGACCTCGGAAATATGAGCCGTCGTCTTCGCCTAGCTCCTGCCAATCTGGCAATGGCTTGTCCACTGACAAAAATCACTGCGATAACTGCCCTCAGAGTTTTGCAACCCATACCGGCAGTTCCGAAACAGAAATGAACCAATTGAGCAGTGTTCCGTTTTGTGGTATTGATGCTTTAAGTAAAACACCAACACATTTTACAAGTATGGATACGGTCGTAAATGATAACAGCCATATAAATATGGGTGATTACTTACCCAAAATATATGAAAATAACGCTAGTGTGGCTAATAGATCAATTTAAATGTACACACTTAAATGCACTTTCATCTTAAAAATTAAAGGTTCGGGTTCGGAAATGATACTTGTATATTTTTTAGTCTAATTCCGAATGGATACAAAACGCATATTGAAAAAAATGAAAAGTAAACTAATTTAAACTAATTTTAGTTTTAAGAGGATTTTTACGCAAGGGTTCTTACTCCTTAATCCTATGACTAACAATACATCACCGAAATAATAAATTGTAATTATATTCTTAGGAAATCAATTTTTATTATTTAAAAATCCCTTTTAAGTAACCAGATTCTAATAATTTTCAACCTATTAAGAGGATTTTCCGACAATAGTTCCTTGCAAAACTTTTAAAACCAAATTAATTTCTAGCAATTTGTTCGTGCGTTTCAGGTTCCATTTACATACCTTTTCTGCCTGTTCTATGGAATTATCGTTTAGGACTGCTGCAACTGCTGTAATTCCCAATGAATAATAGTTCTTTGGAATGCTCGCGGTTTTAAATACATTGAATGCCTCCAAAATGGCAAACCGATCAATGACGAATATTATGCCAGCTTATCGGATCGATTAAATGAGGATTTGAAAAAGAAGCGAACACATTTCGCAAAGAGAGACATTCCATTGCAAAAAATATTACTTTGACAAATAAAAAAAGTGCAACATAAATTGTGTTTTCTTTGGCAGGCCGACTGTTATTATTCAGCAATCACATTTGTCACAAAAACACTCAAGAGGACTCTCTAGGGATTGGGATTTTCATTGAAATATAATAGGAGAAATTCAAATTCATTTGACAAGTGGTTCAAGAATTATTGGCTCAAATCCTATTGAACAGTCGAATTAATAAAAACCAAATATGTATTTAGCCTCAATAAGCATGTAGAACATGAAGCATTTCAATTGAATATTCGTTTCTTGTGTAGGTTACTAAAAAAAAACTCTATTTTTTCTTTGAGCAGCAGTGTTTTTAGTCTAATTTATCTAAAGCCTTTAAAAACAAGGAAATGGAAACCAAATGTAAAGGGACTTCTTTTGTTTTTTAAACTAAATTGATTAAGTAATCTTTTATCCAAAGTGAAAGTGTTGAGGTGAGTAATATTACTTCCATGATATCCACAGGGGATATATTAATTTAATTGTTTTTTAATTAATAATTGTGTCTAATACGTGTCATAGTGAAGATAGCGATCGGCAGGAAATGCTATCAAACCATCGGTTCTCAAAGATCTATAAACATTCAATACTATACATACTTAAATATGAATTTGTTCTGAAAAACGGTTTGAGAAAGTTATATCAAATATAATTACTAACTTCTCTTTGCGAAATCTCGGACACAATCAAAGTACCTGGACTCACCATGAATACTAAAAAGCCCAGTGACGCTAGCTGCCTCCGCAATGAGAATACACAAGTGATTTAACATTTGGTAGGGGCAACCTTATAAAGAAAAGTAAAATTGACAGTTAACCAAACAGTGGTCACATTTTATGATACCTGCAAATACCCTACCAGCGTATCTTAATTTTTTCATATGTACAGTACCCAAAATAAGGTACACGTATCTCGAATCCTTGAAATAGTTTTGTTCTTAGTAAGTTAGTAAAAGGTTTGATAATGACTAAATACTTTTATTTTAGTCCAAGATATATTCATAAAGATGCTGTTCAAGTGCAATTCGCTCCGATTTCCAGCTATTTACTGTACACGCACTGAATACTCCAATAAATAAGCAAAAGATTATAGAGAGCTGTTTAACAAGTACTCAAAAGTCTAGGGTATTGAATCTTCGGCGGCCAAAATTGGTGTTCATGGTTTGTTTTCTTTATAAAAATTCGTAGAAAGGTTGGAATTTATAAAAAGACATGAAAGACAAGAAAACGGTTTATTCGATTTTTGGGCTCAATTCATTCATTCGTCTAAGCCATGTGTAACAAATTGTACATAGTCTTTGTGCTCGCGTCTTTGGTTAATATTTCTTTTTGCCTAAAGGAAAACTTCGATAACGATTTTAAAAATGCAAATATAATGGAGTATGGTGCGTACATTAACTTCAAAATATTCCAAAAAATAGGGTGATAATAAAAAATGAAATTTATAATTTCATTGAATATACAAAATATGAATATAAAAGTTTTACAAAATACATGCGAAAGTAAATCTGCAAGAAAAAAAAACTAGTGTAAAATGTACGATGGCGCCTTACATCAATTTTAAAGCATTGATTTTTGTTATAAAGTGTACTTTTATTTAATTTACAAATTTGTATAGTCATACATTTACTTAGATTGGTTCAAACTGTTCAATGACACGTGGCACATTAAGTGTCTATTCGCCTTTTTGGTCGACCTGCGGTCATATTTCTCATCAAAATGTACATTACATATTGCACAAAATAATAGGTAAAGACAATATAATTAATTCAAACCTTCTCGGCTCGTGGAAAGGACAAAGGATAGAATGGTGTACCTGTGCCACGTAGTGTAATACATTGTGGCTTTAGCCACAAAAATCTTCTGGCTCGAGCCGTTGAGCGTCTTAAATTCATTAGCAGTATTATCAAAAGTTTTTGTTTCTGTTGTTTTATTCTTTACTGATAATTTTCTTCCAATATTAACGTTTAATGGCAATGCTGCTGCTATGAACTGTTTTTAATATTTTTATTAAAAGTATACTCATAGAGTCGCAGTTAGAAGGAATATTTCAATTTGCAACTAAATAAAATAGCTGAGTTTCAATAAATTAAGAAATCTTGAACGAAAAAGAATTAATGGAAAAGTGTTTTTACTAAAATTGGTTACCTCTTTTAAATATCACTGAGAGAACGATTAGTTATGTTATATCTTTGCTGAATAGAATGAAATGGGTTATTCAAAATTAAGGTTTGCGTTACATGTTAAAGATAAACTGTGCGGTTACACATGAGCTTTCTTTATACAAGTCATTCGAAGTTAACAAATTATGGATGTTTTAAATAATTTAAAAGTTCTGTTTCTTAGATAATAACGAAGGAGGATATCAATATATTCCACCGCCGAACAACCAATATTTACCACCGGCTACGGCACCACTTGCTCCGGAGTATGGGCATGAGCCTTCAGGTTTTCATCCGTGGTACGGGTCTAGACCGCACTACTATAAACCACAAGGTCCAATTCCATACCATTCGCATAGCTCTTGGCTGTTGGAAAAACTAAAATCCAAAATAAACCTTTATACGCTCGGAAAAATATTATTAAAGATTTTGATTCTTAAAAAAACTATTAAATTTATTGTGCTAATTTTTTTGCTCTTGGTTTTACCAAAGCTAAAGAATATTTTTAAAGATGAAATGGCTGCCGAAAGTGAGGGAACGGAAAGAAAATTTCTGCAAACAGACAAAGGTAAGGAAATGGACGTACAAATATATGAATAAAGTCATTACCACTCAAAAATATATTTTTTCAGATAATTTAGAACAACGTATTGAAAATCTAAGTGAATTTATCATTAATTCTCTACGTAATTTTGATCAAAGAAATATTTAGGTCCTACAACACCAGAGAATAATTATATACATAAGTTGTTAAGTTGTTCTTATTTAATTTTATGTTAAGATCCTTAATAAATAAATAACTTATGAATAAAATATAAAACGAGAAGGGACGTGTGAGACGCTTCTTACGCGTCACAACTTTTATACCCGGCACTCAGTACTACATCTGCAACTTAGCGGTTATTTGTCAAATTTTACATTTTTTCTTCATCTGTCATCTACATCAACAACACTACTCACGCCAACACGCTCCTTTAGCTCGCCACCCTCCCCTAGAAACACACACTGCAGAGTCAGGGCAGAGTCGCGGCAGATGCAGCGGCAGAGACGTGTCAGGGGCAGAGGCCAATAAACTGAAGTATCTTTTGGGGGCTGCTTTTGTTCTCAAAAGTATAGAATTTTTTCAGGCTGAAAAGTTAGCAATTACAAAATGCGTAGGACAGCCATATCCTGCAGTCCTTGTGGTCCTTGATGGACTCAAGCGATACAGGAGACTCGTACCTTCGCCAGGAGGCATGCCATGTCCTGAACCGACAGGAAACAGCCGAGTTATAGCGTTGAAGGGGATTATATAGAAAAACAATATTCAAATGGCATTATCCTTAATGTCCTAGCACCTGAAGTGATCCGGGACATTTTCCCGATCCCGAGGAGGCGTGACATGTCCTTTTTCGACAGGAAAAAGCTGAGCTATAGCCTTGTAGAGATTAAAAAGAAAAAACAACGTGAAAATGGCATTATCCTCGCAAAGGATCCAGGACAATGTGCCGATCACGAGGGGGCGTGGCACATCCTGGCCGGACTACAAATAAAGGAGAAAACAATAAAACAAATCTCTCCTGCTATTTTTGTCAAATTTTGACAGTCACCTCTTTGCACAGTGGCGCCCACGCGATGAAGACGGTCATTTCTGGAACTAAAATAACGTAGTTCGAGAATTGGCCGATCTGTGTTGGGACGCCACTGTGAACTTTTGAAATTGCTTCACTGAAATGGTCGAAAACAGGAAAATTTTAGACAAAGTACCAGGCAAACAGAAGTCAGCAGAAGGTTACTGGTTTCCATGTTTTTTCACTGTGTCAAAATCTGGATGCTATGAAACCGCAATTCATTGCGAACACACAGGCAAGGAGATCACTGGGGAAGCTAAGATGGTTGTTAGATCAAGCTACTATACCATCAGCCATAGTTCAGAGGACGGATATGCAGACTACGGGTCGGGATTCATAACTGTTGATGGTTTCTCTCTGAATTTATGAATTTCTCAACAGGGACCTGGCAGCATTGCTTGTGATGAGAGGTGACACCCTAATGTTGTGTTTCGAAATAAAAAACCAAAATAGAAATGTCGGAAATATTGGCAGAGCAGAAGGATAGATGGACCATTATCTCCGTCCCGCCTTACAAGACATGAATATGTGTTTTGAATACGTACATACATATGTACATATGTATTATTACCAAAAAAACCTGCACCTCACATATCCACACATCGAGTAATCTCCAAACCTAGGCTCTGTCTTAGCCTGCTAGTATCTTACAAGATCAGGTACGTGCACTTAAAATATGTTCTTAAGCAACGCACAGTTTATACTGGTGGGGCAGATGAGAGAAGATGATATTGCTCTCATGTTTTCTTAGTGTGCTTTATGTTCGTTTTATGTAGTCAGTTTGGGCGCTGCAGCGCTCTTAGATGGCTAGTTTGTAAGCACGTTATGATCTCTTTGGGGCGCAAAGACAATTAGATTTATATATAAAGCAGAAGAACAGAACGCACCCTCAGTGACGCATAGTGCAATTTAAACTTTTGCCTGAAGAAATTAAATTAGAAACTTTAGCAAAACTCAAAATTCAAAGAAAAACTTAGTTTTTTTGTTATTGTGGTTGTCACAGCAATTTTTGCACTGTAGCGAATAGTGAAAGGTGCCAGGTTAAATCGGAGTTTCACATCAGTCTACAATTCCCACCGTTCCTAATGGATGCGCTGGGTGGAATAAGGCTGATACTCTTTAAAGAACAATCGATAGTCTCCTAAACTTTAACAACATCATTAGTAATAAAGACGATAGGTTTGCCACTACAGATCGATACGTTTTAGAACTCTCTAAGATGTTGCTGTTTATAATTTTAAGTGTTCTAGGCTTAAGCCTTGGTAATGTTAATGGCTCTGATTTGGATCGTGTAGACGATACTGACTTGATCCATCTGTTAAGCGTCGAAAAAAACGTTGTGGTCTTATTTAGTATGTATAAAAACACATTTCCTTAAATACTTACATCTGTACATGTGGCCGAAACCGGTCAACCGCTTCAAACCAACATAACATCTACATTAGTATGCTTATAAATGAATATTACAGTCATTTTTTCTTTTAGACGGGATATTATTTAGTAATTTTAACACTTTCTACTCAAATTAAAAGTAAGCTTGTCTACTTTAAACTGTCTACTTTTTATTACGTTCCCATAAATCTGCAAATAGTAAGATAGGTCGAAATAAAACACAAGTGCGCCGACGCACAGTTCTTCAGCCGTTTTAGCTTTCAATTTTAATAACTTCTGATCGAATAAAACTATCTCCATGAAATAAACTGTCTGAAAATAAATGCCACAGAAATCGTTTTCGCTTGTATTTCTCCTTATTTCCATTCAGCGGTGCCACATATTGCTTTTTACGCTGTTTCGAAACCGCTCACTATTGTTCCAGCAATGTATTTGATTCAATAAACCAACAAAACAGACTTAAAACATACCGAATCTTATTTTCCCATAAATGTTCACATAAGATACCTAGGATCATAGTTCTGTTAACAACATACCGGCAGAATAGACGACGAAGGTACGTGTCGCTAAGTTGCGTGGTCTAAGTTGCGAGCTCTCGCATTCTCGAAACTTTCAAGCACGGTTTGTTTATTTGTATTCGCTTGTTCTCCTCACAGACCTCATCGACCAAAACGTTTGCCTTCTCTGCGTACGTACATAGTACATACATATGTATGTATGTACATATGTACTTTACTTTGACCACAAACCTCATCCAGGCCAACAATCTAATATTTGTCTCGTGCAAAGTACATTCAAAGCTTCCCGTTTGTCGCCTTAAAATTAATAATAACCCAACACGAAATATAGAGTCGAGAAGGGCAAGAGCAATTATATTTTCATTAGCGTATACATTTTTAATCTCTTGTTTATCGTCTTTAAATATATGTCATATAAATACATATATCAGGAATAACAAAATTGTATAGTCTATATCTATATGTATTGAAAACATTTACATATTCCCTATATTTTAGCCAAACAAATCTGCGAAGGGTGTTTGGAATATGAAACTGCCGTTTCTGCAATACAAAATGATTTAAAGGAGACTTTGGGAGCTGCGGTTGTTCAGGCCCAAGACAGTAACTTAGTTGGAGTATACGATCCGAATAAGGAACCAGCTCTTGTATATTTTAGGCATGGAATTCCCATTTTATACCATGGAGACATTATTGAAGATCAAATTATTGAATTCTTTAATGATAACAAGGAACCAGCAGTTAAAGAGCTATCTGATGAAAATTTTGAGCATCTTACCCAAGCTTCTACAGGAGCTACGACGGGAGACTGGTTTATTTTTTTGTAAGCATTAAAGAATTTTTTATATCCTTGCACCCTCGATTGAATATTGAATATCTTCCGAAGACATACATTTTATATCTCGCGACCTGTTTTGTAGGCGGATAACAGACCTCAAAATTCCCCGACTAACTGACTCACTGTTTTGACTTGACTCCTTTTTGTAGAATGTTATATTTTTATGCAATAAGTATACCTATTTATAATAATAAATTTACACCCTATTCCTATATGTACATACATACATATATAGCTATTCCACCGACTGTGTTTTCTGCCAACGCTTGTATGCTATTTGGGAATCTGTGGGTGGAAAACTCAGGAGAAAGTTTAATATCGCCCGAATGAATAGATTGGAGACTGGAATTTTAACAGCAACACGATTGGGAATATTGGAATCTCCGGAATTTATTTTGTAAGTAAAATTCACAATCTCTGAAAAATAAATTAAAATTAAATTCTTTTAGCATACGTCAAGGAAAAATGTATCGTTATATAACCAAAACGTATCGTCCAGAAGATTTCGTCAAATTTGCTGAAACTGGTTATCTAGAAACCAATTCCCAAAAGGTGCCAGAACCACCCAGCTCGATGTAAGTTTTACATTATTTTCGCCATATTTATACATAAAAAGTACTGCATAGCACATCTTAAAAATAACTAGAAACATACATACATATGTATATTCTACACTCATACTATTATTTCGAAAGTCTTTATTTCCGAGAGAACTAATTTACTTTTCGAACAAACTGTGAGCTCCAACTGATATTTTGTAAAGTCCTGACAATCCATTAGATTCCCAGTATACTCTGGGAAGCTCGAAATGCACATTTACTTGTGGTAAAATGTTAAATTTTTAACTATCCTTTTTTCCAGAAACTTCGAATTCTTGGAACGCCTTAAAAGTTATGCGAATGGTGACAACGGGCTTGCCTTGGTGGCTTTTGGAATGTGTGCACTTGTTATTTTAATATATATTAAAAAATATTTATCAAAAATATTACACCGAGAAACTATAGAAGCAAATAATAAAACAAAATAAACAAAAATCAGTCAGAACTAATAGTTGAATTATTAATTTTAGTTTGATGACTTTCTAAAAAGAACATGGAAAACGAAAAGTTTGCTTATACAACGAAGAATTGCTAACAAAATTTCTGGTTTCTAGTTGGTGTTCTAACTGCAATATCGTTTGTGGTCCCTCCTTTTTGCTGTCGATGTTAAATTTCTGCTCCAGCTTTAATTACATTACCACTACCACTGTGGGGGTTTCGCTGCTTTCGACATGGAGCTGACCCTATTTCCCTGTTATATACACTTCCTATCTATGAAATAGACTCATAAATTTCCTATATGAAAAATCGTTTGATAAAATAAATTGTTTCACTCAGAAATATATTTATTTATAAAGATTAAACTTCTAAATTAAATGGCTAGAATTAGTGTAGCCTTGCATTTTACATTAAAAAACAAAAAACGAGGAGGAAAGCTGTGAGACGCGTCACTACTCTTACACTTTATACCTTTGTACTCAGCATATGTATTTAATGGAGTCTGTGATGTCGGTCTTCTGTGCCTTGCATACATACATACATACATCCACTCCAAGCACAGTTATAATGTGCACTGATTCAGCAAACTGATCTTGCAAAAACTGTGAAGTATTTGATGGACACTGTGAACCGCAAAGACCTACAGAGAAACACTTTTGCGCTGATTCAACTTAAAAATATAAGTGATTTTATTCTGCAGCGTTCGCCCTCTTCATGAGCTGCCGGCGCCAGAATAAGCTTCGTTTATTAACAGAGTATTAGAGATGTGATGTCTAAAATGTATTCATTAAATAATGAAGGCAACTGATTTGTCTCAACATATCCCTTAACTATTTGAGTACCGGATAAAAAAACGGTATAGGGAACTATCATTTTTTGATAACTTACAAGCCAAATCTGTCGAGTGTACACAAATTGCATGTTGCACCTACGGTTGCATCAATGGTGGTGTAAAAGTAAATGAATTTAATAATATAATTTGACTTTAATTTAACTGGATTGACTGTTTACCCAGTTCAATATCTCCCTCATTTCAAGGTTGGCCGACACCGCATATTTTCAACTTTTTCAATAATCGATCTCCTGGTTTATTACGCGGTTCAGCGTTCCACCTTGAGACAAACAGACCAAGGAGAGACTGTAGTGTCCTTCAGCTCCACTACCAGCTATTCAATCTGTACTTTGTTTAGTATGATAAATTATTTTGATGGGTCACGCCTGTTAAATTCCAATTAGATGATTTCCACAAAGCGTAAACAACAAATTTGAGAAGCGGGTACTTTATAGCCGAATTTCGACTGGTGTTCTAACTTCCTTTATTTTTAATACGATATCTATATCTATATAATACATTTTTAAAACAGCTTATACTTTTTTTGTTAATTGAAAGTGATCTATTATGGAATTGAATAGGCGAATGTAGTACTAAAGGACAGGAAAACATATCTGTCAATAGAATATACTGTTGACTGTCTAGTTTCGAATGTGAGTCCCCTGCACATACATTTTAATATTAATGTGTATCAGTCTTCTACTTAGGCATTATTTATTAAAGGCTAGCGAAGTCAGAGTACTAGACTCATGCAAATATTGAAGTTTGTGTGTAACTTCTATTGACGGTCAAAATGAATAATCATTATTGTACCTCCCACCTCACCTTTCTGCTTCCACGCATTCCAAAAATGTTGGCATTTTCCCGAAATGCGGTGGAGCACGTACTTCAGCAAGTAATATGAACTTTTAGTCAATTTGTTTTGGACAAAGGTCGAGTATTTCATGGGATAATAGAACATAAAAACTACAGAAAATAATTAATTGGATCCTTTAATTATATTATACATACATAAGTCGTGTAAACATTATTTATATTCAGATAACTTGTATAAATTGTTACAGTGCAACTACAAGGAATGACAGTAGAAAGTTCCTTGATATTTTGAAATCTTGTACAAATCGGCAAAATCGGTCGTTAGTTTTAGTATGTACTGTTCAATGTGAGCGTCAATAGATTTATATAAATATTGTAATAAATAATTACGTAAAAATGTTATCATATTTTAATGATTTATCCTAGTTCCCACTTGTTTGGTTTTATTTTTTATATATTTATCATGAAATGGGGTTTCTTCTTACACACAAAATGGTTAAAAAAATCTAAAACTTTTACATTAACGTCTCAAAGCACTTAAATTTTCAAGGATTTAAGGGGGTCCATTTAATATTATTTGGAAAAATAATCCTAATGAATCTTGGCGAGCTTATGTTTAAGTAATATTCATTGCTTCGGATCTTTATCAGTACTCTGTAATGGAAGTTTATTAAGTTAATAAAAAACTGTATTCCGTTTGCAATGATATTAAATATTAGAGGCACTTACTCTTGTCATATCTTTAGATGTGCACAGACCAGCTCGAAAGCGTACGTCGATTTTCGTTTGTTCAGTACTGAAATCTCGATCTCGATTTTTTAACTTGCCTTTAATGGCACTGTTTTGTTGTTGTTCATTTTTCCTGTTTTTCGAAACATGCTGATTTCCATACTCGTTTTCTCTCTCAAACTCCACGCTTTCTCTATCTTTTAAGTGATAACCACCACTAAAAGTTTTTTGTATGTCAAAGCCACGACGATATTCAGTGTAATTGATTGAAAAGCCACCGCCGCTTCCTGCGGAACCTCTATGAACTGCATTACGGAAACCAGCTCCAGCTCCTCCAGCGATAAAAGGTTTTTGTGACACGATACTGCCGCGGTTATCGCGTTCCCTTTCTTTATCGTCACAGTTTCGACTAAAACTGCGACTTGATGTTGGTTTGACATGATTATTGCCATCGGGAACATAAATTGGAGGACGCTTTGAGGAGACTTCTTCTTCTTGTTTCTTTTCGTAGTGAAAAAAATCATCGAAAATGGACGTTGAATGGTTATAGCAGTGCAATATTTGTAACACCTCAATGCCTTTATCGTTTGGCACTTCCTGGGTATCCCTAGAATTCGTCACTGACTTATTGTCATTGTTTTCCAGGCGTATGTGGCGGAGTTTCCCATTAGGTACATCTTTTACATATATCCATTTAACCTTAAACTTGCCCTTCCATTTGTCTTGAGACCAAACGCTAGATGTAGAATTATAGTCTACTGGAGTCATCATCTGCGCCATCCCACAAAAGTGACCAGACCCATTCACAGAAAAGAAGAGCAGAATATTTCCACCTTCTTTATGTCTCTCTTTGAAAGCATCATCCAAACGCTTATTTCCATGATCAGTGGAGCACCAAATTTCGTACTTTATACTGCGGTGAATATCATCTTCAGAATACGATTTGATGACAAAGAATCTAAAAACAAGAAAAAGATAATTAAATTAAATAGTCTTGGGCTATACTTAACATTTCAAGTGTAATATCTTTTAATTCCAAAGGGTTTAGACTTTGGATGACGAACAAATTATTTATAAAATTATATAATATATTATATAATATATAATATTATATAAAATTATATAAATTATAAATATATTTTTCATATATTCGAAAACTCTGTAACCATACAAATTAAATTTTGAATGTGCCGAATAATAAAAATGTTTTAAATATTTTCGTCGTCTGGTCGTCCATTGAACCATAAAAATGAAAAATTAATATTTTATCAAATTGTGTTAGTTACCGTGCTGTTGTGGCTTTGTTTAAGTCCATTTGTTTTGGATTGTAGTTGTTTTTGTCTTTTAATTCATCCAACAGTAATTGTGGATCAACAGGTATGTCTTCAGTTGCAGGCAGCTCTATTGGTCGAGAACTGTTTTGATCCAGATGCTTACACTTGGATGTAATTTCAAAATCACTGCGGGAACTAGAATAGCTGCCTGTACGGTCAGTAGTCCGATTTGTAGGATTAACGTTTTCGGGTCGTCGGCTAGATGGCCCAAGGGTTCCCAAATGTCCCATTTGTGGACCTACTGCCTGATGACCGAGATGTGTTCCGAGATTTTTTCGAGCGTGTCCGTTTGGGGATACTCTTATTCTGCTGGAATTACTTACATTACCCAAGCTTTTGTTCTCGTAATTATAAGAATTTTCCGTGTCTTTGTAAGTCTTTTCAGATCGTACCCCTAGAGGAGGCTCTGTTGGTTGGTTGGCTGGTTTTGAAAACTCAGGGGTAAAATCAGAATAAACCAAATCAATCGGTGATGGTGGTGTTGGTACAGGTGGTGGCTTATTATTTGGTAAGTCCCATATATTAACATCTAAATTGTGTTTTCCTGGCACCATTGGTGGTGGTGGCATACCAGGACCCTTTTTCTTATGATTGGAAGTAGTCGATGCAGCCTGTGTATGTATTTCAGTTATACTTGCATCAAATTGCTTATATTTCATACTTACTCTGGATGACAGCTTAGCCGGCTGGGAAGCAATAGAAGCCCACGTTGTTTTTTTGGGTGCTGCCACAGCTCCATGAAATTCTGCGTCATCGCATGTGCGGTTATCAATTTGTGTTGACCGGTATTCATTTTCATTACGATTTGGCTAAAAAAAAACCAATGTTTTTATGTACTTATGATATGTTGACTTATGATATGATGACTTATGATATTTTTATTTTCTCTATGGCATATCTTTTCTTGACGGATTAAAAATATGTTATTTTTTGTAAAAAACTTTGCCGCTCCGAAAAGCTAATTGGTTATTGGTGGGATACCAGCTCAATTATTCAAATTTCGGTATCCCAAAATATCTGAATTTCGTATTTGGGAAACTCTTAAAATAATCCGAATGGTGCCAGTTTTTTCAATTTTAAATTATTATGCGGATATACATGTGTACATATGTACATATGTATGCACGAGTGGTAGTTGTAGTTTTTATTTACACACTTATATGTATTGCTGAAGTACCTGAAGTGCAGAACTTGGTTCAGCCACTTTCTTCGAATTCCAAGAATTTATTTGGTGATCGTCTCGTCGAGTATTAGTATTAATACCATGTCCATGTCTTTTATATGAATCTGTAAAGATGTAGAAAAAAATGAATTGTATAGTAACATTCGAATATGTAAGTCGGAAGTCAAACAAGAGCATATCGCCTGTTCAGTGATAAGATAATTAGGTATTAACATGTTACGGTATAAACATCGAGTAAATTTAATTTAATATTTCCAAATAAAAATAGTTGATTTGAACAAGTCTTCTCAGAAACAAAAATCATCTTTACAAGTCATTAAAAACAAATAAAATAAAATTCAAATTCTAAATTTAGGGTTCGGCATGGAAAATAATTTAACACTGATTAATGAAGATCCGTTCCCAATTAAAATTGGAATAATTGGAGATACTGATCTGGATTCAACAATCTCACTTCAGGATCGAATGGAATATGCTGTTTGTACACCCTTTGGAAAACCTTCAGACGTTATAATTGAGGGCCTAATCGATGGCGTAAAATGTGCCCTTCTCTCTAGAAATGGGCGCTTGCATGACATCATGCCGACAAACATAAACTATAGAGCTAACATTTGGGCAATGCGGAAATTGGGATGCACACACATCTTGGTAACCCACACTTTTAGTTCTTTGAGGGATAATATTACACCAGGAGACATTGTCGTACCACACGATCTAATAGACCACACAACAAGACGTGCTCAGAGTTTCTATGATGGTGCAATTGGCAGTCCCTTTGGTGTCTGCCATTTACCAATGTACCCTGCATTTTGCGAGCGTACAAGGCAACATCTTCTAAGCGCTGCACAAGAGCTTGACCTCAGCACGCACTCCAAAGCTACAGTTCTCACACTCGAAGGCCCTCGTTATTCGACACTTGCTGAAAATAATATATATCGCTCATGGGGAGCGGATCTTCTCAGCATGACTCTATGTCCTGAAGCCACTTTGTCCAAGGAAGCGGGCATTTTATATGCCCCGATAGGGCTGGTTACCAACCAAGAATGCTGGTGCGCCAAACAGCCCATTTCAACCACCCAAGAAATAATATATGTGTTTAAAAACAAAGTCGAAAAGTTCCAAAAGGTACTCAGCAAAGCAATAGCTAACATTTCAAAGGAGGACTGGTCTCAAGACATTTTGAAAGCTAAGGTAAAGATCAATTTTAATACTTAACAAGCATAACAGTTATAAAAACTAAACTTTGCAGATATTGGTGTGCAGTAATTTTGCAAATCGAAATAAATAAAATGTGTTTAAGAATAGACAAAAACATAAAATGCTCTCGTGAAAATAAATTCAAATTATTACAACAATTACGGATAAACAAATTTTTTGTTAGAAAGAATGGGTTATATAAATGCGAAAACCAAATTCTGTTTCCTTTGGAGAATATATTTACTATTCTCAATTGAATAGGATTGTAGATTAACAATACATACCATGGTCTGCAGAAATTTGTCGACCCTTGTTCATGTTACTCCATGGTAGATTATAATTCTCTTTCAGATTAAACGGCGGATATTGGAATTGCATCGAGTTTTCATGTGCTTTTTATTGTAAAAAGCAAAATAATTCAATAATTTAGCTGGGTGAAATATATAAAACAGCAGTTTTTAACATACCAGAGCAATCATCGTGGATTGGAGAAGACAAATTTTCATACGATGCCTCATCGACTTGTTGGCTCCATGGTATATTACGCTCCTCAACCGATTTTGCTATTAGATTTTGGGATCATTAATTGTACAAGAAAGGAAGTCTCGCATTGGGGGGCCAAAGCTCGTATACCCTTGCAGATCAAACCTTCCTATTTATGCTTAAAATGTATCATTCTGAGTTCGATCTCTTTTGGCGAGCTGTGGATAACACGTAAATTTAGACTTTTGAGTGTGGTTTCACCATCACATTGAAGTCCGTGCGGTTATGGTCAGATGGATGAAAAACCCGAGTAACAAATGTCTGTAGAAACAGCCGGACGGACAATACTATATCGATTCGGTAGTAAAGCACTTACATATGTATGTACATGCATACATATGTACATATACTGAACTCTTTATTCCCTGGGTTGCAAACCCATCGCCATAGGAATCGTATTCTCTGCAAGGGTATGTATGTATGTACATATGTACGTACATATACATTTAGATGTATGTACATACATATGTTCATATGAAAGACCATTTTACGTCTTTAAGTATTGCAAGGCCCAATGGGTCGTTTTTAGTAGAATACCTGTGTTTCCTGATATTTTCATCTGCAAAAAGAAGTGAATACATAATTTTAAAAATATTCCTGTTGCAGGCTGTTTTTAATCAAAAGGTAACATTTAAACTTATGTGTTTGTGTACACCCATGCACGCACTTATTTGTATAAATCATGTATTTAGATATACACATATGTTTGTATATGAACATATGTATTTATGAAAAATAAAATTACCTGATCCACGCCTGACATTTGCAGCAGTTTGCTACCTGAAAAAAGATACATGAAGGCAAGTTTACACGAGTACAGCGTTTGAAATGAATTTACAGAAATTACCTCTTTAAAAATAAATGTTACAAAACTCAAGATTGGTATAGTTTGTTATTTAAAACTTAGAAAACCGTGATTTTTCTACTTAAAGAACCACACAACACACTGACACAACTCGCACATCCACAAAAGTGTATGTACATAGATAAAATGCTGAACGCGTCCTAAGCCGTATATTTTTATAGCGGCGGCGCCTCCAAGACGATACTAGACTAGTCGTGAACCAATAAGTTACGTGACTTTTTACATGAGATGATTAAGTTTAGTATCGGTTCCACAGTACTGGTCTCGTGCATACGCTTTGATTTGATTTTTTTGAATAAGCTATTAATTAACTTAGTATTAATTCAACCGAAATTTAATTATCAATATTTCGCTAGTTAAACTGATCATTCGCTCAAATCATGGTGTGACCAGACACCACGAAGATACATGGTTGTTACATAGTTGGTTAAAGCCGGCTTCCAGCACTGCCCTCGGGTAAAAAAAAACTGCTCCAGTAATTTTTCGTTTTCATTTTCGTAGTCGAGTATCCATAAACCTTAGCGAAATGCACAGATTTATATCGATTGATCGATATCGAGAGCGTGTGTGGACTGAGAGACCAGCTGACAGTAGCTGACCAGCAACTTCCTGCAATGAAGCAAACAAATTAAAAGAGTCGTGAAATAAATCGTCGTAGTCAAACAAATATTTCTACCATGTCTTTATTCTAAATTAAATAATTTTGCTGATATTAATCACATTATTACACATTATTATTATTAAGTTGTTCTGACACAACTGATAATGTGTGCAAGTCACAGCTGATTCGTCAGGCTATTTTAGTTACGTTACACGCACAAACGAAATATATAGCAAGTGCCTGACATTCATTTTCCGCAGTGCTTTAGACAGGCCTTAAGCCTAGTACCACTAACCATGCAGTTTAACAGTGCTAGTACTCAGAACCGAAAAATAAGTGCCGATAAATCACAGAAAAGTACCCGATGGCAGGTTATGGTATTCGATGGTAGTTTGTTAGTCGCTCGAAAAATATCGACTTGTTCTGTATGCCACGGGTACCTTGCAAACAAAACGTATGGAAATTATAAAATGGAGGCAAAAAATCCGCCGAAGTCACATCACATCATAAGAAATCTCCTGCTTATATCTAATCTTCTAAATCTTCAGAAAATAAACAAAACAACACAGCTACCTGAGAAGTACATATAACTGTACGGAATGTAGCTCTCACCTCTGGTCATACTCAGCCGATGCATATTTAAATATATTGAACATTTGCTAGCAAAACTGATTTCTGACCTGAAATCACAAACGGCTTAATCGACAAATATTGTCTTAAAAATGTGTCTTGGACAGTGCCACTTCGCTCCAGCATATTCGACGTTAAGAGTACCGAACTTGGCAGAAACCTAGCTGGTGTCGTGTAGACAGATGTTTGACATTTCTCAAAACTCGATCCAAGAATTCTTCAATTCAAGTGCGTTCACCAGGACGATTACGAAGGCATATTTCGGTATATTTCTGTGGATCAAGCGGTATATTTTACCGATAGATCCGCGGTCACTCTGATTTCGAATGTAAAGAAAAGTTAGCCACCTCATCTCTGTCATTTACTAAGTTATTTATATTGAAATTCACAACATGGCAAAAGCAACGTTTCTTTATTTTCTATTCATGGTATATGTCTGGCCAATTAGCTGTGTTATGTTTCACCTGCCGCCAAACACTCAAAAGTGCCTCAAAGAAGATATTCAGGCCAATCAATTGGTAATGGGTGAATACGAAGTTTCCGATGTGCCTGGTCAAATCATCGACTATGTTGTAAGTTTGATAATTTGTTGCTAAGCGAAGTAAAAACTAAAGCTCTATAAAATTAGGCCCGCGACACAAAAGGACATATATTGTCACAAAAGGAACACATTACCAAAGGAAAATTCAGTTTTATGTCAGAAGTGTATGACGCCTATGAAATATGCTTCATCTCAAAAGTACCACCACGTATGTAAAACAATACCTTCTACCCAAAAATGTCGTCTAATAAGTAATACCACAGATCAACGAGGAATTCCGCAGGAGGTGTCGCTAGTGACAAAGAAAGGTGTTGAAACTAAAAGCTACGAGGGCGTAAGTTCAACTAATTTTCTTTAATAAGTATTACGTTCTGATTCAAACGCCGATTCCATAGATTGGTGAAGCCTCCAAACTGAAACCTCTCGAAGTTGACCTTAAACGCTTGGAAGACCTCTCCGATTCCATAGTTCGCGATTTTGTTCTAATGCGCAAACGGGAGGAAGAAATGCGTGACACAAATGGTAAGAGGGAAAACACGCTTCAGGCACAGAATAATATAATTTTCTAAAATTTGTTATATATTTATATTGCAGAAAAAACCAACAGTCGGGTTCTTTTCTTTAGCATTTTCAGCATGTGCTGTTTGCTTGGTTTGGCTACGTGGCAAGTTCTATATCTTCGCAGATATTTTAAAGCAAAAAAACTTATTGAATAGTCTAATACTTGAATCATCTCTTAACTTTCTTTTAAAATAAATTCAAGATTTAATAAAGTACACGTGTTTATATATTTTAAATAATCCCAGCTCTCCATTTGAAATACATTATTAAATATGGACGCATTTAACATACATAATTGAAAATCAATAATTTAAGGTACAAGTAATTGGACCAGCCTGCACAAATTCTTGACGTAATTTTTTTAAACAGTGGTTTCCTTTAGTAGCAGTATTTTTCATTGTCAAGACCTCTGCAATCTCTATTTTAGCAGAAAAGAATACCATTCTTTTATTGCACATTTTTATTCGGACTAGTAGAGACGGGCTTCATAAGGATGTACACATTCTTGACGTAATTTTTTTAAACAGTGGTCTCCTTCAGTAGCATTGTATTATCATTGTCAAGATTTGAGCAATCTTCATTTTTGCATGAAAGAATGCCATTCTTGTCTTGCACATTTTTACTCGGACTCGCAGAGACGGGCTTCATACGAATATAATGCGACTTGGCAACCAAACTATTCGAAGAACAAGCATCGACGTTGGATTGTTCCATCCAAAGACTATCGTCATTCAAGGTTTGATGCTCTAAAATCTTCAAGGATTCCGGAAAATTAGGGATATCCGCTGAGCCTATAACAATAGAAAAAACTTGATTAATACACTTAAATGCTTTAAATACTAGTCGGAAAAATCCACTAATATTTAAACCTCTTGAATAATAATTTGTTGAAGTCGAAAGGCGAACGTGTACGTGAATCGAAAAGGGTCAGGCACACCACAATTTTTAACAATTTTAGATGGATGGTACGTTGGATATTTTATAACGCTTAATGATTTTATAGTATAAAATATATTTTAATGAAATTAAATCTATGGATATTCATGGTAAATTCAATATTCATAGTTGATGCAAGCAGGATAGTATTTCTCTTTTTTTTTAATTACTTGAAAATTGTTGAATTTTAATGGATGTGCCCAGGCTTTTTTGATTCTTACACGGTCATTCATAGGAAAAAATGGTTCAAAATTATTTTAGGGGTTTGAAGCTTTGATCGTACGCAACACACAAATATTCGAATATTAAATATGAGATCTTTTAATTGAAGAGTTAACAAAATATAAACGATTTTTAAGTTATGTTGTAAGTGTTTATTTTCTTAAAAAGATCAACTAAAAATATAAAAATTAACAAAGTAAAAATAAATGTTTAAGAACTGCCTTAGCTACATTCCTTCCACTGCGAAAGGAAAAAAGGATATTAAATTAAATAAAATTGGTTTCAAATGAATGTATGAAAACTATTATGCAGAATCTACATACACACAGCACAGTACAGTACATTACACTTATGGATGACATTTTTTATAACAGAAAAAAAAAAAACTACATTTGTTATAATGATTGTTCTACCACAGGATTGGAGACTTTGGTCTAAAGGTCGATTATTTGGCAATAACTGGAAATAGCTTTCAGTTGCAAATTCAACATTTTAAACCTATACAACTCCTTATTCGTCTCAACATAATATATGCAGATGAAATAAATAAAAAATATTAATTACAAAAATTAAATTTATTCACAATTCGTTTTCTGATTTTTAAGTAAAATATATTTTTTTTGGTTAAATGTATGCGTTATTTTGTTTTTGTTTGACTTAAAATAAATTAAGTATAGTTCGTCTTTAAGCAAAAATTCAAAAATGAGAAAAATTATTTTGGATTATTATAGAACTGATACCGAAACAAAGAAAGTTTATAAATATAAGATAATTATTAAATGTACGTATTTTAAATGCAAAGTTGTAGTTTAAAAAGTAAAAATTACAAATGTTCCTTCTTTTTTTGGGTTTAAGTCATTTAACAAAAAAATAATTAAAACAAGAAAATAACTTATTTGTTTAAATATATTAAGTTTGTTCAACAATACTCAAAATAACATTGTCGTTCAATAACAGATTCTCCAAAAGCAGAGTTGACCTTGGAACACTTTTTTTTTTAAACAAAATGACTATAAAAACAAACTGGTGTTAATTAATGTTACAACACATAGGGATAGCAATCGAGGTGCGTCTTATTCGAGATGGATTATCATTTGAGGAGCACTCGTTTACATTTTCAACATCACCTTCCCGAACAAAATTTTCGTCACCCCCCAAAGAACGTTTTGATAACTTCTCCAAATTTTCTAACCTAGACTTCAGTTGGTCAGGAGTTACAGCCCCTCTCGGTTTTATGTCTGAGTCAACATTGATTGTTATTGCTGGCTTTCCGTCAGCCGAAGTATTTTCTAAGTATCTGTCTTGTGACAGTCTATGATCAAATGGATTGAGAATTCGGTTTGAGACTGACGTACATGTGCTAGTAGTCTCCGCATAAGGTGAGTGGGACTCATTGCTTTCTGGAGTATATGGACCATCATGCAGATCTTCAATAGCTGTGTGAAGATGCAGTTGATCGATAGGACTGATTATTGGGCGATCTTGGGCGAGCAAAAGGTGCTCCGAAAAAATATTGTTTTGGTACGCGGATGTCTTTATTTTTCTTATACTCCGGCACATGACGCACTCTATCGCATCAGTTCTTTTCCTTTGATCGTCAAATTGTAAGCTTTTACTAGATAAGTGTGCATACAGACACACGCAGATATTATCAGAGTCAATTAAATTAATAGTTATATTCGGAGAATTTGCGGGAGTAGCTCTTACATTATTTTCACTTTGAATTTCTTTTGGGGAGTCGAATAAAATACGTACATCGGTTACATTAGTAAGATTTGTACTGCTAGGTATGTTTTTACATTCGCACACAATTTCCCCAAACAATTTGTTGGAATAGGGATCTGTATTTTTAACTGCGGGTAAAGGTGATGTTGGGCTGTTTTCGCTTTTTTCATAAGTCGGTTTATATGTGCAAACACAAGATCTACAAGTACCTTTGTTTGGCTTTAGACGGACACTTAAGTAAATAGGCTACATGATAAAAAGAGAAGAGATAATAATTATTAGACCGATTAAAAATAATTTGCAATATTTACCAAGTTCAATTAGCATAATCTATTTCACTGTGCGACTGTTATTTTGTACTTTGCATGAAGGTTTTAGGCCAGGATGATTACACTAGTCAGCACCACTTTTAATCATCGAACCAAGCCGACTTTTTGTGATACATTTAGGGCTTTAGAATTTTTAAATGCATTTTATTTTTTTGCAGCGTTTTTTAGAAAATCCATTTATTTACGCATCACATAGATATTTTTGGGCTGTTCAACTTTGACTTGACTTTCAAAAAGTATATCCCGATTTTTCCCAAGATTTGTGTTACGTGTGTTCCTTGAACATTTGTCTAAACAAGTTAAAAAGCATTACCTAGCAAGAAACGCGGCTAAAAACGGCTGTCGCATTATACAATTTCATACAAAAAATGTTTTGACCATTTTTGAGCTGTTATGGTTATGGTTAGGGTTAATATAGAATCATAACCAAACGGAGAGCGCGCCGTTATATAGGCCCCAAAAATAAATTAGAATAAAACTGTCTTAGACTCTGCAAAAACTGTTTTAAATCGACCTAATTGGCGAGCAAAGGTTGGTTTTTTTACCATGAATAGTTATTCAATTTACCTTGTGATCTCCCATGCACGCAGATTCTCCAATCATGCCATATTTCGAATCATCAATCTGGGTAATTTCCTTAACTTGGGGACACATTAAAATTCGATCACACCACGCCGGACAACGAGTTGACATATAGTCCGTGGGCATTTGTGGATCCTCTTCAAAAGGATAAGACGGAACAAAATGTATCGGAAATTCCTCTAGAATATCCTTAAATGGCTCCAATTCTCTGTCGTATTTCTTGAGCTAATTGAACCAAATAATTAAGTAAAGCCATACGATCTGCAATGAATAGTTACCCAATCTTCCTTAAACTTCAATTGATGATCGACATGGCTAAATTCCTTCTTTCCTATAGTAAGTACGGTGTCTCCAATGGAATTTCGATAATGAACTTTATTGTTTTCATTTTTACTATTTTCCGAACGATAGGCATTCAGGTTTTTGGTTAGTTCCTGTTCCGAAAGATAAACAAATAAAAATGTTCAAGTTCACAATGCTAACTTACTTTTACGACGCCTTCGGTATCGCATCTAAAATTGAAATCGCCAAATAGGAAGTATGGTACTGAACAATTCTCTTTATCCGAATGAAATCTGTTTATAAATATATGTAGTTGATTTCCATTTGTTTAATTTCAATACAATTACCTTTCAATCGTATGAACTAATGCTCTTCTCCTTGTTTTACAATATACTGATGGAAAATTTTCACATGCAGCCAAATTGGATGCATCATGAAATAAATGGATATTGACTAGATCGATCACAGTACCATTAATTTCCCAACGTGTGCGCATAAAACCTTTCCGAGACCATTTACACTAGATTAGTAGAAAAATAAAATAATTAAAAGCTTTCTAGAGTAGATTTAACATTAACATTAAATATTTTGAAGCAAGAGGCTAATCTGCTACGGATGGCTGGCATCCACTGTTGCTATAGTTTTGAACATAAAGCTCAACGAGTACAAAATTAACTATCTATGATACATTATGATTTCTACTACTTACTACTAGGGGGCACGTCTCTAATGTGCAGCCTAACCTGCAGCACTAGCTACTTCTCATAAAATTAAACAAATGATAAAACAAAAAGCAAAGAACAACGAGGAAGAACGCTGTGTAGTCGCTAATTTATGATTTACTACTAGGGGGGCAAGTCTCCGAACCCTGGCTCTTCTGCAGTACTAACTATTTATAATAAAATTCAACAAATGATAAAATCACGAGAAAAAATAGTCGAGCAGAAACGTTGTGAAACGCGTTCAAACGCGTCCCAGGTTTTATACCCGGTACTAAGTTTTAAGCAGGGGAATGCATGTAGCCCACGAACTGTAGGGAATAGGACTAAAGGTTTTTCTATTATGGACCAGCCTGTTCAGGGTGAGAAATAGTTCTATGTGACTCAGAATTGGAAAGTGTAAGCTACGAATTTGTATGTGCGAAGAGTTTATAATTACTTACTTCCGGAAAATAGTTTTGCGGGAATTTAGACTTCTCCTTTGTTGCAATGGATTCAATATTACCGCAATATATGTTTTTATCTTTAACTTCTTGCGTTTTGCCTTCCCAGCTATGAGTTGTAAAATTCCATATTTTCAAAGACACTATGTCTTCGTGAGCGAAGTAGATACTTCCAAGGGCCTAAAAGAGACAATATTTTGATGTAAAGTATATACTTGTAGACTTTGTGTTATATACGAGTATGAGATAAATGATAATGTTTTCAACATAATTAGAGTAAAATCTAGTCTTACATAGGTATAATATACAAAAAAAACAACTTTCACAACAAAATTTAAAGCTCTTGGATGTTGGTATACCATGCACAAGCACTCGATTAAAACTTTAAAGATTTTTCTCAAATGTTCGATCATAAAAACGGAAAAAAGTTTTCGACTAGTCCTCATTTTTATTTTTTCTCATAAGTAAAGATATCTCATATCTAATTGTATTTTGCGTTTCTCAAAAACTGATCAATTGCGCCTGAACTAGGAAATATTAAGCTTTGGAATTAAAAAAATAATGTTTTTAAGTGATTTTTTTTTAAATTTGGTTTTGATAAGTTACGTACCACTTGAGTGAAGGTGTACAAAAATTAAAGTAGACAATATACAAATGTACTCGAAAACAAACTAAACATAAGATAAACTAATAATACATACGAACACACATATGTATGTACATATGTACATATGTATACATATGTAAATATGTGTACCTAAACAAATTAAGTGTATACCAGCGGTACCGTTGCATAGTCTCATTAACTTACCGTAAAGTGTTCAGCAGACTTAAAATCTTCATCCATATATGCTTGAACGGAGAAATAAGCCGCCATTACACTGGCATCACACAAGCATCTGATAAATTCTTGCACGTGCTCCATTGATTTCTCGTAAGTTTTTCCACCCACTTCTTGAAGGTGCAAAGCTAAAAATTGTGGTTGAATGTCCGATACCTTGGAAAGAAATTCGTGTAACCATGTCTGAAGAAGTCCCTCTGGCTGCATCGACATCATTATGAAATCATTGAAATTACGTTCGTATTTACATGATAATTAAATCATTTAAAACATTTTAATAACGATGAATACATTTATAACAATGTACATACATACAAACATATGTATGTATGTACTCTGTTAAAATGTAAACAAACATTATATTCCCAATTTCTTCTACTTACATCTTCAAACAAACTACCAACATTAGCTGTTACAAGTAACACTTTGGTATGCACCTCCATATTCTATAGTTTTAATTTTCCAATCACCCTTTTAAAATATATTTTTGCAAAATATTCCCCAAATTTGTATGTATTTTGAAAAGCAAATAGTAATAAGAAGATACATTTTCCTTGGCTTTCGATATCTTATCGATGTGCAAATGCGATATTTTGAATAAGCGATTGTTAAACAAACTTTTTCTGAATTCCTATAGTCTCTGCACACTGAGCACATCTCGGGAGAGTGGTGAAACACGTGGATGTGAAACACAGATGCACACTGGAACCATCCATGTGAAAAAATGAAAAGTATAATTTAACAATAGTTTTGTGTGTGACTCAGCTTAATTTTACTATTGTGCAACAATACAAAATATATCTATTAATCTACCACTGGCATTTTATGCTCCTTCTTCCATTTGTATTCAATTCAGTTTTTTGCTCCACCTGCTGACAGAGTTCTGATGTTATTGTTGTTGTTTTGGACGCGTTCAGCAGGACAACTTGTTCAGCGATTGATAACGCTACTCAACAAAATAAAACTTTTTTCTCAAGGCAAAAAACCAACTGCTTCTAAAAGATTTGAGGCACTTGCATTTTTTAATGAATTAACGACTGAAACTTTTCATGCTTTTTCAGCTAGCTAACGTGGTACTCCAACTCTCAGTGTTTGCCAAGCACCTGAGCGCCGAAGAAGCAACAAGTCGCGCGGCCATCCCTCTGATCGCAGACTGGCGGGGCTCGAATTAGGTGCAGTGGGCTATCATGGTGTGAGTGTAATCGCAGGAGTAGTTTCAATAGATCTCTTAATAATCGAGGAAAAGAACGTTGCAGAAGCCACCCATGAAGGCGTTGAAAGGAAGGCAGCGCAAAAGCAGGCTAGAGGGGAGAGCCTCAGAATCTGACAAAGTCGCTGTCTCATCCCGGGTCAACAGGAAGTACGGCTCTGTTAATTTGTATACCACACAGTTGCTCAGTGGACACAGTTTGGTCAAGAAGACAGACCACTCTGTGGGTGGTGTGGCTGAATTCGATTATGAAAGCTCATTCAAATGCGCTCCATAAATTCTTACTTTTGCCACTTATTTCCGGCTCTGGCACGGGGGGCCTTAAATAAAGTAATTCAACCCACGTCAGTAGATACATTTGCGTAAGAAAACATACTTTATTTTAAAGTTCAAAATTAAAAACATAGGTTTGCTAATACCTAATTGCCTGTTTTCTTGGTTGCATTTTATCAGTTTTGATTTTTCATATATTTACTAACCAGTTTTTTCAAACAAGTCTGTAATGATCTCGGCACTCGCTTTCAATAATTTTAAGGAAAGATGATCTATTTAAGAAAAATGATCAAACTTTATGCAATTTACATATAATCAAAGAATGGGAATGGTATGGTTAAGTGCTGAAAGCTGTTGTAACACAAAAACAGAATCTTATATAGAATTAAGGAAAAAAGTATAACTTATACACAGAAAAGCTCTATAGCCTATACGAATCCAAAATTTTTGGATTTGATGGCCATCAGCATTTTAGTGCGTAATATGGATTTGCTAGAGTACAAAGGGATATACAGTCGAGATATACACGTATTTGCTGTGGGAAGATGAGAGTCATCCGCAGGTCTTATAGTAACAGATGGCAAAGGTTGAAAGCCCTCCTCCGAAGCAGGTAAGGCTGGCGAGCCTGTCCAGAAATACACCTAAAAATAAAAAAAAAATATTATTAGTTGAAATATTTTATTTATTGAAAAACACTTACCAAATCTTGGCGTTCCAATATGTTCATTTTTTCAACAATGCTCCAAAACCATCTTTTAAACTTTAGAAGTTTGTCTGGGCCTTCGCTAGACTCATCGTTGAAGGTAGTGTATGAAATCAATGTTGAAACGTTTATATCCCCGACGCCATTTAAGAGCAAACGCAAATCTTCTGCGGTTAAGCTGTTCATACTGTTGTCAGGCAGAACGTCAAAAACTCCGTCTTTTAATGCCTAAAAGAAAATGATTAAACATATCGTTCTGGTAACATTAATAGTCAGTTATAATCACCTCAAGTGCCTTTTCCTGTGATTTAATCAGTCTATATTCGGTATAACGTCTTATATAATCGAATATGTTGTTTGATGTTACTGGTACTTCACGGCCTCCAGGAATTAACTCAGTATTGCCACAGCCTTCCTCCTTCATTAAATCAATTCTAAAATAACATTTCTGTGTAGGATAAGCTTACATTCCGTTAACAAATTTGTACATACACAAAACATAGTTCCATTCGATTAATGGTTTCTTCACCCTCTTTTGTTTGGGCATTTTGAATTATTTGCCGGAAAGATTCATACAATGCTGGATCGAAAAACGCCAAGTCGTGGAACTTAATTTTACGACCAAGTATGTACTTTAACACGTGCCGTTGTAAGAACAGTGGAAGCAATTCATTTTGCAACAGACAAAGCCCAATTAGTCTGAAAATATATGGGGGAAAATAGACAAGGTTGTAAATGACAATGCCAATTAACTAGCACGAAAAAGTCTTACCTTCCAATATTTCTAAATGCGTTAATTCGTTCAAAGGTCGCGAAGCCCTGACGTGGTGTATAAAATCCTCGCTTACCCGGAGAGTAAAATAATGGATCATTGTCGTCATCTGCGGGTTCGACCAGCACTACTGATGCAGATTTTTTTTGCTGACTATTTTGAGAGCATGCTTCCGATTTTTGCTTAAAAGTTATAATTTCTATGGCTTCATTAACTTTTTGACGCAGTGTTTCATCTGAGGAAAGTACAGATAGAAGTTGGGGGGTTGGTATCTCCAGGAGCATTCCTGTTATCTTCGGTGCATGTGCTGAGTTTATTGAATTGATCTGTTAAGTAAAACATTTGTATTTATTTCGATGCTATTATTGACTTAAAGTGACCTACCTTAGGGTATAAACGTTCTCCAAGTTGTTGCAAATGAACCGACAAATGTTCATTGGCGCTCTCCGCCATGGTATTATCTAAGGAATAATAAATCAAGTTAACGTTATAGTTACACAAATATCGTACTCATGTATAATTTACCTGTACTGTTTGAGGGGGTGTACGGTCTGGCATCTACATTTAAGACCTTTCGATCTCGAGCTGTTCGCCATAGAATTTTGCTACTTGTGCCACGTCTTTGTAATGTGGGCTGATCGCGACTGGATCCGGAGACGGTTCTACTTCTCAGTATACTCGAAAATGGCACTCCGTATTTACTATGCGAGCTCCCCACTTGTATAGATTCAAGACTAGGCATTTTTGAATTGGCAAGCAATGCTTCAGCTATGGAAGTATAGAAACTGCGAGCTACACCAGATCCCTCACCAGGTTCATCTTTAAATGTTACTTTTACTCTGTTGAATGCAATAGGAGGCTGAGATCGCCGATTCTGATTCCCAAATTGGGTATTGAGTTCTTTAAAAGTTTGAACAATTAAGGTATCTCGGTTGCGTTCGAGTTTACAAAACACTAGGTCCCGCTGTTGGCCATTTCGCAGTTTTTCCATGTGTCGTCGGAACCGCATTTCCTTAACAGGAAAACCTCTCAATTCTGGCAATACAGACCCATGCTCCATTCCAACATCATCCATGAATACACGTCCGAAGATATCAAGTGTTAGCTTCCAGCGGCTCAACAAAAAGTTCCAAGACGGCAGTTCCGAAAAAGCATTTTTGTAAAACAAAGAACCTCGAATGGGAAACACCAACGTATGCGGTGGTGTTTTTTGCTGATGTGTATCACATTTGGTTTTTTCCGAAGTCAATAAAATGGAACTTGAACTTGAACTGTTGGGCTCTGAGTCAACCGTTTTTAAACAAGAACCTCCGGCTAGTACTATAACGCTACAGTGATCGGCGGACGACGTTAATGATGCTTTGTTTGGGGCTATTATAACTTCTGGTCTTGTAGCCATCAACGCATCTGTCGTTTTCGATGTGCTTGCACCACTGCTTAGATTGTCCAACTCATCTGTATCCATGGATACCACCCTATCGAATTGGCAGCTTTGAATTCCTAAAGAGAGAAATATTTTAATTTTTATTTTGGACAACGGAAAAAAAAAATATAATAATTTTACGTACCATCAACGTCCTTACGGGATTTTGAATCTTCGGAACATTGCTTTTTCTTTAATTGCAAGTAAATGTTGGTTTCTGCATTTTCATCAGCCTTATATGTCATATTTTCATCACCTGAGATGCCAGTCACTGGGTTTTTAATTACTTCCACAGATTGTTGGGATGGGATGGTATCAAAATTAGTCCCATCCGTTTTTAAGGAATTCGAAAATCCGAGCCTGGTAGGAGGGTCATCGATAGTAGCATTAGCACTTGTAACTGCAAGCAGCGGTAGATTGGCGAAAAGCTCCTGTCTTTTTGAATTAGGCTGCAGCAAATGAGGTTTATCGGCTAGGGGCATTGCCATATCAAGTGGTAATTCAAAGCCATCTGGTGCCGAGCAGCCTAAGCTCAGGGTAGACTCAGATCTAGTGAAAAAGGCATGTTTACGTGTGCCGAGATTACTTGACGACAGTGTGCTTGTAGACGGCTGTGCGTCACCACTAAAGTCTTCTAAGTTCGTTAATTCATCGTCCGTGTCATAGTTTTCCGACATTGGTGACAAATTGTTTATACGTCCAGAGATATTTTCCTGCTTATCATAAAATCCTGTATCATTACGCATGTAGTAAACAAACGCGTCGAGCACGTATGCAATATGTCGCAGAGCAGTTATGTCCAATACGGGAAGGGCATCCCTATGCTCGGAGGTGTGCGCTCGCATCAGTGACAGGCAGTATGTAAAGAAGTCTCGACGCGAGTTAGATCCTTGGGAAATTTCAGTTCATTAAATTTTCAAGATAATGTGTTATTTTAAAAAATAATACTCTACCCAGCACATTAACACCGATGGATGTAGAAGTGGCAGGAGCAGGTGTTTGATTATTGGTCGATTGTCCACTAAGGTTAAGCGGATGCAGAGGATGATTGGGATCGGTGTAGTTGGTCAAATAAGCACCAAACTTTAGCTGTGCCTCCGTTCCGTCCATCACTGTAAACATCCAGTCCCATGTAGACTTTAATCGCTTTTCAACAAATGCCTTTTTGAATGTAAGAAATTTTGAATTTAGTTTAAGATTAAATGTAATTTTGTTATATCAATGAATGTATTAAACTTGCCTGGACCGCAACTGCTTCCTCGCATTGAATTTTCAATGCTGTTTCTATATCATTTACCATATTGTAAGATAAAATACTTATAAGCTCAGAAATCTGTCTTATTGTAATTCCAAATGCTCGTGCTAAATTGCTAGCAGTTGTCGCCATGGTATGAGACTCTGCGGATGGTGTCGTAACCGCGGTCGCAGCTGGTACTGTGGAGCGTCTTAAAGCCATCGGGTCAATGAAAACTAAATTGGAGCCGGTTGGTACGCGTACGGACGACCGGGCAGTGTCACGGCTTCGGATTGCCCATTGCATAGTCTGTGGAGCAAGATCATTGCGTGCATTTGAATTGGTGCTACGACGCTCAAGTTGTTGATCGTTAAAATTAAATTCATCGGAATGATCATCAGATTCACCATCTTCTGAACCATCTTCCTCTTGTGCAGACGAGTCTCCAGATTCGTCCTCCAAAAACAGTACACCAATATCTGTAAAGGTCGGAATGAAATATTAAATATCTATATAAATAAGTTCCAAATGGGTCTACAATTAGACCCAAATAGTACATAGTCAAATAGTACATCCACTTTCGAGCACAAATACAATTTATCCTATTTACTTTTCGAGTGCCGGGTATAAATAATTAAATTGTACTTATACACTTTTTCTTTTAAGAAACTTTTAGGAAAAAGCCGTTTTACCTGTTTCGGATCCAGCGGCTGCGCCTGTTGGGACGTTTCTCTGTACCTCCTGATTGCTTTGGTTGTCATCGGAGTCTGATTCAGTCTCAGCATCATTAAAGGTAAAATCATTGTCACTTTCATCATCTTGGAGACCATCTTCATTTCGTTGATTTTCAATCAAATCATCGTCTTGAGCATGAGAATTTGCTTCCCGATTTATAGCTTCTTCCGATTCTGAAGCATCGCGAATCGCTACATTAATTACATTATTAACGTTGAAATTATTTTAAATAGCAAGAAATAAATGAATATACTCACTTTCCATTGCGACAACGTCGTAGTTTTGCTGGATATTAAAGTTAGCACTTTGATCGTTTGCAGCATCGTGTCCCAATATTTGCTCGGAAAGGGGCTCCACATTCGACGGTGCTAACGGGTCTACGCTGAACAAATCATCCGAGTTCTGTGAAATACGTTTTATTAGCGATGCGCAGTGTTGAGTGAAAATGTGTCATATACTTACATCAAGGTTTGATGATGACATGGTAAAAGGGGCTGTAGGTCTCACAACACCAAGCCGTACTGGAGCAATAAGAGCTTCAGAAACCTCACAAAGTTCTTCAATAGATATTCTGTGTAGCGTCTGGAACACTTTTACACAGCTTTGAACATATTTGTTGCATGCAGTGTGTGGCTTTCTTTTTTCTGGATTCGGTTGTTTTTCTAGATTAAAAATTACGAACACACGAGCAACGGAACGAACGAAGCGTCGTGAAACCTCCTCAGCCTCCTTGCAGCGATTGGTAACACCAAAGTTTTGTAGCTCGCGTACCAATGTCAGCAGCAGAGTGTCAAGATGATCGCCAGTGCATTTTACAATTAAACTGTGAGTAAACTTGTCCAGTAGTGTAGAACCATGCTGGGTCTGCATAAACGTGTTGAAACTGTCCGGACTAGGGCTTTCCGAAGCAGAATTATGCATATTTACGTCAGCTTTTTCAGCTCCACTCATTACCATGCAGCGTACTGCGTTCCAGTCAATTAAGAGCCGTTCAAGGGCTTTTCTGGCAAATTTCGGTGGTTCGAGGTCATGGTCTGGCATTTCACTATCTACGTCTAGTGAGGAAGACTTTCGATTCGATATAACTGTGTTGTTTCCATTCGTGCTCCCCGCAGTATTTCCCACATTACGAACCCTTACATTGAAACGGTATTGTCTCTGCTCCACTATCTGTCTACCCACAGTCTGTATCAGAAAGAGTAGAATAGACTCTCCTTTAGAGTTGAATTTCGTGACCAAATCGGTACAAGAAACTAGTTTGCAAAGCAGAGCAAATCTCTTTGTGAGATTGCCAGCGATTAGTGCCTTGCACTTGCATTTTTCCCAGCAATCACAATAGGCTGTCGGTGCTGTCCGTTTTAGTTTACAATCATGGCCTTTGTGGCATACTCGAGCGCACTCTGTGCAACAGCATAATGATCCAGTCAGACCACATGTCTTACATTCGAAAATGTTTTGGTTTATATGATCAGCACCAGTCCAAGTGAATGAGCATGTATCATTGTAACATATAACATGTAATGGTGATTGGTCCGCTGGAGAACCGTTGGGAAAGATCATAGATTCCTTGGACTGACCTTCTTGGTCAGCAAGCATGAGTATTGTGTTCAAAATGATAATCCCTGCTTCATAGGCACGACATGAAACGGATAACATAAAAGCAGTTTGACCCTGCGCATCTTTGGTACTTAGCATCTGGTAGAGGTAAGGCCGCAATGCAGGACTGGCGCACATTTGTTGCAGAATCAACAGAGCATGCTCACGGCGTTGTGATAGATCAAATGTGTAGTTTGGAGACCCTAGTTTAATGCTTGACAAAATTGAACTCGGTGTAGAGGACGGAGTTTGGACTTTGGAAATGTCTTCAATGCCGTCAGCGATATTTTGCGATGGGACCCCGCTTAGATTGCTCGCTGAGGACGCGTCTGTTGGCCATGGAATATAGGCATGGTCTTCGTTGCCGCCGGCCGTTGGATGACTGGTTTGCTCAGGTTGATCAGTGCTTATAAGGCGATGCATCATATCACGCAAATTAATACGATTATCTCTGCCAGCAGATGCGCTTATTCCAGATGTCATCGTAGCGAAACTTGCGCCGTCACTGGCAGTCGCATTCGCTCCAAAAGCGTTACCGCTGACATATGCTGGCACGTTTGCGGATGGAATAGAACGAGTTACCGAGAGCCCAGCCGAAAGTGTTTTTTTATCAGAGCTACTACTAGGGGTATCTGAATGCAAATCCTTGTTGGAGGTTGGGGCACACATAATAACGCATGCGTGGAATATGTTACGAGCCCCATCGCAACGCTCTTCGACAACTAAAGCAGTATCAGTGTGGTCTTCCTTCTCGAGTCGGGTTAGAGCAGCGAAACAATTCTTTATATCACATCGTAGAATATGCGGCATGAGTTTTTGTGTGTCAAAAAGCAAAGCCGTCATGCACACCTTCGACTTGAGGTTTAACCCAGAAACCATTGCCGGTAGCGGTATCGTTGCCATGGTAATTGATTTTACTGGAGGTAAATCAAACCACTGGGGATCTTTTATTGAGCCAAGACAGTCCTTTGCTAACGGATACAAGGCACCATTGCCATCCCTGAGCACAATAGTACTGTTATTTCCACTACAATCGTTATTGCAAGTCATTAGTATATTCGCAGGAGAGACGCCAATAAATGAAGCGCAGTCTGTGGGAAATTGGCAGTTTTGCTCTTGCTTGCTGTTGTACAAGTTGTACAAACTGTAATGTATTTTGCCGAGTACTTTCTTGATTACGTGAATACCTCGCATATCAACAGCTATTGTAAGCAACTGAACGCCAGCTGTATCAGCACCAACATTCATTTTTTTGGGCTGCTTCTGCAACCAGTCTGGTCCCCGCGTTGACATTACAGTTCGAAAAACTTGAACATCTTCACGCCGAAGAAGACGGCATTGTTGCCAGTCGTCGTCTTTGCATTCGTCTTTAGATGTTGAAGCTGCATTAGAGGCTGTATTCAATGCTGGAAACCGAACGGCTACAAAGTCGCCATCGACTTTAAGAACTTTTCCGATCGGGCCGACCTTATCTTCCACGAAAACAACGTCTTTCAGCTGCCACAGCTCTTCGTCTTTTCTGCTCTCTTGATTGCTGTGAGAGTCCTCTTTTGCAGTCATTCTCTTGGTGCGTTTGTGTGATGTAACACTTCCAGTATCACTGCAAGTGCTAGATGCCGGTGATGGTGGTGGAGGCATGTCGATCCTATCAGTTGATTCCTTGCTAGATGAACTGATTTGACTATTTTTACTATTGCTTGTGCTTTGCATGACAGTTGTCTTCAACATATCCTTATCTGTAGATGTTCCTTGGACATTTTGGTTACTTCCAGTTGCTTGACATTTATCTGTGGCCAATTGTGTGTTAATGTTTATAATTTTCATGCGACACACGTCAGTAAAATTCCAAACCGAGTTTAAAAGTTGCCCAACTTTGGGTACACCGTTGGAACATGTAAAGCCAATCGATCCAGATTGATATATAGGACATTTTTTCATTATGACCTGCGCCCCTACATTAATATCAGCTGCAACAACCTTGAACGGTTTCTTTGTTTTTGTTCGAAATTTGTCCCACAGATAGCGGCGCTGATCGAAGGGAAGAACGCCCCACCAATAAATGTTGTTGCTTTCCGTTCTCACTACTGTATACAATGAACAAACATAAATGTTTGTTATTTGATCTGAGATAAACTCATTGAAAGTACAACAAGTATGCTCCAGCTTGGCTCCTAAATATCCCAGTTGCTCGTCCATCCAGGTGGCAACTCGATTTGACTCAGTCACCACCGAACATCGTATAAAATTCGCTGAAATATGCAGGACCCTTTCGTTAATGTTGAGTGTCAAGGTTTTTGGATGATAAATATTGTCCACCTGAAAATAAAGGTATTTTTTATTAACCTAAAAATCAGGCTGTGGAAACATAATAAACATAATTAGCGTTACCTTATTTTAATTTAGTATATGAGTTTGTAAAGAACTTTTTTTTTAAAGCAACATTTATGATTTTATCTGCTGGACAGAATAAGTTCTTCGAACACCAAGGAATTGGATTGTAAAATAACTGATGTGATATTAGGAAAAATTGCAGTCGACTACCGACTAAAAACAAAGAAAACGAGCGCGAACTTTGTGAGCCGCGGTCAATATCGCGCATCTACTTTTATATCAGTATAGGCAGTTTGCTGAGCTAATGTATGATTTGTGTAACCTGTTTATTTGTTTATGGTACTAACGTTTTTATCTGCTGGACAGAATAAGTTCTTCGAACACCAAGGATTTGAATAGAAAAATAACTGATGTGATATTAGGAAAGATTGCAGTCGACTACCGACTAAAAACAAAGAAAACGAGCGCGAACATTGTGAGCCGCGGTCAATATCGCGCATCTACTTTTATATCAGTATAGGCAGTTTGCTGAGCTAATGTATGATTTGTGTAACCTATACAATTTATTGTACTGCTTACATTCCTGTGTATTCAAAAAGAGATCACATGTTGAATTCGAAAGGCTGGAATTCTCTCAAAACAAGTGTTGAAAGTGGTGAGGTGCGACATTACTACTTTTATGAACACAGCTGTAGCTTTAATTCATATTTTATAGCAGTAATATTAGTTATATTTAGATTTCATTAACTTACATCTGACTTATAAGGCTCCGGGTCGGACCAACGCCATTGGTATAGATCTCCATTTTCAGATAGTGCTATGAATTCCGTGAATAAAGCTCCGATTGTTTTAAATCGAACCGAATTTTTATCAGGCCATGGTTGCAATTCCTCGGATATCCATATTGGAGACAACATTGATGAAGGTTCTTTCTTTTTAGAATCTAAGAAAAAGGGTTTAGATTTAAAAATTAAGAACGATACGAAAATATACATTCTTAAAACTACCTGCATCCTTTTCCCATGTATAATCGTCTTTACTTATCCAGCGGCGCGGCCCGTAATACTGACGATCGCGCCAACGACTGAAGGCTTCACGATCAGCATTAACAGATATTTGAGCTGAGAGTCCACTGTTTCCAGATATGGAACCTCCTGATGTCGTTGAACGGTTTGATTGATTACTCTCTGCATTGTTTGTGTTGGAATTACTGCGCTCACTACGTATGCGGTCGAACAATAAACTAAAAATTAAAAATATTTGTGTTTTAATAATATATTGCCGTTTACATATAGTTTCCAGACATTCAGCTTAAAAGCTAAAATCCCAACGAAACTTTACAGATGGTTTTCTTTTAAGAATAGGCAGATCATTCATCAGAACCATCTCAATTTCATAAAGCTCCCATTGAATCGATTTATGAATAGTCGGGAGGTCATATCACACCTACAGGTTTATCTCTGAGCTTTTTCTTAGCTGTATACATACTAAAGATGTATGCAATTTACAAACGATATGTCCGACATTTCATTTATAGAATGTCTAACAGTCTTAATTTATAAATAATTGTATTTCAACTTACTTTCGAATGCTTGAATAGTTGCTGAATATTTCTTCTGAAAAGAGTCCATCTGAAGGATCGATGATAACGCTGTTATTATCTGCACTAAAACCATTGTCCAACAGTGATATAAGGTCTTCGGGCACATAATTGTCCGCACCTTCCTCTGTATCTTCAGCTTCTTCATCATCGCGCGAAAGTAAATTGTTCACAGCTAAATTCACATCTAAATTTGTGCGCTGTTAAAGGAATTTCTTTTAGTTTTTGAATTAGGTTGTACAAATTAAACACTTACCTGCAATTCTCTTATTATGAGATTCCTGCTCTTGCCTTGCAGAACTACTTCTGCTTGTGAAATTAGTTCCTCTGGGACATAGGTAGCTGGAACAGTTACCAGAGGACGATTGGATGTGCTGCCTCCAATAATTACACCTGTACTTCTGGATCCCGATCCTTGGCCACTTGAGCTTGACCGCCCTGTTGCGCGCAAAAGGCGTGCCCTGGAACGGGCCATGGGACGCGATGATGAAGGAGCCTTTGAAGTATTGGTGGTTCCACCGCTACCAGTTGTGGGACTTATAAAGAAAAAGCGATTAAACATAAACTCAAACCAGTTTGAATTCTTAACATACCATTTTGTATCAGATTTTGTCAAATCGAGCTTCTCAGAGTTGATGGAAAATGAGACTCGAAAAGCCTTTCCATCCTCAAGAAGCACCCCAATATGGGTGGGTCCAATCACGACTTCTCTAACTGGAATTTTTAATTGCTCAAATATACGATGAGTGCCATACCCAAATCGATTTACTTTTTCCGAAACTTCCCGTACTCTATAATAAAAGTTTAAAAGTTGAATAAATAAATATATATATAAATTGAATGCAATGTAACACTATCAGAGAATTTATGTCGGGTTCTAGTAGATGGCAGGACATAACCATTTAGAATTCAAGACCGCATTGTTGATCGTTTGTTGTGCTCCAGCTTTTTTCTCACATTTTAAAGGGTTTGCTTTTGTGGCATTGTCATGGAACAATCGTTAGCATCGTGGCAACATTTTTTTATTACTTTTATATATTTGTTATCTGATGTTCGATAATGGAGGTATTGCCAAAAATATATTTGTGTGCATATTTAATGTAGCACAAAATAAGACTGGGAAAAATAATGCGAGAACAATTTTAAAATTGATCTGGAAAAAACTAAGTGAAAAAGTGAGCACTTGAGTGAACAGCTGAACAAAAATATAGTAAACATTTTAGAACATGCTCATTTTTGTTCATTATGCCGTGACTGATGAACACAGATCGGCGCACTGGCGTGGTCTGTGCATGTAAGGTAACTCATACAGGGAATAACTTCAGACGAGGTCCTACAGACCCTCATATTTATAGATCCCTGGAAAATAGGGGATTTTCTCAGGGTCTTCAACATGTGTTGCTGCCGACTTAGCAATTAGCTAACTATTATCATTAGTATTAGTATTAGGATATCGTTAGTATTACTTTTTGCCCTTTGCCTTTTACAGATGTGTATGTAAGCAGCCGTATATACATAGAATTACATCAAATTTGATTGGCTTGCAATAAATACATATGCACTCATATATGCACAATGTGATCATATTTACATACCAGTAATTGGTTTGTCAACTCCGAACTGACAAATAATATTTCTAACATTTTGGAAAATTGTATGTACTTGCATGTACATACATGGGTATGCGCCTTAGCACGTACATATGTGTGTGTCTACATATGTATGTATTTACGATCGCGAGATAGTTTATACATATATGTATGTTCGAATTTCTCTAGTATTTTACAAAAGTATTTCGCGAATATAATAATGGTACAAATTACAATAAAAATGAATGCCGCAATGATGAGTTCTATACAAATTCATGGGAACAGGTTAACTCTAATTTCTTCCTACTCTTCTGTGCACATATTTGTACACACATTCATTTGTACAGCCAGATGAAGTACACATTTGTATCAATATTAAACTGCCTTAGATATATATACCATCATTCTCAATATTGTATATATATTAATGTTTCGTATTTAGCAAAAATAAAAGTTGGTACTAGCCGTGAAACATATGTAAGCACATTTGTATGCATGTGCATTTGTACATATATATTTTCACGAGTAATTTTATGTTCACATGTGCGTATGTGCGCAGATACACTATTATATTTACCTTTCAATAAATTGATCATCATTGCCAGGAAGAGGTTGCAAAACAAATTGCATGGAAACCATTTTAATTTGTTTAATATTAATAAGAAAAATGTATGTTCTTAATTTTCATTTCACAAAAGTTGGCAGATTTTTCCCAAGCGACTGGCCTGATGTAGTAATTTGTATCGATATGTCTACTAACGATATAGGCGGCTAATCGAAGGTTGTCACAAACTGATACTTGACAGAACACTATTTTTGCAAAATCTAGAGTCGATTTGAAACAGTGAAAAATGGTACATATAGAATATTTTGGGACTATTTGCGCTGAGTCGGGAATAATGACTCAGAAAGAGCGTTATTGCGTTGGAAACATTTTGTTTGTGTATCTATGCTATGCCGGGAAAACAACAAATTATAGATATCAAGCAGATTATTGAAAAATGGCGTTCTTAATCATATGCTGTGAAGTTCTCGATCTCGAAAATGTATATGTGTTTCTGTTGTTTCACAAAAATGATCGCTGTTGGCTTTTGTTTTGCAAGCAAGTTCAACAGGTAATATTCAAGAAAATGAAACAAAATCTAGTACTCAAGCAAGGTGAAATTATATATCTATTAATCTTACAAAGGCAGTATATAGTGTCTAAGTGCTATCCTTTACCTGACTAATTGGCTTAAGAATGAGACGAGCGAACACTTTTACAAGCTAAATCTATCGAACACGGAATAACATTCACTCCCCCTGAGATGTCTGATAAATTTTCACCTGTATGGCAGACACTCTGGCCAAAATCAGCCACTACAATCCCTATTCACCAAACCAAGGGGGATATTTGTATAGCAAAGGCTACCTACCTAACATTCTAAAATGTAGGACCATAGAGCCAAACCTAACAAGGGGCTAGAGGATTTAACGATGACAACATCCCACAAGAAATTTTATGCTTGCTTCCATTTATAATTCACACACATATATAAACTTTTCTCAATTTTTCACAAAGTAAACAAAAGAAAGCCGTACGGCATGCACAGCACACCTCTGGCCACACTCTGCCGCTAGAAGAATATATGATACATGTTGCTAGCAAAATTGTTTTCATATCACCAGGGAATATGGCAGATATAAGTAAGACCATCAGCTTATAAAAAACGAGGAGGAACGTTGTGAGACGCGCTGGAACGCATCAAAAGTTTTTTACTCGGGACTCAGTCGGTATGTACACACATATGTAAGTAATATACATACATATAAATGTAACCTATAGATTTCATCGAATTTTACATTTTAAATTATTTATAAAATTATATAAATACAATATTCCCCTTTTCCCTTCGAGGCTCGGTTGCAATAACTCAACTTTGTACAAGTGTGAACGCTCATTCTGAGTTATTATGTTAGCGCAACTATCGATAAATAACTTATGTCAGTGATAATATAAACTTATTTGAAACATCGGAAAAAAAACTTCGATGGTCATCGAAGAAAGGAAATCATCGATAGTAATTCGATAGTTTCACATAACATTCAAGATTTGTTTTGTTAAAAACTCTGTTTTACCTTTTGAAGTAATCATGCATTTCAATTATAAGCGCAAATACGACAGATTGAAGCGGTGTATTAAATTGTATATACTGGTAAGACAACTGTCTGTGTGTTTTCGTAAAGCATCAAAGAGCAATTATAATGCTGATCGGAACTTGTTAGTTAAACGATTTTGTTTGTTTTAGTTTTTGAGTTATTCAATAAAAGGATAGACTATTTCAATGCAATGAACAGCACAACACATCTAAAGATGCTTACATACTAATGTACATACAGTACGTTCTGCGATATGCCGATATATGTACATATTTACGTTATGGTAACATATGTACATATGTAAATACATTAAATGTAGGCTCACCTTCAGTATTTAGGGGAAACATATGCCCTATCGGAATGAGAAACGAAAATAGCATAGATCGCCTTTGTTAAACAAACTTTGATGATCGCTGTTATAAGTTCCTTGAGCCAATTTTTATTACCTTGGATAAGGGATACAATTAAAGCGGCATGTTAGATTTGTGCTCCAAGTGCTTCAAAAACCGAGTCGATATAGCCATGTCTGTCTGCCCGTCTGTCCGTCCGTGTTATTTGACTCCTGTTTCTCAGTGACTATCAGAGCTACAGCAAATCAATTTTGCATCCAGACTACTTTAATATCACACTGAATCAAGTTTGTTTCATGTTTGGGACGATAGCAAAAACAGAATATGCTAAGCCAGTCCAGGGCTCGAACACAGGGACCCTTGTATCTGAAGTGTCGAGTTATCCCACCAGGCCACACTTTGATTTGATTTCTGCAAGCATAATGCAGCTTTTATCGGCTTTAGAATCGGTTTGGTAGTTGACATCATTGGACTAACAGGAACAAAATAAAGAAAGAAATCAAGTCGTTCGAGCCAACGACTGCTGTGGGATGTTGTTTTTTAAGACAGGTCTACACAAATATGTATGTAGAATTGTATATGTACATATGTACATGTCTGGAATCTTCATATCTGCTTTCCAAAATTTACTTCATTTCACGTTTACTTTTAGGAAAACTCCTGCCTAACTGATGAAATCTGCCATCTTCAGTCTGAACTAGCTGCTACACGATCACAAAGGATTTATCTTATTAAGCGACTAATGTTTCACGAAGGTTTAGAAAAGGCCAATATAGTACGCAACTGCGTTTTAAATGGAAAACCCGAATCTAATGAGAATTTCATACGAACTTTGAACAAAAAAAAGCAAAGTATTGTATATCCCAGTGAAATTGAAGAGGATTCTCAAAATGGTTCTACATCAAAAAACAAAAAATCTTTTCCACTTCACTTAAATAATTTACTACTACATTCACTAGGCGATATATCGGGGAGTTCAAATTTCCATAATGAGAGTTGGATATATCCTGTTGGTTATGTGGCCACCCGAATTTACGCCCATCCAAAAGATCCATTAAAAAAGTGTGTATTTACTTGTAAAATTTTAAATAACGCTGGAGTACCTCAATTTCAAATAATACCTGATAACGATTTGGATGGTGTATTTTTTGGAGAAACCCCAAATATGTGTCATGCAGAACTATTGAATACCATTCAGCGGTATGCTAATACCAAAATACCATTTACCGCGCAGGGAGAATCCTTTTTTGGCTTGTCGAATCCAAAAATTCAATCACTGTTAAGGCTAGACCCTGGATTTCAACGATGCTTTAATTTTAAAGGATATAATGTCCAGAATCAAAAATCGTTAAACAATCCAGGATTATCATTTGAGACTCTTCAAACATTTTTGACTTGAAACCAATTACACTTATAATTTAGACACAACGAATAAACTTGAATTTGTAAAAAAAATATATGTATATACAATTTTCATATTTAGGTGAACGTATTTGGTGGATTATAGAATCGGAAATGCGTTTGCGTGCAGCAAATGCACTTTCACTCATAGCCAAATAAATATTCCCAGAGCATGTACAAATAAAATCTTGCGAACATTAAGGAACGTATTTAGTAAGAAGCCAATTCAAAGTTGGAGAACAAAGAGGAGGAACGCTGTGAGACCCGTTCGTACGCTTCGTAAATGCTATACCCGGTACTCCGTCAGTATATACATGTAACTGCGTTTCTTGTTTTCTCGTATCAAAATTGTGAATGCCACAGATATAACATTTAAATTTGGTTACTCTAGCTCTTATGGTCTCTGAGAACTAGGCGCTCATCAGGGCGAACAGATGTTCGGGACTATATCGACCCGACTATTGATACTGATTAAGAAAATAAATACTTTATAAGGTCGGGAACATATCCTTCGGTGTGCTACATTTTTCGACCACAAAGTCATTAGGTAAATCACACTCTCCGCATCTGTTTTCAATGTTTGCTCGTTGACAATTTGTTCGTTTTCAATTTTCACCTTCGCATTAAATAGTAAGGATATACGAATTAAAAATGCCTTTGTTGGATTTACCTATTTTCGTTTTATAAAATCTAAAATGCTTTGGAAAATATGAGATGTATCATAAAATGTACGAAAATGAAAATAATTAAGCATGATGAACTTAATAATTAGAAATGTCAATTAACATGGTAGCTTAGTTTATCTTGCTTTTATTATCACTAAAGTTTTCTACAATATATAAAAATACATACAAGTACATTTATACATACATATTGTATATACGCAAATAGTGATTCTTCTAAAATTAGTAAACGTAAATTGTTTTTAATTGTGGCTTTAATTCCGGGGGTATCACTGGGCCGTGCTCTACTTTTCGAGTAACTAAGCGCTTAAATCGCCCACTAAATTGCTTACGGAGTCCTTTGAAGCCGTTCTTATCACTTCCCACCAGTAAGTCCTGAAAAAATAAAGAAACATTTAATGGAAGTTTTGCCATATGTACTTATGTACATAGGTAAATATTAATTTCATTGTATGTGCATGCAATGAAACCCCACACTTTATTATTTAGCTACTCTACTAGAGGGAACGAAAGACAGTGAGAGATTATCTAGAATCATCTGACAACGTTAGTTACAATGACTGAACCATCAAGGGGCCCATGCGATTTAGTGAATTTTCTGACTTACTGGATTAATGCAATGGTAGATGTGCGGAGCTGGCACCTTCGGAGGGAAGTTCCACTCATTTTCAATAACATCCTCATGAAAAACAGCTCCATTAGTGATTCCACTACTCCGGACAAATGTTACATTTTGGTTATGTTTAACCAATGTATTATTTACATTTTTTTCAGCTTGCGCGTCTTTCATGTTGGTGTGATAGCTCCTGTACGACGTAGGGAAATTCTGTTGTTGGACTCCAATCTTTGTTGAAGGCGATCTCAAATACTCATCACGTTGGAAAAAGTTACTACGAACAAGATGCATTGTTAATTATCCAGTTATACCATCGATCATTACAAAACGCTGAATCTAGCCACCGAAAATAGTATCCACAAGTTCACACATACATATGTACATATGTGTGTATGTATGTACATATGCATGTACCCATATATGTAGACAAATTCAGCAAAAACAAAAAGAAAGAAAGATATTAAATAATTGTCTAGCCTACCACACAGTGAGCAACCAATTTAGGCTAAAAACAGCGATGAGGTTAAATATCACTCTGTTGTACACAAGAATGTAACAATCCAACCATATCTATGCATATGTGTAGATATATTTATTTATATTGCACTTAATAAAATTCATTTTCCTACGTATGCACGAGGTAGAGACACTACAAGCTGATATGTACATGTAGTTTGACTAGAATATCGATTTTCTGCACATGGGTTGTAATTTTGGGTGGTGGCGTTACTCATATTTTTTCACTATCGCCTAGCCTAGCAAACATACGTATGTATGTATGTACATATCTGTATGTACATTTAGAGTGATACAATTTTACACATTTCCACTCTATGCATAACTTTAACATTTGTGTGTACATACATGCATTTGTAATTTAAGAAATACATGAACATATGTACATCATACAAATGTATTTACATTCGTACGAAGCGTATTTTTGTTTGTAAACTAATAATATCCCACAATATCAATACAAAATGTCGTTCGAAAATAAAAAGACATTTTGATTTTCCTTTTCCAGTTCAATATTAGCTTATTATTTTGCTTCTGATAGTGCAATACTCTCTGAATTAAAAAAAAATCAAGTTTAACCCAGTACAGTGTTTCAAATAGGTCTGCATACATACATACGGCTCAAATTTACGTTTCTTCCAAATTAAAAAATTAGAACATTAAATGGATTAGAAAATAAAAAAGAAACTAATTCAAATTTAATTGAAAATAGCTGAAATTTCTTTGGTCTGGTTTACCAGACTTGTGTACACGCATCGAACTGCATATATCACTATCTTGCCTCACACTCTCGATCGTTCCCGGACCATTCATTGTTACAAATAAACTAAATATACGTTCTCTACATAGGTTTTTAAACTAGCTCAACAGCAAGCGAAAAAATTCGTCAGCCCATCAAGGTGGAATGAATGTGGAATGGGCCGCACAAGTGCTTCCAAATTTTAGTTTGGTCCTGCAGGAACCAGCCCAGCAACCCTAAAAGTAGCGCTCTCACGGGACGCCTGGACTGTCGGCAAAAACTATTCAGATTACTGCCAAATGTTTCCTTGGCGCAGATTGCCAAGGTGAGGACGCTGATATACCTCATCGACAAAAGCAGTGCGAAAGGCAGGTTTCCAATGGAAGTGGAATGGAAGCGGCATTGGACGTCGTCTGTTGTAGAAAGCAGCGGTAGCGGAATTTGGTGAGGTCTACATATCTGTAGGGCAGATTGGAAGATCGTTAAATTTGATGCAACGCAGGGCCCCACGAATCAGTGGTGGTCGTCCTCAGCAAGGAGTCCCCGATAGAGGTAGCCTACGGGAAGTTGAATTCAGATCGACTGGGCTCGTGAGGAACAGGGGAAGACAAGTCTGCACTCCTGCGCCTGATCCTCACGAGCCCTGGAGCCACGACTGAGTGCCCAAAAATGGCCCCAGAACTGTGCATCCACCTAAATTCAGCTTCTCGTGATAGAGCCTGGAAAGGCTGAGCTCACCCCAGCCTAAAATAGGTTCCCTGCAACATGTGTATGTATGGATGCACATATGTACATGCATACTGACTGAACAAGGTGGACAAAAGTATTTTTAGTAGTAGACTCGCAACGTTATTCCTCGATTTTTTTGTTTTGTTTTTTTAAATATTTATTTTTTCCATATAATACTGTTTCTATTTTAATTTTTGATTAAAAAATTATTTTGGGTGGTCACAAGCTCGCACGCAAAAGAATAGAAGCCAAAATTGCTCTCACCCAGGTTTAACGAGGGGGAACGTTGAAACAGCTATCTGCTATTTGCTCGAGCAAATAGTTGCATAGAGCTGCATAGTTTTAGTTTCTCTTATCTTCAAAAATGTGGATGTGGGAGATTTTCGCGGGGGCTCAATGGGATATACTTTATCAGGTCGGAAACGTTTCCTTTCTGTGTGTTACCCATTGCAACGATCGGGATTTGAGTGTAGGTAAAAGTGTCCGATCCATACCTTACTGTCGAAACTGTTGAATACAATCGGCTGAGAAACGACCGATATTGGAACGTACAGCTGTTCGTTTTTTCCTTTGCACACTGCGTCCATAGTCATATCAGTTTGGAACATTTCTATAAAACCGAAGTATTAAGCGGAATTTAAGATTTTTTAAATAATTAGTTTTTGTTTACGTTCTTTTCGGCGTGTTCTTGTCGATATATGTATAAGCTATCGATAAAAGCCAAAAGCAATGAATTGGGCACGAGTGCAATGGATCGTACTTTTTTCAAGATCCATTTCTCAAAATCCGATCCATGAATTCTTGCATCAAAAACGAAAGACGATCACAATAAATGGATCACGGATCGGCAGAACATTGCAACAGCAGAAATTCGCATACAGCACTGGCCCACAGAATTCGCGGCGACCATTAGAAGCCAACAGGTACCCTGAGTACGCTGCCCAATTCTAACCGTATCAGGGCATAGTTTCAGGCACAAATACTGGCCTACGCGATTTAGCAAGCTTTTAGCAGACAAGTCTGAGATGCAGAAGTGAAGACGTAATTTGTTATTTTAAATTAATGTAAAATACTTGCAGATAGAGTGGAAAGGGAGCATTCTTCCTAGTCTCTCTCAATGGAGTGTGCACCGCTTATGTTCAAATACAATTAAATGTAAGGGCGTGCAATGTCCGTTGTTTATCGTTGAAATCGGTCTCAGAATTGATCATTTTTAGCAGACCTGCGAACCTTTCAATTCCACTTTCATAAAATATATCGGCTCTTGATCACATGATCGTCAAATCATTATAATATATGGTCAGTCTTATAAATATGTACATACATATCTACAAATAATAAAAACCATAAAAATGATTAATGTCAGTAGTTTTGGGCAAGATTTGTACTAAAAGGGGAATGAGAGAAAAACTAATTTATTACTTAAGATAATCCAAACAATCTTTACAAGTTTCAGCTTAATCTGTATCGATATAATTTTTCAATACATTTTTAAGTCTAGTTCGTTCAAAATTCTCGAGATGTAACTTAAAATGTCTAGCGCTGTTTTATATGATATAAATATATCTATTATATGAATGATCGATCTTTGCGAGCAGTAGCTTGTGAACAGTACAAGCTTTCCAGCCTTTTTTGCTTGATTTTAAATGGTGAGAAATATCTTGTAGGTTCATCGATGTTCATTAATGGCTACCAACTTGAAAATCAATAGATGAAATGCCTATTTTACTCATACTATCCAAACGTTCACATATTTGTTTATATATATGTATGTATTAATATGTTTATATACATATAATAATATTTAAACCATTGACTAGTCTAACAGTCATAATTTTACGTTAGTGCTGGAGTGCTCTGTCCTGTCCCACGGCTTCCAGACCCTTTTTCGTCTCTAATCCTTGATCCAGACCCACTCTCATCGTTAGTTTCACTACTGTTTCGATGAGTTTTGGCAGTATTTTTCGATTTAATGGACTCGGAGGTGGGTCTTCCATGTCGTCTATTTGTTTTGCCTACGGGCTCTGTTGTGTTATCTTCCTCATCAGAGCATTCCACGCTGGATATTGATGAATTGGCCTTTAAAGTGATGAACAATGATTTGATATTAATACTTTGAGTAAGTAAAGGTGCACCTATCTACATTTTTAAATAAACATGGTATGCAATTCTTTTTTGTACCCAGTACTCCATGATAAGAGTAAAGATTTATCTAATAGCCAGATCGATAAATTGATTTTGATAAAACAAGTACAAACATTTATTTCGTAGCTTCTAGGAGAATAGTGCCACAACAGTGCAGCAAAAAACTAACTTTTCGTGGCGATTGTGACCCTTTTTTCAACTTATGCTCCCTTTGGTGCAAAGGATAAGAGTATGTACATATGTAGGTATCTCTGGCATGTATCTTTAACTCACCGTTTGTCTGCTTGGCTTGTACTCAAATCCTTTAATTTTTCGCTCCTCTCTCATTTGTGTAAGCCGCATCAAAAGAGAATAATGTTGCTCCACACGATGTAAACATGTTCTGCATATGGTTTTTGGCAACGGATCAGTCGGAGAAATCTGGAAGTAAAAATATTTTTTTGAAATTAATCCACCGTATACATTGACATATCGGGACATCTTAGATTCAACATCTCTCCCACAATTGGGTATTAATTTTTTGTTTAATAAAACCCAGGGCGATGTCAAGCATGTATTAACAACTGTATAGCAAATCTGCAATAAGAAACTGCAGAAACTGTGTAGTCATGAGCATTACGAGAATATAATAAACGTACATTTATACATACATAAATAAACCCAATATTACTGCTCAAAACATTCTGTAAAAATGCAAATGTGTGTATATATGTAAATATTTATGTACATAATGCAAAATTGAAAATATACTCGCAACGACATGGCACTTTGATATTTTTACGTGTATGTTATGTATGTTACCTTAAACATTTTATTTACAAATTGCTTTAATACGTACAGTTATTGGAAGGTAGCCGTTAATTTTTTCAACAAGGCATAGACGTTGGCCGTGGTCACTATATATATGAATTACAGTTCTGTGCATTTCCGAACATAGACGGCAGAGAAACCCTGATATGCAAGCCTTTTCAATACTGCCCATGTCAACAAGTACTTTATTAATAAATGAAAGCGTTGAACTAGGAGATTCTTAAGTTGTCAGATGTCAACATATACAATATTATATTTTCTCTTTATTTCCAGATGTGCTGTAGAGCTGGGAAAAAATCGATTCCAACATCGCCTTAATCGATTCTTTGTTTTGGAGTAAACATCGATTCTTGTTTTGGGAATCGAAGTTTTATAGCGACCACTTGAAAATGGAACGCGAATTGAAGTAAGAAATTAAATGAACATCAAAAACATTATATTCCTCCTCCAGCACGGTATTCCATTTGTTGTACAACTTTTACATTAATTAAATTGTTTACAAAGAAAATTTGTCAAACTTTTTGCAGTAAGGCATGCTAAATATATTATTATTTGAGAGCGAACCATTTGACTGTCTCAATTTTTGTAATTCCAGACGGCATATAATAGTTTCTGCACACTAAGCATATCTCGGGGGAACGTTGGGAGTAAGAGAAAGATGTGAAACTACGGTCCTTCCTCCATGAGGAAAACCACTAATGATTAGAATTTGGAATTAGAATTAGTACTTACAGCCCGATCGCTTAAAATCAGAAAAATACAATTAAAGCCTTCACTTATTAATAAATGTATACTTATTTATATTTATATTTCTAGAGTCAGTTTGAACTATTTTTTTGGCTGTTAAGCAGCTCGTGAAAAAGATTGATCTGCATTTTATGATCTTCTAGGCGTTCTGCTGCCATCTCACATGACCATTTCAGTCTGCTACCTGTTGTTCTCGTCTTTGCAGCAAAATTTTCGTTTGAGCTGCATTTTCGTTTCATTGAGATGAAGCAAGAAGCTTTTTGGTTTGGTTTTAGTTCATGGGTTAGCATGATCTTGCTATTACAGGAGCTCGCACTAGAAGTTTTATCCTATTGCTTAATAAAATGTTGAGCTTGCTCTGCAGCAGTTTATCTCCCTGTTTTTTTGCGACTTAATAGATTATATCACTTATGCTGGAAACCCAGAAGCAAGAGCAGAAAATTTACCCATATATTCAAGGAAGCCTGAAGATATAGTATATCGAACCATTTACACCATATTCCACTATACTCTTCGACCATAAATAGTATCGATAGTGGCATCGATAGTGATATCGATTTTTTTAAAAAGCATCTGTTTCAAGAGATCACAATTTACCAATAATTTATTTCAAAACAAAAGAAGAAACAAATTGAAGAACATGAACAACATGCTTAGCAACAGAAGCAAAAAAACTAAGCGTTTCATCAAAACCTCTAGGCAAAGTGGATTCACCCCTGGCAAAATATCCTTTACCAAAATACATGAAAATAAATTTAAATGTGCGTACATAGGTACATATGTACACATATGTGCGTACTAATAGAACGATTGATTTGTTGGCTAGATTTTTGGAAAGTCTATCTATGGCAGAAGTAAATTTAATGTGGTGGAGAGAACTTTCCTTACGATTTTTTTTAATATGGTTCTTGGCAGCTCGTACTTGCAGACATTTGTTTATTTGTGTCGACATACACCTTCGACATATGTTCATACATATGTACATTCAACGAAAGTTAAAGTAGAGGACGAAATTATACTCTTGCTCTCCTATATCTAAAATTTTAATATTTTTGAGTCCATTATCCGGTCAAAATCGTATCAAGATATTTGATGCTCGATAAAATTTGTTTAAAAATGATTTTAAATCTTTGTCCAGAAGAAAAGATAATGGTAGATTCAAACAATTAACACATTTAAGTAGAATTGCAGTCTATCTGTAAGCTCGGATAGTTTATTATGGGATTAGTCACTAGTTCAGCTAAAAAGTGTTTTGGATTAGGTACAACTTTATATGAGCCAATTGAACCATAATCTGATAATGAGCAGAAAAACATAAAATAATAGGTTTTCAACTTTACATTTTTGGTTTTCTTAACTAAAGCTAACACATACGACGCCTCAGGAATCTTAACATGCATAATATGCCGGATTGTTATCAAGCCAAGTGTCTGGAAGGTGCATGTCAACTCCAAACAACATAAATTAAATGTGGACTTAGCAAAGAAAAATAAGACTACTATTTTAGATGTAACTCCAAAAAAAGAATCTGTGCAGTCACTTTCAAGCATAAATTGTAGCACATACCAAGATAAGACTGTACGAAAAAGTGAAAATTCGGAGACCAGGGTAACTGAACCATTACCTGGTACATTTTTCGATTCAGAGAAGTCAAGTAAGTCTCATCAAGCTGATCCCAACGAAGATGAAGAGTGGATGCGCTTTCAACGAGAAATAAAAATGGCTGCTACAGTTTCTAGTACTATTGTGGCTGAAGAACAAGAAAATATTAATATTAAAAGGCAACTAAAGGAAATAGATGAACAGATAGACAATTGGAAACGATTTATAAAAATAAATGACCAGAAGAATAGTATAATAAATAGGAAGCGCAAATTCAACAAACAAGTGGCAGTACATTCTGATTCAAGTTCAAGTGACGAAGAATGTCGTGTAGATGACTTGTTCGACTGGAGAACTAAAAACATGCATTAAAAATAAGATAAACTTCTATTTCGCAATTGTATATCAATTAATATATCAAGACATGTTCAATGACATGTATGTTATTGAGAATACTTGCGGGAAATCTAATAAACGATTCATGCGTGCATACTGTGTATGTATGAAAAATTGTAATACCTGTACCATATATTTGATTTGTTATTATAGCTGAGCGCAGTAAGTGCAATGGAAACCGATGTTTACCACATGCTCTCTGTGTCTTTAGGTGTCTCAATTCTCAAAAGCTTGATATGTGGGTTAATCCGGGAAGTGAGTTAATTGGGAAATTGAAATGCTATCGTCTTATCACCGCCAGCTTCATCAGTATTTATTTCACTTTCCACTTTAAAACTATGCCTGTCTGTCTGTACTGACTTGTAGCACTCAGAGATCATAAGAGATAGGGCCACCAAGTTAAATAAGGTTACATAAGTACATATGTATGTTCATACGTATCACACTAAGGATACAAACATATGAAACTACATGTTTGCTGAGTACCGGGTATAAAATTTGTGACGCGTACGAAGCGTCTCACAACGTTCCTACTCATTTTTACATATGTTAAGCATAGGGCCCTAGTAGTAGCAAACATTTGGAGGTGATGCATAAAGTTATTAGAGCTTTTTCCAAGTTCAGAGTTTAATTAAAATATATTTATTTATTCACTGGGAAAGATATGGATTCACTGGAAACGAACGGGATTTGACGGGAAACTTTTACAAATGAAGATTGAAGTCCCTAGGAAGTAGAAATTGAGGATCAGGCATTGATGGAACCCAGAAAATCGACAATATTATAAGAAAATCGACAATAAGAAAACCCATTTAAAATTTTTCAAATCTCTTCAAATTACTTTTAAATACTTTAAAATAAATTAGAAAGTTTTTAAAGGTTAATAAATTGTTCTATTACAATTACGAATATCCGTGGTACACTGAAGGTTTAGCGACACATGTGATTGCAATCAGATTTCTTGGAGCGCCGTTTGTGTCGTCGGGACTTTCGTTCTTTCTCGCCCATTTTAGGGTAGGCATCCTTCTGCTTGCTGTTTAGTTTAAAACATCCCTTTCGTTTTTCTCCAGATACAGATTCAAGTCTCTTTATGTAAGTTTCTTGATTCTATTTGAAATATTTGGGTTGCTTTCATCAGCGGTTCTTAAGACGCATGTCTGCCAATGTGAACGCCTTTACTGTTTCATTGCGTCTCTTCCGATATTGATAGCAGACGTAAGCAGTGTGAAAAGGCTATTAAAAAATAATCTACGCAGTTTCACCATGATTTAAAAATGTTTAAGTTTTATTAACTTACTCACAACGTTCCCGTACTTAGCTATAGTATTCTCGAAAAGTAAAAAAACGTTGCGCCCGTTCACAGTCAAAGTAACTAAACATGTTATAGAGATGGTCATTTTCAACACCTTTACTGTCAGCTGCGTTTCGATTCCATGGCTCGGGCAATGCTGGTATTTTGTAACCGGCGTTGGCAAGTGTCATATTCCGCTCGTGAGAATTTCTGGGGTCTACAGTCTCACACTTGCATACGTAAGTTGAACTTGGATCTTGGAACTTGGCCTTCATCCATTGAACGCTCGTGCGAAGTATCGCGAGGTGGTGATATAAGGATAGGAATAAGATCTGTGGTTAATAAACATAATTGTTTATGTTTTTTTTACACGCGGATTAGTGGGGTGGACCAGAGCTGTAAGGCGATCAAGCGAATACCGAAAGGAACCGTGCTCAAGTGTTTTAATAATTCGAGTCACGTCTTAGCGACGCTGGTACATATATTGTTAACAGGCCTATGTTAGGCAGAAGTGTCTTTTAGCCTTAACTCTTGACAATTTATTTTATCTCTGTAGCTGTAGCTTTAGATGATTATTAAATTAAATTATTATTATAACCAAGTTTTTTATCTTTAAGTTTCTCAATTATAAAGTGGTAGATTCAATCAGAAAAAAATGTTAATATAAATCTCTAATAAATCTCTAGTTTTGTATTAAAGGAAAATAATTTGTACGCTACATGCCAAAAGCATTTACAAATATGTATATGTATGTAGGTGTTAAAAATTAGTATATATTTTATTTTACATGAACTAGTTACAGACATATTTATAAACTATATTGTTAATATTGTTATTAAACATACATATACATATGTACACACGAAAAAAATAATGTACACACATGTCCATCTAGACAAAAATATAATAACGTACACTTATGTACATATATAGTGGTCTGCATATGTAAATATTGATTTATTATGTATAAATGTAGATCACTATAAAACCCTAATAACCTCTGTAACAATGATAACTGATTCGTGAAAATGAATTTAAAGCATGTTTTATTATTTTGGATGTTGACTATGTTAAGTTATGCCAACATCATTTGTTCGGAAAAGTTTAATGCTTTCAATGAATCTGCAACTTCAAGCATAAGTCATAAAAGAACCAGTAAATTTCTATTTGATACTATTTTTCGAATAAGTTCTGGTGTATCAAACGCTTTTGGACTTGACACGGAAGATGATGTTGAGTATACTGAAAATTCAAGCCTTAAAAATTGCGACTGTGGTAAGTAGTCTTCTGTAACTGTATGAAAAATATCATAATAGGAGCAGGGCAAATAATTATGTATTTGTATAAGTTAGACAATTTTTAGGAATGAGTTGAAATAATATAGAATTTGTTTAAACTAATTTCTTATCGGGTCGTATTTTGCTCACCACAAAGAGAGGGAATCGGTCAGGGCTGAAATGTGTAGCTCAGATTTAATATTTCTTTCGTTAGACAACCGCCTTCACTTGGAAAACAAATCAATGAATCACTTGATTGGCATGATTGAAGTCAATTATTTGAGTAATTTGTGTTTCAAATAAGCACATTCTAGAAAATTTAATTTTAAAGATTTGAATTTTTAAACAACTTTGTTAATAACGAGTGGTCTGCTCTAGGATTGCATTTAATCGTTTTTCTATAAATCTCATGAGATTAAAATATCCCCATCTTTTTGTTTACTAATTAACATTGTATCTTTATAGATTGTGGCTTTTCAAATGAAGAAATAAGAATTGTTGGCGGAAAACCAACAGGTGTAAACCAATATCCATGGATGGCACGAATTATTTACGATGGAAAATTTCATTGCGGTGGATCGTTGTTGACTAAGGATTACGTTTTATCTGCAGCTCATTGCGTTAAAAAATTGAGAAGATCAAAAATAAGAATAATATTTGGAGATCACGATCAGGAAATTACGTCTGAGTCTCAGGCTATTCAACGTGCCGTAACGGCGGTAATAAAACATAAGAGTTTTGATCCTGATACGTACAATAATGATGTTGCACTCTTAAGATTGAGGAAACCAATTGCCTTTTCAAAAATTATTAAGCCAGTTTGTCTTCCTCGATACAATTACGATCCTGCAGGTATATATTAATTATTTTACAAACTTTTTTAGCGCATTAACCATTTGCACAATCATAATATTTAAGTGTACAATATAATCAGATCATTGAAGAAACTCTGAGAATTTTTTAAAAGCCTCCCGCTTGCCTTTCTCTTATTAATATTTTAATATTTGATTTATTCTATACTTTTAGGTCGAATTGGTACTGTTGTTGGTTGGGGACGAACTTCTGAAGGAGGAGCATTGCCTTCCATTGTTAATCAAGTAAAAGTTCCGATTATGTCTGTTACAGAATGCAGAAATCAAAAATATAAAAGTACCCGAATCACCTCAACAATGTTGTGCGCCGGAAGACCAAGCATGGACTCCTGTCAAGGGGATAGTGGTGGACCACTTCTGTTGTCTAATGGAGTTAAGTATTTTATTGTCGGAATTGTTTCCTGGGGTGTCGGATGTGGTCGCGAGGGATATCCAGGTGTTTATACACGAGTCAGCAAATTTATTCCATGGATTAAATCTAACTTAGAAAATACGTGTTTGTGTTCATAGTTGTGTATAACAATGTTGTATAAAAATAAAAATATTTTGATAAAACTATAGGGAATGCATGCCTCGGGAACACGGTGGTTGAATGCGCACGAACGGAGGGACTGTATTATGGTTTATGGGCGGCCGGTGATAGAAAACTGGCCCAATGGAGTGTCCTATTCAAGTGACGAGGAGTGTATACATTCTTAAGTCGTTCGACGCTTCATTCAGCTAAGAAGGATCATTGCATTTACAATGATAGCAAAATTTAATCCACTTATTTATATATAAATAAAAATATGTATATTGCACAGATTGTTCTTTTGACAATTTCTTTATTTTATATAAAATTTTGTAGGGAAAATGTTTAATTATCTTTTCGTTGCCGTCGTTGAAGTTTACGTTCCAAGTCGCGCATTTTAGGCTTCTTACTATAACCCTGGACTGAATAATTGATGCCACTTTCGGTATCCATACCTTCATTTAAACCAACATTTTTTGTTTTAGAATCTAAGCTGAAATCGTCATGGGTGTTAGACAACTGTTTTCTAAACATTGCGGCACTTTGAGTGGCACGAGCTCTATGGTGAGAAGGAGGTAACCACGATACGGTTTGTGATGTAGGATTGAAAAAGTAAAATGATTTACAACCAGAATCATAGACCTTTTTCCAACCTGCCTCTATCGGATATTTGCGCAGTAATCTTTTAAAACGACGAAGATACTTTTGACTTGGTTGGGAGTGTGTGCTCGTCCATCTATTAACGCAATAAAGTGAGCACTTATGCCAAACGTTGTATTTGTTGGGACAAAGTTTATATCCATGATGTGACTCCGTTACACCGATTCGTTCTTTAATACGGTGTAACCAAAACTGTTCGTCTGGTTTCTTGCGTTTGATTTCCAAATTGTTGTCATCTCTGTGTACGTAAGGGCTATTTGTATCCTCATCATCATAGTTCTCTGCAATAATTTCTTCGATTGCTTCGGATATCGACGTTGAATCTGTAAAATATTGTTATTGTTATTGTACATATGTATACACATAGCAATGAGGAGCATAACAAATCTTGTTCTGATTTAAGGCCTAACTTATTGTGCCATTTGGAAATACTTATGTAGGTACACAAGTACATATATTTAAGTAGAGGATTACCACTTGGCTTATTTACAAGTCCACGCTTCTTTAAACGATTCAAAAGAAGAGGCGGTAAACTCATTTTAATTAATTTTTATAATAAAGCCACAGATAACTTATGTTTCATTAGTGTAAGAGATTAACAAATTGTGCTTGAATGTTTATCTTAAATATTGGTGGTATTCGTGAATGTGTTCCTAAATTGCAACTGTCTTTCGGAAAGAGTAAATCTCTTTTGGAATTAGCAGGAACGGAGCTCGGGTTATAGCAGCTCGAAAAAACTGCTATATTAATTCAATCATTTTCATAATATTAAAATAAATAGGCATTCTCAACAAAAAAAATTAAATACACTGCGAAAATGTAAGCAATTTCTGAAATGGAAATGGGAAAACCCTAAAATAAAATATACAGAACACTGCTAGCAGGAAGAGCACAAAACTTAAAAACATTATATATATGTTGCAGCAAGAAAGAGAACAGAAGATTAATAAATGGACACAATATGTTCATCGTTTGGGTCCAGAAATACGAAAAGTTTGTGCAAGAAAACCAAGTTCACAAACAAATTGCTTATTTATTAATATTAATTTTAATTATGAAAAGTAAACAAAATCACATCCTCTTGATAACCTACGCGTTCCATATAGCACTGTTTCAAATCGACGCAACAGTACGACGGTAGCTTGACATAGTTACTTTAAAAATTGCTAAGCGATATGGGATGAAAGTTCTATTTTTAGCATTTAGCTATCAGGTCACATTATTTTCAGCAGAGACTAAGTTAATTTAAAGATTCATACTTTTGAAGTTAATGGAAATATGGCAGACGTCGTGGAACCGCTGACCTTGTCCAGAGGTAATTTGTTAATATAATCACTTCAAAGATTGTTTTTAAGTATAAAATTCCTTTATTCAGATGTAAAAAGATCAATAGAGCTGCTAGAGAAGCTGCAAGCGAGCGGGGACTTTCCAACAACCAAACTTGCTGCTTTGCAGAAGGTGTTAAGCTCAGACTTTATGACTTCTGTTCGAGAAGTTTATGAACACGTATATGAAACAGTTGATATCCAAGGTTCACATGATGTTCGTGCATCTGCGACAGCTAAAGCAACCGTTGCTGCTTTTGCAGCCAGCGAGGGTCATGCGCACCCCCGAGTAGTCGAGCTGCCGAAAACTGAAGAAGGTAAGTGGGCTTCAATGTTCTAAATATCTAATATGTACGAGTATGTACATATGTATGTATGTACTTTGAATGGATAAATAGGGTCAACACAAATAATGTCTACTACACTAGCAAACGCTTCTAGCAAATGGATGGAGTCTGAGATTTCATAAACATAAAATGCCGATGGCACTCGATTACTATTTTCGGCTAGCTCTCATATATACCTCTCATACTTATACGTTTATATTTATCCATATAGGCAGGTATTAATGGCTGGATTGACGCTTGTCACCTATGTAGATCAATAAGACAGAAACCAGTGGGGTTAGAAACGTTACAAACGTTTCCGACCACTTCCTTTTTGACATCACTATTATATTTATAAGTATATTTTGTTAATGTTCTGAATTCTATTACAGGTTTGGGTTTCAACGTAATGGGAGGCAAGGAACAAAATTCTCCAATATACATATCTCGCATCATACCGGGAGGAGTTGCGGATAGACATGGAGGTCTCAAAAGAGGCGATCAATTGCTGTCAGTCAATGGTGTGGTATGTTGAAACCTCTCAGTAACCTACAATTTGTGAAGTTCTTACAAATGTTTGTCGATTGATTGATAGATTATCGATCACATCTAGTAAAACTATAATATTATCTAATCTATGAAATTGTATTTTAATTTCAGTCGGTAGAAGGAGAAAACCATGAAAAGGCAGTGGAATTGTTAAAGCAAGCAATCGGTTCAGTGAAGCTTATTGTTCGTTACACACCAAAGGTTCTTGAAGAGATGGAAATGCGTTTCGATAAGCAACGTAATACACGCCGTCGGCAATAATCCATTTTAAACAAAATATTTTTATTTATTTATTTGTGTTTGAATCAAACCTTAATGTTATTACTTTGAAACCTTTGTTGATTATTGCTTGGATACAAGGACCCCAATAACTATAATCTAATGTTTCAAAAATATGATGTTTATTTTTACTGAATAACTTATAACATGTATGTTCGTATTAAAATAGCTTAATTTGTTGTCCCGCCTTGTAATAAATAATTTACAGCCTAAAAATTGTCGATTTTGGATCTTGCAAGATATAATTAGTAGCGGTGCGGGCTATACTTACTGCCTTTGCATATCTTGAGGTGGTACTGCCAGTGTCCAATCGCATGCGCCGATTAATAAAGTCGTCTTGGCTTTATATTTATAGTGATTCTTTGCTTTAATTCACAATTAGGCCGATTAGGTCCCAGAATTTGTTGCGGTAACCAAATGACCGTCTTCCATGTCCTGTTGAACTCTGGAATCCTAAGCTTAGGTAATGTTAATAAAAGTATTTGTTTTCAAATGCCACATTTTATTTTGATCTTTAAAATCAAATTGTAAAACACTGTTGCATCTTAGGAATACGATTTGTTTTTCAATTTTTTTATGAAGTCCTTAGCCTGTTTATCGCCTTGTCTAAATTCCAGAGCACGTAGTGTATCGGAATCTAAAATAAAATAGTTTTCTATTAAGTACGTACAGGTTTTGAAGTAAAAATAGTCACCTGTATACTCCGGGCGAGACAAGTTCATAATTATTTGTTCTCCTTCAGATTCCCTGAGATCTGTGAATGATATATAGCATTCTCCTATGTACTGACTTGACATGCCAAATAGATCCTTATCTTTTACACTGAACAAAATCAAGCTATCTCCTGCGGCCATCTGCTGCTCATTCAAAATTCTAAAGAAAAACAAACAAAAATCAATAAAAAAAATAATACAATAAATTAGTGAAGAAATACATATGTACATATGTAAATAAGAATACGCCAAACACAAATTTCCCGCTTCGAACCAAACAAACATTTTTTTGATAGGTGGCAGAAGTTTTGTTTAAATTAAAAAATGGGAAATAAATATATTTTTTTTAATTTCTGAAAGAAAAACGTTCGATGTGGTTCGAAGAATAACTAAAGAGTCAAATTTTACTGAGTAAATTAATCTAAGACTTTTCGGCAGGTCTTTATACTTACATACAAAATTCCTGATCGTACAGTGGAAAACAATTTTTATGGTGAACAGTAGTCTTAACTGGTGATACACCATTGAATCGAATTGTGGGCATGAAACTAGCTTTAGTAAATGAATCGACCAAGCCATTTGAGTCCATTGGAAGCAAATTGCGCGCATTTAAAATGGTAAGCTTAAAAAGAAAAAAAACGTATACATTTTTGTTTAATGGTGCTATAGTTATTTTACTTACTAATAAACTTGAATCTGTAAACTCAGCCCTAATGGTAAGTTGACCAAAGGGTGATAAAGGTTGATTTTTTTGATATTCCAATCGCTCCATATAATATTGATGAATAAGATCTGCCGTTTCAAGGGCATACGCGTCCAACCTAATTTTAATTGTGGACAAAATGTCTACGTCCGTTTCAACGTTACCCATTTTAAAACAATAAATCATTGTCTGAAGAGTTTCCTTTAAATTTTTGAAATATGCTGGTGGCCGTCGTTTCTATAAAATATAATACTTAATGGATATTGACAGATATCTATCGGACAGAATACTTACATCAAGATTTGATTGAATTAGGTCATACAGTATTATTGATAGCTCTGACCAAATGCTCTCCAGTATTCTTCCAAAGTTAACCTCGTTAAGTGTGTTGTAGAGAGTATCCAATGAACTTTCTAAGTACATCATCAGCTGGTCCATTGAATTTGAGTCCTTATGAAGGACTTCCGCACCTTCGGCCAAATAGAGTTTCATTGGGGGTGCCATTTTATGGGCAACAATTTCAATGAGCTCAACAATTTGATTGCGTTCGGTGTCTAAAGCATTTTCAATAACAGCATGAATAGTAGATGAGCATCTGTCCGCCTCTAAATTTGTGCGATATTCTCCCAGTTTTTGGATGACATTGTCGATGCCAAGTTCCTAAGTGACGCGAATACACGAAAATTAAACGTACTAAAGGCTATAAATCTTCCAGGGTATACAAAGCCTTACCTTTATGAAAGATGGTAAGCTCTGACGGATGTAATCCATATTGTTAATAGCTAGGCACCACTCTTCTGACAGAACTAGCAGGTAAAAAATAAATGAATAAGCGATAAACCTTTCTTGTTAAATTGCTTACTGAACATCTTGTTATTATCCCCGAGTTTAGTTAACTTTTCGACTCTTTGTGACATTCTTTGAGCGTAGAAAATGCAGCATCGACATAGATCCTATTTAGAAAAAATAAACACTCCGTTTAGAATGTGGGTTTCTTATGTGTGGTTTAGATCTTACATTTACAATTTTCGCTATAAATGTATAGGAGCCCTCAACTTCTGGCCAATCAAGTTGCTGCCAAAATATTTTAATTTGATAAAAAATTGAAAGAGTATCCACGGCAGAAGAGCTGTATTTTACGGTTTCGTCAACCGCAACCAGCTGATCCAGATCTATTGCTTTCTGGATGCGATTGAGGGCCTTTATTATTGAAATGTCTAGCCAGTGTGTCACACCTGTCTCAAACCATTGATAAAATCCACTCATTTCCAATTCGTCGGTACACAGTGATTCTCCTATAATATACAAATAAAAATATCAAAACTTCAGACCAAAGCTATAAAAAGTTTTAAAATAAAGTTTTACCTAGTTGGACGTATCGCTTGAGCACCAAATAAAGTTCAAACAATGTTGTTCCCATATTCAAATTATCGATTTTCGGCAAATATTCGAATTGATCGTCTGGCACATCCAATCTTTTAATGTTATTGCATACGTCTTTGACAATTGATTTACAGATATCAGTTAGCTTTGAGTCGTATAACAAATAAAGAATGGCGGAATAGTTTAATTGAATTTTGCTGAAATTAATAACGCAATAAAATAATTAAAATCACTTTATCCGGTAGGGAAGTTTTTCTAAAGCTTGAACGCCTCAATACAGGATTTCTTATGGAAATAAGTTTTTTGTATTTAAATACTTACTGGTAAAAAAGTTTATCGAAATATTCCATTGCACGCTGAAGGTCAGACCGTATCATTTGAATAAGTTTAATGATATACTGCAGTTTTTCTTCATCAGTTTCATTATCTGATGAGTACTTGCTACCCTCTACAATATGTTCCAGCCATTCTTTCGTGCCGGTATTAATGGCATCTATAATGGCAGAATCAATATTGCATATCTTATTAGCATTGTCTCTATGAATCCAACCATACACAGACGTTGGAAAAAGATCTACTGTCACCGGAACTTCAAAAACTTTTACTTTTCCCAAAATATCTAGAACCTCGCTTACAGCTCTTGTTACGTTCAGATCACTGACGTTTTTATATCGTATCTTTCGTATCACCGCAAAACAAGAGGGAAGTATACGCCTTACTCCATCCCAATATGTAGCAAGATCTTCCGAATCCTTCTGCATATAGCTAATTACTGGAGTCAATATGTCCAGTATAGAATTAAATAGTGAAAAATTCAGTTTGTGAGTTTCATGTATTATACTATATGCGTGCCATTGGCTAATGGCGCAATCAACAGGAGTCAATCCACTTTGAACGGCATGCTGGGATCGGATAATTTCAGCGTTTGAGTTAAATTTTCCACTCCACCAAAAATACGCCACTTGCGAGGTTTCCAGCTCATACATCAATAAAAGCTTTAGTAAATTTTTATGCTCCTGCACGGCCACGCTTTTGTTCTTTTCAGCGCTTAGGGTGAGATTTACCAAAATTGATCCTCGACTTCGAGCTTTGTTTCCTTTTTCTAGATTATACCACACTGTTAGTCCGCAAACTGGAATAGACTAATTAAATGAAAAATCGTAAGTAAAATAAAATAATCGAAATAAATAAAATAATATACAAAATAAATAAAAAGGTCACATACTGCTCCGTCACCAGGTATAAAAGTAGTGACACTGCGTTAGTTGCACAACGTTCCTTCTCGTTTTTTAATTTTTTATTGCACAGTGCAGTAAATATGTTTGACAGAATCACCAAAATAACATGTGCACCACAGACTTCCAGATTAGACGTATACAAATTTAAAAACAATGTAGAAGGATACTCATACATACCTTGAGTGTAATTGCAGCTCGTCCTATTAACTCGTTATCATGTTTTCCTGAAGATGCGGTAACAGCTATTTCTTTCATTAATTTACTAAGCCCTTTTACACCTTTCACATCCATTATTTTGTTAACTTTTTCCTTAACCGTTTCTGCAGCATCAAAGTCCCTAAAAATAAAAGTTTGAATGAAAATAAAATGTTAATATTACCGAAATTGATGCAATATAATTGTGCAATATATTTTGGCAGCGGCAGAGTGTGACCAGAGGTGTAAACTGCATTCCGTACGGTTACACTCCTCAGGCAGCTGTGTTGTTTTGTTTATTTTGTGAATATTTGTGAAAAGTGAATAAGAAGTGAATCCAAGCTGTAGACTACTTTTGCTTGGATTGGCGGCTGATTTCCCTGTTTGTTGTGCATAAAATTCTCAATTTATTGTGGTCAATGCCACTGGTTGAAACAGTAGAAACGCGAAAGCAAATGCACGGAAAGTCGTTTGAGGGTACATTTTAATGTTTTATAGTACTTTCTGATTTGCACACATTAATACCAAAGTAAAGGTTCCGTTTATTCGCAAGACAAGCGAAAATTAGTAGTTTTACGAACTTTATGATAATGATAGCCATAGTGATCAGCTTAAGATTGATGCAGGGCCAAGAGGTGTTCATGTATACGTACCAAACTTCGACTATTAAGACTTCTTCACGGGGATTTTCAGCTATTGGTCTATAAATATAAAACAAAAACAGTTTATCATTGTAACAGGCATTTATTATGGGATTCGATTGGAGCATTATTATTTCGTCTATATGGAATTAAAGTCGTTATCCAAGGGGATTGACAAGCGGCAGAACCAGCAGCCAGACAAGCCAGGTACAGCACGCCAAGCGTGAGAGTTCCAAACCTGCTAACCGCTCGAAAAGTACCCTAATTGGCGTCTTTGACAGGGCATGAGTCCTTGACTCATGGCACTTGGTCCAAGCGGAGCTACAAGACAGACTTCTGATGGATCTCCAGAAGAAGGTTTACCCATGAACTAAACTTTAGGCCGTGACATGACATACATATGTCACTATGAAGCCTGCGGAGCCGGATACGACAATGAAGGTACTGGGGGTTCCTTCGATACCTATCCGCACTTTCCTAATGTCGACTGGAAGGGGACCAAGGTGGAGGAGATCAAAGGCCATCATCAAGATCAGCGAGATCAGCCATCATCAGCGAGGACACACTGGAATTCCTGAAGGAAACGGACGGAAGAGTGGACTATGGTCATATCTATTAGATTCTCAAATGAAGGTGAGATCGGATCACATTTGTAGCCAAAACTAAGAAATTAATCTGCAGTGCTGGCGGAGAACGAGTGTGAAAAGTGATGAAGATATTTGTATATACATATGTATAACAGATATAGAGAAAAAATCTTAATAGATACATTTTAGGTTCGTCAAAAAATGCTTACAATGAAAAGTGCTCCTCCCATATTGGATTTAGTGTTGCGGGCTTAACAGATGAGTTGTAGCGATGTGAGTTCTTCGATTCCAAGTACAATGTAACAAACGGATCAGATAAGCCGTTTGAATCCTTTGACAGCAAATTCTCGGCCTTTATAATCTCAATGTTAAGTCTAACATTTGGTGGCTCTTTCCGCCTGGCGACATCGCAAATTTCCAAATGCGTCGAGTTCGGTATTTTAAAGGCATCTTGTACAAATCCAACTAGACTTTCTATGCGTCCTTCGTTATTTTCGCATCCAATATTATTATAAATTTCAAATAGAATTTCCTCGTACAGATCTTCAACCTGAAAGACATTTTTTAATAAATGAATAAATGATTATATGGTTTCATGGTTTCAATGGGCGCGGTCAAGAGCAAAATGTTTAAAACATCATCTTTAGACATTGGGCGTGTTCACCAGGGCAACTTGATCACCGATCCAAGATCCACGATCCATTGCATCGATCTGCAAAAACTTTTGTCATTTCAGCTGATATGACACTTTGATATTTTCGAATTCGAAAGCAGCAGCAGCTGTTTATTTTCAACAGTTTCACGCAGCAGACAAAAGAATTTGACATTTGTTACTTCCACTGTAAAATGTTATGCACTGCATAGAACTCTATCGTGACTTTGTGAGGATTTTTTTAGTAGGCAAATTTTACCATAAGAAATATAAGTACATAAATAAATAAGCAATAACATACTCAACTGATTGTTTACTTACAGTCATTGAGTGGCAAACAGCCTTCGCATGAGAATCAAGTAAATGCTTGTGCACGCCCCGCAAGTGCTGACTTGATATGCTGCCATTTCTATTCAAAATGCACATTCGTTTTTCATGTGGGTCTTTCAATGATTGCGTTGATGCAATTTTTCTCATTTGTTTCTTCTCTTTCCATTCACGTGGAAACGTTAAAGAACTCATTTTTAAACTGCGGCTGGACTTTAAGTGTGCATTTTGGAAAATATGAATTATTTAGATCCACTTGGATTAAAAATCTCCGCGTTTCAAAATATTAAACCAAAAAAACAAAAATCACCACCTTCGTTCTATCTTCATGCAGTGTACATATAGATACAAAAAGATTGCGTCCCCAAGTACAAAAGCGTTCAACGGTCTCAACAGTATTCGCCAGATCCGAAATATCTTGACGTTGACCATGAGAAGAAAAACAAATGAGAGCGCTTCAATCGACATATCGACTGCAAAATACCCAGTACTTTGAACACCTTATATGTTATATCTGTACATATGTACATATAAACAAATGAAACTATCTTATCAGAAGTTAAAGCTCCACAGAAATGTAGCGGTTGAAATTATCCGAACCCAGATAATTTTTGTGGATTGGTTAAGTTTTCTTTCCACATTGTGTTAAAGGTTAAAACCATTATCCAATATAATATATTTAAATAATATCAACTGGATTGTCAGCAACTTCCTGGAAGAATGGACACACGGAAATTCTTAGACCTAACACTATTATTAGGGAGTTAAAACACATTCAACATATATGGTCACTTGGTAGCTATACATTTGCATAAATAAAATATACCCTTGCGTTCTTAATGTGCCAGGTATTCTAAGTATACTCTCAATACGATTATATATTTTTGGATGTACAAACAAACATATGAATATGTATGTGTGCATGCGAAACAATTTCGAATCGAACGGGGAACAATTTTTCAGTGTGGAAGGTAGAGGATCGGTTCAGTTTTTTGTGTTTAAAAGGCAAAAAAAATGGAATACACATTATAAGTTGTACGTGTATGTTTTTAACGTACGGACAAGTTAATTTCTTTGCTTGCCCATTGTATGCTGATTTATGTATAAATATAGAGCGATGATTTAAGTACATATGTACATAAATAAATCTTTGTTTATTAATATTATGCATTACGCTTCTCCGGAAATATATTTTTTGATTGACTTGTGCAGATTAAACTCCGAAAGCTACAAAGTAAATATGGCTATATACCATGTATAGATTTTGAACGGATGTTTGCAATGCAGAGATGAAAGAACGATTGCCGGCCACGACAAATTTATGTAAATATGTACATATGTGCAGAGTGTCATATATTTAAAGATTTGACTAAAGACCAGTACACAGGTCAGCGAGACCTCGGGGGCTCCGGGAAGAGTGTTTGACCAGATCTGGTCAAATATATTTTTTATCTCCTCACAAAGTAATGAAAAGTAGAATTAATAAATTATAATTCATTAGATATAACTTTTTTTCATTTAACTTTTCAAGACAGCTTGCGCCATTTAATGTGTACCTTAAAGTCCCAGTTCTCAGATAAGCTAGATTTTCTGTCGGCGAAATCAGTGATGATATTCGTAAGGGAAAGGTAAGAAATAATCCCTGTCTTTTGTGCAGCCACTAACCACGCACTATAATATACATACATATGTAGATTTGCCAGTTCTTACAGTTCTCCAGAGATCAAACAAATTTCTTTGAGCCCTGGCGCTGCGTTGATACCACGGCCGAAGCGTCGAAGCGCACCCAATCGAATTTAAAGGGGTTGTACGATAATTATATACTTACATTCATTACAGTTCCAGAATCAAAAACTGCATCATTAATATCATTTGTATCACTTTGTAAATCACTTTCCTCCTCAAATGTGTCAATACTGGGATATTCCGCATGATTAGGTGTCTCTATAATCAAATCGATTTCTTCTGTTTGAATATCCTCTTTTGAAGTCGACAATGGTGTTTTTAAAATGTTTTCATTTAACTGAGATTTCTGTCGTAAAAGCGAGCCGAATTTTTCAAAAAACCCATCGTCTCCATCCTGTAACCTGTGAAATATAAATTGAAATATACTTGTAATCGCAAGTGACACTAATTTGTTCTCTATGATTCCTATAAAATAAGTTCTAAATTAAATATTACAGTTTTATGTTTTATGAGTAAGACTACGGTTCCCTGGACGTACGGAAAGACTTTAACACTGCTCGCTGGCAAAACGGTGCTGAGTTCCATAGAGAAGTCTTGACTACCTAGCTATTTGGTTAGTATAATCTGAAGTTACCTCTCAGACAGGGTACTCTTGTACGATACGGACGAGAATTCGAAGCGGTACACAGTCACAGCAGGTGTTCCACTGGGGTTGCCCTTCGCCCGCTTTTATTTAACATCATGTATGTAAAAGTTCTCGGCTCAGCCATCCACCTGGTGGCAAGCGTGCAGGTTTCTGAAACTGTCCTGATATCCATCAGGAGAAATGAGAGAAAACTGAGCACTGCGAGAAATGAAGGCGGTATGTAACAGAAAGAAGAAAGGACAAGGCGCAAAGGGCGCCCATAAAGGAAGAACGCGGTCTGAATGGATGGGACACCTTGCAGAAAGGCCAGTTTTGGACAGCCATGAAGATGGGACATATGAACTCCTATATCACACAATTCGTCACGGGGCATGCATGTTTTAGGGATAACCTATACAGCTTTAAGCACAAAAAACACCCTGCATGTACGGAGTGCGACGGACAGGAAGAAAACGAGGACCATTTTCACAAGCTAGAACCAAGTCAAGAAAAACCAAAGCGCTAAAAAATAACAATGCAAACCAATCGCATTAATTCTTGTGTCTTGCACGCATACCGGATCCCACTTGTAGGAACTCTATATAAAATAGAGTGTTCTCTATCGGTGCTAAGCACCGAGCATCAGCCATTGAGAAAAAGTTAACAAGTTTCATTTTCTGTTTATGTTAGGTTTTTGTTGTTGCTTGTATGTTTCTTTTACAGAAAAGCGTAGAAGAAGAAGAAGAGAAAAAGATGGGCCGCTAACTTGAGCATATGTTTGTAATTGCAATTGCATACATATGTATGTACATATATTTAAAATTTCTACAATTTTAGTTTCCATATTCACTTCATTTCATTCCAAAATTAAAGTAATGCAAACTACCTATTTTAAATATTTCAAATAATAACACAATATCGCGCGCAACATACACAAAGACACCCGGCTTAACAAGTGCCTCGGCAAACATACATACATACATACATATGTAAAAGAAAGCAAGGGAGCTCTGGTAAGAGCGGCACTACTACGCTCAGCTCAGCTCAGATAAGTTTTGTTTGATCTTTCTCTATTTTCTTAGCATTCCTAATCTACAAATTCTAACGGAATGTGATAATATCCCATTGTTGCTAAAATAAATATTTTTCTACATACAAAGTCAAGTAGAAATGAGTAAACGTAAACACTCCACTGACCGATATACAAACATACATATGTATGTGTACATACATATGTATGGGTGAGTCACATTGTAATTTCTTTATATTTTAAGCTATAATAAATGTGAAAATACGTGTGTTTGTACATATGTATGTGTATGTGTATGTATGTGGCGTAAGATCGGTACAGAACTGATCCCAATAACTATCATAGTTATACATGTGTACATATTTACACAATGTCTCCATAATGGGCACTAGTAAATTTACATACTCTATGTACATACGTTTTATAGTTTACATTTGTACACTAAACTTACTGATGCTCGTGCTCTGTTGGTGGGTTCATTTTGAGCTCGTGCAATTTAACGAAAAAACCTTTCCACATTTGTTCCTCGTCCATTGTTATGTTTTTAAGTCACAGAGGAACAACAGCTAAGAATGAAAGACGAGTATGCACTAACGTTGAAGACTAACTGGTACAAAAACTGTGATGATTCAAAACTGAGCTGCTCTCAGCTTCAGATATGTACATATGTACATACATACATACATATGGACATATAGTAAGTATTTCTATTTTTCGTTTAAACTCACAAGTTCCACTATGAACTTACTCATACTTAAAAACATGTGAATAAATATGTGTGTATGCATATGTTCATACAATCGAGTACACCAGTCAAGCAACGGATCTCATATCGTAGTCAGAAACAAATGTAAGATATCTGTACATACAAAAATGTATGTACATACATATGTTTGTATTCATGATGTAAGTAGCATTTAAAATAATGATTAATCCTTTCGGGGGATTTATTTTTGTTGAAGTATGATACGTTTGTATAATCAATACAAACAAATGAACGTTTTCTTATACTATTGTGTTTTACAGTTCCAGGTGCCGAAACATGTTTAATGAGGGGGACCATCCCGACGGATGGGATATACATACATATGTACATATGTACATACAATATGTAAATACATACATATGTACTTAAGAACGTCCGTCTTTGCACTCGGCTTTAGACAATTATGTTATTATTTGTTATCACGGAATATACATATGTACATACATAGATACATACAAATGTACGTGATCTGAAACTACTTTTAATAATTTTAATTATAATTTTCAATCATTTTTTTTTTAGTGTTTTTGTATCCATAAATCTATTAAGTCTATGTAAAGAACAATCAAAATTATATTTAAGACTTACATTTTCAGTTTTCGCTTCGTGTTGTGCATACATTTGTATATATGTAAGTATGTACATACATATGTACATAAAGTGTGCAGACTAAAGTATAGTGGTATAGTATGGTGTTTATGTAGGTGAGAGAAAAAGGGAAGCGTCGAGTGTGTATAAAGTTTATAAATACTTATGTACATATCTAATCAGCTACGATTGTTTCCGTTTCAAATTCAATAGTAGCCGCCAAGGCAATTTAAATGCCATTTGGGTTTTGTTCATGGTTCAAAATATAAAACGAGAAGGAACATTGTGATACGCGTTTGTACGAGTCACAACGTTAACAACCAACCGGTACTCAGTCAGTATATTTTATGTACATAAAAACATGCGTGTGAATGTAACCTTATGTTTTTGAATTACAATTTTTTCTAATATGTGCTGCACGATTCAGGGTGTACGAGCGAGAGAGATTGAGTTGGAATATGAAGAGCTACTGAAAGGGGTTTCCCAATTCTGGCTATAATAATGTTCCAACCTGTTCCTGTTTCGGGGATCTAATTCAAATGGCCATTCTTTACGGTACTTCGTTTTTAGTTCTGCCCGAAATTCTGAAATATACTTGTATCATTGTGATATCACAGCAAAATTTGGTTGCTCTGGTAGTCTGTGATAGCAATTCTTGCTTTTTTTGTACCCCTAACTAATATTATCCTAAAAATTGTGATCTGATATATATAAATAAATATTTGCATATGCACCCGTAGTAAAACACAAATTGTATCACAAATTGGTCATCCGGAAAAAAGGAACGATCGGGAAGCGGCTCTGGTTTAATTTAATCTTTTTTAATGAAGGGAGAGATAAAAGATAAAAGAATCTGTCCCACAGAGGCTGACTGGGTTATTAACAAATCATATAGAAAGAAGAAGCTGAGGCACAGAACATCATCTGTCGGTCGGCAATCCCAAAAATACCCCAAACTGTTTTAAATCGAGTTTATCAAATAAAATGAGTACCATTATCGTATCGTATGGAGATGGCTGTCAATCGAATAGAATGTATCGATAAAAATGCACATCTGTGCATATATGTAGGCAATCTTACCGGTGATTTTTAGACTACGTGTCTAAATAGAAAATGTGTGGTTGATCGGTTTTAAGTTTTAAATTTTGTCTGGTTCGCATTAAGATATGAATCGAACGCCCAAAATGTTAAACAGCAAGGTTGCTGGGTACAGCAGCCTCATCACGTTTTCAATTTTATTGATTGCCTGGCTAGCTGGATTTTCTTCACGCCTCTTTGCTGTCATACGATTTGAATCAATTATCCACGAGTTTGATCCCTGGTTTAATTATCGAGCCACGGCGTACATGGTGCAGCATGGATGGTACAAGTTCCTGAATTGGTTTGATGAACGAGCTTGGTATCCATTGGGACGTATCGTTGGTGGAACCGTATATCCAGGATTAATGATAACATCTGGAGGAATTCATTACCTTCTCCACGTACTCAACATTCCTGTCCATATCCGTGACATTTGCGTATTTTTGGCACCTGTTTTCAGTGGCCTAACATCGATATCCACATATTTATTGACAAAGGAGCTATGGTCGTCTGGAGCTGGATTGTTCGCTGCAAGTTTTATAGCAATTGTGCCCGGCTACATTAGCCGATCAGTGGCTGGATCGTATGATAACGAGGGAATAGCCATATTTGCGCTTCAGTTCACATATTTCCTATGGGTACGCTCAGTGAAAACAGGATCAGTGTTCTGGTCGGCAGGAGCTGCCATTTCATACTTTTACATGGTTTCTGCTTGGGGTGGATATGTATTCATCATCAACCTAATTCCCCTGCATGTGTTTGTACTACTGATAATGGGAAGATACTCGCCGCGTCTGTTAACGAGCTACAGCACATTCTACATCCTTGGACTTCTATTTTCCATGCAAATACCCTTTGTTGGATTCCAGCCAATACGCACCAGTGAACACATGGCTGCACTTGGCGTATTCGTCCTTCTCATGGGTGTGGCTACGTTGCGCCACCTGCAGTCTGTGTTATCGCGACACGAATTTAGAAAGCTTTTTTTCGTCGGCGCATTGCTTGTTGGTGCAACTGTATTTATCGCAGTAGTTCTACTAACAGTCTTTGGCGTTGTTGCACCATGGAGTGGACGATTTTACTCACTTTGGGACACTGGCTATGCGAAGATTCATATTCCCATAATTGCGTCTGTATCGGAACATCAGCCAACCACTTGGTTCTCATTTTTCTTCGATCTGCACATTCTTATATGCGCTTTTCCCGTTGGTGTCTGGTATTGCATCAAACAAATTAACGATGAGCGAGTTTTTGTTGTGCTTTATGCCATAAGTGCCGTATATTTCGCCGGAGTAATGGTGCGCCTAATGTTGACCCTTACACCTGTGGTATGCATGCTTGCTGGGGTGGCCTTCTCCGGATTGTTGGACGTCTTCCTGCAAGAAGATTCTTCAAAGCGTATGGGCAGTGCCATGAGCACCATTCCGGAAACCGAGGACCAAGAAGACTCTGTAGAAAAGAAAACGTTATATGATAAGGTAAATAAATGTTATAAATATATGGTTAATATGCCCTTTATAATAGGCCCTTTCTCATCCAAATATTTCGTATTACTAATAACTAAATCTTGCATATTAAAATTATTCAAACTATCACTTTCAGGCTGGAAAATTAAAGCACCGAACTAAACCCGACTCACCGCAGGATAATGGAATAAGTTCAAATTTAAAGAGTATTGTAATTTTGGCAGTTTTAATGCTGTTAATGATGTTTGCTGTGCACTGCACCTGGGTAACGAGCAATGCGTACTCCAGCCCGTCCATTGTTCTTGCTTTTCACAACAGTCAAGATGGGTAAGTAATATGATGTTTAAGTATTTCTGGCCATTGCAGATGCAAGGCTCCTTTATTGGTACAGTCTGATATTAATACTAACATTTACTTTTTAAACTTGTACCATTTTTTTTCAGATCTCGGAATATCTTGGATGATTTTCGTGAGGCATACTACTGGCTCTCCCAAAATACGGCTGATGATGCAAGAATAATGTCGTGGTGGGATTATGGCTATCAGATAGCGGGAATGGCAAACAGAACAACTTTAGTGGACAACAATACATGGAATAACAGTCACATAGCGCTAGTCGGAAAGGCAATGTCGTCTACTGAAGAGAAGTCCTATGAAATCATGACATCTCTGGATGTGGATTACGTTCTTGTAATATTTGGTGGCGTCATTGGCTACTCTGGTGATGACATAAACAAGTTCCTTTGGATGGTTAGAATTGCCGAGGGAGAACACCCCAAAGACATTAAAGAAAGCGATTACTTCACGGACAGAGGTGAATTTAGGGTTGACGCTGAAGGCGCTCCAGCCTTGCTAAACTGCCTTATGTACAAGCTGAGCTACTACAGATTTGGAGAGCTAAAACTCGACTATAGGTGAGTATCGACAATTCCCATAGTTAAGAATTAGAATTTGTCCACTAAAGCATATCCCCCGATCATATGGCGTACTCACTTGCTTACCTTTAGTCCGTAATGCATATATTTAAATGTATTTTTTATTTACAGAGGACCATCTGGATATGACCGAACTCGGAATGCAGTGATCGGAAATAAAGACTTCGATTTGACTTATCTCGAAGAAGCGTATACTACAGAGCACTGGTTGGTGCGTATATACAGGGTTAAGAAACCATTCGAGTTCAATAGACCTTCTCTGAAGGGCAACGAAAGAGTTTTCCCCCCAACAAACTTTATATCTAGAAAGGTACTGTACTCACTATGCACAGCAAGCAATATAATAATGAATATTCCATTTTCCAGAACTCAAAACGTCGCAAGGGCTACATTCGCAACAGGCCGGTTGTCGTTAAAGGGAAAAGAACTTTGAAATAAACTCTAAATATAATTGAAAGAATATATCGCCCGTCTATGTTTTGTTAATGTCACATGCTGAATGTGGCTATTCCTTGCTACCCAAAATGTTACTTCAAAACATAAAGTAATATATTGTTAACATCCCATTCTAAAAGAATTCACGCACTTAAAAACAAAATTATCATAAATTGTCCAGTAAGTTGGTACGTTGTTTAGTACAACAGCGCTAGTTTCTATTCGACTTTATTCAGTAATGAAATTAGGTTCGTAAATAAAACAAACAATGCCAGAATGTATTATTTCATCAAAGAAATGTTTCAACTAGAGATGGGCATGGACAATTTTGTAGTGAAATACTTCTCATAGGCTGTAGGCCTAGCAACTCAAATCAATTCGAAACGTAATGGTCTGTAAGGGCTTCAAGCTTTTTGGGTATGCGAATTCATTCGCACAGGCTAGGTTTGTAGGGTTGCTCGACTAAAAGTCGATGGCAATCAGAGGCAGATCTGCCCAGTTTTGATCGAATTTATCTGGAACATCTGCTGCACTCCTAGAATGGCCGAGTCGAAATACTAATGGTTTGTCTACAATTTCGCAATGGTTGAAAATGGATCTATCGTCGAATTATTCAGCAGTTTGTAGAGCATCGTATTGGGGGAAAAAGCGTCTCAGTTTCGAAGTTTGTACAGAGCATTGCGAATAAATACGAACTATGGGAAACCATGCGTGGTCCACTCAGTGCCAACAGACCTATAGCCCACAGCACGGTGAAGGCAGTACGTGCAGAGCTTATTAAAATGTATGTACATATATCGAAGAAACAGTTTTAAAGGTCAATGGCGTCAAGTAGCGATTGTAATCATTAGGTGGAGCACACATTGGAAAGCTTTATGTGCACCACAAGTACAAATACATGCCACTCCCATATCTTTAGCGCAGCTAAGTGCCAGAAAAAACCCGAACTTCAGGTTCCTTAGCTTCGTGTTGTTTTCATTAAAATTTATTTTCTATTTAGGAATGTATTCTGTAAACAGTTGTATAAAAACGTTTTATATTTCTATTTTACTGTTTTATCTACTTATGGTTAATCTATTCTATGTCCCTTAGTAGCTATTGCCAAAAAGTTTAGTTGCTATTTTCAGCACTTCTGTTGAGATCTTTCCGCAGCTGGATTCATTTACCGATTTTCGATATAAAGCCCCTCGTAGAGGCATTAAAAAATTGGTATTTGCATTTGATCCAAGCTGATAACTTTCCATGGCCTCGTAAATAATTTTGAAAAGTGGTTGCCTGTCGGCATGAAAATATCCCCGATTACCGTGTATTAATTTAACGCTAGAGTCTGTCATGTTGCATATGCTCATATACATGCAGTGATCTGGCCGATAGTTATATTCACAGGGCATTACGAAAAGTTTGTCAGGATAATAATAAAAAAGTATATTTATAATGTCTTGATCGCCCCATATAATACGCAGCTTGTACTCTTCATGTATAGATAAGATATGTTTTTCCCAATTAAACTCTCGCATTCGTGTCAGATTCATTAACATGACGCCGGAGTTGACACCGAGGCGGCCATAGAATGGATGACGTGCAAATCGGTTGTACCATCCTATGTTTTCATTCTCGTGTTCGGGCGTCAACGCTGCAATTTGACTGTCATTAAACTTTTTAAAAAAGCTCCATATGTCTGATATTGGTGACAAAAACAATATATCCGTGTCAACATATAGCAATGAGTCCACATCAGTCAACAAAGACTAGAAAATGAGATCAATAATAGGTTAGAAATAAAGAGTCAATTTGGATATTGTATTCTACGCATTCTATGAACTGGGACTTACCGGTAAAAATAGACGCTGGGCGGCACAGGGCTTGAACAGATTCTTCCATTCAATCTCATTTTGACTGGGAAAGTTCAAGGGTAAAATGTCAAAATCAAATAACGCTGGTAGAATACTTTTCCAGTCTGTTAACTTTTCCCTTAACTCATCATCTTTTTCTTTCTCAGTAAAAATCAAAAATTTAAGATACTCTTGTTCATAATTAAAAAGGATTGCCGATTTGATCATAACAAGCGTCTCTTGTACTCGTTGGCCACAACAGACTACTACGATATAGAAAGGTGTCCTTGCAGGTTGCCTGTTTAATAAAAGAGGTAATAAATGTACAGGAGATTATTTTACGCCAATAATTTTCAAATGTTTAAAGAAAACGAATCGTTAATTAATTACTAAAGAAGCTATCAATGATCCAAAAACGGTCCTTATATGATTTATAAACAACCTCGTTGCTCTACCTATTTTCTAAGTTTCTAAACTATATAGAAGTAAATTTAAACACAAGATTTTTTTTACATACACATTGTTGCGATTCAATGACATTCCTTTATGATCACATGAAGGCCGCTGATGAACGAAATATATTAGGATCCCTATTCCAATTAGGCACAAGAAACACATATGAAGGTGGAGCTGTAATACTAAACCATCTAGCATTCAATCCGTTTCAATAACAATGCACTACTCATTAAAGTATGCATATAATTTCTTTGCCAGTAATTTTGGCATACAATTGTATTTACCATGTTAGGAATTGTTATAAGATATACATGTACAGAAATGAATTCACACGGCTTCCATTCAGTATACTAGAAATATAGAACTTCCACATTAATAATGAATAAAATAAAAGTTTTAAGCTGTTTGTTTATAATATGCACAGTGGATTAGTGATGCAAAATATAGCTTGCGAAAAATCGATTGTACCATCGATACAATCGATGGTTGTAAAACAGACGAACATACATAGGTTGTTTCCATACAGTATATATGTAGATGTTCCAGTTCATAAAAGCGGAACGTCGCAATTCACTCAGTTCAGTTCTCTCTAAATTGATGTGTTCGTGTAAGACACAAGAATAAATGTGACTGTATTGATTGTTATTTTTTATTTCTTGAGCCTGGTTTTGTACGAACGTACTTATGTGTTGCTTGGTTGATTTGCTGAACTGCGTTAAAAAGAAAATTCTCAAATTCTGGAAAAATTCCTCAAAAGTTATCAAGGTTGAATTTGAAAATTAAATATTTTAATTTTTGAGCCTGCATTATTGCATTATTTATTGCTACATTAGCTATTAGCAGCTCATTGGCAGAGTTCAATACCAGATGTAAGATACATATGTTAGGTGATAAAAGAGGCACCAGCTCTGGGAAAAACTGAAAAAAGTTTGCTGTTTTCTTTATGGAAGTCCGAATAAACGAAATTTAGTACCAAAATAAATGCGTTTGCTTTAGCTCGTTAATTTAAATATCGACCGACCAAAAGCGGCCGACAAAACTAGAAACTGCAAAATTTTCGAATGAATCGAGTTGAATTTTGTTCATCCTCTTGTGAAGTGGTCGAACATGGATACCCACAATTTTTGACTCTGGTCTTTTTTCCCCTCTCAATATTTGGTCACACTGATAACGATAATTCACAGTCGCACGTGGTTGGAAAAATAGTAAACATGCTACGAAAACAAGCCAGACAAAGAAGGGAATATTTATATTCAAAAGCGCTTAGCGAACGTGTTAAATCCAAAAAGAAGACTCAGGAGAGTATCGTTCAAAGTTTAGACCAAAACAAAACGGTAAACTCGTCGATTATAAAAAAAGGCATAGATGTATACAGCTCTCTAAAGTACGATGATAAAGGTATGTACTTACATATAGTGAAAACTAATTTAGATATGATATGTACGCCGGCTGTTATACTCTTTAATAAGAATGTTGTATTCCAAACATACATACATATGTATGTACATATGCTCGGATATTGATCAGCGCCAACATGTATGTGCATATGTATGTATGTATGTATGTATGTAGATAGCCTACTGCTCAATGATCATATGAATGCAAATAAATACATACATATGTACATATGTAGGTAAATATATTTATTTGTTTTGGCTGATCTTCGAGGTTTTTTGCTACATTTAAATTCCATAAGCACGAGTATTAACCCTAATAACCGTTTAATATTATACTGTATTACATTAATTTTAGAAATGAATTTGAGTTTCTTATTAAAATTACATTTATATTTTTTCAGGAATTGAAATCCGCTCTGCAAATGATGAATACGATCACGCTGGTGACCAAGATCCAAAAATAATGTTGACGACATCACATAACCCCTCATCGAGACTAAAAATGTTTATGAAAGAACTTCGTCTGATTTTTCCAAATGCTCAACAAATGAACAGGGGCAAATATCAGTTGACAACGCTTATGCACGCTTGTCGTGCAAATAATGTAACTGATTTTATGATTGTACATGAGCATCGGGGCATACCAGACAGTCTAGTGGTTTGTCATCTTCCATATGGTCCAACCTCATTTTTTAACATATCAGATGTAATAATGCGTCATGATATCCCAGATATAGGACATATGAGTGAGCAGAAGCCTCATTTGATTTTTAATAATTTCCAAAGTCCTATTGGGTTGAGAATTGTACAAGTACTAAAGCACCTATTTCCCGTACCGAAAGAAAAATCCCAACGAGTGATATCCTTCTTAAACCATAATGATTCCATTATATTTAGACATCATCAGTACAAATATATAAATAGAGAATTGAGTCTCAGCGAAGTAGGTCCAAGATTTGTTCTCAAGTTATATCAAATTAAACTCGGAACACTGGAAAATATAAAGGCTGCTGACACGGAATGGGTTAATCGCCCATACTTAAACACTTCAAATAAAAAAAATTGGATTTCAAATGAGTCTGGCTTAAAAAACTAAGGTACAAATAAAAGTTTTACTATTTAATGCATAAATTACTAATATATGAAGTTTGTAATGGATAGAAGTAAGTTATGGCTGCCCTCCACCACATTAAATCCCTACATTGTTTTTATTCCGAATTTAGGTTGAGGGATCCACTGCCACTTCCTTTTCTCGGTATTACTTTTTCAGGATATTTCGAAGATAAGTTGCTTGAAAAATGTGTACCTCCAGTGTCGTTCCAATAATTTGTACTGATCTACGGTTTAGCATGGTCCTGGTATATGCAGATATGAATGAGGCGTTAAATCGGCTTTAATAAAAGCGTATAATTGCTACGGTGTTTGTAATCTTCTCGGTCTGACCTGGAAGGTGTTACTTTCTTTACGGCGCTAGAGAAGTATGTTAAGTCTGTCTCCTTTTGTTTTGGTAGGGCTCCAATAAATCCAATAAAACTATTCAACCCGATTCTTACTTATAAAACCAATTAATATTTTCTGGTAAATTTGGGGCTTTGAAAGTGTTCAATGAGATTTTCAAAATTCATTTGCGGGTGCAATTCCCCACCCGCTCCAGCAGCCTTTTAATGACAGCTAATTTTCTCTCTCGTTTGAACATTCTGGCCTCTGGCGGAGAAGAGCGAGCTTAAACGGCGTTTAATTTTGGCGTTCGCCAAAAATCAATTCAAATCAATATGTACATACTATGTACATATATATCTATGCATGTGCATACATACATACATACATACATATATACTCACTGAGTTACGGATAAAAAATTAGGGACGCGTTTACAGGGGACTCACAGCGTTCCTCTTCGTCTTAAATATTTTCTTTAGGGGTATTGCTTATTTTTACATCTGGTTGTTTTGAATTCATTTAACAAACTATATATAAAAATTTAAAAATCTCGGCTAACCCGTACATATTTATGTACATATATTTTTAACGCTTATAAATAAGCCCAGGAATTTCCTAGAATTCCAGGAATGTCCCGTGCGGCAGAGTTTACCACCATATCGTGTATATATGTATGTAGCTTTATACCTATCTAGTCTACGTCTTCTGGACCTACACTTATTGCAACACAAGCCCATTCTCGGGATTATGGACGCCCAAATTATTTTACGGCAAATCGAAATTACAGTTCCTTACAGTTACTTGTTCTTTCGGGCCTATACGCTTTCGTTTAGAAAATGTTGGATACATTATGTGCCTAAGTACGTCCATTTTTTATTTCCTTATTTTATTTTCCTTCTCTTCTCTATTTATATTGTTTATATTAATATCCGAGCCTATACATATCAGCTCATTTTTAATAAATACACATGCAAATGCATGTTGCACGTTTTTGAATGCAATTTCCATTGCAACTGGGCAGCTGCAAAATCAACTATACCACCATTTATAAGGCTAATCAAAAAGTACGTACAAGTTGAAGAATATTTTGCCCTTTTTACCACTTGCACTGCGTACGACTGTTTCCAATTCACATCAGAGAAATTCCCTTATGTAAGCATACATACATACATACATACATATGTACATATGTCTTTGATGGTAAATTAAATTATTTAAGGTAATATACATATTTGATTTAAGCTACTAACGCTAATGTGGAAGTTGAAAATGAAATGTTCAAATGAATTCTCAAATTTAATTTGATAATTTGCCAGCTGTTTGATGAACGTAATGTGTGGCAAGGAAGCCAATTAATAAGTATAGGAATATTGCTGATCAGCAGGTATAAAAACACAAAACTGCATATAAACATACATACATATGTATGTATGCATGTAGAAATGTATGTATGTACATAGATACTTTAAAATGTGCGTACATTTGTATTAATGCTACATCGTTAAAAATCCATTCAGCTCGTTTCAATAATACAATACAACGCCCTACATACATATGTACATATGTGTGCATACATATGAATGTACATACATATACACACAAAAATATGTGTGCCTTTTTCACCTTTAGATCGCCCTTTTCTAACACCTTTTCTGCGGCTCGATTCCAAGACAGGGCTGCCGCTGCGTTGTCGGCAAGTAAAAAGCGAACAAATGAACGCCGAACGATTATTTAAGGCCAATATCTCTAATTACGGTTCTGACACATAACACAGCAGTTTCCTTTTTAAATTTATGGGTTTCATTATTTAATGTAAACTTAAACTTAAGGCATTGTTCCGCTTTGTACGACAGGTGGTACACACTAACGTACATATGTTTGTATGTATGTACATACATATGTATGTACTAATGTGCATACCTAATCGGATCTACGAAGGGTCTTGCACATTCTAGTTAATTAGGATATAGAAATATTAAAAAAACAATAATGTTATTTTGAAGTTGCACAAATTAAATAAAAAAACAAATATGATCCTCATGCGTGGATCTTGTTTATAATTCTTAGCCCGACAATGCACCGAACTTCAAATTGTTGTTGCGTTTAAAAAGAATTGTTCTTGCAGTAAAGTTGAAATATTGATTTCGTCATTAATGTTTGGGTTTTCATGCTTTCTGTTTACTTATATTGGTTGCCGTTGTGGTTGTTTGTAGCAAACAATGGATAATTGTAACAACTGTTAACCGTATACCGAAGCAAATTGCATTAAAGCGTACATTTATGTTTGTCGGAAGTCCTGTTTATTTCGCATTTACAGCCAAATGTCAAACCTACTGGGTGGGAATTTAGCACAACATAACAAAACGCGGCGAATACAAAAAGATTTATTATTCCGGGTTAAATACCTTGACCATCCCCCCCGCTTACAAATTCCTCATAATGCGTTGTAATTGCATAGCATGAAATTTGTTGTGATTGTGTCTGTGATTACATTATATAATTGAGCAAACCTCAGCGGCAATAATTTTATTAAAAATGTTGTTCTTTGGGAAACAAGAATTTATGTGTGGCATTTGTTACGCCTTCCGATTGGATACGCAAATTCAAAATGTTGTAAATGATTCTTAAATAAATTTAAATACGATTCACGCCTAAACGGAATAGCGTGTAAGTAAAAAATGTCCTGCAACCAGAACTAATGGGATTACAAATTTGGTGGTTACATTTCTAAAATTGTAGCTACATAAATATAAAGTCGGCAATATCCATGGGCTATCCTTTCTAAATCGGAGCGTGCATTGAATTTCTGCCTTCGTTTGGGTTTGTTTGACTTTTGGAACGAACAAAAATTCCAAACTGACAAAGTTAGTTTAAAATCCTCGCACCATACGGAATTATGTGTTGAATGAGTGAACATGAGTGAGTTTTTTTCCCATAGATGGATGTACATTTGTATAACATCTATTGCACGGAATAGTAATATTAATACATCTGCATGCACTACTTTTCTACTCTGTCCCTTTTCTCATGCTGAGATGCAGACTTTCAAAATGATTACATCGGAATCCAATTTTGATTGATATGTATCTCCGGATAACTGAAAATGTACTGCATCTAGAGTTAGTGTTTTTTGTGGATTTCTGTCAACAGGCATCAGTGAATTCGAAGCTAAAGCGCCAGTCGGTGCCTATTAATCTAAAAACGATGTTAACTAACTTTGTTGCCTTTAGTTGGATGACGGATTGACACAAATAGCTTCACAAAAATGGCGCGACGTGTCTATCAGCAGGCGCTATGATTGTGTTGCTGAAAAAGTATTCCAAAAGCGCGCAGTTTACAAAAGAGGCAATGTTGGATGGTCGGCAAAATCATGCGATTGCCTTTCAGCTTGCTAAATTAATAACTTCTGAAGGATTCAATATATCTTCATTAAATAAACTGCATTTGAGAGCATAGTTAGTCTGTGAAAGCTCATGGTGCTACTATGGTGCTAAAAACTTTACAATAACTAGTAGAACACTGAACTTTGACTCTGGTTCAAGTTGGTCTGTTTGCGGTGCATAAAAGTCTTAAGTTTACACTCTTAACGTTCATTTTGCTTGGATCAATAAAGAATGATTAGTTTCCATCATCATAATAATTTTTGATTATAACTTTGCCCCTAATATACATTTAAAAACGATTGAAAAATTGTTTTTTATTGAAAACTTATTAAAATTTTTTTTTTATAAATTTCCACATCTTATTGAATAGCTAATAAACTTAGCATTTATGTTGAAAAACTATTAACGATTTACTATTTTTTTGAGATCTTAATGAATAGCTAATAAGCTTGGCATTTATGTGGAATAACTATTAACGATTTACTATTGTTTTGAGATCTTACATCAATTTGGATGAATTATATGTATTAATAAGCTTATGGACCTATTTTGTTGGCTGTTTTTCAAAAATACAGCCCGCTATTATTTGTATGTGCTCTTTGAATATTCCTCTTTCTAAGGTAAAAAGCACATTTGAGCCGTTGGCTTCTAGAACCATTTTGTTTGTGCAAAAAAAAAAACAAACAGCGCGGCGGTGACATGAAAATTAAAAATAGATTAAAACATAGTCGCAGACCTACTTAATATGCAACTACAATTGGGAACCAGCAAATCGTTCAAACTATTTTTTAGTTTGGCAACAAGTCTGAAATACCCCGGTCTACTAAAGATTTAAGACTTAATTAGAGTACCATCATAGTGACTTTAATGCGTAAAACAACACCACCTTATAAAAAAAACTCTTTTGAAAAATACTAAATAACTTAAAAGAAGACTTTCTATTTATTAAGATTGCTACTTATTTATTTATTACCTACTATACGTTACAAAGTATTGATACAACAGACGAGAAAAATAGATGTAAAACATATGTACATATGTCCATACATATTTAAGTATGTAAATTTTGAAAAGATATAAAAAAAGCCACTTAAATATTATTATTTTCAGAAAATAAATCTACTCAATCGTTTTCAGTCAGCTTCTAGAATGATTACGCTTCTGATATTTCAGTCACCAGCTGTTTATAAAATCGGCCATTGTTGCCGATTTAATTTGCAAAAAGGGGAGACAAAAAAAATATTCACCCACCGATACAATCAGCCAATAGCAGAGAGCTTCTGCAAATAATAAATGCGATGTTAAGTGAAATGATGGCAGTACATATGTATGTATGTACATATGCCAGAGCTTTCGTTACAAATGAATGTACATCAACACATACATATGTATGTGCATATCTACATACATATGTATATTTATATAAATATACAATTATGTACCCTGAGTTAAGATAAAATCATAAATAAATATTATCTGTGTTTATACACGAATATATGTAAATTGATGTATTGTAGTTAATACATTCAAATATTTTAATAATAATATTTACATAGACATCCATAAATATGTATGTACATAAATACACACATATTTCCTTTTTTGGAATTATTTTTTGAGCCCTCTGATAGATTGCGCACCCACTGATGAAAAATATACACGTACTTGTGCAGATATGTACGTATGTATGTACATTTGTATGTACGTATGATACGTTACATTGTTGAAATCGTCTAAGCTCCGCCCAAACAAATGCATTTCTACAATAGCCAATCCAATTCGAGGTTTTTGTGTATAGACAAATAAGAAGAGCTACCATCATACCATCCCGCTTTAAGAGCTCGTTGTGCTTTCTCGCTCTCGCGTCGGTCGTCTCGTCAACTAGCCGTCGCTCTCCGTGCTGCTGCCTGCCTTCGTTGTTAACCCCACTTAGACTTGATGATGAAGATGATCACCTAATTATCGCTATGAAAAGGCAAATTATCAATAAATGAATTTCTGTTGGTGTGCTGTGCTCAATGATATACGAAATTAAAAACTTTTTGCTACACTAGTTTTTTGTTTTGGATCTTTAGTACACATAAACATGTACATATGTATGTACATATGTACCTACATTAACCACCGTTAATTGGGACTATGTTTCGAATACGAAAAGTATACATATTAGTATTTAATTTACTTTGGCACTTACAAAATCGATGGGGGACCGAGCATACTCACGCTCGACAAATGCAGTGGCAGTACGATTTAGGTTTTAACGTTCTGTAGAATAATGACTGCGTCCAAAAGCAGGCAAATCAACTAACAAGATTATGAAAACGTAAAATCAGTAAATCGGTAAAGTGGTTGTAATTTTCTTTTTCAACACCTCTCTCGCATTGGGCTGTTAGCCAGAGCCAGCTGCCTCTGCCAGGGCGGTTGGTTGCTCTTTTGTCGAGTCGAGTGTATATCCGTAGCTTAAGCTAAGCTACAACCTACGACACTCCCCGTAACTGAGGCAGAGCCCCTGCCCCATGGCCACAGCCTGCTCTGGCGTAGTGTGGTCTGGTCAGACTGGTTTATTCGTTTAGTAAATCTCAAACTCTTTGCTTTGGCTCTCTTCTTTGAAGTTTCGCCGTTTTGGAGGGATGATGCATGTTCGCATCGCGGTGATTGGGAGAGAGCACGGGGGCAATGATGTGAGTGATTATATTTTGATTGCATTGCTCACTGTGGTTGGTTGTACGGCATTGCTCACTTAGTACAATAACCGGCGCGTCGTCTGCTAGTCTGCTGAAACAGTAATTTTTTGTATGCCGTGTTCTTCGTTTGTTGTCGTTTGTTTTGTTCCCTCTCTATCGCTATCTTCGCTTCAAGTTCGCTACCACCGCCGCTCACGTATTCGTATTCAGCTTTAGATGGTAATTTGCCAGACCAGACCAGACCAGGGAAACCTCAGTGAGAGTGCTTTTACATTCAGTGTTGTCGCTGCTGAAGCTTATAACAAGCGTAGTTCTTGTGGAGATTTTATTGCCGTCAGTTCGCGATCTTGTTTTGCCGTCGCTATTGACCTCACCTCACCATGTCAAGTACAATTTTAATAGGATACTTTTTCCTGCAACGGATAAAACATTTGTTCGCCTCTCGTGTTTTTAAATAACTTCGCTTTTCGAAATGAACTAAAGCGGTGAGAACCCTAAGCGGTTGCACATCAATTATAAAACACAAACATCCAAAAAAACCAAACAGATAATAAATGAGTCGAAGAAAAGAACACACAACATAATGCAGTGCTCTAATAGTGCATGACAAAAATAATGTTACTTATTTTGTCTATTGTTTAATAATATGAGGACTTTGCCATTTTATAAACTCACTGTTTGGAAATATTTAGTGTCAACACAGTTCCGTGTTGAATCACTCGTCATTGAGCCCTGGAGAATTAAATAATTAAACATTGCCTATTGTTTAATAATGCCAAGACCCTCACGTGAATCATATGGCGAACAGAAGCCTCCATATTCATATATTTCACTGACTGCAATGGCCATTTGGAGCTCACCGGAGAAAATGTTACCTCTCAGCGATATATATAAATTTATCACCGACCGCTTTCCGTACTATCGAAAAAACACTCAGCGGTGGCAGAACTCTTTGCGGCACAATCTGAGCTTTAACGATTGCTTCATAAAAGTTCCGCGACGGCCGGACAGGCCAGGAAAAGGAGCCTACTGGGCGTTGCATCCGCAAGCGTTTGACATGTTTGAAAACGGCAGTCTGCTAAGACGAAGAAAGCGATTTAAATTGCATAAAAATGATAAGGACATCCTGAATGAAGAACTGACCGCACTTGCGAACCTAAATCGATTTTTCTTCACCACTCGCAATGGAAATAATGTATCGCACATGACTTCGCTGGACATCAACAGTGCATCAATGGGTCTTGACTCGTCCCTGCATATGCCCAGAGTAACAAATCAACTATCAACGCCCCTAGCCCAAGGTAGAATCTTACCAGATGTTATCCAAACTCCCACGTATAATGCAAATCATACCAATCTATCAGACATGGCATTGTCCACTTTGCCCTTAATAACTAGTCCAGACATTGAAGGTCCGATAAGTTTACGGCCGAAGCGTTCCTTCACGATAGAGAGTCTAATTACGCCCGACAAGCCGGAACACCATTCGGAGGAGGAGGACGAGGATGATGATCGAACCGATATAGATGTGGTGGAGTGCAGTGGAATTCTTCGATATCCGCCAACATCTTCGTCCGACGAGTACATGACCATGAGTCGATTGAACCACAGTGAATCAGATCAGCGCGAGCGACCGCTGCCGCCGCTACACACTATTAATGCAGGGAACGTTCCGTTTCTTCATTATGCCTCAGGAGCCAATGTATCAGGACTGAGCTCGGGAAACCTGCAATCCTCGGGAATCCCCAGCGCCACATATGAACTTGCTATTTCCCATCCACTTTTCATGATGGCGGCACCCCTTGCCAATATGCACAATATCTACTACAATAACGTGGCTCTGGTGGCACCGTCACAGCAATATCTGACACCGGAAGCCCAAAATAGAATAGACAATGATTTGCGTACTATATAAATAAATCAAACTAGAATATTGCTGTACAGAGTTATTTATGAGGATATGTAAATTCATCCAAACGTAGTTCCTTCTTTATTAAGGTTAATTGATAAATAGGACCAAAACATGGCATAATTGTAGTTAGCATGTATGTACGTTAGTAATGTTAGTAATACCCATTACACACTTTTTATCACATACCGTATCCGTAAACTATTTATTTTATTTGTATTAGATTCTATACAGACATGTGTAAGGTCGAAAACTATCTGAAGAATATAAAAGTTAAAATACCAAACAAGCAAAAACATTTTTTGTAATCATTTACATATAAATTTGGCCAACGTTCTAATTACAAGATAGCCGCTACTTGGGACTTATTTAATTAATTAAAATTCTAATATTGTATGTGCATATGTACATACACCAAGCCTTGGTTAGGGCGTGTCGTATGTTGATGGTAATATTCCCATATGTAATAGTTGGCTTTACTGTCGGATGGGACAGTAAGCATAGCAAGTGGTAGAAATATTAAAAAGGGACTATTTTCAAATTGTTGTTGTCATTATAACGCACCTCTCGATTGGTCCTATGATTGATGGTAAGATCGACTCAGGGCCGTTCGTTTGGGAGATTTCAAGAAGCCAAGCTAGCTGCACGTGACTAAAATATAAGTGATTTTCGCGGCAGTCCGTTCAAATTAGGACTTCAGCGAAAGTTGAGCAATTGAGCGGGCATTGATGTGTTTTTAAAATAGTTATAATTTTACGCAAATATTTATGTGCGTTTCTGAAATTCAATTTTACCTTTGCCGCTCTGCACATGACGCACGGAAAATCTGTTTATTTGGAACTGTTATTAAACATTCTTTTAGATACTTTTATATGTGTAAATATTAAAAAAAACGTGGAAGAACTTCTCTCGAGAATCATCTTCAGATTAGATTACCAAACCATATCGAAAATAAGAAGTTTAGCTTATTAAAATAGGTTTCCAAATCAAAATTGATGAAATAATATGTCAACAGGGTGAATAAGTTTCCTGCCCATGAATTTGGATACCATGTCTACAAACTTATATGGAGAAGTGTCTTTGTTGACAATTAATGTTTTGGTCTCGTCAATGAAATGCCCACATAAACAACAAAGCAGGAATTGAAATGATCGGTAATAATATAGGTCGGTAGAGGAAAAGTATAAAGATTCCAGTGCAACATCACAATTTTAACAAATGTTTTCAGCGACATTTGAATTGAGCGCTCATTACCATGTCCGTCTGTCCGCTCATCGGTTTCAGAGCTATAATATAAATACTTTTCACATACTGAGTCTTTTCTATAACTTAAAATATTGTCTCTTTGCTTGGCTTTAGTCCTAAACATGGTGATCGTAGGTGGGGGTTGCGGTATTCATCTGGACATTTTCTCTACTAACTCTCCGCTAAGTGCATAAAACGCTAACGCCAAGTAAAAGAGGTGTATTGTATACATATTATGTACATACATACATACATATGTAAATGTGTAAATATGTAAATATTTTTGTTCCCAAAACTGCTGGGATCATATTATCTTATTGTGACTTTAACAATTTTCAATCTTCAATCAATCTTCATTTAATAATATGTGAGTAATAAACTTGTGGCACGGTATGTTGGGAAATTAGGGAAAGCTACGAGCATACACCAAAGATGAGGGCTGTCTGTGTGGTCGAGTCTTAAATAAACAGTCGGACCTTTGAAACATATAGAAACTAATAGAAACATTTATTTTCCCACCGATCGCCTTTAAGAAATGAGACATGGTGTCAGATAAACATCTTGGCATATCTAGCTCTTCTCCTATTTGCAACTTCAACAATTACATAAACACATATGTATGTATGTTTAAATGTATGCATACATTTGTACATATGTACATATGTAAATATATTGATGGTAATTATCAGCGCGTTGTTTTAGCTTACTTCAAAGCACGGGTACTACTTAGTATGCACAATGTCCACTTACCTGTGGATTGATTGATTTCTATTGAGATCTATTGGATCTGAATGCTTTTTCTGTTACGTACCCGTTCTCCAATACAGTATACCCGTGTACTCTTTGAATACCGGGTACAAAAGGTTTACAGGCGTATGCTGTGCCCTTTAATTATCGCCACGGGTGTTTTTCCAATTGGGTGTTAATAGTTAAAAACTTTTGTGGAAATCCATCAATAAGACCATATTGATGTTAATGTTTTTCTTATTAGCGGCAGATCAAAGAAGACTTTGAACTCGCGAGTAAAGTGAGCGTAACAAATGATAGTCTCAAATTTGTCACGAGCGCATCTGTAGGTCATGAGAATGAAAATCAGAAAATGTTGCAGTAAACAGCAGTGCTCATGAAAAGTTCGTGGAAGTAGCAGTGTTGTTTCGTCACTGGACATAGGTCAATCCATATGTGATTTTGCAGCCTTGAGTGGTACACCAACGCACACTCTAGCCCAAACGCGGAGCTTCCTAATGCTTCTTGTATTCAAATGAAGTTTATTTTGTTGTCTACGAACTGTCTTGGGGTTGACAGAGCGATGTACATTTTTTTGTATCCTTTTTCAGGTCGGTGAAGGATTTGTTTTGATCTATCGCTCTTATATATACTGAATGAGAACCGGGTACAAAAGCAGTCGCACGTCTCAACGCGTTTCACAACGTTCCTCTGCGTTTCATTAAAAAAAAAAATGTTGGGGGTATTGTAAGTTCTAAGTATGAGGAGCGATCGACTCATTAAGGCCTTAGCCTACAACATAATTTTCTCCTCGTGCAAAGTACAAAATTATTGTCTTATGGTGTAATCTGCTTGTCAACTATTATTAGAGGCGGTAGGGGCGTGCATTTTGAAGTAATATGCAATTCACAGGAGTCTGCTCGAAAAATTTGATTCTGATATCTAGGCGATTAATTCACTCAGTGAATTTCACTGGCGAACTGACTGACCGATGGACATGGCTATATTTACTTGGCCATTGATGCTGTTCAAAATATGGTGGTACCGAACGGTAGAATATATTTTTGAAGGGTTGGTCAAAGGCACGTTTTATTTGAGACGTTTGTCTGCCTATTTTTATGAATGATACATGAAAAAACGGACAGTGGGGACTTCGGCCATTTTAGCTTAACAAATGAATAGCTTCTGAACGAATTTAGATATCTTTATGAAATAAACTACGTTGTAAAATAAAATTTAAATTTAATCAGTTCAAGGGCATGGTGCTGCAATGACTTAAAGCTTCCGAATAAATATTTAAAGTTGAACTTTGATTCCGGTTCATACTTGCCTGGCCGCGGTAAACAAAATGCTAACTTGTATTGTTACATCTAATATAATTTTAAAAACTTGTGAAGAAACTTTACTTATTAAACTTATCCTTTCTGTTGATTACCTATTTTCAGCGTATTTTTTATACCTCACCAGTCTAATTGATGAAATTATAAATTAGGCAGCGTCACTTAAATCGATCTAGATTCTAGAAACAAAACGGCTCCGACCACAAAAAGACTTGTTGCTTTTCAGATTAAGCAATATTCGAAGATCATGTACATTTGGATGTACATATGTGCAAAGAAAATATTTAGAAAAATTTAGGGGTATATTTTTTAAGCTTCAAGGTAAAGTTGGAAAAGTCAGGACTGCGGCATGGAAAATTGGTTTTTCTTTGGAACTGTCTAAGGAAAAGAACAATATATGCACCCAATAAATGATATCAAAACCAGAACCATAGGCAAGATACATTGCTTTACATTACGTCCTAGTAGGCAGCCAAAAACAAAGACTTCTAAGCACCCCGTAGGTTGCGATGCATTGGCAACAATATGGCCGAAATAATGTCAATTTCCTAAATGCTTCGTGAACCATTGCTTTGCAACGCTGAGGATATGTGTATCTAAATTTCCCATAAGAAATGGAAGAGGAGAAGAATGTATCCGCAAGCAGTAAAAGCCAAAACAGCCAAAATACGAGGATATGTAAAAGGAAACTCCTGCGATGAAGCCGAGAATTGAATAAAATTGAATACATTTTTAGTCCAAAATGAATAATACAAAGTGTGTGTTTAAAAAGAACAAAGGGTGAGAAACAGTAGTCCACTTAAGCCGCGAGAGATACCAGGTTCCTGCATATGTTCTGAGAATTCTCAGAGAAGTCTTAAATATTTGAATATGACAACCCAAGATATTTTTGATGTTGTCAGAGCTTGCTGCTGACTTTATGCAACGCCCCAACAATACATTATTAAATAAAGTGTCACTATTTATAAGGAGTAACCAAATCGATTGTTGTACGAAAACATGAATTTTATTAGAGTAATAAAACAAAATAGGTAGGTAAATTGGTTTTGCAGAATCATCGTCAATCGTGTCGACTCGGACACACATAAACTGTAATGCCGCAATTAATCAAAAAAGAACGTGCAACATCACTTCTTAAAAGTAGCGTCACGGTGTGGTAAGTAACAATAACAATGCAATATAACTGCGATATTTACAATGAGGGATGCTGGAAGCCTTTCGATGGGGATGTTGCAGCTATTAGGAACAAATCATGACTTTCTTGGCGACCAATTGCCATGGAAAGTTAATGATCCGCAATAGTAACGTGGCACTTGAGCATTCGTCCATCAGCATATAATTCAGTGCAAGTGTCACGTGCGCATACGATTGAGGCTGCTTTCTTATCGTGGACTAAAATATTGCATTCCGAAAATAAGCTAAGATGAAGGATGTCTGTACATTTCAATATTTTTTGGATTTCTAATACTGATTTGCAGGCCAGGCCCACTCTCATTCGGAGTAAAGGAGCAACGTATTTGTCAAATTAAATAGGGAAGGCACATCTCGCTATAACCATTTTTTTCATGACCATTGCAAAAAAAGTTTTTCATATTTATGTTAAGGGTGTTTAGCAGGCTGTGTGGTGCCACTTTTTTATTATTTTGCATTCAAGCTAAAATGTTTGTCAACCGTAATGAATGCACTGTCGTACATTTGATTGTAATTATAACAAATAATTATTCAAAGAGGCCTTTCTATTAATTTACTAATTTCTTATCAATTCGTGAATATGATGGGGCGCTAATTCATTCAGCAGAAAAATGTGTGAGAGCTGAAAATATGTATGTTCGTTGGATGGATTCGGAAGAGAAGAAAACGATCTTTATAAATACAAAAAATGTACCAATAACAACAAATTATCGTTATTATGGTCCTTCCGACCGATCGCGGAAAACCATCTGCATTTCCATAACGAATAACATTCAAAACTGACATGTACCGGTTTTCGCATAAGCACGCGAACATCGCTAAGTCGACTCGCTATGCCAACTTTGATCAAGGCGATGCTGACATAGCTTATTGGGTCAAAAACAGGGGTTCCTTATGTGCGGTAAAAGTGTCTGATAAATTCTTAAGCTGATAATATTTAATTCATACGTAAATAGTATTTCTGTTATGAATGCTTCTCAGAAAACCATTATTGAATCTCTTTCGCAATTGGACAGCATTTATTGCTATGATCTTCTAAGTTCAGAACTAGTTGCTGAAGAAAGCCGCTCAAGAAACTTGGGGATAGGCCGGGATTACCCTGTGTGAGCTTTTCCTGTAAGAAAGTCTAAATCCAAATTAATACAATTAATGTAATTATGACGATTATGTGCTCGTAAATGCTTTGATTTAAGTGTAAAAAGTTTGAAAAAACTCATTCCTTTGTAATACCACGCAAATTGACAGTTTCTGGAATATTTACTATAGTCTTTGAGTAAATTTATGTCCATGCATAGGATAGGGTAGGACGCATACCGTGCTCATTGTTTTTGGTCTGTAATAGCAAGGGAGTGCAAAAGCTTATTTCACCATTTGAAAAAATCTTCAATTCCCTCAAAGCATTCCCTCATACAATGCTACATACAAATGTACACAGGTACACAACAAAATATTTGAGAAAAATCTTAATAATTTCTGATAAGCTTGAAGTTCCCTGACATTGCGATTCTGATCCTAATGTTTCAGCCCAAACAAGACCTACATCTTCATTGTTTATTTCTTCATTCTGTTTATAATAAGGATCCGATCTGAGTCAGACCCCTGAATCGGATCGATAGGATAGTTTTCAAAGCAAAAGCGCATCTTCAAAAACTGCTTGGTTTTTCTATTCTTATAGTCTCTGATAACTAGGCGTCAAGACGGACAGTCGGACGGACAAAAATACGAAAAAAATACATATGTAGCTATGTAAGCTTTCCTTATGTGCGTCATATACATATGTACATCCACTTCGAGCAGAAATCTTATTAATACCTAAACTCTTTGAGTACCGGGTATAATAATAACAATTCTCGTCTGATCTGAAGAAATAAACTGCTCAGAATATTGCATGAATTGCTGGTCAAATATTTGGATAACCGTTGGCTATTAGATACTTAGGAGTGCATTTGTATACCAAGAATAAAATGGTCGCACAGTCCCTGTTACTACCCTAGTACAGTTTGCATGAAAATATTATAAACATATGTACATATTCGGGTCTTCGGTTAAAGTTGAGCGGATAAGTAATTTCTCATGTTTTAAATAACCACGTATAAAATAAATGGTGTGAAGTAATAACATGTTTAGCAACCCTATCCCGTGTTAAAATACTGTACACCCTGAACATTTTTAAGGAAAGACAAGATCTTTGTTTGAGCCGAGGCTAATAACCATCAGTATTTATTATTTCAATGTGTTGGAGTTTTCTGTGGCTTGTATTGTATTGCTTTATGCTTGTATGAAATAAATGTTTGAAGGCAACAGGCCGCCAATTTATTGAAGGCTAACACACTAATTTGAGGAGTTGAGTTGTGTTTACCCCGAGGATGTATACAAATACGTATGTACATATGTATGTATGTATATAAATGTATCCCGCCAAAGCTTACAATTTTCTTGGTTCTACCTGAAATATAAGAAGGTTAAAACATGCTACCCAGTTGGAATTTTGCCACTACTATACCTCCATACATACATATGTACATATGTATTTACATCTCAGTAAAGCTGTATGAACAAATGTAAAAATACTTATTGTAGCATGTGTACATAGCAAATATTAAAAACAAAAAAAATAACTTTACAAAGTTTTGCAATTCAAAATCAATTATTTATGATACAAAAATGGTTTGCATTTAAGAGTACAATATTTTTAGAATATTTATTTCTATTTAATATTTGTAATGTATTTACATATTTGTATACATATTTATTTATGTGTGAGCCATATCGATTCAGTGCTGAAGAGTATTTCCTACTGTCCCTGTGGGACGCTTAACTGTCGACGAGGTGAGAATGAGCACCGGCAACTCTTTTTTTAGCTTACATCATTCACACACACGTTCTTAGCAGCAATCACTCCGTTGCTCATAACAGAGAACCAAGTTGTCTCGCTTGTTGTCGAATACACAGGATGCATAATGCACAGCATTTAACGTTGGTGAATGATAAACCAGCGAGGCTGGCACATGTTTAGGGTCTTATTTCACGTTGAATCGAAATCAAATTAAACTTAGTGTTGTTTCTCTTCTTGCCTGCGTGTGTGTGTGTGTGTGGTTGTGTGTGTGTGTGTGGACGAAGGAGGAACGCATTGTATATTTTGCAATTTTAACAGCCGCTAGTTGCCTTACTCTGGCATTTATAATTCGTAAAAGTGTGTGTTGTACGTATAATAAGAGGTGTGCTCAGACATCAGACTAACAAACAGGCCGCGCGCAAGCAGCGTAAAATAAAAATCACTTCGATGGAAGCCATAATGGCATGAGCTCCTTTCTACGAACCGAGAAACTGAGAACTGGCTACCAATTTAAAAAAGCCGCCTTTGACTTGCGAGACAGTGTGGCGTTATTCTGGCGGTAGATTAAGAAACAATTTTGAGAAGGTGCGATGGAAGTTAATTATATTCCGCACAATATACATATGTACGTATGTATGTACATACATATGTATGCTTAACCACTAAAAAACTAGTTAGAACCTTTGGATATTCTTCTTTTGTAAATATTTGCCAAATCTATATTCTCTATGGTATTCCTGGATATTGGCCCTAGATTAAATCCCCAAGATCTTATGTATATTGCATATATGCACTTCTGTATAGACAAATGTACATGTATGTATGACTAAGGAACCATAAGGGTATTCGGCGCAGAAGCTAGAATTGATTGAATTTCCTTCAAGGCAGCGATCCAAGAACCGCTAGAAGTTCTTAAGGCACAGAAGAAATCATATCCGACCCTTACTTCTAGCTAATCCATAGGAATATGCGCAGATAAACAGTTAAGTATCTTTACGTATGCATATTCTGGATACAAATTGATGTATGTATGTATGTATGTTTTCCATATGGACGTATACAAGGAGTTATGTGTATTCAAATTAAATTGTTTAGGCTTTTTTTAGAGTTAGCGCTCTACTTAAATGTGCATGTATTTATGTTTGTATGCAGGTACATATGTACATACATACATATGTAAATGAAACGGTGTTCAGTAATTGACAACATTTGTTGACATTATTATTAAAAATGAATGATTGGATGATGTAATATGTGTATGTACAAGCAATAGTACCACAATAAGTGCATACATATGTACATATTTACATACATACGTATGAGTTATGGTTATTTAATTTAAAGGTTGCATACATTTTGCCAGGCCAATTATAACCGGCTTAGAAATACCGACGGTCAAAACTGCGTCTTAATCTAAAATTGCAGCATCATCAGTTTATACTCTCTAAAGTTTAGTTTGTGGAACCTTCAGGGTGTGAACTTCTTTTGGATTTCGTGGTCTGAACGCTATTATGTTAGTGCTCTGAGCTTCCGCAGACAACTGTACCAGCCATCTCCCTTTTCCACCGCTTCCGAGCCAAGCTATATATTTTTTTAAGTGATTTAGACAATAAGCAGAGATGCATTTGTGAAGAAGGCTGACCGCTAAACGTTGTTTTGTGAATTTGGTTTTGCTTGCAAGCAAATTTGGGATGAACGACTCGTTTGCTTTTTAATTGCACCAATAAAGATCAGTTGTGAGCTGTTATTGTCAAGGAATCTCGGCGTTATATGGTTAAAAAAAAAAGCTATACATTTGGGGAAAGAGGAAAATGTTTTCTAAGTTTTCGTTTCTCAGGGCTTAGAGTAACTAGAAAAGTGTCTTTAAATTTTTTAGGCGTCCTATAGCCCCATAAAATGGAAACCATATTTTTGAAGATACGAGAAATCCAGAAATACGAGCCAAAGTCTTACAGCATCTACTTTTTAAGTTATAAACTTTGTACCCCGGATAGTACGGGGAACACCTGAAAGCTCACAAAAACTTCAAGAGATTGTCTTTTTTTGACAGATGACAGAAGGCAAACCTCACCGGGAATTTTGTCAAATTTGTTGCAATTGACGGTTAAATTGCTCCTACTCATGGCTTTCAAACAGATAAAGTATTTTGATAGCTCTTTATGACTTTCTTATTAGCTTATTAGCCATTATTGTATATTAACCATGCTGTTCGCATACAACTCATTTTCTGATGTGTGGTTTCTTTGAACAAGGTACAACTTCGTGTCAGTATCTGCTTCCGTGTCACTGAACAGTCAAATTGCTTTTCTTCCTGGGCCATTTTTGTTGTCCCTAAATAAGACTGGGGATACCCTTTTTACATCCGGCACTCTACGAGTTTATTCCTGCTAATGATAAGTGTAACACAAAGATGTTTGCGTTCTCGACCCCATAAAGTGTGTATTTATATTTACATATGTATTTATGTATGTATGTACATATCATATAATATCATGCATACATATGTATGTATGTACTTACATAAATATGTATGTAACCATCAAAAGCTATTACTGAGAGAGCAAATTACTGCTAGAGCAACCATATTTTGTATTCAGGCTCCTGTAAAATCAGTGTTAAACGATAATTCCAAAATGTAAAATGCAAAACTCGAAAAAATCATAAGATTTCATTGATATATATGTAATATGTACATTGCATTTACATACATACATATGTAAATATACAATATTGACTGAGAATCGTTCGTAACAGTTGTAACGCGGTCGACCACGACTCACAACGTTCCTCTTTGTTTATCTTGAGGATACGCCTGAAAATGGTTTTAAATGTCACACCCAAAAATACTTTACTTTTTAAATCGAGCTCAAATTAATTTATATCTAAGAAATAATTATTATTATACCATATATGGTAGGAACGAATGGGAACAAACATAAACCTAAATAATATTCGCAAAAGATTCGTGGAGAGCTCGAAATAGTTCAGAAAAATAGTGATTGTTTCGGGGAAACGGCTACATTAGGAAAACATATTGACTAATTTGCCCATAATCTTTTGATTATAATCCGTTAAATGCTATTTTAAAACTCAAGTTTTTTAATCCATATCAATAGGATTGCAACTAGTCAAAAATGAAAAAAGCGGCCCAGGGAACTTGACAAATGTACATACATATATTAACTGTAAAAATCATGTAAATAACGGAAAAACTTAGCTAAGGCAGACCAATAAAGCGACTTGATAACATAAGCTGTCTATGGACTCGAAATTTGGGAATATTTCATGTTGCCAAGAAACATTTAATTTACATTTATTTATCTAGCTAAAATTTGCATATATACATAGTAACTCATATTTGTTTAACTACTCGATTAACTAAATTGATAATAAAACTAAAGCTTTCAGCAATAAAATACAAACATACAGATGTATGTACATATGCACAGATATCAGATAATTTTCACTTAGTTTAGTTATTTGGCACGCCCACAAATTACTTACAAGCATTCATGCATGCATGCGAATGTGTGTGCACATACATTGTGTTTACAAAATTACAATACTCAATGTTATCATCAGAAAACAATGAGGATTTATTTCATCTGTATTTCAGTTTTGGTATATGGGTAACTATATCTTTTTCAATTGGTCAGATATCCGTGCAAGGCATTCATTGTCTCCAAGTTACACCTTCTGTTTTTATTGGTACAAAATAAAGAAAGGGACAACTAGCTTATGTTGAACGACAGTGACTACATCTTGCTATCTCACTTACGTTGCATATTATCTCGTGAGTAAAGTGTGCTCGCTCTCAATCCACTTGCCTCTCTTGGCAACAAATGTTTGTTGCCAAGCAACATTCTTAGGCCCAGCAACATTTGAAGGCGTATTTTAATGAAAATCGGTCTTCATTCGCCCCACAAAACAAGTAATGTCTGAATTCAGCTAAGTCCGTTGATACACATGTATTAAAAATACAAATAAATTAATAAAAACAATATTTAAAATATTTAATTCAACAACAACTACTTCGTTGCGAACGGCGTGCGATAAAGAGTACTCGTGAAAATTGGAAAATTGAGCTACAAGAAAAACTGTTGACTGTTCACAATAATTATATTTTTATTGTGAAGGAACATGGACCATATCATGACCTCATTTAATTTAAAAACAAAAACAAAGTGTCAATAATAGAGAGATTTTTATAAAAATGTACATACAAATGAATCCATTGATATCGTATCAGCTACTGATACGACGGGACTAGCACCGGTTTTTGGATTACGCGCTCCCTTCTAAGAAAGTCTGTAATTCTTCGCCGTTGCGGACAAGAAACACACAAAAATATTTTTTCGGAACAATCAATATTCATAAATTTTGGCAAAAAAAAAAACAACACAAAAATATTTGTACCTGCTATTGTCAGAAGTTCATAACAATATTAAGAAAACCGCGAGGTTGCAAGCGGAAGATTATACTTGATTGTGCCGTGACAACGCGAAAGGGAGATTGCGAGCTTTGTACCAATTTAAGCGAGGTTACAATGCCACGCCCATTGAAAATGACTTACGGTGATCAGAAGCCGCCATATTCGTACATATCATTAACCGCCATGGCCATAATACACTCGCCGCAAAAGTTGTTGCCGCTAAGTGATATATATAGATTTATAATGGAACAGTTTCCTTACTATCAGAAAAATACTTCAAAATGGCAAAATTCATTGCGTCACAATTTAAGCTTTAATGATTGTTTCATTAAGGTGCCCCGCAATGAAAAGAAGGGCGGCAAAGGATCATATTGGACACTTCATCCAATGGCATTCAATATGTTTGAAAGTGGGAGCCTTTTAAGAAGACGAAAACGATTTCAGATTAAAAATATTAAAAAGGAAATGTTCGATTGGAAGTTACCTGCACCGCCGATTAATGAATCAGGTCCCTATTTAGATTACAAACGGTTGCAAGCCGGCTTTACTGAACCGTTAATACATAGCCATATAAAAGTTGATAATCTTTGGAATTATAATGCTTGCCCACCGCTGCCTCCGTTGGGTGTTCCCAACGTACCAACTATTCGTCCTAAGCGTGCATTCACAATTGAAAATCTTATATCTCCAGATTCTACTTGTACGCGACGTAAGAAATGCGTTGAAAGTGTCTATAGAGACAATGAATATGTCAAAGAACCATTAAACAAGACACACCTAATTAATCCATATTCTCACAAGTTAAATGAACTAACAGCACAGTGTAATGCCTATATGACAAACAATTTCCTCAATAGCCAGTATGGAAGAATAGCTTACTATCCTCAAGCACATCAGCATTTGTTAGACTATTATCACGGCCCCTTAACATTATTTTGATTTGAAAAAGAACAACCGTGTATCCTGTAGTAGCATTTGTAGTATCCAAAAGTGTATAGCCTAGAATAAATTCAATAAATGTAAAGAATAATTTAATCAATATACATAAGTGAAACTAAATTATAATTCAATTATTATGTATTTTTAACTATAATGATTCGTGCAAGAACTGAATATAAAATAAATATCTATAAACTGTGTAGTTTGATTCATTTTCGAAAATAGTTTACAAGGTTTCACTCTAGATCGAATTTTTTAAATCTTTATTATTTATTCATTTTTGTAAAGTCAAAAGTAACGACCAAAAATAAGGTTTTATTTTTAAAATCCTCTGAGATAAATGGGAACTTTTTGTATGTAGTTTGGCTGAGACAAAAATAAGGTTGTAGGCCTCGGTGCTTAGATTATTTCATCATACTTAGATATTGATAAATATGTACATTGCCCAAACATTTAAAAAAGAAATAGAAAAACCGCGATTCGGTGACTGTTTGCACTCTTATAATTCTTACATAGATTCTGTAGCGCGAATATCCACAAAAAAATTTTATTTGAAAGAAAATGTTACCATCTTTTACAGGATTTGTAATTCTTGGTGATAGAATTCATATAATTGAAGGTATGGTGACTCAAAAACGAAGTTTCCTACCAATTTTATAGTTTCTAAAACTATGATGATGAAAATCCGATCATCCCTGCGATGATTTATTAAAAAAATAGTGTTGCTCTACTACAAAATTCGCGCTTTTCGGGTTCTTTGAACAATTTAAATCTGCTGATAATTATGGGTCCAGGCCACGTAGTTGATCTTGATGACAGCTGATTACTCGAGAATCGTTGAGGCGGGTACTGTACGCAATGGGTCCCGCTTGCTGAACTTGACACCTGTCCAACGATCCATTCTGGGCCAGTGGCGTAGATGCGTACCCAGACTCTATTACCTGGAACAAAATGTTAAGAGTTATGGGAGTCGTAATGTGTTGACTGAAAAGAATCGAGCTAGAGAGAGATCGAAGTCCGAGTTGCAATCACACTTGTTCAAACATTTCTTCTTTACTCTACACCATGCGCTCTGCTTCACCGACCAGAGGAGGATGAAAATGTTCTAATCGAGCAATTGATACGTACTGATATGTCGGATTAGATTTTTGTTCACGAGATCGGACGTACATACGTAAGTGCTGTTCCATTGTGTACATGAGTGGCTATAATTTGTTCCAGGAACTTATTAGGACCAGCAGTTGATGTTGACTTGACAACGCGTACCTCAAGTCACTTAGAGTATGAGTAATCTACAAGGCTAAAGGTGCGACCCTGGAAAAGTCCAGCAAAGTCGAGAACATGGGCTTCTGTGAGATTCCGAAGAGCAGTGTTTTACAATGAAGGGCCTTCAATATCGTTTGTCTAGCCGGTACGACTGAGCGGTTCCCCAGACTAGTACTGACTGAGAACTGCACCGATTCCATAGGCCGAAACGGAATGTCCAGTCATGATAAAAGAGCACACCGTTTGACGCAATGAGCTTCTTCAATGCGAAACAGAATTCCATTAGCCACTGTAGCTTTGTGGGAAAGGAACGAGTGGTCGAAATTAATAGGTCCTAAGAATGCCTGCAATTGCTTCTTGCCTTTTGAAGCTGGGGCGTTGTGAACTGCTTTAAATTTTTCAGTGGACATTCATATGAATAGAGCGTTGATATAAAACGTCAGGAAAATCAGCTGGTGAAACACCAGACACATTTATTGATGCGTCAACTTAGTACCGCTTTGTCTATGCGTGAAAATACAATTTTTGTGGACCAGCACCTCTGATTAATTCTGACTTTAGATAGGAGATTGTTGTGGACTCTGCTCGGCCCATGAAAGTTTGAAAAAGCTCACATAAGCTAATACATACTTATGTATGTATTTAAAAGGAAATTGCTGGAGTTTTAAAATGGATTCAATAAATTGGAGGTAAACTTCTTCAAAATTCTTGAACAGTTTGAAAATTAGCAATAATATTTTAATACAACAAAAAATATCTAGTTAAATGGTTAAAATTGTTTATTTATAAAGAATTGCTATTTAAGAAGTACCTCATGCTGAGGTTGTTCTTGGACTTAAATGGTTTTTACATCTGCAGTCAAACCCGCCGCTTCCATGCATTTTGCAACACTCTGTTCATTTTGCTCCCCCGCAGATAAAAAATCACTTTTTCGGTTAGTTTCATCGTTTTAATTGATTTGATCCACAAAATTTGTTGTACTTTCATCAGTTGTTCTCAAGACGCACGTCTGCCAATGTAAACGCCTTTTCAGCTTTATTGCGTCTGTTCCGATGTCGATAACAGACGCGCCCAGTGTGAAAAGGCTATAAAATTATATCGAATGGGTAACAGAATGTAGTGGGTAGAGAAGTAGAGGCGGGCCATAGCAACTGCTTGCAACGTTCCCTCTCGTAATATTAATTTATATGTTTAAAATGTATTTTGTATTTTACACAATTCCGAGTTCGCTCTCTCTGGATTTTTAAGTGCAGCTCTGTCAAGTGCACTCACCAGGACGATCATAAGAAATAGATAATGGAGCGGTGATCAAGTTGCCTTGGTGAACGCGGCAATTGTCACAGTGTTTTAGGTCAAATTCAACAGCGTCAAACAGCAAATCGATGATATCCAATGTAAAGAGTACCCACAATAAATGCCTCCCATGCTGTATATGGTCACACTTTTAATACCAAAATATGTGTTTTTTGTGATGTTTTGTTCACATATAGTTGTGGTTGCGTTCTTGTCTCTATTGGCATTTTGTAAATGTGAGTGTGTAGCCTTTCAGTAATTGAAATTACTTTATTTTGTATTAGGTAAATTGCAATCGAAATTTAAATTGTATGTTAGTGTCGTTAGTTTTTCTTTAGTCATTTTAAAAGTTGCCCAACATAACGATCTAATTAAATCTGTAACTTTTTGTTGTTCGTCCTGTGTTGATAGTAACCGTGCATTAAAAAAAAAAACAACAGTTGCATTCCATTGAGAGGCATTAGGTTTTGAGCATGTTCAGTATAAGTGAGCTATGCTGCATGTTCTGCTGTCCACCCTGTCCTGGACCGATAGCGGCCAAACTAGCTTTCCAGCCTCCGGAACCAACATATAAATTAACTCCAGCTGATGACACAAATATAAGATATAATTTACAACTCTTCGACCGCGCCGAATGGCAGTATTCTGAACGGGAAAAATCGAAAGTAGAAGCTTTTTTTACTCGGACGTCGCGTGGCAACTTGATTACATGCATATATGTCCGGTGTAGCAAGAATGCTAAATACACGTTATTGTTTTCGCATGGAAACGCGGTCGATTTGGGGCAGATGAGTAGCTTTTATCTCACCCTTGGGTCCCAAATTAATTGCAATATATTTGGGTACGACTATTCGGGATATGGCATGAGTGGAGGAAAGCCCTCCGAAAAGAATTTATATGCAGACATTGAAGCTGCTTGGCAAGCCATGCGAAATAGGTGAGTTTAAACTTTACCGAATCTTAATATGTCCACTTTGACGCCAACAACGGCTAATTTATTTAAAGGTTAAACATTAGCCCAGAGACAATAATTTTGTATGGTCAGAGCATAGGAACTGTGCCAACAGTTGACTTGGCTTCGCGTCACGAAGTTGGGGCTGTGATACTTCATTCGCCATTAATGTCTGGTCTGAGAGTGGTATTTAGAAACACAAAGAGAACTTGGTTTTTTGACGCTTTCCCTAGGTAAGAACTTTCAATTCACTTTTTAACATCAAAATGATCTTATCTCTTTTTCAAACAGTATTGATAAAGTGGCTAAAGTTAAGGCTCCGGTTCTTGTTATTCATGGAACTGATGACGAGGTCATTGACTTTTCTCATGGAATCGGTATCTACGAGCGGTGCCCAAAGACTGTGGAACCATTTTGGGTTGAGGTAATTTATTAATAAGTACTTTATTTTTTTATTTTCCGCTCAGGAGCATTAGATTATATAGGCGCATTTATTGATTATTACAACAACTTGACTATTTAGAATTCTTCCATGTTGTCGTTTAATGGAATCAGTTGGATGTCACTGGCTCGCCCAGCTGTTGAACTAGTGCTTTCAGGGACTTGCATCCAGATACAGCTAAGTTTTGCTGCGCTCCCTCGAGAACCTTGATTTCTGCCTCCTCGCTTAGCTTGTAATTGGCAGCCTTCAGTTCGTTCTCCAAGCAGGACTTGAGATCCTTAGGTTCAAAGCATCGGAAGACTACTGACGTTGTATCGGGTGAAAGCTTTTGCAGATACTTAAGCTGATTTTCCAAGTCCTTGGGCTTCAGGTTGAATATATAGACTACTATAACTGTTTCAGATGCTGTTCCCTTGTCCTTAGTTCCCTCACTCTCGCGCCTTAATAGCATTTCGTTATATATTGGTACCATGTCAGGATTATCCACAGTAAGGTCATCAATAATATGCAGATTCATACCACAACCGGACAAACCGTGCATAAATTCCCTCAACTTGCGGAATTTGGACACATCGTCTTTACCCGACCCTTTTGAGTTCCACGAGTAGGTTCGAACGTTTTCGGGCCATGGAAAACTCTTTATTAGAGCCGTGGCCGTCATGGTCTTGCCGACGCCGGGTGGACCCATTAATGCGACCGAACGAAACTTACGATTGCGGTTTAGTGCTTCCGCCATCTGGGCTAGGGCTCTGTCCTGGTTCTGTACTTGCAGGCCAATCTGGTTGAAGGCATTCTTCATGTACATCGGCTGGCTACAGAAGTGGCAACGAGAAGCTTTCTCCTCTGCGGTCGCCACTGCCGCTGCTGCAGCCGTTTCGGAGTCGCGCCACGATTGATCGCCAGCTCCTCGCTCAGCGAGTAGCCGAGTAGCAGGCACCAGTGGTTGTCCAGACTGATATCCATCATGTGCAGACTTCTGGGCGGAAAAGAGAACATACAGAAGACATGATGTTGCGATCACTATGACAGCCGAAATGATCCAGTACAGCCAGGGACTACTGGGAGGAGACTGATGCTCGCCCCCTGACCGACGGTGGTGTGTTCTAGCCATGGCTTCAAACGTTTGTCCTCAATCAGAAAAATGTAATATTAAAAAAAAACTAAAGAAAATTTGGAAAATGCCTTGAGACCAGTCGGTATTGAATGAGGTTTCAAAATAAGTTATACTATTTATACTAAAATATATAATGTCACAGCTAAGTTGTAATGTCATAGCCAAGCAATGGCTCCTATGACCTCGATCCGTTCGCCAGATTTATATCAGAAGTGATTAATTAAAGGCCCCACTGTGCGTCGTTCATCGATGTACCGTGCATCGGTACAAACAGACCGCCTACGAACATTTAGCGAGGCTTCAGCCATCGCTCTCTATATTTTTTCTTAATCTGTAACTTTCCTCCTCTTTCCGATCAAATTGCACAGTAAATAAAGTTATAAAAGTAGTGAATAAAAGCAGAGACACGGCCCTGGCCGTGCATCGCAACGTTTCCACTCGTCTAACTTGATATTTCTTATTTTCAGGGCGCTGGCCATAATGATGTTGAACTGCATCCACAATACTACGAACGCTTGAGAAAATTTCTTTCAGTGGAACTCATCAAATGACAATTAAAGAGCAATGTCGATGCAGGAGTTGGTGTTAGTGACACTACAGCAGTTGTATCTAATCTAAATCCTGTCGAAGGAAGTTTGCCCCCAAGTCCAAAACACCTTAATACCTTAGCTGCTACAGAAAAAGAATCAACTAGAAAATCTTTGGCCACAAATACAACACGGATAGAAAATGATGGTTTGTAATTCAAAAAATGTTTTTAAATTATTAATTAATTCCGTACATATTTTTATACATATGTTTATGTTATGTTATGTTTATACATATTTTGTGAGGGCGAATCCTGAGCGCATTCACGAGTTTTTTCTGAATGTATTTATGTTTAATGCATTTAATAAGTGTGTTCGTTTTTTATTTACAGGTGCCCCAAATTCCAGCCAGAATTCCGCTAAATCTCATCAACAGAAGTTTCTTTAGCAAAAACATTCGGGCTCTTATTATGCAGCCCAACCAATCTCCTCCGAGCAACCGAAAATCGAATTTTCAACCAAATCCTGCGAAAATGGATACAAAAAGCTAAATAAAAAAGATGACAGTCTGCCAATTAACGGTCTGAAATCAAATGGATTTTTGGTTTCTCGATTAAAACAACAACCAAATATTTCCCCGACACTTCCTGTTCTATTTCCACATTTACCGATGAATGCAAATTTATACATAAATAGTCAACATACTCAACTATCAGATCGATATTTAAATAACAAAACCTCCCAAAAAGTCGATACCAATGATGTCAAGGGAGCTATTTCAAGCAGATCCCTCCATGCAGTCAATCAAGTTTCATCCATGTCATCAACAGTAATTTTCAGCTGTGAGAAATCAGATAATTTAAATGGGTCCGAATCAAATGAAACAGATGTTCTTAAAACCAATTTAGAATCTGAAACTCCAAAACATCTCGGTACCTGCAGTGCCAAAATTCACGACTCCCTTTCCCCAGTATGCCTCACGAAAGGTAATAGCATAAAAAGAGGTACGGATGAGCCAACACAGGTATGTTATCAACCAAAAAGTGTGCTTGGAAAGGAAAAATCAGGACTATGTTCCAAAACGACGAATAATAGAAAAAAAACCTCTCTAAATGCCGTAATGATTTCTGATGAAAACAATATCAATTCCTTTAAGTACGGAGGCTCTCAAGTGATAACCCCATTTTTTATAAAGCCAGACAATCAATTGACGTGTCATGTTACTCAAAATATTAGCAAATCCGAGCAAACTTCTCCAAATAATATAGAAATGGGTAAAGCTAATTTTGTATATGATTTGAGTCATGATCAAAATACCAAGCAAAGAAGTACTGGCTGTTTGCTGTATCCTTCGAATCCATGGATTAGAAAACCCGATATTAACCACAAAGTTTCCTCTAAAGAAGAAAAACCTTTGCACCTATTTCAAAATATCGATCCATGGGTCAAACGTGAAACGGACTGCCCATTGGAACTATCACGGTTTCAAACAGAATATGCCTGTCAAGATAAACCAGTTTCTTACACTAAAAATATACCTTTTCCGGAAATTAATAAAACAAAAAATTGTATGCAACCAACATTAAACAATATTAAAAAGGCTAATGATAATCACGTTCTTTTGGATAAGCCTGGGCTGCTGTTTGCCACATTTTCTTCCCAAAACGGTTCATATTCATATAAATTAAGTACAAATTCCCAAACAAAATCTGGAAGTTTTACACTGGATAGATTAGGGGATATCTCGAATCCGCTGTCAAGCAATGCCAGTAAAACAGTAAATGAGAATGATGTTAGTTTTCCTTGTCGAAATGGTCAAGAAAAATTACAAATTCACGCAGACAATTTGCAATCTAGACATAGCTTTTCATCAATCTCTACCAAATGTAAAGAAGAGTTACCCTTGAACATTCGTAGACTTTCAGAGCAAATCTATAAGCCATCACTAACTACAATGGTTCCGTTGTCAATAAGCGATTTGGACATACGTAATATCCCTGCTTCTGAAAAAGCGTCTAATCCACAAAGCCTTTCGATTGGAATACACACACCAGAATTGTTTCATGGAAATAAACATATTTCAGAGCAACATGCGAGTTGCCATAAAGACTTAATATCTTTAAAACTTTCCCCCAAAAAAGTAAAACCCTTTTCAAGTACTCATAAACCGGATACTTTGCTAGAAACCACCTGTTAAAAAAATGTACTAAATAAATACAAGCCAATTTTAAAGTGTATCTACATAAGCTCATTTTGATTTCATATACATATGTATTTATAGAACATCTAAAACTTATTGTGTATCAATTGAATCCAAATACAAATAAACAAGAATACAAGATCTATTTGTAGTAGTAATTTACGAATAATATAAGCTTAACATTTTTACCGTAGTTTTGCATTTAAATAAGGTAACACGAAAACGACCCGTTAGAATGGGGCTTTGTGTTATAGACTTACATAACTACATTCTCAAACATATTCATATGTGTACTAATGTATTATTTCATATTAATATTATTTTCAATACTGTTGTAATACATTTTATAGTAATAAAATCTTTATAAAGATCTAAGTAAACAAAACCAACAGAATTTGGCAGAGTTCATCTCGTGTTTTCTTTAATATTTAACACATTTAGATACAGTTTCGTAAATTATATTTCAAAGATACGTGAACCTACAACATCTTTTATGGTGGCTACTACATATATCACGTTTAGGTTTATTTTTGAAAAAGTTGGTTTGGTTCCTTGAGGTTTTCCTTGAGGTTTTTCCTGTGTCGTGTAGTGTAATTGATGTAATTTCTAATTTAATGTAATTCAATGATAATCCAAATACTGTAGGGCAAGAAACTAGTCCTCGTCTTCTATGTTATCGTTTAATGGAATCAGTTGGATGGCTCGCCAAGCTGTTGAACTAGTGCTTTCAGGGACTTGCATCCAGATACATCTAAGTTTTGCTGTGCTCCCTCAAGAACCTTGATTTCTGCCTCCTCGCTTAGCTTGTAATTGGCAGCCTTCAGTTCGTTCTCCAAGCAGGACTTGAGATCCTTAGGTTCAAAGGATCGGAAGGCTACCGACGTTGTATCGGGTGAAAGCTTTTGCAGATACTTAAGCTGATTTTCCAAGTCCTTGGGCTTCAGGTTGAATATATAGACAACTAAAACTGTTTCAGATGCTGCTCCCTTGTCCTTAGTTCCCTCACTCTCGCGCCTTAATAGCATTTCGTTATATATTGGTACCATGTCAGGATTATCCACAGTAAGGTCATCAATAATATGCAGGTTCATACCGCAACCGGACAAATCGTGCATAAATTCCCTCAACTTGCGGAATTTGGACACATCGTCTTTACCCGACCCTTTTGAGTTCCACGAGTAGGTTCGAACGTTTTCGGGCCATGGAAAACTCTTTATTAGAGCCGCGGCCGTCATGGTCTTGCCGACGCCGGGTGGACCCATTAATGCGACCGAGCGAAGCTTACGATTGCGGTTTAGTGCTTCCGCCATCTGGGCTAGGGCTCTGTCCTGGTTCTGTACTTGCAGTCCAATCTGGTTGAAGGCATTCTTCATGTACATCGGCTGGCTACAGAAGTGGCAACGAGCAGCTTTCTCCTCTGCGGTCGCCACTGCCGCTGCTGCAGCCGTTTCGGAGTCGCGCCACGATTGATCGCCAGCTCCTCGCTCAGCGAGTAGCCGAGTAGCAGGCACCAGTGGTTGTCCAGACTGATATCCATCATGAGCAGACTTCTGGGCGGAAAAGAGAACATACAGAAGACATGATGTTGCGATCACTATGACAGCCGAAATGATCCAGTACAGCCAGGGACTACTGGGAGGAGACTGATGCTCGCCTCCTGACCGACGGTGGTGTGTTCTAGCCATGGCTTCAAACGTTTGTCCTCAATCAGAAAAATGTAATATTAAAAAAAAACTAAAGAAAATTTGGAAAATGCCTTGAGACCAGTCGGTATTGAATGAGGTTTCAAAATAAGTTATACTATTTATACTAAAATAAATAATGTCACAGCTAAGTTCTAATGTCATAGCTAAGCAATGGCTCCTATGACCTCGATCCGTTCGCCAGATTTATATCAGAAGTGATTAATTAAAGGCCCCACTGTGCGTCGTTCATCGATGTACAAACTGTTCAAGTCCGTTTGAATTGAATCGTCATTTTTTAACCAGTCTCCGCTTTCTTCTTGTTTTTATTTCAAACCAGTACACGTTATACAAATAATCTTACATTTTGAAGAATGTTATTTAATTTATAACTTTACTAATCTGCTTAGCGAATTTTTGCTCTCTTCCAATACTTCTAAAATATAAGCTGTACTTTCATCATCGTCTTGTTTTTCATCTTCAAATAAATCAGTTTCGTGTACTGGCATAAGTGCACGGATAACATTTTCGGTCATGCTATGTCCGGTTTCCTGATAGCCAGATAAAAGACGGCGTTTGCAATCAAGTTCATTTTCCTAAAATACAAAGAAAATCAAAATGTTTAAGTAAATGAATATATTTTAATTTTTCCTAAATAAGTTTGATTGACTGACGTTAGAGGGATTGGGTTCAGATTAAGATAAGACATAATCAAATAATTTTTTGTTTTAATACTATTTCCAGCACAATTTGAACTTACTTTAGAGTTTTCATCCTTAGCTTGAGGATTACACAACCATTCGCTACTAGCGGCCATTAAATCTTCGACCTTTGGTCTAAAGCACTTGCACCAAACAACAAATGGTATACAAATAAAGAAGAAACAATTAACTAGAAAAATTCTTGTTGTAGAAGTGCATTCAAAAATCATTCCCGGCTGAATAGCATTAAACCCGAACTTATTTATTGATTTGATACAAAATCCGAAAACAGCCTTTAAAAATCCTGTAAAGAAGGAAACAAAAACAAAAATGTCTAGCGACTATTCCCTATTCGTTATTCTGACTTACCTAAACCCAACAGCACCATCAATATAAAAAGAGCAAAGCGTAGAATTTTAAACAAAACCGAATTGTTTGATTTTGTACTATTGTTAGCACTACTGCTCTCCATGATGCATATATCATTTCGTTGCTCTGCAGGTGGGCAGTTTAACAGAAGCCCTGCATCGCTTTCGGAATTATAGTTCAATTTTTCACAAACATTAAAATTAATATAAGTTTCCAATTTATCAAGGCAATGGCAGCGACATCTCCAGACACAAAAACATCTTGAATGTATTTTAATATCCATTGTCCTCTTTGCTACACTGGCCATATTTGCATTGGGCTGTTTCAGGATTTTTGACCCGGCTTCCGCAGCGATCCTTATCATACTGGTCTTTACAACAACTGGAAACAAACATGTTTATATGATTTAGTATAGATAATAAATTTGCCTATTAAACTCTCTCTGCACTCTTCAACCGGAAAAAGGTGCGAAATTAAAAAAAATGGGAAGAATGGATTCTGGAAATGGAATGGAATGGAAAATACAAACTGAAAATGCAAATAACGGGGCAAGTAATTGGACACAAATGCTTCTTCTGAACTACATATGTATAGCTTACCATCGCAACTAAATTTAATGTTTTTCCTTAAACCAATTATTAAAGGCAACATAAATGTTACAGATTCTCCAACATATGGAAATAGTATTTTCTTAACACTTATTGGTCTTAATATCCCATAGGATTGTTGACAGTTGCAAACATTTATGACAAATTCTTTCGCTGCAAGTCCTTTATTAATAAGTTCGACCGTAATTTGAAGAGCATCCCTTGTCGTGGTATCAGTAATAATTCTAGATATTTTTACTTTGTAATGATTTAATAATAAAGCTGTATTCTCTCGGAAGGGCATCTTGATTTTAATGCTAAGCGCTAATTAATCGAGATTAAATATAAAATATCATAAGTATCAATTTATATTTACATTAATTACCTGGTAATTGTCCTTCAAGCATATTTAAGTACAAATGGTTCTCATTATTTGCAGAATTTTTCAACTTGGTTATGGAACCATTTGAACTTTTAGGTTTTGTTGACTGTCCTCTGAAATTAGCTTGTATAACGTTTTGTTGTTCGTGATTCGGTACAACATTTCTGGATAAATCAAAGATACGAGAATTTCTGAAATCATTAATAAATCCTTCTTGAGTCGGTTCTTTTCGCCTTTCCCGATCTGTTTCATTTACTAATTTGGTTTTTTTAATAAAAAGTTTTTGATTTTGGAGCCGTATTGATTTTTCCATCTGTAGGACATCTATATTTGTAGTAAATAGAACGGAAAGATTTCCGTTTGCAAATATTCCAGCCAGACTATTTAATCTGCCGATTGTATAAAGAAGAGCACATACATTTTCTAGTGGGTTCTTAAAAATATATTTCTTAAAATGCGAAAGGCATTAACTTTGTTTTGTCATATTCATTTAAAAGTCCACCGAGATCGAACCAAAAAATTAACTTTTGATGGTTTGCAACAAAAAAAATAATTCCCTATGAGTACCGGGTACTTTATGAATACTTTTCCTTTTGGGATTAGGACAATAAGTGTATCAATAGTGGTTTACTTACAAAATGATTGGCACAATCTTCCACCACCTATTATGACGCTTTCTGAAAATTTCGATTTTAGTTGCAACGAAAGGTATAGGGCTACTCATATCGTAAACTGAGAAACTGCAGCTCTTTTTACTTTAAAGAAAATATACCATATGATACAAGACAATACAATTATAATATGTACGAGGATTCTGAAAATACAGCTTACCATTTTGCTTTTATATCTCGTGTTGCCTTTAAATCTTCACATTTACAATTTTCTGGATTTCGAAAGCAGCCACATGATTGGCGAACAGGCTTTCCGGTAGATCGATTTGCATGTTGTGAGTCAATATGGCAGGCATGAGAGTCGTACTGGTTTTTTGAAACCGTTAAGTTGTTCGCATATTGATTTTGGGATTTGCCTCTTAAGTTTTTATTTTTTCCGCCACAAGTATTGCAGGGAATTTCATCGTTGTCGTTTACATTTTTAAAGAATCTTTCATCGCTATTACACTTTTCAATTATTGGTAGACATTTGTGGTTTTCGATATTTGATATGTAATGTAAATTTCGCTTTTTTATTTTCATAAATTTAGACTGGCGAAAATGATCGGGTATATAATATTTTGAAAGGTATTCCTTTTGAATTCCATGATCTTCTTTGATAATTGAATCTTCAACAAAATTAATGTTAGCTGTAAAAAAATAATATTTAATAGTATATTTGAATACATTATAAACAATAGTTTAACGATATAGTGTCAAGATCTAGCCATAAATAAAGAGTCGATCTACGACGTTAAAGTCATCTTTCAACAAGTGCCCGACGTTCCCAGTACTACCGGTGCCAAAAATACAGGAATACTGTTCCTAAACTAAACTAAAACAGCCAATCCTTGCCATGCCGCTATTATGTGAGACTACTTTGTGCATAAATAAATTCTGGTTTATGCTTTCAAAATGATGAACATTGCTAATTTGCTTAAGATACTCACATTGTGAAATGTTTTGTCTTCCAACTCCGTTGAAGCTTATGGGTGGTTGTGAGTTATAAGTTGAGTGTTCATGGTTCAATTCATTGTCCTTAACTGTCTAAAACCATGCTATTATTTTATAAATATCATTTATTTATTATCTAGTACTTACTTTTACAAATTGAAGAGGATACATACTAATCGGCACGCCTCGACTAACAGCAATCAAGTACGGAGATAGAATTTTTGAATTGGACCGTTTTGTGGTCTCATATGTCTCGTCAAGGACCCAAAACTTTTCCAGATTTTCTCTATCAAAACTTGGACTAATGTGAATGTTAACAATTAGTTCAGACTCGCATGATCCGTCTTTTTTGTATAAAATTGCATTTAAGTAATCTGGCGGATTTGAATCTGTAAAACATTTAGCAAATGCATGTTTTAGCCCAATTGTATACAACGCATATATAACAACCATAAAGATTTGCCGTTTCATTTTCTTTATATTTATTATTTCTTATTTATGCTCCCAATATTTTACAATTTGATTTGATTACAATCTCAAAGCAGTTTGAAACTAAAATAATTAAAGATAATTTATTGAGGTTTTGGATCGTTGTTATGGAAAAACGTTTGCTTCTTCGGTTGGTTAAAAATATACAACTTCCGTTCAAAACTGTAGTGAGTTCCATTTTGTAACACTGATCTTACATGAGGCAGATTTACAAAAAAAAAAAGAGCGCTGGAGAGAGAGCGAAAAAGAGGCTAGCAAAATTGAAGCCACTGCCTCAAATCGCTCATACCTTGCGTACTATTACTCATGTTTCTTGTGTGAATATGTTCACCCAAATCTTTTGGAGAAAGCCAAATTACATAAGCCTTTCATTCAGGTTTTTAATCCCTTTACCATCAAGATAGTTTAATTTCTACTTCTGTTAAGCTCTCCAATATGTTTTGAAGTCTTATGAATTTGGGCAGATGTTTGCTTTTGTTCCTTGTGGGATGACAAGAGGAACTAGCGATATTAATATATACACATTTAAGTGATAAATCTACACATTTGTAGTTACTTGTGTGTGATTTTATATAGCTAACTTGAAATTAGCTTAATTATTTATCGGTCGTAAGCGTATATACAATTCGTCGAGCAGAAACATTTTTCTTCAGTTGTTTTTTTCGATTTACAATGATATCATAATGAAAAGTTTCTAAGCCTTTTATAAAGTGTTGAAAAAAAGTATAAATATTCAGCAGGCATGAAAGAAAGTCAGTTGTTGCGTGTAACGAAATCAAAAGAAACATATTTTTCTCTCTTTTAAACATGTTAGTGACAATTGCTGCTTTTTTAATTATTTTTGGAACGCTACCAGGAGATGCCTGGAAAAATAATAAATTTCGTCCTGCTGACAGTGCGGTTGAGAAAAACCCCGAGCTCTCTCTACTTATTCCAGCACAATCAATGGGTAGAATTGTAAACCGCAAAAGCCATATATGTGCTGATCATAATCATGAGGCAATGGGTAACAACATTATAACTGAATTCGAGCAAGCCGATCGCGGTGAAATACATAAAGAAATAAATACAGAAAATCTAAGATATCAGGATTATCCCGAAAATTCGGACTTACCAGCACAGAGCGCTGATTCCACAAAGCCAAATGGATTTGGTTCCATCGATCAAAACCACTCTTTCAACAATGTAATTTTAATTCTACTACGAAATATACAACCGCAATTTCATCTTCAACAGCATTACACACTTTTTCCCAAGGATAACTCACACACGACTTTAGCTCCTTCATCTCAAACGATATCATCTTCAAATTATGGAAGTCAATTAATCAACAATGCTTTTGTGTATGGAAATCAAAATAAAACTCCAGTTTCTTCCATATCATCATCAACACATAATCAGCAAGATCACTTACAATATTTGAGAGAAGGAGAATTGAACGGATCACCTTTTGATCCACCAGTACAAAATACGAGTACTTACCCATATAGCAATAATGTTGAGTTAGCACATAAAAATCAGTTCAAGGATCAAGAGGAGGAACCTTTATTAAAAAACATTAGTAGTTTTTTTAGATATAAGATCATATATTGATAGAAGTAGTTCCATGGGAATTTTAAAATCAAATAATGATTCATTTCATACACATTCTTCTTACGATGTACCTCTTAATTAAAAAACAAATTTGTTCTTTTGCACATTTTGCTAGCAAAACTGTTTTTGTATCTGAGTACTCGGCTTTAGAAAACGAATCCGCATTCGCTCAGTCGGTACCGGTTAACTGACAGTCATATGCCAGCATTGCAATGCCAGGATATTGTGCTCCGGAGATTTTAGCAAACGCGTCCCGTCACTCCCAAATCTACTGTTCCCGACGAACTGCCGTCGTCTTTATCGAGAAATTTAAATTGACAGGAGACAGGATCCGCCATGGAATATAAGTATTTTTATACCCGGTACTCGAAGAGTAAATAGGGTATATTGTATTTGTGCGGATAACGGTTGTATGTAACGCACAGAAGTAAACGTTCCGACCCCATAAAGTATATATATTCTTGATCAGCATCAATAGCCGAGTCGATTGAGCCATGTCTGTCTGTCCGTCCGTCCGTCCGTCTGTCCGTCTTGTTTGTCGGCTAGTTCTCAGAGACTATAAGAGCTAGAGCCATCAAACTTTGGCACCAGACTGCTGTATGCTCACACTGAAACCAGTGTATTTCAAAAATGAGCCCCGCCCCCTTCCGCCCCCGCAAAAGGGCGAAAACATCCCAAATCTACAATTTTGCAGATAACAGAAAACTAAAAATGCCATTCCGTAGGGAATGACCATATCTATCAGATCACCAAATTGGGATCCGATTGGATCATTATTATAGCCACAATGAAGAAATTTCAGTGGCCAAACCCACCCCGTCCCGCAGCAGTCACACTCTGCTTCGCGCTGTTTATGGCCTGGCCCCTGACACGTCACTGCCTCTGCCGCTGACTCTGCCGCTGACTCTGCCGTGACTCTGCAGTGTGTGTTTCTAGGGGAGGGTGGCGAGCTAAAGGAGCGTGTTGGCCTGAGTAGTGTTGTTGATGTAGATGACAGATGAAGAAAAAATGTAAAATTTGACAAATAACCGCTAAGTTGCAGATGTAGTACTGAGTGCCGGGTATAAAAGTTGTGACGCGTAAGAAGCGTCTCACACGTCCCTTCTCGTTATATGTATATTCCTAATACAACAAAAAGTCTATCGGCCATTGTTTCTCTAGATATATTCATTTTCTATGATTCTATGTTTTTGGTTGAGGATACGAGAACCTCATTGTCCTATTGTTGCCGCAAGTGTGCGTCGTTTGAAGAATAGGAAACGGGCTTGGAAAAAAATTGAAACAAAATTGTGTATGTACGTCTCTAACTCGAACAGTATGTGAGAACAAAACGATCAACGGGACGAATATGTGGTCATACCATGTTTTCTCGGCTATCGATAATATCTTTTTAAGAAATGTGTACTTCTGTCTGCTACATCTACACAAATCTAATATAAGCCTATACTCTTTGCGTATAGGGTATACATAAGTAAGAGAAAACACGATTTTATTTCTGAAACATGACAACAGTTTTATGAAGTATCTCTTAAATATTAAAATATCTCAAATAAAGAATCAAAGCATTATATCACTATTACAGTTGATTCACTAAAAATAACGTTTTTAACTCTATACCGATGGTATAAATGGTACTCAAATTATATTTAAAGCACATTGCATGTTTTGTATATTAATCATTGATCCAGATGGGCACTTGAAAACTTCAGTCGCACTTCCCCCTTGAGCTACGAGCCATCCCAATCTGAAAAAAAATAATTAGATACAATTAAAATGAGGAGGAACGCTTCTGTGACTGAAAAGCTACTGCTGTAGTACTAAATACATCTTGAAAGTATTTGTAAATCCGATGTGGATATAGTCCCCCCACTCAAGCATACATATATTGAACTTACATATTATCGAACTCTGGAGCGTTTATATCGATTCCCAAGTAATTAGATTCAGCACATAGTTCCTGACCGGAAACTAAAAAGAAGATTTGTGTTGGGGTCAAGCTTAGACCAGGTAGTCGCGCCATTCCTTTGATAGGACCAGTCAATGAAAGCATTGAGTGGTATGATATCTGCATTCCTCCTGAATGTATCAAAATGTCCATTCGACTATAATTCGAAAAAATATTTACAGAATGTGGAACGCAACGCATTGCCTTTTCATCAAATGATTTTGTTATAGAGCGCAAAATTTCCTTGGCTATGGAAACGCCAACAGATGCATAATGAAGATAGGGCGGCAGCGCTGCATTAAAATACGGTATGAGGATGACTGAAAGGGGAACCACTGCAAAAATGTACAAACATGTTATGGGAATCCAGTTTATACATTCCAATACACATACCGATTGAATGGCTTAGTGTATCGTAAAATATAGTTGATACAATAGGATATGCCCATCTGTAAGAAATATTTATGAAATAGTTTTGCATTTACATTTTACAGTACGTTGAACCTACGCATCATGTGATCCTGTACGCATATTAATTTCATTGGGAACTAGTTTGTTTTTTTTATAAATCTCTAAAATATTTTGAAACCAACATTCGGAATTTATATTCAAGCTTTCTAACGACTTTACTAAGTCGGTAACATTTGAAAATCCTTCCCACGTCTGTGATTGTATTTTTAACGCGGATAACTTTACAAGAGCAGCTCCTTTTAAAGAAGGCGCTCTTTTTAAATGGGCTTTCAATGATTTAAATATTATTTCCGCCTGAAAGTATTTAAGAATTGAATTCAGTTCAAATCTGTAGGTACCATAATAATTACCCGTTTTGTAGTGTCCTTTAAATCGTCAGACGAATGTTGCGCTATGTATAAAGCTGATGCTAATTCAGGTAAAGCCCACATGGTGGACCGAGTACACACTTCAGGACTTGGGTAATCCCTTGGCAATATTTCTATCGCACTTAGCAAAAGCAATGAATTATGTGCTACTCTGGTCGGATATTTTGTAAGAAAGTGTTGTAAAGCTTTGAGATAATCACCATTTCTGACAACTATGGGTCCACTCCAGTTTTGTGGAATTAATAGTGTCCAATTTAGCTAAAAAGACATACAAAATTAGTTTTTAATACAAAATATATTGAAATGTAAATAAATATATGTGTGGGGCACCATGGGGAAATAAATAAAAAAAATATTTATAATACTTACAACTGGATACATATCCTGCAGGATGGATATATTATACAGCACAGAACTATCCCAAAATCCTCGTCGAGAATATTCAACTTGCATCTAGAATACAATTCAAAGGGTAATCGTTTTAAAAATCAATTAAATAGATTTTTTTCTATAAGAAAACGTTGGTAGATTTACTTGTGTTTAAAACTTACCTTGTTAAGATCCTTCACAAATTCAAAAATTGTTTCTTTTTCTGATATTCTTTGATCATAAGATACAAAATGTGGGAGAAAATTGTCAATCAAATCGGATAAAAGTTTTGGGAGTCCTTGGCGAATACGGCTTGGGGGTGCTTTTGGGCTGATCCAACGAATTTTGTGCTAAAAATATAGTTCAGATAGTTAATAAAGCTAATAAAATACTTCAGCTTCAAATAAACATAAGCACCTCTAGGATAGTTGACGATGTGCTTGGACCGCTGATTATAAGAAGAATATGAGGTCTTCTTCCATAGCTTAGATCATAATATAAATCAACTAATGGGCTTGGACCGAGTTCATAAATGTTAGCTATCAAAGGTGCAATACTTGTAGGACCTGTTGAGCCAACTGGTTGATATCCGCCCAAAGTATCAAATACGCGATGCATTACTGTTGAGTTGGTGGTCTGTTGTAAACAGCTCTCAAATAAATTATGTAATATCTTAAAACTGCCGTCCATCGATTTATTCTGAAATAAAACTGTAGCAAAAAGATTAACAAAAATGTATTTAGCATTGAGATCCATTCTTACACAGCATTTGAGTATCAACACTTTTTTGAGAGTTTCCCATTTCAATAAGGTTTGTTATATTTTTGTTTCGAGTATTCCGCCAGCAACTAAACTTCTTAAATTCTGTGCAAGGGTCCTTGTTCCAATTAAGTCTGGCTTGAATACTGGAAGCTACTGATTCACAAATTACATCCATGCATTCGGGTGGTGCTGAGACGGGTGATGAGCAACGGTCGCCTTCCATATAGCAGTCTCGGGGTAAGGGGGACGGTGCCGTACTGATCAAAAATAATATGGGTGACGCTACAAGCAAAGTAGTCACTAATAAGGTTGCAGATGTTATGGCCATTTTATGAACAGCCGCAGAGGTTCGAAACCATATACATGGAGCACAGCATATCCATCCAATAATGCTGTTCTAAAATAAAATTAAGTTTATTTCAGTTAAAAATCATTTGATTGTTTATTATATGGACTAGTTATAATTTCTAACAGTTCAATAGGTTTTAAAGTTATTATAACCCTGTCCTTCGTTGAAATTGCTTCGAATTTTGAAATTGGATCATAATCGGATGACTATATCATAGTATGCCCATTCTACACCAAGCCGAAGCCTGTTACTTGGGAAACGCGGCAGAAACGCAGCACTCCTCCCACCCGAGGGGCGCTGCCGCATGACGCGCGACTCGTGTAACTGAACCGGTCGCGGACATGCAGGAAAAATAGATAGATAATATTCGAGGAATTAGAACTAAAGACAACTAAAATCGATAAAAATGCTAAACTAACAAAAAATAAATATACATCAAACTAACTACGGGAAAGGTATGCTTTTATAATATAATAATTATTAGGGGCAAAGGAATAAAGTTTCTAACTACGTCCCCTAAGGATGGAATATTTATTAAAAGCAATGTACTACTGCAAATTGGCACTTGCATACACATGAGCTGTATTCCAAAATCGAACGAACAAGCGTGATATAGAGAGTCTTCGTTATATAGAAGTCATCAAATTCAAGCAGGCCATGGCTGTATTTACCATTGTAGAAATCGGTTCAGAAAACTTTAACTTGGAGTTTAGTCCAATGTAATTCTCTCAAAATAACTACCGCAGAGGATGTAAGGCGCCAACAAGGGACTAAAGCGATGAAATGTTATTAATTTTGCATTTCGAGGCATTAAGATGGCTACCCTGTGGTACAAGGCGACAAGATAGTGTCTGATTTAAGTAAGTTGATTGATATAATTTTCAAATGTTAGGTAGGGGTGCTGAGAAACTGCTAAACCTAAAGTAGCTAGTTATTTTGCCTATTTATTTATTGTTTATTGTTACTTTCGTATTTTGTAAAACAATTAACTTAGAATATGTACCTTATTATATCCCGCATTAAAGTTTTCGATGTTGGAGCTATCAACTATTTCAATTTCATCGGATTTGCAGACTTGTTTCGAACCAACGGGTGTTTTAAAAGATAATTGTTTTTGGAGTAGGGATGCGCTACTTCCACCGGATGGATTTGCCGTTGTAATAAGATTTCGACCGTGAGTACTCCCCAAGCTGGCAACACCATTCTTTCGAAATACATTACGTGCGCTAGAATCAGCTGTCATGGTTTAGATTTGCGGCAAAAAAATGTATCGCTTCGTATTTTATTTCCTCCTATGCATTGGTATGCATATAAATAAATTTGTATAGCTTTTGCAATGTACGGGATTTTAAAGGTTGATGCTGCAAATCATTTTTAAAAATGCGTATAATTTCATGTTTACTGTGAAATAATCAATACTGGTCAATTTCTCACCATGCATCGGGTTCCATATATTTACATATATACAAACATGTTTACGACACTTCCTCAAATAGTTCGGGTGCATATGTATATAGTTCAGAATAAGATTACTTAGGCGATTGGAAATTATTTACAATTTATCCAGGAAATGTGTTTTCTTCTATGCCGAGCAGAGGTAACAAGCACTGACAACAAATGAGTATATTCTTAAAAGCTTTCACGAGCAGCTTTCCGGGATGTAAAAAGCTTAATTCAATATGCCACTTTTACATGCATTTATTTATGTATCAAAAAAATTTTACATTAAAAGAAATTTGAATAGATAGAAAAAGAGATAAGAATTTAAAAAATATAAAAAAGTTGTACCTTTGTATCTACATATATGTACATATGTATGTATGTATATGTAGGTATGTATGTATGTATACACTCGCATATTTACTCCAATATTTGCTTCATTCTGTGCGCAAAAAGCATCTCTTAATGTTAATAAGCCTTCTGGTAAGTTTATATTTTTAGAAGTACTTCAGGATCATGATAAGTTTGACCAGGACCATCATCATCTGGTCATCCCTGACCGGCACAGAGGCTGTCAAAAGCGCACCGGTATGTATTACAGAAACACATAATGGCCCCTAGTTCCTCGCCTTTCCTAAAATTTCACTTGTTCACTTCAGCTGTGTGTGGCACCGCCAGGAAATGGCGCAAGTAAATTCCCACTGGCCGCCTGCAGTCCATTCGTTTGTCAATACATGCATATCTATTCATAAGTATGTACAAGTTAAGACGAACTGTAGTGCAGCGAATGGAAACGAGCCAAGACCGGCCACAGGGTCCGTAGAAGCCAGTACATTCTGTGCAGAGGAGCTTAGTAAGCACTCCGGTGGAAGCGGAGGCCAACTTCAAGGTAAGCCTTGACCGGATAAACCCAATTCATAAGTTAATAGTGTAAGTCAAGAATAAATTGGTGCGTTGCGCATTTATTTTTGAACTGTTGATTTCTTATATCTTTGGCGTACAAAGTATGGATTAAGCAAAGAGGTAAATATGATTTTTGATCTTTGTGATTTGTAATTAATTTAGTTTAAAAGTTTCCTTAATTTTATAATTTGAATACCACAATAATTCGACTGGCTTACCACCATATCCATCATTATTAATAAGTAGATTGAACCAAAACATATTCAAAATCTCCTTGAACTCTTGGGCCTTATAGATATTTCTTGTACATTTTCATAATCCTTATCAATATTTCTGAAATATCCATCATATTTGCTAACTTCTCTAGCTATACCAGAAGATGATACCATCGACGGAAGAGCTCTCAAAAAACCATGCAAGCCGGACGGAATGGGTGGAGTAGGTGGCACTGATAGCCCACAGCGATTATACAGAAATGGCATAATTCCAGTAACATTGGTATGGAGAGTGAGGATTGCTTCTAAATCGGACTCTTGAGCGTGCGTTAAAAATTGATTATAAGCACTAGATGGGATCATTCCAAAATGATCAAACGAGTCCACATATGCTTCTGTGTCTCTTTTATAATTTTCCAGAAAGTCTCCAAGAAGCTTAGCTACCATTGCTGAACGTGCTTTGCTTATAACTTTTATGCTCTGAGTATTTCTAAATAACACTGGCGGTTTCACAGATCCTCCAAACTTGTTTAAAAATTTCAGTACAATTTTTTCATGATTGTCTTTGGGATCTTGGGTTAGACGTCTTAAAACATATTCCAGGTACAAGCTGAAAGTTTGCCGCGCTTGAAACTGCGTTAGCTCCGACCCATTACCAATTTTTTTAAGCATCAGCTTTCGTTGCCTTCTACCTTCCTCTTCGGATTTCTCTACTGCAGGCTTCTTTACAAATGGAATTTCAGAACCAGTCTCCAAAGCTCGTTCGTATTGTTTAATACGACTTTTTTCTAAATTATCATCTATAATATCACTCGTATCATGGCAGTATAAGTTTGAGTGAAGCATTTGGTTATAGTTATGCTGCATAATTAATGTTTGGAATGTCTGACCTTGTACGTTTGGTGTAGAGATCGGAATACCATTTGTAGAATCTAAAAAGTTACCATACCGCTGCATTGAGTCATCTGTAGGAAATATGCGTTCAAATCCTCCTCGACGGGAATATTGTAAGCGAGCATTTCGTAATATGCGCTGTTCTTCACCAGTGAGTTGATCAGTGCTAACTGATCCTTTTTTCTTATTCTTTTTGATTTTATGTTGGCCACTGGGAACATTAATACTCCTTTGACAACTAGAACTGCGGAATCGCGACCATTTGCTGTCATAATGGGATCTCATCTCTGGACTATATGCTGGGATGCCAACGCAAGTCAATAAATCAGCAATTAGGCATGCCTTTACTTTTGTATCCAAGGGACTATCTACCCCCATTGATGGCGAAAGATTCACTTCTAGTAACCAAGGCTTTAGTGAATTGTCGATTAGAATATCAAATCCATATAGTTCAAAACAGTTATTTCCATTGGGAACGAACATTCTGCATGCTGAAATAATTGTTTGAGCACAGGCAAGAATAGCTTTTATTATTAAATCTTCTATATTCAGCATTAGCTGATGAGTATCACAGCCCTGCATTTTGAGGTGCCTCAAGAGAGCCGATAACGTCCACTTATGGCCGACATCCTCATCTTGGGCATCTGACGATCTTATATAGTCCGAATGGTATTTATTGATGCTGTAATTGCAAAGATGCATACACGGATTCCATAGATTATCAGCGTGTCTATCGTATCTGACTGTGGCTAATCTTACTATGCCCTCTTTGTAAAGGTAAATAATAAGAGGATCAAAAGATGTAACTAAAACATACACTCGTAAATCACACTTGTGGCCATCAATACAAAGCGGATCAACAATATACTTGGATACAAGCACTTGTTCATCCTGAGGAATTTGATCTGGCTGAAAACAGATATAAATCAAATAAATACGATAAGCGTGTGTGGTAAGCACTGAGCCAATATATTAAATTTACCGAGTTTACAATAAAGATTCCTCTGCCTCTACTTGATGCTGCTGGTTTTACTATCCATGGGCCTCGGTGTTTATTATGCGCTATAATTAAGTCTCGTGCTTCCAACGGAAGAATAAAGGATTGTGGCACAATGTCAAAATGTTTCATTCCACGAAGATGTTGCATGCGCTCGATATTTTTATAGAGCCTATCTTTCCGGGTTAACTCGTAGGATCTGCGTAAGAAAAATTATATTTGTTTTAAATATTCTATGATCTGTTGCTAATTTTTTTATGGAATTACCTAGGGAAATGGTTGACTCTTTGATACGGCGCTAAATTTCTCAGGATATCCAATTTCATGTGAACCCCAGTCCAAAGTAAATTGAAATTACTATCACCCTCAACTTCTCTAAGGCCATGCACGTCAAATATCTTTCTGAGCAATTTTGTTTCCGTTTGAATAAACTTATACGTGATTTTCAGTTTGTATGCCGGCATAACAATCCCACATTCTTCGTCGTCCTCGGTAGCACATTCATCTTCCTCACTTGCGCTGATGTTTGTTATTGATTTGGCAGGTGTTGCGGAATCGTAGCCACTTTCCTTTGTTGCATCTTCTGCTAAGTTCGAGTTTATGTCATTCGGAATATTTTTTAGTGCCCGAAATTTATTTTGTATATTTCGCGTAGGTTCCTCTCCTTCGCTTGACATAGACGCATCGCTTGAAGAATATTGCTTATTTATCTTTTTTGCAGTGTTTTGAAAGTCCGAGTTTTCGGTTTGCTTAATATGGACTGAGTTTCTAAATGATACATAGATCTTTCGCTGTTTTGAACCATTCAAGGCTTCGTTACTGCAAGATGGTAGTGATAAGGAACTCATGTCATGTTCACCTTTTCGGGAAACATTGGTAGACTCCACATTCGAACTGCTCTCTGGCAACACTGGCGAGGAGTAGCTTTCCGATAAATTCTTTCTCGTTTTTGGATTGAGTATATTTGTTCGAAACACCAGGACTGCATCCCGTGAGCCCATTTTTCCACTTGTAATCCAATCATCATGTTTTGGAAATTCTAAACTGTCTCTACAATAACATATAATAAAAGGGAAACATAATTTTATTCAAAGCTAGGGGCAATTTTGTAATAATAATTCTGGCTGGCTTCGGAGTCCGAAGTTTTAGACACTTTTGCAGATCTGTTGATCGTATGTTAGCTTACTGATGAAGTCATAAGTAAGTAAAATCGCTTAAATAAAAATTTCGTGTTATACCAAAGAACATGCGAGAACAGATGACAGCGGTAGGCTAAAACTACAAATTGTATGCTTATTTTGTATTTTCAATCCAAGCATATTTATCAGCTTTACAGAATGGTAAACTTCGTTGCAACCAGATTTTGTATGTCTTCACTTTTTATAAGAATTTAAAAACGTTCAATTCTTCTTTATTTTTATCTCGCAACTTCAAAATCTTATAACTGGCTTTAATTAGCTTTGCCATTTTGTAAAGCTGATAAATGCAGCTATGAAGTAGACTTAAAAACTCTGATAAAAGTAAGATACTACATTTTTTGTTGAATTGGGTTTTAGGAGTAAAATAAGAAAATGAAACAGATCGATAGATAAAAATACGAAAGCGGCAGCACCTAAAAGCGAAAACAAACCGTTTTGTTTAACCACGCAAACATAACTTAGAGCCGCCTGAGTTAGAAGGTATTTAGATTGATTTACAACTTACACGGAGTTTGTAACCGTTTCACATAGTGAAGAAGGCATTGTGAATTCTGAAAAATATAAATACAAATATTACAAATTTACCTTTTCAATTTGGGCGAGGAGGAACGAAAAATATAAATAAAAATATTACAAGTATACCTTTTCAATTTAAGCTAGGAGGAACGTTGTGAGACTCGATACACCCTCATTGGGCTGTTTGTGTAGTGACTCGTTAAAACGCGACTCACAACGTTTCTCCTCGTTTATATTTACTCCAAACACTAATATTTCATTAAACAGCAGATTTAATGTGTAATCGTCACGTCATGAAAAGTAAGAAATTGGAATGGAAACTTAACGTTAACTTATTCTAGTCGACTCAAAAAGGTATCACTTGTTCAATTTGAAGTGCGGCACTACTATTTCATTGAACTCAACTTTACCTCACACTGCATTCTTTTCACATAAGGTATTTATTGTTGATCTCACATTATTCATTTTAAATGTACCTGAATACGACTTTTAATAATGCCATTGTGATCAACTGCACATTTCAGCTCGAATTGTTCGATTTTTGTTTTGAAACGAACTTTGAATCAATTTTTTTTTTCTCTGTAGTGACTATCGAACCCAAGTGAAGGTATACAATTCTTGACCGACGGATTCTCACAACAAGGGCATAATCTCTCAGAACGTTTAATTTTCCGGCGATTGTGTTCCAGGCTGACACCTATGCAATTGCTGTACGCCATACAACCGCAAATATCTACGCGAGATAGCCTGTGAATCATTATGGGTCAGGCTAACCAAGGGCTTGGGTGCGTTTACCAGCACAACTTGATCAGGGCTCAGTAATGGATTTCCATTATACATAACGGTAGGAGTTTGTTCTTTTTCCACATAATGACCTTTTTTATTTAAATTTTAAAATATTTTATCTGTTTCCACTTTCCAGCAAACGTTTTTATATTGCTACATCTATCACTCTCTGAATGCTCACACGAACTTCCCGTTCTAACTCGATCTAGAAAACCATTCCGTTCCTTTTCTATGAGATTTCAGAATGTTTATCAGATCGGATCATTATTATAGCCAGAGTTAAGAAATTCATTTCTCAAACTACAAATGCACCACCTGAATCACGGCACCTCCTTGCTCATTCTCTTTGCTTGCACTCTCTGCCTCGTGCAGTGTGCGCCATTTGGTGAAGGAGATCGAGCAAAAACGGCTTGTTGGTGTGAGAAATTATGTTTGTACATATACATATATGTATATAAATGACAGAAGTAGAAAAAATATGTAAATTGTCAAATTCGACAAATATCATAAGGTCACATACATACTTACATACATATATGTATGTATGTACATATATACTGACTGAGTGAGTACCGGTTATTAAAATAGTGACGCATCTTACCACGTTTTCTATCCCGATCCAGCTTTTTTGAACAGAAAGAAAATAAGCATAACAACTGGTACTATTTTATAAATTTTTTATTATTTATATTATGCCAATGCCGCATAGTTAAAAATCATGTTTTTTAACATTACATATTACATAACATATTTGTATTTACATTACATATCTACATGTGTTTTATTATTAACTAGCTGAAGGAGTACTTCCAAAATGTACACATTAATACCGTCTTCGTTTAGACAAATTTCAATTTGCTTGTTAATTGCTCTCGTTTCAAAACTGTCTGTTATTCCTCTGATTCTGATTCCTTGGGAAGAAGGAAGAGCAATTCATACTGTTTTGTATGGTGCTGCTCTGATTCCTCGTTAATGCAGCGCTGTCAAACCGATTATACTGATATCCATCCAGATCAAATCCGTGTCGAAACGAAATTTCGTTCGTTGGGTTAGGAGGGTTAGAGTTTGTATTATTCAAGTGAGCAGCATTTGCAAAAGAGTTACCACCAGTATACATACTGTTCCCATCGTGCCCTGTATTACAATTTTGAATGGAGTTTCGTGTCAGCTCATTGTCATCATGACATGAGTTATAAATCGAATTATCTGGTAGAAGTGGTTGCGCTGTATTTTCTATTCGGCCAGTATCCAAAACCTCGAGTTCATCCTGTCGTTTCTTTTTCTCAATAAGAGAATAAACATGCAGAATTTTTTGAAGCTCATCCCTGTTTATCGATGTTTTGCCTTGAGAGATCAATGAAGAGGCCAGCTTTGCTGCTAGTTCTCTCTTGTCAATGGGCGCTTGAACATTAATTTGATCTTTGCAACCCATTTGATTATCTTTTTTTTCAGTTATTTCATGCAGTGAGTTAGAGTTATTCTTATCTACGTTTTTAAGTAGTGCTTCGGTGTCAATTATAGCTTTTTTAATCGCCCGTTCCTTGACAGGATCATATATTTTGGAAATTAATATTCCTTTAAATTTCTCTTTTGCAGTTTCTAATTTGGCACAGTTCTCTGATGTAAGCAATATATTCTGGACATTATCTGGGTCAGTCTTCTGCGTCTGCAATGCTTTGGTTAGCATTTCCGTGATTGAAGGTCCCAAACTTCCCAAAAATTCCTCAAGTGCAGTTAAAAGACGAAGGACGTGAATAATCTTTGTAGTGTCATCGTCAGTAAGATTGTCCAGAGAGCTCCTAGATGCTCCCATTGTCTCTATATTCATATTCATTTTCTCAGGTGCATGAACGTGATAGTTTGAATTCATTAACTTGTCATTGGTCATTGGCAAACACAGCCTTTCCCGACATTTTAGCTTAATATTCTCCATGTCGCGATTGTACAATTCTTCGAGACGCGCGTTAAAGAAAATAATCCATTCATTTTGAAAATTATAAGACCGATGGTTAATACCCAACAGTATAAGCTCATCTTTGCGTCGCTTCCAGAAGGATTGCCACTCTTCTTGATAAAGAGGATGCTGTTCTGGATCAGACTTGTACACCTCAAAAGATACATTCAACTCACGCACTTTTTGATCAACCATGTGTCGATACGCCTGCCAAATATCACCATCTCTTAACGGGGATAGAGATAACGATCTGCGTTCGGTATTGTATTGCCTTTTCAATTCTGGGCTAGGCACTTTCTTCCATCGATCAGATGAATGAGATCTCGATCTCGATCGAGTTCGTTTCAGATTTCGGGATTTCGGTTTTGATGAGCCCAAAGATTTCCTGGTACCTCTTAAAAACTTTTCAACCAATCTTTTGTGTGTTTCATCATCAACGGTCTCTGTAAAAGGTGCTTCAGCAAACTGCGGGTAGTTAAAATAGGCATTCGTTGCATAGTTTGCAGTCTGAGATACATTTATATTTCGAGATTCACATAAAGTGGCATTCGAGTTTCCAACATTTAATATCTGGTTGCTTTTATTTCGAGCATTTTCCAACAGTTTTTCAACATCTTTTGAATCCACAACATGCGTAAACGTCGGTCCATTTTGTTCGGAGAAATGCCGTTTATTATAAACTCTTTCGACTACGTCTGCACGATTTGTTTTAAAAAAGCTTTCATAGCAAAGGAAGGCTGATTCCCGACCATGGTGCTTCTCAACCGCCATTGCCAGTTTATCTAAAATGGGAATCATTACTTTGCATACATCACTTTCTGGAACTTCCGAGACATATTGTCGGTACTGTCGCATTGCTGTAGGAAAATGCTTCTCAAAATATTTGAGACGGTGATTGTATCCAAGTAAGTGGGTATGCATCGCAGCCTCGTTAGAGGTGATCTCACAGAAACTGCATTGGTATCTGGCATTCTTATCGCTTATGTTTCTTACTATTTTTATAACGTATTCGACGCCTACAAGTCCCACAATTTTATCAGGATTTTTCTTAGATTCAAAGGTAAAAGGTCTCGACCCTGATGATGATGTCTTTGACTCCTTAAAGCGAGAAGCTATATCTATAACCGGCACTACTTCATTAATCTTATCGACAACTTTTTTGTTGGCAATTCTATCAACATTCGAATAGGATTCGTTTGTGTTCTGAACATGGCTTATACTTTTGTGTAATTTTTCTTCTTTATTCCGATTGAGTTCCTCCTCGTTTATAATAATGACATCGCTGTTACTTTTCTCTCTCTCCTTGGACTGGGCGGATCCAAGCAGTTTTGCAAGCGGAACACATGAAATTTTCGTTGCTAGCGGATTTTTAACAATGCTTGGTATGTTCACAATATTTTGGGACACCTCCACTTGACTTGATTTCATATTCTGCACCATTTTTGTAGGTTCTGGACAGGGTTCTACTTGAGCAATCGTTTGTGATGGTGGCATTTTTTCAGAAATTGATTTGGACACGGACTTGGGTGCGGAGCTTTCCTTCTCGATATCATGTTTCGACATATCGCAAATTATTGTCGATTTTAAAGAAGCCGGGGGAGTGCTCTCTGTTGCAATTTCTTTCGAAGAATCTACAATTGTTCCCGACTTAATTATTTTTTTCTTGTTGTCATTGTTAATTAGACTTGTCTTAGATTTTAATTCATTGGACGAATCCGAACGGAGTTCACTCTCGCACTGAATACCCCTGGCGTTTGTACACTTTTTAGATCCACTGGTCGTGTTTTTCATTACTTCCCCTTTTGGACCTGGCAGTTTGTTTTTTACAGATTGAGGTTTTAATTGCGAGTTTGCCATTTTTGGACTAGTAGTAGTCTTAGTGACATTAGTTTGATTCATATATTTATTGTTTGCACCAGGTGAACTCTTAGCACTGAATTTGTTATTTACGACGACGTTTGCTGCCTTCAGTGATTTCGAAGAGTCTGAATTCAGCGGAGTAGTGTTTCTGTTGCGCATTTGAAGTTGTTTTATGCTGATCATGAGTAAGTTGTGCTTTTTTCCACACAAATGACCAAATAAATTCTTGTCTCCGTATTGAACAACGTTGCAAACATTGCAACGATACATCTTCTTCGACGGGTCCGGACACACTACCATGATTTCCCATTTGTCAGTGGTTTTTCGCCGAAACTCAAAAATCAAGACTTCTTCCAATGATATGGTTGACAACATCTCCAGAAATTGTGCCCCATCGATGGGTTTTGGGGTTCGTATGTTATTGCTACTCATCTTGAGTTTGCAAGGTGATATTCTGCATATGGCTCACAGCTATTTTGAAAGTATATTCAATTTTTTTTTTATTTGTATCTATTGATATTAACCTCAGTTTAGATTTCAGTTATTGAGATGCTATAAAATTGAAGGAAAAAATACTTTTATATCAAATTTAAACAATAAACAACCAATCTTAAACTTCTATATATTAATACTTCATTTGGTCCATACAAATTTTTTTAGGATCAACATTTTGATAAAAAAAATATCTCGTACCGTCCATCTCACCATAATCGCCTCTCAAAAGATTTTTGTTAATTATATTAGGTTATGAAGTAGCCAAATAACAATCACAAAAGGCGAATAAAAAATAGTAATAATGCCAGTGAATATTTCGTTTTGGATACAACAAAAACTTGGAATAAAATTAACTAGAGCCCAGCTCAGATACGCTAGATTTTCTGTCGACCAAATCCGGGATTATATTCGTATGGAAACGATAAGAAATCATCCCAGTTTGTCGATCGATAGAAAATTTAGAAGCCAAGTTACTCAAAATTCCATCAAAGGTATTCTCCCATCTCGAACGGAGAAATTTGAATTTTTAACATATTTTATGTTGTAAACAAACATAAAACAGTGTAACCATAGAGCATGCACTTGCCCACTTTGGTCATACTGGCCACCGAGCGAAATGTATGGCACTTTTTGTGGATTAGCGCATCTCTGTGATACACTTCAAACAAGAACTGGCCTGTATTAGCTTTACATTTTCTTAGTTTCTATTAATACTAGAATTACCTTCCGATATATCAACACGTTCTGATTACGGTTTTATGCTTCTGTAGCTTTGATTATTTTCTAGTAGAAAAAAAAGCATACTGAGAGTCCGCAAAAAAGATCATTTACTGTCTGTCTCTGTTTTAAGCCGACCATCGGCTGCCCAACGGTCACATGCTTTGGCTTTGCTCGAGAGACTGCATCTGGAAAGGCAGTTTATCCCTCGTTTGCAATCTCTATCTGTCTCTCCGTTACACATGCAACAACACAACAAACGTTGTGTTGATCTCTGCTGATAACAACGATGTTCCCTAGTCAACGACGAGCATCAATTTATCTTCAAGACGGCGAAGAAAACTAGAACTACTACAGCAACGCTGGAGATGGAGCAAGTAGCGATGCACACGAGATTTTCAAGCAAAAGGGCAGACAGACGATGGCAGCAAACCATCACCTGTAGGATCGCGTAATAGAGCTGTATAGGCTTAGCAGAAACAGTGCTCCGCCGTCACCCGAGCCTCATCACGGGACACTGGCAGATTGGCAGAGACGTCTCTTGAATGTCAGTTCGCCATATCGACTTCTGTATAAGTTGTCGAGACAAGGAAGAGGAGGAGTCCAACTCCTCTTCCTAATACGGGTCCCCGGACACAGGGACATGGTCAGGCAAGGCACTACTATGCCTCTCCTACCGGAGAGGGATAAGCATAGTCTTTTTGTGACAGAAATTCGAGTTATTCTGACCTTTTCTGCGTATCGTGTAAACCCTCATAAGGAAGATTCCAAGAAAAAAGGCTACTTTGCACATATTAATAGGACATTTTGAATTCCTGGAGTTGCACCTAGACTATAACTATAGAATATTTAAATGTGTGACGTGATAAAAAACCGTTTAAATGTTTTTTTTATCTTTAACAAAACGTCAGAATAATGAATCATACCATGTTCTTCGTGTCGCCAAGTAGGGGGTCCTTCGTGGCTTTTGTTTTCTTGCCCACTGTGTGGTTTTATTCTTTATCACCATAGGAAACCGATATGTATTTGCCTGCACGTGTAATTAATGTTTTTACTATTGCATACATTATGTATGCAAATACATACATATGTAGATATACACATACATATGTACATACATAGGTTCTATATTGGCCTGCTAGGTATGAACACTCATATGTACATACATATAGCATCGGAAGGATAAAGCCAATGTTACACATGTGTATGTACACATGCATGTAGCTGCCATAGCAGCGATCGGTGGGATAAACACTCACTTATAGAAGTAACATTTATGAGTGGGAAAAACTTTAAGCTTATGCATATGCACACACGCGTTTATGCAAATGCGTACAACATATTAGACGGACAACCTTCGATGAACAAATATGAACAGTAATTTTTGTAAACATACAAACACCACTAATATTGGTTCATCAAATGCATTGAAACCAGAAGCATGGCAACCGGAAAAATAAAACAAACCCCAAACACCGTCCACCGTCCATTTGAAAAATGTTATTTTGTACCACCTGAATAAAACACAATAAAGCTGTCAATACAAGAATAATCAAGTTTGAAAACACATCCTCGAAACACATATTGATTTTTGTTTATCTCTGGACATGTAGAAAACGTGGAGAGGTAAATTCCAACTTCTACATTTTGTATATGCACGTTAAATTTTAGACTAAAATACTTTTTCTATAATTATATTCATTTCAAACTTACCGGCTGATGAGTTTGTACTATGATAAGATATTCTCAGGGCAAACACTGCCTTGCCTTCGTTGATATTATTTATGTTATGTGAACGGGTAAATTGAAGAGTACCCGTTTTCTTTGCAATGATGAACAAAATGTGGATTTACTAAAATTTATTGCTTCCAAACATGAACAGCAAATTTCGATGGCAGCGCATCAAAAAAAAACAATTGTCACATTTGACTACAGAAATTCCAAATAATTGTCTAGTTCTAAGAGATGAGCTAAAAACGATAAATTTCACAATAACATGCACAACGATGAGGGCATTCCTGCAAAAGATGAAAGTTTAACTGTTCAGTCACATCGATACACAAACACGATAGCTTCGAGACAAATTTATTTACATTTGATCTTTAGTACATGCTCTACAGGTAAACTGTTTAGTATTCGTATGTACATATTTATAAACAAGTATGTTAATATGTACAAACAGATAAAAATTAAAATTGTATCATGACAGTAATAGGCTGTTCATACCTGGTCTTACTCGCTGATTCATGTCCCATTTTTGCACTTTCCTGCCTATCATCGCAGGATATAAATGTGCCTGCAAAAATTTGTCTGAGCAGGGAAAAAGATAAATAAATGCATTTAATATTTAAAACAAATAGTTTAAATCAATTCTGATATAAAATAGATCACCTGAGGTTATACAGACTTTGCTCGACATATGGGAGATGAACACAGATGGTTTTCGAGAGTTCGAAAAGGAGGAAACAAACATGATGTGTTGCTTAAAACTCGTCAAAATTTTCACAAGAAAATGCTTGAAAATCGTCCATATTATTTTAATACTACAAAATATATCTAGTTAAATTGTTAAAAATGTGTATTTATAAAGGATTGTTTGTAAAAAGTTGTTCAAGTCTGGCAGCCAAACTTCATGCTCAGGTTGTTCTTTTATTTTAAAACTCCCACTTCATTTTGCTCACCCGTAGATAAACAAATTAAGTTTCTTTCTGTTAGAGTCTTCGATCTATTTTGTGATTTGTGTTACTTTCATCAGCTGTTCTCAAGACGAACTTCTGCCTTTTTGAACTCCTTTTCTGATTTATTGCGTATGTTCCAAAACCGATAGCAAGAGCTCCCAGTCTGAAGAGTCTATTATTTTCAAAAAAAACAGCTGTGGACATCGCGGAACGATTGGTCGGCTAACATGTATAATCGTCGGCATTTTTCATTGTGGTCATTGCAGGAGTACCACTAATTTCGTATATGTATGTAGTATATATATGGATGCAGGACTATTCTATTGAATTGGAACGATAACTATTTTGAAGCCCTCATTTAAATACTAATTTTGAAATATCGAAAGTATTTTTAATTTGGCCTTAGTGAATTTCTGTGAATATCCCTGTAGAAGGAATAGTACAAATTAAAATCGTAAAATATCATTGCCATCATTGGAGAAGCCTGAAATTTAGAAATCTCTTTGGAAAATGGACAACACAGGATATAATCGTTATGAATTATTATCTTCGTATGAAGAGGAAGTCGCATCAGCGCTCTCCTTAAAAATTAATCCCGACATTGGTAACAAGAAACAAAAAGGTTTAAAAAAAGGCGGTACAAATAATTCGGAAAAGGAAAATAAGCCAATGACTGGAAAGAATACAGCTATTGGTAAAAAAGAAAAAATCATTAAAGGAATCGTAGGAAATGTTCCAGCAAATGAAAATAAAGGACCAAGTATTGCCAGAAGCAATGTACACATTCGTTCAAATGAAAATAATATTTGTGGAGCTGAGTTTGGCAGCGATGTTCCCCAGCGCCAATTGAAGGATCGTGAAAACAGGGGACCACAACGCTTCCGCACCGGAGAAAAATATGGAAAGCGTGAATTCGATCGTCAGTCGGGATCCGATAAAACCGGTAAATGCAAATCTTTAATTTTTATGTATTAAATAAATTTAGCTTATTTGCATGAAGTTACACATGTGCATGGAGACATATAGAATAGTTAAACATTACATACATATACAAACATACATATGTATGTATATTAATTTCAGCTCGAGTCATGCTTGAGTATTTTGCACTCGTCTCTTATTTCAATTTCTTTTTTGCCAACAATTATATTTCCAAAAATGGTATTAAGTTTTAAAAGAGTGGAAACCCCACAGTTAATGCATTTATTGTATTTTCTAAGTTCAAACGCAAGAGCATATGTATACTTTAAATATAATGTCAGAAATTATATGCCGTTCTGCTTCAAACAGTAGGATTATGTAATTATAATTTAATAAAAGTAATCTTTACATATTTTGTTATAGGTGTAAAGTCAGTGGACAAGCGCGATGGTGCTGGCGCTCATAATTGGGGCTCTCCAAGACAGGACATTGCGGATAATAAATCGGGCGACTTGCCACTGCTTGAAGACAAAGAAGACTCGGGCAATGAACAATTGGCTGACCCTGTGACCACTCCGGAGGAGGACGAGTCAAAGCAAATGACTCTTGATGAATGGAAGGCTTTAAGGGACAAACGTGTCAAGCCTAACTTTAATTTGCGCAAAGCTGGGGAAGGGGCTGATAACTCTGAATGGAAAAACATGACTGTTTTAAGCAAAAAAAAGGAAATAAACAGTGAAGATAATTTTGAATACGACCCATCGATGTATCCTCAACGTGTAGGACGTCTTCAGCACGTTGTCGATATTCAATATAATTTTAATGATGCACGAAAAATGGGGTTCCGCAAGGAATTCCGTGGCCAACAACGCGGAGCCTCTCGACCTGTATCCTCTTCTGTTAACGAACGGTTTGGACCAAATAAATTTGGAGAAAAACGTCGTCCTGGTCCAAAACCTTTAAAAGTTGACGATGAAATTCAATTTCCTAATCTGTCATAAAATGAAAAAAAAAACCTGAAAGAGAAATCTTTAAAAATGACCCAAAAGAAAAACCATTGGGAATCTCCGGTTAATGAATAACCTTCAGGCTAGATCTTTGAAGTTTTACACCCGACATTCAGCCACGCTTATTTTTATTCCTTAGTTCTAACCAAATATTTGTATTCCTTTTTCATTTAAATCAACTATTGAAAATAGTTAAACATTTTGAAAGAAATCTAGTTGATTTATCTAAGAAAAAAAACTTGTTATATTTTTTATTACAATTTATACACGAGTTTATTTTTGGTTTATTTTTTTTGAAAAAAAATATACAAACACTAAAAATTAAAAATATTATCTTGCGACCTTTTTTTGTTTATTATTAATTTTATTAATATGCTGTTTAACATATGATTGTATGTATGTACATATGTCTTTATCTTTGCCATTTCCTGAATACAACGGGCTAAAGAACTTGAAAGTGCCTGCACCGTTTTTGGAGTACTGCCGAGAGAACTGGAAACATATTGATTCCTTTAAATATATATGTACATATATAGCCATTATATTAGGAACGCTTTCCCAGGTATTACCCCGAATTGCTGAAATGGCGAAAGTGGTAATCATAATCATTTACTACTGGCACTGCAATAGATCAATTACCATTGCTGGTGCTGCTAGCTTCAAATTTCAGTTGGCTCGATTAAGACTATAAAATCATCAAGAAATTCTTTGACGCACCCATCGTGAAAATTAAAACGTATTCGTAATTAGTAGAATATCTTCTTGTAAATAACCATAATAGGGGAGTAAAGATGTGCATTAATAAATTGTATCCATGTTTATTTTTAAGTTTTAAGGACATTCCTTTTTTTTGACATTGATATATGCACGCAGTTCGTTGGCGGAGTAGGTTTTTTTTGTTCTTTTTTGGTCCGATTGATCCATACACGACTGCTCGAACTGAGTCTTAAAGCAATGAAATAAACTCGATCAGCAGGCAGCAAAATGGTTTTAGGACTATGATGTTACTTACAAAATGCTGGTATTCTGGCGAGATGGACTCCAACAGTAAAATTCTGTCCTCGACGTTTTTAATACGATTAATAATATTTTCATTGTCATTGGCAGTCAAGCCCATGTAGGTTTCAATAACATGTAAACGCGAATTGTGTAATGATTTCCCCATTTCAGTAGTGGAAACATGCGATGCCATTAGCCTATTAAGTTCGAGTTTGTATTTGGGCCGGAGCTGCATCTGTTGTGGTCCACAGCGATTTGAAACACGCCGCACTACGATAAATTTATTATAATATATGTAAATACAGAAGAAAATACAAGAAAATTGGCCAGCCAATACTAACCTTTCAAATGACAATTCGACTGTTCTTGTTTTGAAACAGTACTTTGAGTTCTAGCGCAAGAAACGTTTACTTCTGTGCCGGAATCAATGTTAGACATTAAGTTGGACTGCTTAAAGTCCATTACATTGTGCAAATTTATTTCCGATCGCTTTCTTTTAAAAAAACATTCTAAACGTTTGATTAGCTCGCTGTCATTAGCTCTAATTTGTACTAAATTTCGAGGTACAACGTTCGACTCGTCGACCACACACTCACAAGCAGAATAATTGAAACTATTTAAGGATGATTTCTCTGTAAATTACACAAGAACACAATTATTCTTTAATAGTATATGCATATGTACATTGTATTTATAATCTGGAATAGGGTATTATTATTTTATTTCTTACTAGGCCTGATCGACTCTGAATTTTCTTTCCATTCAGCTTCGTCGCCCTCGTATATCTCTTTTTTCCATATGGGTACACGGGATTTTAGTTGGTCTATGGCCAGCGTTACTGAGTTCAATGCTGCGGAACGATGCGGGGCTGAAGCAGCTATAATGACGCTTGCTTCGTTTTCTGGAACTGTGCCTAATCGGTGATGTATTAAAATGTGTTTCAACTCGGGCCAAGTTGCACGGAGGTCTGTGCAGATTTTATCCATTTCTTTAAGTGCCATATTTTCGTATGCTTCATATGTCAATGATACTACCTGCAAATTTAAGATTACCATAAGCGACATGCGTAAAGAAGACATTCAGTTACAAATCTTACTTTTTTTCCTTCAAAACTATCACGTGTGGTTCCTATAAAAACAGAAGATGCTCCGCAACTCGGATCACCTATCAATGTTATTGCATAAGTGACGTCGAGTGGGCCGTCAATCAATTTAATGTGGTTCATGTTGAATTGCTTAGCCTCCACTTAACGGCGGTATCACAGCTATTTCGTCACCGTCCTTCAAAACCAAACTCTCATTCAAGTCTTCGATGTATGATTCGTTAAGAGCTATGATTAAGTTCTGTCGTATGTTCGTGAGCCCAAATCTTAAAACAATTTGCTCCAACAAATCATATGCTTTAATATCAGATGGGACTGTATATGTTGAGCGAGTAGTTTTAGCTAATTCACGGCACTTGGCAAAAAACAGCACGTGCACATCAACAGATATACTCATGTCGACAAAAACAGAAACTATTTTTTTTTTTGTTATTTAATCGCTACAGCGAAATTGGTTGGTCGCAGAGATGAGTCCGCATTGACCAGGTACTTCAGTTTTGTGTTGAATATTATAAAAAGTTACTGAAAAGTTACTGTTGACAAAAACAGAAACTATTTTGGTAGGGGGGGCTACAATGTTCAACGTGACCGTTTATGATTAAATACTTTCTGGTATATTTTGCACTAAACATTTAAGGTCTCAGACTAAAAGATTTTATCTGTCTTTGCCCAAGAAAATTAAACTCAAAACAAATGATTTGGGTTAAAAAAAGCGTTAAATTTGGCTAAATGCAATAATAGATAATGTATGGCAGTTTTTTTGTTATGGGTAGAACTGTGAGATATATAATGTTTTAGTGGCGTGAGGAAAAACGCTCCTTTTAAAAAAGGGAACCAACCCAAAACATCTCTCTACTGCATCAGAAACAACCAACCAATTCATTGCCAAATAATATTTTTTTTATTTCTAGTTTCTGAGTTATTGAGTTAACGCGAAAATCGATAGGTAACTCATGACAGTGTAAACAGGTTATAAGATTCTCAGACCACAGAGAAAAATCGGTATATTTACGGTATATTTTGAAAATGAGAAGGTATTTTTTAGTATATATTTTAGACTCTACAGCTTATCGATACATTACATTTGCATTATTTTATACGGGAGGAATTTGCAAAACAAATGGTGAATCGTTTCATTGTGATGATTGATAGGACAGACCTAACTGACCAAAAGTACTGAGTTATCCATATTAGATACTCTCAGTTCAATCCCGAAGTTAACGGTGATTTTATACACATTTCGATTCATATGACCTCTGAAGCATCGCTGGAGCCATGAAGACACGTTTCAGTACTTATGATATAATTTGCGGAGTCGCCGAACTTCAAAAGTAGGCATTCAACTAGTTTTATTTGTTGTTGTTTAATGTTTGTTTACCTAATGTTTATTTGCATTATATTAATTACAACTATTTCATCACAGGTTGGTGGGCTTGCGTGTGAATCAAATATACGATATTGATAACAAGACGTACCTTATCCGCCTGCAAGGTACTGGAGTAGTTCAAAAGATTACGCTTTTGATCGAGTCTGGAATTCGGTTTCACACAACCCGGTTTGAGTGGCCAAAAAATGCAGCTCCTTCTGGCTTCAGTATGAAGTTAAGGAAGCATCTAAAAAACAAGCGCTTGGAAAAAATTAGCCAGTTGGGTGTGGATCGTATAGTGGATTTTCAATTTGGAAGTGGCGATGCAGCCTATCATGTTTTACTTGAGCTATACGATCGAGGAAATTTGATTTTGACTGATTTTGAGTTAACAACACTTTACATCCTGCGGCCACATACTGAGGGCGACAACATACGTTTTGCTGTCCGTGAAAAATATCCCGTTGAACGTGCTAAACATCAAGATGAGGAATTTCGACTGGACCTCTTAGACGACCTAATGGAAAAAGCCTCTCCTGGGGAAAATTTGCGACAAATATTAATGCCAGTTCTAAATTGTGGCCCTGCAGTCGTTGAACATGTACTTGTCTTACATGATTTGGCAAATCGTGTAATGCCAAAGGGAAACACTTCAGCCGCAGAAGAAGATGCACCAGAAGAGGTCTCAAAAAAGGTTCAAAACTCAAAAAAACAACGAAAGCAACGAAATCTACAAAATGCTAAATCAGAAGTAAAGTTGTTTGACATGGAAAAAGATTTACCAACTCTAAAAATTGCTGTACAGGTAAGCAGAATTATTTTAACAAATTTTTTACCTCCATGGTGCTGTTAAAAAGAGTTTTAAAGACACCAAAAACATAATATACTTTTACAAAATCTCCATTCCAAAAGTAATTTTTTATTCAAATATATTTACAGAGCGCGCTGAATCTTATTAATGATGGAAACAATGGGAAATCTAAAGGATATATTATTCAAGTAAAAGAGGAGAAACCAATAGAAAACGGGAAAATTGAATACTTTCTAAGAAACATTGAATTCCAACCGTTTCTCTTTGCTCAATTTAAAGAATATGAATTTGCAGTGTTTGAATCCTTTTTGGAAGCTGTCGATGAGTTTTACTCAACTCAAGAATCGCAAAAGATTGACATGAAAACGCTACAACAGGAACGTGAAGCCCTAAAAAAGCTTTCCAATGTTAAAAAGGATCATGCAAAGCGACTAGAGGAGCTAAATAAGGTGCAAGATGATGATAAAAAGAAAGCCGAATTAATTACATCCAATCAAAGCTTGGTGGATAATGCGATTCGGGCAGTTCAATCTGCTATTGCAAGTCAATTGGCATGGCCTGACATCCACGAGCTGGTTAAAGAGGCTCAGGCAAATGGCGATGTTGTCGCTAGTTCGATAAAACAGTTAAAACTAGAAATAAATCATATATCTCTGATCCTTAGTGATCCATATGACAATCAAAGCGAAATTGAAAGCGAAGATGGTAATGACTGTGCAGATTCGACCGTTGTTGATGTGGACTTAGCTTTGTCAGCATGGGCTAATGCCCGTCGCTACTACGACTTAAAACGTTCAGCAGCTCAAAAAGAACAGAAAACTGTGGATGCATCTCAGAAGGCACTTAAATCGGCCGAGCGTAAAACGCAACAAACGCTTAAAGAAGTAAGAACTATATCCAACATAGTAAAGGCACGAAAAGTGTTCTGGTTTGAAAAGTTTTATTGGTTTATAAGTTCGGAAAATTTCTTAGTAATTGGAGGAAGAGATGCGCAGCAAAATGAACTTATTGTGAAGAGGTAAGTAGGTTTTAGGTCTTGTTCTATGCAGACTTTTAACATATATTCTAAATTTTAGATACATGCGTCCTAAGGACATTTATGTGCATGCTGAAATTCAAGGTGCTTCAAGCGTGGTTATACGGAATTCAACTGGAGAAGATATCCCTCCAAAAACTTTGGTAGAGGCCGGCTCTATGGCTATTTCATATAGCGTTGCCTGGGATGCCAAAGTGATCACTAATTCCTATTGGGTAACCAGCGAGCAAGTCAGTAAAACTGCTCCAACGGGAGAGTATTTGGCAACTGGCAGCTTTATGATCAGGGGCAAAAAAAACTTCTTACCCTCGTGCCACCTCACAATGGGACTTAGTTTACTTTTTAAACTAGAAGACAGTTTTGTGTCACGCCACTTGGGAGAGCGCAAAGTTCGCAGCATAGATGATGCTCCCTTCGAAAATAGTGTCAACCAAAGTGATTTAACGGATATGTTATCAAATGAAACAAGCGAAGATTTGGAAACACGACACGCCGTGAGCATACCTGAAGAAGATCGTAAAAACGATAACTCTGATTTTCCCAATACTGAAGTAAAGATTGAGCATGACACTGGTCGAATATCAGTTAAACCAAATTCATTAAATTCGGAGGACCAACAATCTATCGCTGAGAGCTTACCAAATGAGCCTATCAACGAGGAAACATTAATTATAGTAGCTGGACCTAGTCGCAAAAAGCAACAAAGTAATTCGAAAAAAAATAAAGATAAAGCACGATCGTCTCAACCAGAAATCAAGCTGTCAGAAAACGCATCCTTAGATGCAGAGCCCAGTAGCTCATCGCAAATGAAACGAGGTCAGAAGGGAAAATTGAAAAAAATGAAATCAAAATACAAGGATCAAGATGATGAGGAACGTGAGATCCGTATGATGATTCTTAACTCGTCCGGAAAATTAAAAGCGCCCATCAGTACTAGCAAAGTTGTTGAAAAACCTGTTATTGTTAATGAAGCAGAAAAGCCTGAGAAAAATTATAATCCCAAACCTAAAAACCAAGTGGAATTGGACGAAACGGAAGATACGCCTGCTGGAGTTGACATGGATATACTTAATAGTCTAACTGGACAGCCGCTTGAGGGCGATGAGTTACTCTTTGCAATTCCTGTAGTGGCTCCATATCAGGCATTACAAAACTACAAGTAAGTTGGTCGATATTTTACAATAAAATACATAAAACGCAGGGGACTTAAATTCAATTCCAATGACCGTCGCCCATAAAATAAGTTAAAATAAGTTTTCGTATGAAAATGACACGAGAATTTGATGTAACAAAAAACATAATTTACTTTTATTTATTTATATAAACATTTGTTTTCGTTGTTGCAGATTCAAAGTGAAGCTAACACCAGGTACCGGAAAACGAGGAAAAGCTGCGAAACTGGCACTCAATATATTTGCAAAGGAGAAGACGTGCAATAATCGGGAACGAGATTTACTGAAAAGTATAAAGGAGGAGTCCCTGGCCAGAAATATTCCCGGAAAAGTGAAAGTATCGGCTCCACAACTACAAAAGATGAAAAAATAACATGTGTAGATATTTACTATATTACCGTGTTTATGCATAATAAAGTTTTTCAAAAACAATAAACGGGCCTGCCCTATTTAAAGACCCTGCTTGAGGGCCAATTTAATCGTGCATATGTTCATACATATTTGTGTAGGACTTAAAACAAGAACATGTATTGCGTGAAGCACGACAAGGGTCGTGCTACTTTTCATCCGCAGATTGTAGGATGATGTTGATTGAGAATATATATGTGATCAGATCGAAAAAGCATTTGTTGTAAGTAACTGGCCAAAGAAAATCCACTTCCTCTCTCCGAGAATAGTAATACAATGTTTTTCGATTACTATAACATAGTTAGGGCAATATTGATTTTGGTAACTGTTGAGTTCCACCATTATCGATAGTCAGCCCGCTGACCAAAGTGCCAACATATATACAGAAAATTGTGCGCATGCGTTTAATATGGAGTACAAGTTTGCATGTGTTTGTTTACCTCGTTTGTCTGCTTTAAGGCAGGAAAAGAATTGTATAAGTACATAGATATTTGTGTGCTAAGTTGCCCAAGTTGGAATTTTGTGTATAAAAGGGCTAATGAAGATAATGTCATCGCCACACATTAGTTTCTGCAGTGAAAGTCTTCCATAGATGAAGTCTCAAACAGTAAAGCAAATGTTGGGAAAAAAGTTACAGAAGCTTTAGCGCGCAAGACAGCGAAAAATGTATCTTCCGAATGAAATCCATATAACACATGTTTTCAAAGTTCCCAATTTATGTACGTAAAACATGAAAATTACAGTAAGAATAAACAGTAAAAGTGCTCATCAGATTAAACTGAAGAAACTAGTCAACAAAGTTCCACCCAGTTACGATTTATCCACATGTACGTATAAATGTGCAAACCTATTTGCAAGTTCGTGTACAAAAAAGTATATGTATATGTTTATGTAAATATGTATGTACATACAAATGTGCAAAGTTTGGCAGGAATGAATTGATTTAATTGCACTGAATGCATGTATGTATATACATATATACATATGTATGTGTACATATGTATGTACACCTGTGCATGTCCTTAAATATTTCGATTCGATTCGCATGGTAACATGGAAAAATGTATGTATTTACACTATTTCCAGTGTATGAAAACATAAAACATCAAAATGAATGTATGTATGTACATATGTTACCAGGACTGTTTATTCAACCGCTCTGCGGTAGCGGAAAGTGATGTTCATATGTTGTTTAGTAGAAATTACAACATGTACCTACAAGCATAAATATGTATGTCTGTATGTATATATTTACATATGTGTGTACACACAAATGTTTGCACATTTAGTCGGTATCAATTTTTGGTAAACTATGACACCAGAAGTAATAACAGACTTCTGAATCAGAATACTTTTCAAATAAACTATCTCAATCGTGGATATGTATGTACATATGTAAAATAAGTAATGATCGTTTCTATTGGAAATATTAAATATAAATGCTTAAAGTTTTCTTTTTATTGAAACTATATTTTAAAAGTTTAAATGAAAAGCTTATAGTGATACAAAAAATGTCTACAATTGGTGCGCTTACTTGACAGAATTATATTTAGTTTGCTGAAATGTTTTTAATACGGATTCCGGCCCAATCCGACAAAGTCTAATATTTGACTTTCAAAGTATAATTCTGCAGCTTCTCTGCTGTTGCCATTTAGACTTGAAAGACAAACCAGATATGTATACAATTCATCTGCCACTCACAACGCCAAATTTGAACAAAATGAAATTTGTTTTCATAGAAAGGAAATAGTTCCGATTTAAACGTGCTAATAAATATACAAAATGCTTTTTATTTTATAAGAATATGGAGCCGAATCATTATTACTGCCGGAGTGCTATGCAGCAGGATCCATCCACTTCGGCAATTCCAATTAATGCACCAAACAAAATCAATTATGGAATGAATTCTGGACAGGAATATGTAGCATGCAGCCCCTATCAGTCGCAATCTGGCTATAACTACAAGGATACACAACGAAATGCAAACAATCACAATAAATCACTTAGCGGGAATAGCAGCATGGGAAGTCCCTTTGCGGCTGGCTGCAACAGTAGTGGCCAATGTAACAAGAACGCTGCCAATGCAGGAAATTATATTAATATAATGACGGTTCCCTTGGGAACATTACAGTATAACAGAAAAAAGCTCTCTTCTCAGGACTATGAGTAAGTGCGATGCAAAAAACCTATTTCATAATCTCACATCATTACTTTACGTCTTCCAGATCGCATTTATATTATAACACTACGGATTTTAAGTGTCGTGATAACTACTACAATACCAACAATACTGGACACTTAAACACCGGATCAACCATACCCCAGCATCAAAATCAGCAACCACAACAGCCCAACTGCCTCCACATACAGCATTCGCTAGCACAAAATCACCAGCTAAGTCATACTCAACCAATTCATCAATTGCCACAGCTGTCGACGTCCACAGCAAACCCAAATAATGACTTCGAAAGCTGTGCGATGTTTCCGCCTGCAACAGAGAGTCATCAGAATAAGTCAAATGTGGCAATGTGCGAGCAAGCGATGTCGCAAGCGTCGACGTCGATGGGATCCGTCAATGTGCCTGCTCCTCCTATTATGTACACTGTGCATCGTGTGGTGACTACAGCTCAAATTCAAACCGCTATAGGAGGCTCATTTGCATCATCTGCAAGTGTATCAAGTGTTGTAAGCACTGGAAAAAACGAAAGTGACTGCTTGTCATCGGCGCAACTAGCTTCTGCGATGACTGCCTCACCACATGGTCCCTGTCACAGTGGCCTTACTGACATGGGAGCCAATATACTCAATAATGCAAGTGCTCTTTGTCCCATGCCTGATGTTCGAAGCCCCTCAGGTAAGCACACGGTTTGCTCTAAATTGCGTTCTTAGTCATATTTACATATGTATAAAATGCAGTTTATTGTTTTTACAATTCTGCACAACAGCCCTGGGAATCCAGAGTTTCTCTGAGGTTTATAACTTTCTAGATGCGGTTGAGATACACGATTATATCTTAGGGATTCTATCTCTAGTAGCTAGTTCTTTCTTTTCTACAAAAGAACTGACCGATCTAGTTCTTGTAAAATAATATTTTGGAGCTGAACCAAACCTAACAATCTCTGGTTCTTAGAGCTTTAGCTTTTGTGCTGCTGATTTGAAGCGTAACTCAGAAAATCCTTGAAATCCTAGCCGTTCCCCTACGGGAAAAGTGTTTCTTCTCTGTCTTATATTTCTTATTTTTAATTTTTGTATCTATAATACTTTTCAGGAGTGCTTAACAATTCGTCATTTCTACAAGCACACCAAAAATGTAACAATGGTAACGAAGCCCAACCTATGACTGCACTTCCAAAACGAGTTCTGGGAACCAGCTCAACATCAAATTTAGCAAGTGCTGGAAAGCCCACATCAAATTTGGGACGCGCTTTACAAAACGTAAGAGTTCGGTCTTCCATCTCTCATTCAATCTAATGATTTAAACACTTTAGGTAATTCCAACATGTGTATACCTTATGTCCCGAGTTGCTGTACACATGGAGATTGAGGGTACAGCCGAATGTCCGTCTCAGGTGATGCTGGCCGCTGCGCTGGGATGCGAAGAATTAGGAATATCGAATAAATTGCTGGCCCAAAGTGTTTTTGGATTGTGGATGACAAGTACTCTATTGGAGATGCAACTCAAAGCACATCACTGTCCTTATATTGTACGGGTGGCGTGGCCAAACCTGCTTCAGAAATTCAGTAATGGTAGCCCAAGTGATCAAAAATATGATGAGCCCATGATTGTATTAAAGCGAAATGTATTCTTTTCTAAACGAGATGAGGAAAAAATTAAGTAATTTGAAAAAAATAGTTTTAAAACTGGAAAAGAGTAAGCTAAACACATTTTTTTTAGGGACTATCGAATTTTGGAACTTCTTTATGAGGAGGCAAGGAATAATGTACTGATCGGAAGGTATATTATGGAACCAGTGCACTCGCTCATGTTAGGTGGTATTCAGGCACGAATTGAACTTGGGCCATACAACTCTCACACCCACACTGTAGGATTTTTTCGGTAAGTTGCAAGTCATTACAATTTCCGCTTAAATCTACTCCTGCTCCTTTTTTTTAGAGAAAACCAGGCTCGGTTCTTACCAGCACTTGTTGCCAAAAGTTCGAATTGGTTGTGGCTACCAATTAGCCAAAAGAACTCCGCTGAGGTGAAACTTTTAGAGCAATTTAAAAGAGTCCCCCAGACAGCAACAACTCGAAAATTGATGCGTAAATATTTGGAATTTTGCTGGGCACTGCCATTTTATGGGTAAGTTTATGGGCAATCAGATATGTATATTATTTACTACGAGTGTTAGATAAAATTGATTACGGTTGTCGCCAGACTTCTATAAGTAAATTCTTTATAAACTTGGTGCATTGAAAGTTTTTTTTATATACATATGTATGATAAGATGGTGTCTGTAAGCGCTGGATCATGTTCATATTTATTTCTTCCTAGCTTATATTTATACATATTTGCCTTGCAATTTTGTTTTATTGAATTACGCCAGACTCGCAACTTAAAGCATTCAATGGGAAATGTTCTTTCCACAGGGCTGCATTTTTCCACGGACAAATGGAGCAACCTGTGAGGGGTATTATGGCGTTGGTCAACCAAAAAGATATGGAGGTTCTGATTGCTGTAAATGAAAGAGGAGTTTATGTCATAGACCCTTACGAAAGTGTAAGTACAGAACAAAGAAAATACGAACCGTTCATGAGCTCTGGGCCGTGCCTATAACTAATATCAATTCGAAATGATTTATCTATTAGACTTTGTTGTTGGGTCTGCGATATGAGGATTTGTCTTGGGATTATGCAAAGCCAAGTGCAGCTGATGATGCGGAATGTCTTACGTGCATATTTTTGCAGGTACACAGCTTTTGTCTATTTTTAAATTATATGTAAATGCAATAGATTAAAACATATGTATATTTTTTCAGTTTGATGCCGTCGAAAACGGAATACAAGTGTCGAAACTTGTGCAGGTGTTTTCCAAGCAAGCTGCCATGATTGATGCACTAATTTCACATTTTACGGATCAAATAAGGAATAAGAAACAAGAGGGAAACTCAGCAGAGCCATTTCACGATGGTAAGAATATTATAATGAGAAAGATTCAATATGCAATATTATGCAATTTTGTATTTCAGAGCCAAATCCTATTCAAAATAATGGAAATGGTGTGTTATGCAATAAGCTTTCTCGGTTGACTTTGGCCACTTTTGATGAGGAGGGGGGTCGCTGTATTGGACAAATGGGATCATTATCTATAAGCTATTAAAATGCATAGTTATTAAACAAATTAAACTAAGAGTGTTAAATACAATTTCATGCATACGAGGATATTCATGACTGTTAATAACTCATATAAGAACGTTACGTAGAGACGGCTGCCAGGTTCTTTGAGAACCTGTTGAAATTACCCATAAGGATACTCATATAAGGATACTCATATAAGGATACTCATATAAGAATACTCATACATCTAATTTAAGAAAAACGAATCAATATATTAACTTTAATTCCAATTTAATACATTTGTTTCGAATTTAAATTATGAGAAAATAGATGAACAGTCTGAATTGATTGCATTTCCTGAAGTTGGAAACATATTGTAATTTATTTTTCTCCTTTATAACAAGTCTTGTTTATGCTTTCATGGTTGGGTAACACTACCTTTGTGTTTAATATCAAAAGTAGAGCCTTCCTGGGATCCTCCATGTGGTGCTCGCTAGGACAGGGTAGATCTGCAGTGCACATACATATATAGAGTAAGGCAACGGAACAAGGACGCAGCCCTGTGAAACTCTGGTTTTCATAAGACAGGTCCTGACCCTGACCATAAACTGGCGTCCTTCCAAGTACGATCGTAGGAGGACGTTGTATGGTGCTGGAAAGAGTTTCTTCGTTTAGCTTAGGACCTCAGCAATCCTAACCCTGCGCTGGCTTAACAGTCTGTGCTGCTCCACCGTGGCGAATTTGTATTGGGTGAACCTGACCTCTAGTTGCTGTGCTCCCTCGTTTCTAGCAAGATCGTCGCTTGGACACTGGATAGGATCTGGAGAACATGGGATCCGAGTCAACACTAAAAGCAAATCAACATAATTGAAAATAGATTTGCGAAGGTTTTTTCTAGCTTATTTCTTCACAAACTAAAGCACCTCCTTAGTAGGTATGGTAAGTATAAGTAGTATAAAGTTGGTGTCTGAATTGAGCTGGAACCCAAGTAAAGAGAGTTCATACACTTCGCTCAAGCCAGAGTGTGTGGGCGAGAGAGAGAGAATGAGCAAGCAGATGCCGTGCTGCAGGGCGTCAGGGATGGCCATTGCATCGGCCGTTGGTGCTGATCAAGATATATAACGGATACTTTGTGAGATCGAAAGAATTTGTCTATTGTGTACTAAGACAACATATACAATCTACCCCTTTACTCTAACCCCTCAATTCGAGCATGCAACGGTTTCAGAAATAGGCATTCATTTTTTCTATGCAAGGTCAGTAATACGAAAATGTTTGTAGCGTATGTATATACATACATATGTACATATGTATGTACTTATATGTATGTACATACACCACACATGTATGTGCATTTGGAATGTGTTTATAATGAAATATGAGTTGTTTATTTACTTTTTTAACTGTGAACATCCGTAATTTAGATTCTACTCGCTGATTCTATTTTTGTAATGTGGCTCTTTTTAGTTGGCCAACCTACATATGTACATACATATGTACTTATGTATGTATGTATGTATGTACATATGTATATTTTCAAATAATTCAACAGCTTAGAAATCTGTTTCTTTGTGTAACATTCTTAGGAGTTTGAGAACAAAGATTCAGCAGAAAACGTAAGCGGCGCGTCAGGCCTTATCGGGAACTCCGCAGCCATTTGTTTGGGATAGGCGTTTCAATTACTCCAGCTCATGTGTTTTAGGGTTTTTATACAACATTTTGCTGATATGGATGCTAAGCCGATAACTGATAGCCTGATTCTATACTTTCCAGTTGCTTTCTTATTATGCGGAATATTTACATGCCTTACTTTGCGCATTCAACTTACTTATAATTTTCTGATGTGAGCAACAACTGCGTGTCTCTGTTTTGCTCTTCTTTGCTGCTGCACTTTTTGTTGACTCTCAATGAGAGGTTAGACAACTAGTACATAATAATAATTAGGAGATATAAATATGTATGTATGTACATATGTATGTGTAAACAACGGTATTTCAGGCGACTGCAAGGACTTATCTTAGATTCTCTCATTCTCTGTGAAGCGGCAGCCGCAGTTCCAGACTGAAAGTGAGCCAAACCATTCTTCCTAGCTTTTACCGTGGAAACCTGAAATATTCTGACTTCGTTGCCATGCAGAAAGCGGATGCAGAAAGTACTGAAATTGAAAAGTTTGAACATCTTCGCTCCTGCCAATCGGATGCTGCCTTGGATTCGGTATTTGGATAGTTGAAGCCCATTAGTAGATTCTTTTGGTCAAGAAAGTAGATTCGCCATTTGCTAAAAGACTTCTGGAGTTTTCGAACGCAACGAAAGGGCTTCAATCAATCCATATGCTGCTGCAGAAGTTGGATTCCAAGACCCAACTTAAATTGAGGGGACTGCGTCGTCGGACAATTTCTTGGCGAAGCGTTGCCAGAAGATGGTGACCTTGCCATACGCAACAGCAGCGCACGTTGGTTGTACTCAGGTGGGAAAGAGCCATTCTACAAACCAATTCAACATTCGTTGCTTCCAACTCCTCCTTACTTCTTCCCTTCCCAGCTCTAGTTGCAGATGTGGTTTCACGACCTATCGTTTCTGGTATGATGCCAGGATGAGTGGCCGCGTCGCTCGTTTTTCGCGTCTCCATATGACGATCTTACATCCGGATGCAAATTTACAGCAAGGAACGCATCTTAATTTTCGGCATATTAAGCTGGCAAATAAAAGAGTTGAAACCCAATGGCAAAGTAAAGAAATCCGGTTCAATCAGTTCTCTCTTCGTTACTCGATCTGTCGAAGAAGCTTTTTTGTCTGTTTTGTGCTTGCTGCCGCTTGAGGAGAAGTGAAAGACGAGCTTCCAACGGGGGGGAGCATGTTCGGCAGCTATTCAATATTTTAAGCAAGTTAATCTAACTAAAGCGCTGTGATTGCTTGCTTCTTCTAACATAACAAGAACATATTCAGAACATACATTTGTATAAGACCTGCTCTAGAGTAGAGAAGGGTATAAGAGCTCTATCCCAAAATTCCTAAAAGGAATGTATTTACATACATATGTATGTATATTTTAGGAGAAATAGGTTTGTACATATGGAAACTGAGGCACAGGACTGAAACGTTCCAGTTACCTTGTTGTTATTAAGTAATTAATTGCTTTAATTTAAATGTTATAAACTATATAAAATGTTTTCGGTTTATGGTAACCGTACGCCAAGCTATAGGTGTTCAAACTAGAGTGACAAAGTCAAGGGTGTACGAATATTATGTGTTCCTACTGTATGTTCGCTGTTCTCTCTAGAGGAAGCTCTCTCAAGAGCTTTAGTTTTGGAAGTTCGCCAAGATCGAACACTACATTGTATGTGCATACATACATACATATGTACATATGTATGTGTCAATCAAAGATACCGTTACATATAAATGCAGCTACTTACTATACACATATGAACAGATGTACTATGTACATATGTATGTAACTAATCACCTAAGCTGTCAAGCTGTCTTTTAGTAACCGGTTTGAAGTGATTTCTTTTGAACAGGATATACTCTTACATACATATGTACATAGTATGTAAATAAATAAACTCATACAATCAATCATATTTTAAAATGATGTGCTATTTTGTTTATAAACAGACGACCAGAAACAGGTACGATGGACACCTAAGACTTGTTTAAATACATTTAAATTCTTAACATGGTACATATATATGTACATATGTATGTAAATAGCTATAAAAGAATTTGTATATGTGCATAGTTGCATAATTAAATATTGTATGTGGCACATGTATGCAGGTGCATACTCGTAGTGGTACGAACAAGTGGATAAGCCTACAAAATATAATTTTGAAACTTGCACCCACCGGCGTGTCAAGATGGTTGGTTGAAATAGAGCGAAAAAAAAGTGTAAGCTCGTGTTCGTTCTCTGTTCGTTAAGAGAGGACTGCAGAGAGGAACGAATCGTCGGACAAGGAGAGCTTCGGCTCGTATCCTTTCCTTTCTATTGTTGTGCGCTCTTACATAGAGTGTGCGCAGAGCGGGTTTTTATGAGTAACAAGTTGTTGAAGTGGTGTGGCGGTGTTGTTTGTATTATTTCGCTAGGTCCTCTCACAGCATCTCAGAGAGAGAAGCGTGATTCTCTATTGGTTGTAGATGTATTTGTGTGTCTGTTTGCCTTCTGGCTATGTTTACGCTTATGTTTAAAGTTCTCTTCGCCGCAGTTATCTTGGCTTCGGCCGCTTCTCAGCCAGCTGCTTCGTGAGGCCATGAGAAGCTCCGATGCGGCAGGGTTCGCGGTATCACAATCATATCCTTCTGTTAGTTTGAGGAGTAAACAACGGCGGCAGCAGAGCTCGGAACAAAAGTAGACACCCGCGTCTAAGTCGTGTCGACTCGATAAGATATCACACTTGAAGTCCATAAGTTTTGGTGTTAGAAGTTAGTTGTTTTGAAATGGATATCTCAGCGTATCAACACATGAATATCAGAATGAGTACGCGTGGAAAGCGACCGCTGCGAAACCTCACACCAAACGACAAGGTTAGAGCCATTCAACGCATTCATAATGGTGAAACAAAAGCAAGTGTGTCCAGAGATCTGGGAGTTCCTGAGTCAACCTTGCGTGGTTGGTGTAAGAACGAACAAAAACTAAGATTTATGTGCCGCCAATTGGGTCCAGATCACTTGGGAATTGACACACCGCCCGAAAAACGTGCCAAGTACGAGATGCAGCTGCTGCCACCAAAACTCGCCACACTTCCCAGCTACGACGATCTTGGATTGAGTAACTTTCTGTTTTCGGCCACTGAGTTCCCAACCCAAAACGAATCCATATTAGAAAAATTAAGTTTGGTGGAATTTGTGAAAAAAAATGGACTGCATCCGAACGCAATACGAGAACTGGGAGACGCAGCCCCACCGAACTCCCTGTCTGGTGTGGATTATTCAACAAACAACATGATACATCAGCTAACCTTTTTAGCGCAGCTAAACTCTAAACTGACGTACCAGATGGGCGAACCAATGGCCACAGATATTCAAGGCTCCCCAAGCACAGGCAGTGTCGATACACCAGGAGAAGAAAATGCAACCAAAACCAACTGCCCCTTGCTGAGCGTTAAAAATTGGGCCAAAGATCCAGCAAAACGTGCGCATTTCAGTCAAGCAACACAGCTACAGCTCCAGCTCAATAATGATAAGAACAACAACGCGGTTGACCCATCCTATTCGGCAGGATTGACCACCACGCAATATCCTCTAATAATGGAGCCAGTGAAGTCAGCTTATCCCGAGACGACGGTTTCCGCGATACCGCCAACATTTTCCACTCATTCGGACTTAGCTCCTACGCCACCGACTCCCACGACGGATAGTGATTGTCAGGGGGCTGCCTTGCTGGATTGGTGCAAACTATTTAATGCCAGTCTTAACTTTTTGGCTTTTGCTGCGGCCGCCGCCTCCATGCAGCCCTCTGACGGAACGGTCCCGAAGCACATAACGACACAGCATCCAACCACCACTGAAGCTGACGAAACATATCCTTTCAACAATGCTCTGGCAAAACGGCTTAGCCCGTTGGCACACAGTGACGCCTCGAATGAAAGTTACTTCGACAGCGAGCCAGAAGATCTGTCTGTGCGCTCGTGTGCCTCCAGCCGGAACAACAGTCGATCTCAAACTCCCGATAAGAGCATCGCGACAGGCAGATTACAAAGCGACGAGGAGCAGTAAAATGTGCAGTCTCTAATATAAAAGAAGTATTTGTTTGTATGTACATAACATAATATTTATCAGTTAATTACTACTAGCCATGTATATGCTATTCTAATACTTATACAAATATATATTCCTAGACATAGATTACTTAACCCTCATTTAATTGATTAAACCTATCGAGAAATTAAACTACTAAAATAAGAAAAATTGGTTTTAATAAAACTGCATACCCGATTGTATTATGTAGAAATATCGACTGTGTGAAATCTTGTATAAGTAATAAATTAAATTGATCTAAAATAAGTAATGAATAAAATGTAACTTATTGTGTTAAATAGCCTAATAATTTTGAGTATTCCGTAAGCAATTAAATTAAACAACATTTGTTTTCTAACTGCTGTAATCTCCATTATTCTTAATAAATATATCATACATTTATAAACGAAATAAATAAAAACAGGAATAAAAGTGTAGCTTCGGGGACCCCAAATTGTAATAATAAATACGATAGTATGATTGAAGCAAGGAATTTGTTTTTTAGTGGGTTGCACAATTGTCCCCAAAAGTTATCAAACAAACTAATAAACAGCAGCCATCATGCTGAAATCCGAATTAGCGAATGCAAACCTCAACGAAAGTTTTGAAGGCCGATGTAATATTGATAAAGAATTTTCTCTCAATAAATGTGTAATTTGTCATGATAAAAATGTCTCTTTATTCATCAGGGTGTCAAGCGAAAAGTACTTCAATTAAGATGGCTCCTTTTTGAGAAAACACACACACAGATACAGACATTCACTCATCCATACATCTCCTATGCAAAGTATATTTTTTTATGTTTTTAAGTTCTAAGCCATACAACAAATGGTATGGCATATATTAAAATATATTATTTAAAATCAAAGACTCGACCAATCTTAGAGATTATTTAATGCTTTCATTACCGACGCCGATCTTCTGATATCTGATAATTAAATACACAAGTTTGTACATATAGAGATGGCTGATCAAAGCTGACTTTTTCACCTTTTTCGATCGAAAATGATTAGGAGTACGGGGGAACAGATGTTGGTCAGACTATTGTCTTTTTTGACTGGGTGTTGGTTTTCGAAATGTTAACTCTTCGTTGCAAACATCTGCTAAAAATCATACTATACTCTTGAAGGGTAAAAAAAAGTACCAATAGCAAACTGCCAAAGAAACGGCATGAAGACGAATTATTGGCTCGCCTTTTGGAAAAATTAAATATCGCGTGTTGGTAATTTCCGCTTGGCTTCTCGTTGTCGCTGCCAACGACTGAAGTTGAGGCGAATTATTACGATGATTAGGAGACTGACACTGCTTCCAGGCATCCATGTCGACCATCCGGCCTGCCAACCGTGATCTGTATGCATGTGGGCACATTGCATGTGTTCTTCGCAGTGTTTTGGATATCTTCGTGTCTTTCTGGTTCTGGGCGAGAATTAAATTACAAAAATCCGAACCTCTGGGCATATCGGCAGGCACAGCCGCTGTCAATATTGTGTCGCATCCAAAACAGCATGATCGAAGCCAAACGCGGTCGAAATACATATGTACATAAATATGTATGCACATAAAGGGGTTCGTACCTATGTACATTATTGTTATTTAAAAAAATTGCTGGACAATTGTATGGGTAATAGAATGTATGAAGAACTATTTTTTATTCTTGAGGTAACTTTCAACTTTTAGCTTTGCAAAACTTTGTATAAATATTGAAGAGAAAGCTAGTGGCCGATACCCGATCGAATAGTTCAATGCTGATCTACAGCAACTTGAGTATTGTTAAAATAAGTTTAAAAATATCTACTATCATATCGCTCTTAACTAATTTTGATCCCATTGGAATAAATCATATCGAAATTTGAAACAAATGTATTTTGGATTTTATCTGAAGGCGTTTTATTGAGGCGAGATTGATTGATCGCCGGGTTCCATACGATTTTTCAGAGCTTAATCTAACTTTAAAAACATAGTATATACAAAAATATATACTTGTCCATATTTTAAATCCCAGTTGCCTGTTCGATTGTCTGTTGCAATGACAACAATTAGTCGCAATGCCAATCTTTCGAAGTCTGTGGGAATAATCCCGATTTGTGCGTGTTGGCAAACGGTATTCGTTCTTTGTTTTTGCGCCGGAAAACAAATCGAAAAATATTGCTTATCATATCGGTCTGAACTGAATCCTCTTGAATTCTAAATGAAGAATGGGATTCGTGGGATAAAAACTTTGCCTTTGCTTTGCTTTGAATTTCCATTTGATGATCGCCCCTTGAATTACATTGTTCATCAGTTTCTTGACAGACAACCGCTTACCGTTGCACAGTTGAAGATGATTCAGATTTCGTAACCTGATTATGATCTATTCCATTTTTAGCAGTTAATCATGCGGCGGAGTTCCTGGCACATCACATTGGTCGTTTTATTTTAATCGGTTACGCTCTTAAATCGATTTTTGAAATTTGTTAATGGTTTGAGCTCTGAAAAATTAATGTAAATTCAAGTTAAAATTAAAAAAACGATCGGAAAATGAGGTCCATATGCTAATGATTATCTGTATATATGTATGTATGTACATATGTATGTGTGTAGATATTTGGAGAATGGGAGAAATAAAAATAGGTCGGAAAAGATGTATTCTATAGAAATATAAATAGAGACAGTTTTGACTACTTATTGTGCTTAAGTACCGGTTAAATATGTGCCAAATACTACATCAAGTAATTGTCTTTAGCAGTGAACTTAGTTACTTAAAACAAAGGTTAAAATATATTCGAATTCAACTGTTTTTCTATAGAAAATCAATATAATACATGATTATTTAATGCATTGAAATACCAAAATTTTAGAGAATAATTAAGCTTTGTGTTGCGTCAGGAAAGTTTTAATGAAAGCAGATCGAGCTTGATTAACGATCACAGATTACCAATTAATGAAACGAAACTGATTTTTAAAATTTGTAGATTTATAAAAACAAAGCTTACACAAAACATCCGACACACTTTTAGTACCGAAGATAAAATCATATAAATTAATAGAAAAAGCTAAAAAATATTATAAAGTATTAAAAAAAAGTATTAAAGTATGTTTGTACGGAATACACACTTACATATGTATGTATATACGGACTGGGACATATTTTCTACGATTGATCTTTAAAGTTATTTAATTCAACTTATACCTGAATGTACCTGATTATACCTATATTATTTTTCTTCATTCTTAATACAACATTATTTTTATTTAGTGGTATAGATGTCTGGCCATTCAACTGTAAAACAGTGAAAACACAACGATGGATTCTTTCCTTACCGCGGTCAATATACTTCCATTTAAGGGTTTCAGCTCACATGCAACTAATCTGATTGTAATTGATGTCTGCTTGAGGATACAAAAAAAGTCCGAACACGCAAAATGTGGTATATATTTTTGTTAAATCGTTAAGGTTCCTTAGTACCCATTTATTGAACGACTGAATAAGAAGCCAGTGATGTTTAGGCTTTTGTAAATCTCTCTTTGTAAAGACTAAATGTTATGTGTTTAGGCATTCCAGCCAAGCAAATAAAAACTAAACTAACTTGAACATTGTGCCATTATTTACAGCATTTATGTACATCAGCTAAGTCAGATCTGGTAACCGTAAACAATTATGTAGAGGTATTTGTATTTAAAATTGTTTCCTCTAATATAAGAATGCACATATCTAGCAGATTGCAGAGTTTGGTTTAGAATGTCTCGCTATTATTGCCAGAGAAATCAATCTCCCGCGGCTGATTACTGTTGACTCCACGCCCGATGGCGGAGTTAGTGGTACATATAGGCAGGCTAACGTAACAGCTAGAATGTTTATCATTGGGTAGAAAGAGCATAGACGGATCAGTAATTGTATTATTTTAATAGTTATGTATATTGCATAGATATTAACGGGTAGCACAGAGTCGCGGCACGTGCCTCAGAGTGGTGTAAAACGGTGTCTTAGTTGCCTACCTGATGGGAACATCAAACTGTATAACGGAGCCAGTGCTTTGACGGTGAGGAAAAATATTTATTAACAGACAAAAAAATGAAATACATATCAGTTCAGTAAGTACACATTAGTATGTAAATTGTGCAGAAACACACATATGCATGTATGCATGTATGTACATATATGGAAAAGTAAAGAGACGAGGAAAATGTGGCATTTAATCACGAATGTGTAGGTTTCTTTTTTCCTTTTCGTTTACAGTACAAGAAACAAACAGAAGTGCAGATCAATGCTGGCATACAACGAAGAGGCTGAACAGACTGAAGTCTGCCGTGGATGCAGTTCTCCGAGGAGTGCTGCCTTTTAGGTCGTCGACACCGAAGTGGCAACTCCAAGAATTCTCCCAGAAACATTTTGGATGTTTACATGCTTCAGACTTCAATTCATAAGGTACAAGTTGGCCGAATCTTAATGTCTTGAAAGTCTGCATTGCACTTCTTTATTTCTGTACGATTGGTTGGTAAAAGTAAGATGTGGCCCATTATTTGGTCTAGGGGTGATTCAATGGCATATTCATAGAATAATCTATGGAAAGTGTGGAGCATTTGTACACTCAATTGGAATTATAATGTTTAAAAACATCATAGATCGGTACATATTTACGCTTTAAATGATCTACTGTAGGTTTCAGTTGCAGTTAGCGTGTGCAAGGAGCCGAGAATTTCAAATTGAAAGACCGGTTGAGTTTCCATTCTTATTTGGAAGAGTAGGAAACGTTTACCGAGATGGAAACGGGTTACGTACATAATTGGATTTGAATATTCAGTAGCTATTTTCGCGTTTATTTAATCGTTACAAATGAGTTTTGATATTTTCGTGCACGCTGTCAGCCTTGCAGGACATGCAAAACATGTATTCAAATATGTACAAAACTACACAGTATGTAGAGATTATGGTGAAGACATACACAGGGTATACAAGGGGTAAAACTGTTAAGTGACAATGACAAAATGAAATAATCCGACCAGTATTTATGTACATTAATATGTATGTGTGGCACAGACAAACATAAAAGAAACCTCAAGGTGAGCAATTAGTTGTAAATAAATAATTACATTAAAAAAATTAAATATGCAATCCTACGATTTAAAGTATAACAATTTTACGTATTGAGAAGTGCTTAGTCATAGCTTATCAAACGATTCATAAGCACCAGATTAGATTGAGAATATTTCATTTAGATGCTGTTGGCCATTCTTAACTGCACAAGGATAACTTTGGGATTACACTGTCCGCCAGGGCTGGATTACCTTACAAACTAATAGAAATAATACTACTGACTGTGAAGGAACTGGCTGTAAGTGACTCTTAAATGACACAAGGTCTGTCTCCGCTAAGATACGCTAAGATTTGAGTTTCAAAATGCCACTGAAAAGAATTTTGTTGCAGTATCTTTTGTAGCTATAATAGTGTTCATACTTCAACGGCTAGTTTAATTTCTGTGTACAACTAACAGAAAAATCTAATGAGTTTTGAGTTCGTTTAACGACCAGCTCGGTTTTTTGCTTTACTCATTATTATAATCAGTAGCATAAGAGAGATACACACTATGTGCGTATGCGTACATATTTACAAATTTTAGGCGTTGACCACCTTACCTCAGTTTGTTTTATAGCGAAACATACATTTCCTCGCACAAATTTACATACGCTTATGTACAAATGTATGTCGGTATATCTGTGTATAGTTATGGGCATAGAAGGTCTATAAGCTTACGGGTCGGCCATGTGAAAAAGGCAGGACAGGACCATAAAAAAGAAACCCCTTCAGTTGTTGTTAAACAAACTCCTGCGATTTCTATGTCTCATAACAAGCACGGGTCTCACATACATATATACTATTTAGAAGCGCGCAGATGGTTCTAACTCGAAAGTGGACAGAATTTAACGTTATACAGACTCGTTTAATAATTGCTCAAAGTGCGTGTGGTTTGGGAAAACGGCATGGTGCTTGGGCCGGGACGGGACGGGACGGGCCGGGGTCGTTCGACCATCAACCGTGTCGCTAGGCCTGTCAGTCCGGGTCGTAGTCGAACCGGACAACTCGGCCCGGACCGTAACGGACCGGCCCGCTGGCCCGTTTTCTGACATTTGAAATTTCTGATAGATGCGGTTTCGGAGGCTGGGCCATGGCGCGCTAAGTGTTACACACACACATACACACCGAACTGGACATAGTGGACACGGCGCCGCACACCATGGAATGGACCTTTTGCATCCTTAACCCCTAAGTGTCCAGAAAAGGGATGAAACGGCTGAAAAATGCTTACGCGGGCTTTGGTAAATGTTGCCACGAATATATTATGCGTACATACAATTCTAACACATATTATATATACAATACACATATGTATGTGTGTTTATGTACATACTCAAACCATTTACTTCTGTGGGTCTGTAAATGTTGGATATTCTAAACTATAGGTACACATATTAAAAATATACATATGTACGCTTACCTACATATGTATGTATGTACATGCGTGTGTCTGTCCGTTGGTTTGGTCATCAGGTTGGTTGGTGTTGGCGTTGGCTTGCAAAGCCTATGAATATCCTAAAATAAGGCTATTATGTAGGACACATTCATCAGATGATAATGGGTAGATTTCTCTTACTCGTCCTACAACAAAAAGGGTGTTTTAAGTTTACAGGCATAGAGGTTAAGGCATTTCCACTCTGGCGTTGCGTTACATTCGAATTATGAGCTTAAAGATAAAGACAAAATATGATCTAACCTTACATTAGCAAAAAACAGAAGTAAAAACTTCAAAATTCTGCATTTTGGTTAGGACAACATTTTCTTTTGTACTAATGTATAAAATATTGAGTATCCATTTTCCTAGTTATTAAATATATGTAAACCCTTTCCTGTTTGGGTATCGATGAGGCATCTGACGTACATACATTACATAATAATACATACATACGTTAGCCAAGATTGTGATAATTTCCTGAGATTTTTGTAGAAAGCATATTTAGGTCACGAAATATTTTAAACATATATAAGTACATACATAAATATTTAATGAAACAAACTTTGCATCACAAACCTATGGTTTAAAAATTTATGTATTTTTATGCATTATTTGCCGTGCAAGGCGAGAGGTGTGATTTTGATGACCCGATTTAGTCCGTGATCACAACGAGATCAGAGATCAGAGCTCAATGTGCCAACCAACGAAAACTCTCTGAACACCAGGAAAGGGTGCAGCACAAGTTAATAGCGTGGGACAGAAAAAAACAACTTAGACAACAACTAAAAATTATCTGCTAGTAGAGAAGAGACAGAGAAGGAAAAATACGACACAAATTTTGACAAATTTGCTATATTTAAATTATGGTAAATAAAAAGGGTTGATTTTCAGTGAAATTTTGGGCATGGTGGTAGGGTAAAAGGAATTATTATTGTGACATAAAACAAACAAAACTGGTCATAATTAAGGGTAAACGGATAGGCTGGGAAGAACGGGTTGGTCTTAGAGGAGCTGGAAATTCGATCAGTCCCAAAAGAGTTTGGGATTTCACAAACCCGGGAATGCGCTTATGTATGAAAGTTACATCATTGCATATTCTGCAATGGTGCAATGAGGGTAGGTCCGAAAGTGTTAACCAAGATCGGTATGTTGTAGGGAGTCGGCCAGTGTCCCAGTTAAGGTAGCGAAGGGAAAAGATGAAAAATTCCTTTTGCACAGATTCAATAAGACTTTGTTGATTATTGTTAAGTTGTTATAAAAAAAGTAGGTTATTTGAACGCCACAAGCTTAATTCATTAATGTGAAGCTAAAAGGGAGTATGCAAGTACCAATCGGAATAATTTAATTTAGTGTGAAACAGCTTAAGTTATTAAAAACTTTTGTTCTAAACGAACATTTTGGGCACAGTCAGAATAGGTGAGACTATTCCTTCTTATCATAAAGCTGCTATAGAACTGAAACATTGATGGCTGGATGGGTGGTTTGGGGAGGGCCCTAGCTTAGTATTCTGTTCAAACGATGTGCATTTAATATTTTACATACATATTCAGCTAAAAAAAACAAATAAATCTTGACTAGGAATGCTTAAAGTTGGTCGAAATATGTAAATATACAGAAAAATCCACTGTTTTATTAAAATCGGTTTTTTTTTGTATTCCAGCAGATTAAAATTGCGCTTTTGTATTAAAGTCAAACCGGTTTTTGATGGCGGGCACTAAATTTGAGCAGAATTCAACTTAAAAGTCGAATCAGCAGCCAGTGTAAAACACAACTGTAAAGAGAATGCTGATAACAAAGACTCTGATCTAACTTTGATGTTTGCAAGGACAAAAGAAAATTCACAGCAAGGGGAGACAAAAACCAATAAAAACAAAAAAAAAAATTTGTCACACTGAAAAAATGTGCATAGAATGTTAGAATATAACTTATTGTTGTTGTACAAACACATCCACGAGTATGGTACTAAGATACGAATTTCGGATTACTTCATGAGTTTTTGTTGCCAAAAATGAAGTAGCTTAGCATAAGATGCCTAATGAACATATTTTATTACCACGTACAGCTGATGTGCGGTTAGAAAGCAAATCTAATGGATCCCAATGCTCTGCTACATTTTCAACTAGAAGCTAACACGAATACTCTTTCTTCATACACCTAATTTTCAATTTTTGTAACTTTTCGGTTTGTAAGCGAACTGGCTTTCTGAAGATTTTGTAAAGTACGCTTCATAGTCAGTTTATAAACTGTGTATGTCGTTTCCTCAGCAGGATGATTCAGTTTCTCAGCTTCTTTGCTTCAAAGAAATACATTCACATATGGTTGTTGTCGACAGAACTGGTTCCTTTTATTCAGTTCACATTTTACATTTTTCTTACATCTATCATCTACTTGTCAACTACGTACAACGATGTCCTGTTGTCAAATGGTAACTTAATCCTTGCAGCACCGATTGTAAGAGGGGAGAATGCAAAAATCAATTAAATTAAGATTTTTTTTCTTTTGGTTCGCCTAACGATATTTTAGTACATCTATTAAGTACTAACAAAGGGCGAGAAAATCAAAACTAAATTCCTTACAGGAATTGAAATAGGATCAGTATGGATCGTTATTATAGCCATTATAACGAAATTCATGTCCAGTGGCTACACCCCACCCGCTCCAGCAGCTCTGCATATTCTTGCTCCTGCTCTAACCCTGACTCGTGTGGCTCTGGCGTGTTGGTGTAAAAGGTGACGTAGATGACTGATGTAGAAAAAATGTAATATGTAAAAAAATAAATGTAAACATGTATGTACATTTGTATTAACTGACTAGCGGGTACAAAAGTTGTGCCGCATATAAGCGCGCTTCACAACGTTCCTCCTAGTTTTTCTTAATATATTCTTTCTTATGCCTTTTGCACTCCATTCAACCTAATGTTCGGTTCGGAGGGTCCTGAACATACACACCTTCCTAAACAAAATCCGCGATTGATTTCTTTTGTATAGTTCCAATAGGACATTCAAAAAATGCACAGACAGGTACGGAAATCCAGTGATTCATGAGCTAGTAAAGACTTATCAGTCATTAGTTTTTCATTAAACTAAGCTTTTCCGTTACCTTATTTTAAACCGCTAAATATGCATAATTTCCTACAGAACAGCATTCACGAAGGAATATGGCTCTTATTGGAAATATAAATTTGAAGCAAGGAAAGAAGCTGGACACTGCGGGACATCTGGCATTGTTCGCATTTTGTATGCGTGTATATTTGAATTTTCTCTTGGTTGTGCACAGTATATGTACAATGTACATACACATGTGTACATATGTATGTATACATATCACATCTGTATGAGGGGGGGTCACTCTGTATTTGGCTTCATCTACGTACAAGACTTGCTATTCCAGGTCCTGTCAAAACTAAAACGCGCCGTTGCTAGACCCAGACATGCCCAACTTTCGCTCCATACAATATCAGCAATTTCCTTCGTTAGTCATTCGTTTCCTCACATCTGCCCTGTTGTTATGGCTCCCACCGTCCTATGAATTTGGGCTCGTTCCATTAGCCTGTTCACTTTGATGCAGAAGTAGAAACCTCCGCTTCCAACTCCTAGGACGGAGACGGACTAAAGGCCAGAACAGAGGTGGGGCAGCTCGGACACCGACGTCTGGACTAGCAACCAGAGGACATCTCGACGACGACAGCTTCTAAGCTCACGTATTTTCTGGCGTACTCGTATGCATGTATGTTCTCCAGCACATACACGGTCCAAGCTTCGCCCGAACACACTTAGAGTTGGTGGGCATACATGTACACATAATGTAAATGTCCGCAATTTCTTTTTGGGAATCTCTTAGCTGCCGCTGCGTTCTTGCCATTTAGCTTGAATGTGAGTACATTCCCCTGCTGGCTCTACCAGTTACGCCACAAATCGCACGACGACGGCACAGCAACTTGCGGCGCAGAGTTGTGGAGATGGCTTCTGCCGTTGTTGCCGTCGCCTTCGTCACCACTTTTCCATCATAGCACCCAACCACCTGGCGCCAAAGGCAAGTCGATCGATAATTTCCATAGTTGACCACTGCTGTGTATGCGAATTTTGAAGCGGACATCTACACAAACACAAGCAAACGAAGGAACCATCCTTTAACCTGTTCCCAATCCCCCACCACCTCCCCACAGACACTCTTACACACACACGCAAGAACACTGCGCTCACTCTTAGACGTTACAGCGACACACACGAAGCCGTCGTTGCCGTCGTTGCCGTAGCTGAGCCAGAATCAAGCTTGGGAAGCAGTAGCAGCATACACAGCATCTACGTCAATGACGACGACGACGACGACGACGACGTCGGCCCCGGCCAGCACAAACGTCGTGTGGCTGTGTTGGGGGGAAGGGAGTGAGTTGGAAATGGAGACGGAGGATGGGCAACGGTGGACGTGGGACGTTGGACGGAGGACGGTGGACGGTGGACGTTGGACGGAGGACGGCAACAGCAATGGCAACGGTGCTGGTCAGCCCACAAAAAGTAAGGGTCTGGTATGAAGATAAAACGAAGACCAAGGAACGAACTGTTTCTGCAAAATGTTGTTTGCATACGACTTGCGACATGTGAAAAGGATAAGAGTGAATGTATGCGTGTTCTGGTGCAGATCTGGGTATGGATATGGTAGGGGGTGTATATGTAGGTGTATATGTACGTATGTATGTGCAGCCAAGAGTACGGATAGGAAAGCGGACGTTGGCAGCAAATACGTGAGTGGGAGTTCGGCGCGTTTGGGGACCATCGGACTCGTCGTGGGCAATTGCCACGGCCATTGTGGGAGTGTGGAGTGTGGGCTTTGGTCAAGCAACGCTCCGCTGGCGTATACTGGAATAGACGACTTGCCTTGCTGGTCCGAACGAAGGTTGAGTTGAGTAGAGGTTTACGTTTGCTGGAGCAACGGCTATGCTATGGTTCTCGAGCTGCGTTGCCAGAGTGGGTGGAGTGGAGTGGAGTGGAGTGGATGTTTGGTGAGTGGACGCAAAGATGTACGCTAGGCGATTGTAAAATTTCACATTTTAGAGAATTAGACGTTTACTGAAATACAAACACATACATTTAAGAATTTTGGTGTATGTACATATTCGTTTATACATTAGTGAGTGCCTATGTATGTTCAAACATGCTCGTACATAGATAAACGCACACGCACACATGCAAATACATACAAAAATACATACAAATTTGCGTAGGTATGAGTTTATGCATGTGGGTTTGCTTGTGGGAAAGTTAGATTCACATAAATAAGTAAATGCCTTCTGCCTTCAGGTATGTATAAAATATCAAAGTGTAGCTTAGACTAAGGACAATTTTCTTACATGTACATAATATGTATGTACATATATCAGTATGTATGTACATATTTACCCATTCCTCTTCACTACAATTTGCTGAAGATTCTCGAAGCACGCCATTTTTCGAGTAACTTTTTTGTATATTTTTAATTACTTCATGGACCATCCATACATTCAATCATACATGAGATTTTTAACTATCCTGACAACTTTTTTTTGTGTTGACCTAATTATATATAACTAAAGCTTTTCAAAGGGATATTTGTATTTTTTTTTTAAAGGCTCTTTTCTGTAAAATGTCAAGAGCTGAACAATCTGAACGAAGCGCTTGATACCCCATATTGTAAACCAATATTTTATTGATGACTTTATTATTGATGTCTACCTCAGCACTCGGGTACTTAAAGAAATATGATTAAGGCCTTCCATTGAAAACGATTAATGCCGCTCGACTGTATTTTTGGTAAGAGTGCTTGTAAACGGGCAAGATTAGCTTTTAGTTTCAGCGGGAGGGAGTTCCAATCTTTTATCAAAATCAGAGCTCTTCACTCAAGACAATAAACATATTGATTTGCAATTTTTTGGTTGCAGCTTTACAATTAACCATTATTTTTATTTTTTGGATCTCCCACTGTTTCTTGGGACCTTTTAAAAGTTAGTTTCATGACCCTTTTCATTGATGTCAACTGAAATCCAAACCATTAAATACAAAATGTCGGTTGAATCATTACACGCTTACACGTAATGGTTCGGCAGCCTTAAGAAACTTTTGATATGAATACGTACGATACATACGATATGTATGTATGTGAGTATGTGCCTGGTTTTAGGGTAATTTAGAGTAGTTTTTAATCATCTTTTGGTTTTGTTTTTGTAAGAATTAAGAGCTGTGTATCCTAACTATTAAAAAAACAACGTTTTTGTTTTCCTATCGTGTCTTAAAACGGTTTAAGCCGAATTCTATGGGTAACGTAACATTTCATAAGCCCAAGAATGAGTATTGCTGCAGATCCCCTTTTGTTTTTTGTTGTTATTAATTTTAGAATTGGTCATGGCGCACATTTGTTTGGATATTAAAAGAAACATATCGTAAATCTTAAAATTGAAGGCCACATCATGTCAGATAGTGTCAAGATTCCATCATATGTTAAAAGAGAGTTTTACGGTGATTCACTACACAAAATAACGAGACAATACGGAATAGGGGCCGACTAGAGCCTTAAGTTTCGCAATCTTGCCCAAAAATTGGCCAAAAAAAAGCTGGTATAAATCCTGTTTCGGCCTTCTCATTAGGTAAGCCGGAGTACATGGTAATACATGGTATAATACATTTTTGTGAAAAAGGCAGCGCTGCCGAATATTTCCAAACAGCCTCTACACCAAATTTAACCATATATTATATTAGTAGCAGAATATTGGCCCACTATTATGGTAAATTTGTTACCTTTTATAACAAAAAAATACATGTACATATGTACATATGTATGTTTACATTTAATAACTTGGAAAGTGGACAGTGAATCCGTAACGCCAGTGATGATAGAAACTCCAACATCTTCAGGCCGGCGAACTAGTAACTTCGGCATTGATTCTTCTAAACAGATGAAGAGAGTACATACCTATGTATGTATGTATGTACATATGTTCATATGTATTAGACTTAGATTAAAACGAGCAGCAATGCTTCCTTAACGCTTCGAGTAGCGGGTATAAAAAGTGTTTTGCCTGGATATATTTTGAAATTAACTTTCGGATGAAAGTTTCAGTCAGAATAACGTACCCCATAGGCTGGAAAAACCCATTTCTTTCAGTACTCTTTAAATACCTCCTCCAAATCCTTAATAGATATGTATATACATATCTGTGTAAGTATTTATGTACATTAAAACTGTTTGCCATTGATGGCTTCGAAACCGTTGCTTTACCTCCGTATGTACACATACCAGGAAATGTAACATTCAAGACATTTTCAAGGTTGTGATTATTTACAACAATCCGTGTACATAACGGTTTGTACATGCATACATATGCAAATCAGCTGAATGTACATTTAAGATTTACACATGCCCCTTTCTAACTAAGTACCTACTTATGAGCCCCGGTGGCGGAAAATCGGGCAGGTGGCATAAATGCAGTTGAATGCAGCTCATTATCATTTAAATACTAATACGCAAGGAGCTGGCCTAATTTGTTGGAATGTGCTTGTTGTTGTTGGCTACTTGACTACTTATTCGTTAGTCAAGCAGCCGAGCAAACGTGCTTTACTCACACTCGCAAATGTACATATGTACATAAGTATGTACGTGTGCACACAGTAGATACATATATGTATGTACATACATGTAGCATAATGGGGATATAAAAGCATAAATAATTATAATGCACATTATAACGTCTAGCCATATAGCACAGTTTGCCATCTTGGCGCGACCTATGTACTTACAGGAAGCCTCAATTGTAGTAAATACTTGGGAGCAAATGCAAATAAATAAACTAAGTAAATAATAGCCTTGCTATTATGAATGGCCGTGAGCGTGAGTTGTAACAAAATCATCTGTTTGAGCATATAATTAAATGTTTTCATATTCATAATCTGTTCTATATTTAAGAGCCTAGTTTTTTGCGTCTGTTGAGTATTTAATTCAGAGTCGAATGTACACACATACTATGTGTGTAAGTGTTGGGAGGACTGAGAGATGACTGTCATCCTAATGACCAACTTTACATATTTGTATACCTCTAAAGACTGTGTTTAATACAATTTGTAAGGCAAAGAATTAACTCCGTGCGATGTGCTCTGGATATTATTTGGCATTAAATGCTTATTTATCTTTAATGGATCATTAGTTGCCTTCATGGAATGGGATGCTTTTTTGGGTCAGCGGGCACGTGATTTGTAGATTTTTTGGTCAAACGTCAGACTCGGCTTTATAAACATGCAAAAGTGAACAGCACCTGCATAATGTGCGAACGATTGGGGTACTGATTGGGGAGAAGAAACGGACACAACAAATCGCCTTCCTTTCCTTTTCAATGTTCTGCCAAATGTATAATGTTTTTATATTTTTTTGTAGGTTTAAAAGAACAATTGAAAGAAAGTGAAAGCTTTTTTTCATTTTATGTACATGTAGGTACGAGTAGGTGTCTCGCCGTATATATGTATGTATGTACATATGTATGTAGATATAAAAAGTATTGCCAACTAACTATAGATAAAGAAGACCATACATTCGTTCCAGGAAGTATGTATGTACGGTACATATTTATGTGCGTTTGTGCATACACAGCTGGACGAGCAATAAAAATGTTGGATTTCTGTTCTTGCTTCTTCGCACCAAGCCAAAAGCGAATAGTGAACGACCCCAAAAGGATGTCTGAAAATGGGACTGGGACAAAACCACATCTTTGTAACCTACTGCTAGTGTTTATGTGAGCTTCATGCTGGAAAAATAATGTGATTCATGTCCTTGAATCATAAAACCAATTTTTTTGCTCGTGTGTTTACGTGTGCTCTTTTTCCATTTTTTTCTTTGCTTGTTTGCAGTCTTTTGAGCAGACGTCGACTATATAAAAATACATATACATACATATGTGTGTATGTATGTGTATTTCATGACATATGTATGGATGTAAGTGTATATTCTTTGCCAAGTGCGGGGCTTCTTGGTCTACTCAATGCCAGACATCTGGCTTTGGCTACTGGATCTCGGCTAGACGAAACCGGCAATATCCTTTTAGGTGATTCAATGACAGTCGAACGCCCATGCATGTACGAGTGGCTCTCTTCTACAAATGTATGTAGAAATGTATGAAATTATGCATATGTATGTATGGTAAGGACATACACACACTGTGTGTCCCGGTTGACTGGATAAAAAAGGCAAGTTTTATATTTGGTTTTATATTCAATTCACATGCTCCCAGCAGCTCTAACAGTCGAAATGTTTGCCGCCCAGAAAATGGCACCCATACACACATACTTACATTTGTACATAAAAATACATAAAAATGTACATACATCTGTACATTATCATCTGTTGCTTCTCGACAAAGTTTCACATCCATTTGTAAACCAAATTGGAGGTGAGTTTTTTATGCCGGGAGTAATATTCCCTATTCATTTTTTAAATAATAATTTATTATCTATGTACTAGAATCCATGCTTCAACCTAGATTTTTGTGGCATATACTTAGTGCTCCTATTGTTTTTATGCTCCTCCATGTACATATGTACATAGTAATGTATATACAAATAATGTAAATATGTATCTGGGATATACGCAAGCATCCACGAATATAAATATTTATATAGACATATAATGAGATGTATGTACATACACACATTCATGTACGTGTATTTACATCCATGTATGCATGTGTATGAGTGCGCCTCTGTAGGAGGTAGGTGGTGGTGCCAAGGATGCTGTGCCACACTCTCGAGTTTTTATTTCGATTTTTTCCGTGTATAGCCGAACATGAAAGACCTAAGGGTAGGTCAGTGCCAGACTACTTAAAGAAAATTTGTTATTTCTTGCTTTATTTAATGCGAATGCTCTTAACTTCTGTGAAAGAAACTTTTTCAAGGGCATTCGGAAAGAAATAGTGAAAGTCGCAACGGTACGTATGTACATGTACATAAATATGTACATATGTTTGTACGTACGTACGAAGTATTAAAAGAATGCGAATCTGATTCTACTTAGGCATGAGTAATGGTTCTTTGTATAACCATATACATACATATCTATGTACATATGTATGTATTGTATGTATGGTTAAAATATGCATTTTAGTATAGCCGCAGAAAAAGTTACAAAAAAATGAACTTATCTTCAATTTAACTTTACAAACACTTACTTATATTTTGCATTTCGCGTAGAAAAAAACAAACGAAGTCATTGATTGAGAGGATCGCGGGCAGTGGCTAAGGCTAAAACTGTGGCAGCAGACCTGCCGACCGTACATTAATTTCTATATATTTATGTACATAGTATGTAAAGTTAAAACAAACAAAACAGACCAATTAACTTATGCGTTGGATCTGGTGTATTAAGTAACGAATGTGTTGTTCGAATAACTCAAGTAAGGCACATGGAAAATTTAAAATCGTGCTCCTCCTGCACAATTGTTAGCCCAATTGGTTGCCTGTGCGTTCAATATCTGATCGACAATTTCAAATTTAACATAAGTGGTTCTAGTGTGGTAGTAGTCGTTGGAGTGGGAGCTGTGACTATGATAGGTACTCTGTTACTCTCAGCCAACTAACGGAAAAGGCACTCAGTCGCTTTTTCCAAGTTCCAGTTCTCCTTAGAGAGAACGCCGCGCGCCTTATGCTCGTCGATACCCATGTCCCTGAGGCGTTGAGTTTTTGAATCACAATCGGGGAAGTTGTGCGGACCCCCTGCGTAAGCATTTGTCCAGTGCTTTGCCGTAAGCAGAAACAGATCGTGCTTTTCCTTATACTGGTGTGCTACCACGGCGTCCTGCGGATCGTCGGGCTCGGCAGCGGCCAGCAAGGCCTGCAGGGACAGCAACACCGTGCGCATCGTCATCCCCGCTGCCCACTTGTTCTTGAGTATGTCCAGGCAAATAGCGCCAGTCACAGATGATATGTTCGGGTGCCAGATGCGCGTAATGAAACGAACCTGCCGACGATATGGATGCAGTTCGTCTCAGCCAGCTTAGTGGTGCTTTATCGATATGTACCCACCTTTGGCGGATTAAAGGGATATGTCTCGGGCACTTTAATTTCCAGTATAAAATTTCCCCCTTCGTAGGGCGTTTCGGGAGGGCCTCCGATTTCACCCCGTAGCTCTGTCCAATTGTCATTGGCAAGTTCGATTTTGATCGAACACTGCACCATCTGTCAGAGAAAGTTACAGAGAATTAGAACACGACTGGTCAAGCAGCAGAAGCCCCACGGCTGTACCGTCGATCGGTTTCAAAAAGCCAAAGTCCGCTGCGGCTGACGACAGCACCACCACTTCTGCCGCTGGTGATGCTGGTCTTCGCGTGGGATAGACTCATGCTCTGATCGCCACAACTTACCTCGTTGCTCTCCATGACTTCTTTGAAATCGCGCTTCAAGCGTGATACAGCCAGATTCGCCATTATGGAGATTCGCTCCAAGTTTTTTGGACCAGACTTTTATTTGTGAATCTTGCTAGTACTCGACACAAGACAATATGTGAACTGATTTTATTTTTTGATGTTTGATTTTTGACGTTTTGATGTTAAGTCTACGCATACTGGAATATGCATATGTCAGCATGGCGATTGTTTGTTTTTGAAACGATTGTTAAGCTTTTTTGTTATGGTATCGCCCACCGACATTCTCGCTGCGCCGTCTGCGTATAGTTTTGTAATTAAATACTGTGTTCAGCGAACGCCAAGGACTCACTCGCCTTGAATCTCGTTCAGCAGACAATGACAACTGAGCCCAGTCCCGTTACGGTCAGTGGCGCCAAATTAAGCACACAATTTGGAGGCATGCTGGTTTTAATCGAAACTCGATATTTTGTCGCTTCCTGAGGCCGTAACTTAATTAGCCTACGCTTGATTTGCTGGCGCTCCTGAACTGTGAAAAGATGGACTGGACCCACCACCTGAGCCCATACTCCTCCACATACCTTCATTGTTGCCATCTATTTGTTATCTTCTATTGAAATCACTGAAAAAAGGGCACCTGAAGGGAAATTAAAGGCACAAGAAGTAACAAGAAGTGGCAAGCATATATATTTTAATAGTGCCACTTAATATGAAACCTCGTGGAGCCACAACAGCACGCTCCATTTGTTCAAGCCCAGACTACGAGCACAAAGCGTAAAAGCATGAAAAGGACCAGGACCAGCGCCCTCCCTCCCTCAGACTCGTTTACTTGTTGATTTTTATTAAATGTTGTAATAAAATAACAGTTAAGTTGTAACTTTGAGTGGAGTAACAAACATAAAGTCCGTTTCGGCACTTTTACTGGCGACATCTGTGAAGAAAAGTAAAGAATTGGAAACCCATACACAAACAAACAAAAAACAGCTTCAACAATTCTGAGCATACACCCTATAAAAGTGTGACCAACAAACCTAAAAAGACGTTTTTGATCGCGTACATTTTGTAGTATACAGTTTTGTGACTTCATACATACATACATAAATACATACATATGTATATACATACATTTATAGGCTTCAAGCCGAAAATTGCGATCAAAGCGAAGCATTGGGAACATCGCGAAAATCCAAAATCGTAACCCAAGAACCTTTCACCTAAACAGATGCACACTTTTTATTACATACATACATATGTATGTATGTAACGATATATCTTGAATGTATACGTCTACATCCGTTATGTTCTTATGTATGTATGTATGTAAAAATGTATGCATGTATGTTACTTGTGGCTTAGGGACCCTATCCGTCCAGCGAACCTGCCTGCCGTCTGGACAACCATCTTTGCCTTTGCTGCTCTGCCATAACTAATACTGCAGGCGATAGCTGGAGCATTGGATGTGAATGTCGCATAAGCAATTTCTGTTCTCCGCCTCTGCTCCGCTCCGACAAAATCCCTCCTAGCCGCATTGAGACAGCCGCGGCCGTTCCAAATGACATACCAACCCGCTCACTCATTCGACCAACAACCTTTTGATGTGTTCATATGTGTGTGTATGTGTGTATATGTAGATGTGTGTGTGAACTGGAGTGGGATACTTGGCTACGGAACGGCTGAAAAGACGAGCTAGGATGAATATTTCCGCTGAATGCTTCACAAATGCAGAGCATTCACCCATTCCTTTGGTCATCGTCATCTCTTAGTCGTTGGAGTCGTCGTTGTCGTTGTCGTTGCCGTTGTCGTGGAGGCAGTGTCCAATGCAAGAGTAGGGGATGAGAATGAACGGGCAGTGGTAATTCGTAGCCACCATCCCAACGTCGAAGGGAACTTCTAGAGAACTCTACGCCAAACATTACCACCGTCAGTGTCACATTGCCCACTGCCCACTGCCCATTGCCTTGGCTTGGTCCAACAACTAAGCAGCCGACTGTATGAACGGCGTCGCCGATGCTCCTTCCAGCATGTTGTCGTGTCGCAAGTACTGCCTCCACTTTCATCTCAAACTATGCGTCCTGCCGATGTTCGCCTTGGCATCTGCCTCTGCCGCTGCCGCTGCCTCCGCCTCCGCCACTGCCTCTGCATCTGCCGCCCCAAAACCCATTGAGGCAGGGGAAGGTTCGTTGCCCAGCGGTGGAACTCTCTAGTCCAGGCGCGTGTCCATCATGCTGCCTTTGGTGCCACCGCATCCATCGCCCGACCACCTGACACCAAAAACAAGTCGATCGATAATTTCCATAGCTGACCGCTGCTGTATATGCGAATTTAGATGCGGACATTAATACAAACACAAACATCGCAGCATACGGGCATACGTTTTCGTACGTGTGTGTATATACATATATATGTATGTGTGTGTGTGTGTATCTGTGTATGTGTGTGCTCGGACATTGAGCGGGATGCAAGAAGCACAGGAAAGAAGGCACTGTCGACGAAGGCCGAGAGTACGAAGGAAGGCCAACGAAGTTGAGCAGCAAGAACCTCCAGACAGTAGCTATGTAAAATATTGTTTGCATACGGCTTGCGATTGCTTGCTACATCGGAGGCTAAGGCTGATGAGGAAGAGGATGATGGGTCCGGTCCGGTCCGGTTCGGTCCTGTCCGTCCGTCCGGACAGTTGTGAGGGAAGGCCCACTGCAGGGGTTGGGAGTTGGGTCTTGAGGGGTTGAGATTTTCCCTAGTCTACTGGAGACGGAGTCTATATGGGCTACGTACTAACCGAGCTAGGTCACGTTTGCCTTCGTCGCCGTCGCCATCGCCATCGCCATCGTCATAGCCATAGCCAGGACTGAATTTGAGTTTGAGTTTGAGTTTGAGGCTGCCGCTAAAGCCGAAGTCGAGGCTCTGCAGAGGTAGTTGCTGCGCGAAGCGAAGGAACGAGATGGTGAAAATTCGACTTTTCAAGTTGCTATGGCCAGCTTGCATATAGCAGCAGCAGCGTACGGGTGTACGGGTGTACGGGTGAGGTAGTGGGTGGCTAAATTAATACACAAACACACATGCAACTGGAAAGAGAAAGAGCTAGAAATTAAAGAGGGAGAGGAGACGGTTGGGGGAAGCAAAAATGTTCTATGAGGGAGGTATGTACGAAAGTTGGCTATTTCACGAATGCCGACGACGTCGCAATTGACCAGGACCGTAGAAGGGAGTGCATCCTTTGAGAATCCACTGTCCCATTCGGCTACTTGAGTCTCGGGAGGAACCATTTGCATATGCGAGAAATATGTAAATTTGTATTTTATATAAGAAGAGCCAAGTCTAAGTCTGCCACCTTCAAAATAAATACAAGATGCTTTTCAAAAATATCGATACCAACTGATGCTGCACAACAATTTTGTGTTTTATAAATAAAGAGAAGGAGTATTTAAAACATATAAAAACCCCCAGAAAGTATTTAAATTCTCGATCACAGAATCATCATAAGATGCTATCATTTCCGAAACGGAGGAATTGGAGTGGGAATGGGAATGAGAGGAATGGGGGAATCAATGTTTTGAGCACGGCTCAAAAGAGGTAGCCAGCATTCGTTGTAGTAACAACGACGAAGTAGGAGCCACCGCATCAGATTTTGCACTTGAGCGGAAGCTCGACTGTGTGCTTATGTATCAAGACTGCATTCTAGTCATCTGACTACCCGGCCAGGATTTTGAGATGCAAATGTACAAGAACTATGTATCAGAATATTTACATACATACATACATACGTATGTACATGCGTACATACGTACATTCTGAAGACTTTCAAAAGCTGGACATTAGAATTAGAACGAGAACGAACACAAGCGCATGTCTTCTCTGGAATATGCATTTTGTATATAACTTTTCTTTCCTAGCACATATGTGTGTGTGTATGTATGTGCACGCATACTACCACACGCACACACTTAAGTTTAAGAAGTTGCGTGTGCATCCATACGTATACATACACACATCTATGTAAATGTACGCAAAAATGTATGTATTTATGTACTTATGTAAGTAAGCCTGTGGAAGTTTTAAAGTATTACGGTGCGCAACGACATATGTACATATGTATGTACATACATATGTATGCATGCATTTACATATTGTACGATATACACTACATTTTTGGCTGATATATTTATGAAACTGCAAACCGCCACCCACCTCGCAATTATATCAGTCGTTATTTTCTATCCCATAGAGCATACAGCTATTGCAACCGCGAAGCTCTTCCTCCTTTTAATACCATTATTGGGCGTACATAAAACATACATACATATGTATGTACATATTTACACATTTGAATATCTACATAAATAAATATAAAATCATAGACTTTCGGCAGGTGCCTCTGGTTTCTTAGTAAACTTAATCCAATATCAAAAACTACCTAGATACAATTTATGTTATTGAAATAAGTCCCACCAAACCACCAAAAATTTGTTTCTTTCGGCAATAGGCTTACGCTTTCCGATTGGCTGGATTAAACCTAGACTAGGAAGATACTTTCAATTCTAGAAAGCTAATTAATGCAGTTAGGAGTCGACCAAAACCCAAAAATTCTTATCAAAATTGGGAAATATTTTGTCAATTTTGTTCATTGCTTGTATGTACAATGCATATGAATGTATGATCATAAGTACATATGTACATACATAGTTATTTTAAGGTGCATGGCTGTTTTCTGAGGAATACACATTTTCCAGTTACATGTTAACTAATGACATTTTCACCAAAATCCGCCAAATAGGTCCCATTAGGTGCCTAAAGCAGATGAAATGAAATCAGTTATTCTGACAGCGGAGAAAATGTATGTACATATATGTATAGATGTACATAGGTATGTACATATGTATGTATGTACGTACATACATATGTAGCTAGCAGCTGCTGCTCGCATATTTTTAAGCAATAAAGATCTTGCACAAGATCTTAGATATTTTGAACGTTTTAAATTTATAATTATTCCGATACATTTATAATTATAATTTATTTTGTATTAATTCTAATAATAAGATAATCTCAAATAATAGATATGTAAGTATTACGATGCTTTATTCGTTTAATTGAATTATACTATGAGTTTAAAAATAATCTAATATTTTTTGGCCTTTATTAAATCGAATAATACATTCTATTTTACCAATTTTTTTTATTTTTTCATAATGGGTGAGAAACATCTGTTAAGGATTTTCTTCTTTGGTATTAATATATCCCTTGTCTGGCCTTTCTGACCCAATATTCTACATTAAAGCTGACGGTCCGTCCATATCAGCAATGTCATCCGGGACGGACACTTATTTATCACATTAATTTCGTAAAAATATCCACCACCTCAGGTCACGAAATTCACTTTCGCCACAAGTTTGAGGTTACGAGAATGAATGATAATCAGCAACAGATATTTAATCGTCTTGAAAAAAATAAAATTAAAGGAAAACAAATACTTAACACACTTAAAGAGAGTCCTTAAATAGGAAAACTTTCACTCTTTTTTTATGCCGAATGACATGTAGCCATGAACCAATTGCAATGCATGAGTATCCACACATTATTATTATTGCTCATTATCATTAAATTAGGAGGACATGCTGCTTAACCCACTGCCTGTGGCACTTTGACTGAAATTTGTACATACACAAATGTATGTGCTAGCATTTAGGGATGTGTGTAGACCACATTCACATGGATGTGCATATGTACATATGTACATATGTCGGTCAGTAAAATCATAAATAAACATTCGTTGCCATTATGCTCGTAATGAGATGAAAGTCAATGTCAATGCAACTTACTCACACCTGCACGCATACATAAGTATAGGGACAACAATAGTTTGAGTAGATTATGTACAACTGTTTCTGCTGTGTGAGCTGCATTATAGCAAACCAATGCTAGGGGAACGGTTAATGAAGCCGATAATCAGGGTAACTTATCCCGCAATTAGAGAGTCATACTAGAGTCATGTTGGTCATCAAACACACACATGGCCAAACGAAACGATGTCTGTATGTACATACGTACATATGTATGTACATACTTAAGTATACATTAATACATATACTTAAATTGACCTTATTAAGTAACTGTTGACTGACACTCGTGTGGGCAAGCACATAATGGCAGCCAAAACCTTCTTTCTCGCATATTTTGTATAAGTGAAACCTAATTGAAAACTAATTTGCTCACACGCCCAACGTGTGGGAAATAAAACGCGAATTACATGCGAATGGCCACAACATGGGTAATAAAACATTGGAATCAGTTTGCTAGCCGTCTTAAGGAACAAGAGCAGCCACATCATGGCTAATAAAAATTTATTGACGCCAGGACAGGCTCATGACTGGAGCTGGGATATAAATAAAATGGGTCGTAAAAGGACTTTATGCTGCAGTAAACACGTCATCAACATATCAACTGTGCACAGATAAGCAGTAACCAGTATCAACTTTACCAAGTTGGGGGCAATTAGAGTCATAAAGTGAGGCTCAGAACGCGGAAAAGGCGTCCTCCGGAACGTGTTACATATTGCCACTTGATAAAATGATTTCAACGATAACGATCAAGAACTCCAGGTGGACAGATATTTGGTTTGATTAAGCCTTGAGTTCGACCAGCTTGAACCTGCTCAAATATAAACAGGCAGGCACCACATCGTCTCGCAACGTTCCTCCTCGTTTATTTTACTCTGGGTTTACAAGTCGCAGTTTGACCGTGTCGATATACCGAAATTGGTGCACATATTAAGTAAGCAATGTTTCAATTTGAATAAAAATGTGGAGCAGTTTTCTTGGAATATATTTAGTTGTGTTTTTGAAAAACGCAATAAAGGAAAATAGAAAATATTTTACCATCCTCACATGTGCAGGAGTCGCTCAAATCATTCAAGTGAATTCACACCATTTTTCAGGGTCCCATATCTTTGTCCGGGGAAAGGCCCATCCACATCCCCATGTAGTATATACAGTTGTACATATGTATGTACCTCCCACACCCACGTTTAGTTCAGGCTCACCATGCCATACCATACCCCACTTAACAGTCCAGCGACCCCGCCGCTGCTGCTGACACGTTCACTGTCCGTTGCGTTGCCGTCCGCTGGAATACAAAATAAATATCCAATATATGCCCACGTGGGTGTGTATCCTGTTTGTGGCACATACGCGTATAATAAGTGGAATAGAAAAATAAATGCGCCGAGATAAAAGTTGTCCCACTCCTGCGTGTCTAAAACATCGCTCAATTCATCGCGGCACAGCGACATGTCAGCAACGAAGGAAGCAGAAGCAGAAGCAGCAAACAATAACAAGAAGAGAGGCGGTATAGCCAACTTGGACCACGACGGTGGTCGCTGGCGACAAAGGACCACTTCCAAGCTTCCCATCATACAAAACGGACGCGTCACGAAGCACGTTGAAATATTGAAGGAAGGACATTTAGGAATAAAATGAAAGGATCGGAGAGTAACCCCCAGCCTCTTTACCATCCCCATTCGTGTATCCTCATCCTCATCCTCATACACATGGGCACGGCACAGTCAAAACCCGTGTGCGAGCCGGCTTGCAAAACCCTCACGCTTCTCCCACCACCGCCACATGTCCTATTTGCTTCGGCAAGAACCCACTTACACATATAAACGGCTGCATGTGTGTATGCTTCGCGTAAATAGGGAAAGTCCTTGACTACGCGATGTGAATGATGCTGATAAAATACAAATTCTTGGGACCGCGGCGTTGTCCGCTAGTGTATTTACACAACTGTACTTATACTCCAGCCGGACCACGGCCGAGTCTGAAGCAGAAGTTCCACCACCGCGGCAGACACCATGGCCCATGGCTCACAACTTGGCGAACACATTGACCGGGCGCTATTACAGTGTCTCGCGACTCGGGAATGGAAAATGCACTGAGCAAAATTTGGATACTGTTTATTATTCTGTTGGCTTATTGGGATCTTTTTTTTTGTACAGGATATGTCAATAATTAAAAATCAAACGAATTTAAAATTGTTTCGTACATTTTATCTGATAACTCAGGATATCGGTTTATAATAAATATGCATTTAGCATTCGAGACATTGGGAAACATAAAAATGACACAATTTAATTTCAGTGTATGAAATCTCCTTGTCCAGTTAGAGCAAAAGTCTGCGACGAAATTACGCCACATGTGTTCATGCCATGAGCAAATTTTCAACGAACGTCGGTAGCCGGACAAGGGACGGTACTTTCATCTTAGGACGATTCTTCCAAGGGACGAACCCAATTTCGCCATCCCGTCATGGGAAGGAGGGGGTCACGGACAGCATATAAGTTCGGTGTGTGTGTGCGTGGGTCTTGAACGATTGTGTGAGCTCTTTCTATGGTATGAGTATTGGGCTAAATGGACAGCCGCCCAGCCCATCTCACACAGGCGGATACACGTGGGGGGCTATGTGTGTACATATGTATGTGTGTGTGTTAGGCGTATGTATGTGTTCTGTTGATGCTACTGCCTCCAACCACGTACATACATATGTATGTACGTATGGCTTGTGTGCCCTAGGCGGGGGACTATGCTCGAACACAGCCACTTTGTCCAATATTCAAACGGTCACTTTTTGAAACGAATTTTCCTCGCCACCCACACCCTTAGCGACGTTCTTCCCGTAGTCACAATGACTTCTGTGCCGTTCAATTGGCATTCACATTTTAGAATAGTATGTATACTTACGAATGTGAGTACATATTTACAGTTACCTTATACACCAATAATTTCATGGCCGACAACGTGAACTAAATCATAATTTTCAACTTTTAATATTGATCAATTTCGAGCGACCCGAGAAGCTAATCATTTGTAAGGCAAGTTCCACAACAACCAGGAAAAGTTTCACAGCTATTTCGCAGATCAGAATTGGTCAAATAATTCTAGATTAAAGCGTTCAAATTTGTTCATTTATGTTAATATAATAGTTTTAAAATAGTGCTGCTTGTCTTCGTGGAACTTTTCAACCCTATCTGGTTATTAAAAAGTCATCTGTAGTACCCGGAACTCACTTTTATTATACATACAGTGGGGGGCAAGCCCACTGCAAATTCGCTAAGCTCGTATATGTACACACATATGTACATATGTATGTATGTATGTGCATATGTATATGCGTATACGCATATGTATTTCATATATAATATGTACATTTATCTACATACATACATACATATGTACTAATGAAATAATAAATTCATCTTTATACAAAAATATAAATAAAGAAACAACAAACATTGCTCCAAGCATTTTTTCATATTTTGTATTAATATTTGTTGAGTGACAGGAGTTTATAAAAAAAATATATACATATGTTTATGTAGTACATATACATGTACATGTGTACATACATATGTACATATGTATGAACAAACATACATAAATATCACAAAACATACTGAAAACTAAAGCACAGACTTGATCCAAAAACACCAAAATTTCTATAAAAACCGACCCACTTCATAAACAACCAAAATTTCATTACTTTGCTCTGTACATTCTCTTGAATGTTCAACGACTAATCTTCTAGATTTGTGCCGATGAAAATACCGTTCAGTAGTTCCGGTGGTGTCTCAATTGGTACCTCAATCAGGTAGTTGCAGCACTTGCAAGAGGATCAATACCTTATCATCTCGCTGCCACTGAAATGATCAACTCACGATGGCTTTTTAATTTATGACAGTCCCCCCACCACAAAATGAGCCATATTTTTTTCAAAACCTGTCCATCTTATCACGTGTACCACATAGCTTCCAAATGTAGTAACAACATATAAAGGGTTGTATGTGTTTCGTTGTAGATTTATTTTTATATTATTACATAAAGCTTAACCCTAAAAATATCTGTGGAAAGCCAATTTTGTTGAATTCAGCTTTAGGAGTATTGTATAAAAAGCACTCATAGCTCGAAGTTTTCAAGCCAACATATTTAATGAAACTTATGATTAATTTTTAAAATATGTTCTGGTTTTTACTTCGCTTCTTCAGAGATCCGGCCGTCATTAGTTTTGATGTTAAGCCTCGGATCTTTGAGTAAGGCGCTCTTAACTTCCTCATATTTTTTTTGGGATTCTTCATGGGTGAGCGTCAGGCGCTGTTGCACCATGCGCTTGTTCAGCTCTAATTCTTTTGACTGTTGAACCAGGCGCTTGTAGTCGTGGTTATCAAATTGATTTTCAAACTTGTTTAGAAATCGATTGAGAGACTTCGATTCACATGTCAGCTACAAATATCAAACATTAAATAATTGTTGTAATGCAATTCCAAAAAAGTCTCACATCTTCATAGTTTCTTTGTAAGTTATTGAGCAAGCTCACAAAGCGGGATTTCAAATCATTGAGGCACGCATTATAAGCACACAATGCCTGTTCCGAGGTCAGCTTCTCCTGGTGCTTGTACGGTACTAAATATGGAGCCAAAAAGTCGGCCGGCTTACTGCCGATTTCTCGTTTAAGTTCTTCTTGCTCCGCAAACTGCAAATACATATTCATACAGCATGCTTAATAAATGTACATAATTACATTTGTACATATCTATCTACCTGCATCATTCTTATAGCTCTAGCTGCTCCATTTCGAAGGGGATCAAATATGCGGAACTTCAGCTTCGGCTCAGTCTTCTCGAATTTTCGCAAGTCAAAGATGTTCAGGATGACCTCCTGCATTTTTTCAAACTGTTTTCGTATCTGATCCTCGTATTGAAGCTGCTCACGTAGTAATCTGTACAACTCTAGATTAGTGCGCGTGGGATCCAACGGGTTGGCCTGTAGCGGACATAGAGCAGATGCAGATACATGAGTGAAGATAATTTGTTGTCTATGGACTAACCTTATATATCTTGGTAAGCTTCTCATCATATATCAGTTCCTTGCCATAGTCAGGCTTGGGTGGCTTCGTAAATTCCACTGTGGAAGCTGTGAGTGCTCCAAAAGTGTAATGAAATTTCAGAATAATTTTGTTTTGTTGAAAAAGAAATACACGGGTGGCAATATCGTTTTTCCCAACATCGGAGGCACTTTGACGATGAAATTTTTCTGTGACTTTCTGTCAAAACAAAATCTATTAGACAAATCATTCGCAGGTTGTATCAAATAACTCTTTACTTTGAGCACGGATCCAGTTATATTGAACTCAAACTCCTTGTACCAGCACTTGTCACAGCGACCTTTGTAGTTGAGAATAGTTACTCCTGGCGTCACAACCAAAAATTCCAACGAGTCTAATCGGGAGCTCGAGTAGAAGGACATTTTTCTCTCTAGTGTAGGGTCGGAATAATATTCCATGGCTGCAATAATACCATTTATTAGTTTTGTTAATTTAAAATGTAATTACCAGATTATTGCTTACATTTCAGACTGTCGTTGCGCCCTTTGGCAAATATCTCTTCATATTTATCGCTTGCATAGGTGTACTTCAAGTGTCGCATTAGGTCAAAACGGTTCTCAAAGTACTCATAGCGAACGCGTGGATCTGTGCATTCATTATCATTAAAAATCGTAAGCTGCATCACTTTCCCATCGCGCTGCGAGTACGGCGCATAGCGCTCATGTATCGAACCTTTGTACTGAACCGACTTCTCAGAGTTTGGGAAGCGTTGCTCATGGTCTGCTAGTCCAATATGGAGCCTATTCACCCAATAGCATATGGCATCCAAGTGTTTTTCGTCATTTACATCATGGTCTTCTCCTGCCCCTATATTTTCATCGGAAGCTACCTTATAGGTGCGCATCTCAGGCGGCTCTCCTGGCAGCATGTGCTCCCAGTCATTAGTGTCTCGCAGATCCCAACGTATGTCGCCGACCCTCTGATAAGTTTGCTTATTTACATAGTAGTTGTGCTGATTCCAAATGGTATCGACTAAAATGTATTCCTTGCATCCCGTTTCACACATAAAACCTGTAGAAGGCTCGATAAAAACTCCCGTTGGGGGCGCTTCCACCACATCGCCGTTCACGTCGGTGTAAGTGATTCGTGGCTTTATGCTCCAAGGTGCGTTATTAATTATGACTACCCAGGCATGGCTGCGACGATAGTGATAGCGGTCCACAGCTAATAGTTCAAGATCCTTAAACAAAAAATATGTTTGCGTTTCAGTAGTAACATTCACTCATAAACAATATGTGAGCACACTTATTACCTCCATTTGTTTTCGTACAAGTTCTTCCTCGATTCGTTTTTCTTCCTCTGCCTTTTGCCTGTGAACCTCTGCCATTTCTTCATCAAGGTGGCTCTTCAAGTCCGGCAGTCCTCGTAACTTATACTTTTGGCCGGGCTTCTCTTGGGCGGGTTTGATCTCTTCTGTTTCAACTTCCAAAATCGGAAATGGATATGGAACACCAACTTGATCATTAATCACCACCTCCTCGCGCGCCACGCCAGAGACCACCATGGCAGGGTGCCCAGCTCCAATAAGCATGCTGGCCAAGAGAGTGGCCATTTCAAATGAATTTCCTCGACGCTTTCGCAGCAAGGTGTCCGGCGAAATTAGCCGATTTGGCTATAAGTAATTTAAACAAATGAATATATTTTTTCAACATAGACTTTGTGTTCCATAACGATCATTGTTTATGAATATCGGATGTGGAAAAATTGATCTTAAAAAACATATGTAAATGTACTTACTCACACCTCTGTGCATAAATACATTTGTACATATGTAGATGCATTCATTCATTCAGATGCTGCTCATTGCCAACGAGCAAGTGCGTTGGAAACCAAATATGTAGGTGTGTATATGTATGTACATACTTTTATTCCTTGGCAAACAGCATGGGAGTCTGTTTCCAGGAAATGTAGCAGAAACTATTGCGCTCACCAAGACAAAGGGGACATTTTCGACTGCCTTTGGCACGTTCTACCTGAACGAAGGAAGTGTACCTTCAGGATAGGTTGTTCCGCAGACACTGTAGGAGTCAATCCGCTGTCTTTTGGAACAGCTGAAACAGCTTGACAGCTATCTGGAAATGTACGGAAGCTTCCAATTCCATGGCTGATCGATAGTCATCTTATTATATCCTGTACTCGAAGAGTAAAAGGGGTAAACTGTACTGTGCTGAAAGTGGAAGTATCGCCCAGTATATTTGTATCAGCATCAATAGCATTTTATGAATAAAGATCTTATGACTCCATCCAACTCGAACAACCATCCACTGCAGCTTCCTAGGAGGCAGTAAAGATCACTCCTATTTCTCAGCCTGCATACATATGTACATGTCCATGTACACCGGGCTATCTGTTTGTTGGTATTGGTGGTTTACCTGCCATTCTTCCCGGCGAGAGCCCCTGCATGACACCGTGGCATTCATAGTTTTCTGTGTTCCGCGAAATCTTAGAGGACAATCCGGCAATTGCTTAGAATTTTGTTTAAATGCGGATGAAGGAAACTGTGAAGTGTAGCGAAACGGCCATTAGCTCGGGAAACGCTAAGAATTACTCCTGACCTTCGGTCCCAATTCCGCTTCCCCTCACAGCAGTGGTCGTTGACATATCCGCGTTTGGAATTACTTACTACTGACCTTCCTCCCGATCCGTTGCCCCGGCAATGGTCGATGACATATCCGCCTTCTTTTTTATTGGAGGCGGTTAATCAATAAAGATGAGATTAATTTTGTTATTTGACAAGCCCAAACATTTATGTACATGTAAATGGGTTGAAGAGCTGCTTGTCGTGAGCAAAATTCTTTTGGAACTCGTGTGAAGCCATAAGATTTACAAAGAGGCGCATCGTCACTTATCAGCAAGTCGAAGTATTCGAGGTCAAATATACATATGTACACGCATGTGTACACTCTGTTGAATCGGTGGTTCTTCAGACTGATTGATTCGCAGCGTATGCAGACGGCAATAGCTGAGCACACAAAGTTCTCCCTGGCTGGACTGCTGTGTGTCTGGCTTTGTGCCCGCTGCATTGTGGTCGCGCGTAATAAGAAACGCTTCAAGGTTATTCGAACGTGTTAAATTAGGATCAAGTCTTGTGCTCGCAGTCTCAACAATGGCGAAAACGAACATGACAAAACAAAGAGACGAATAAACAGTAAGGAACGAAGCAACGGGCGCTCAGTTACTTGCACAGGGGTCATAGCTCGAATTACAAAAACAAAAAACCGTCCAGCGCATTCTGAAGGAACGCAATTTTAAAGAAGAATTGCCAAAAGCAGCACATTTTAAGCAGCAAAAATAAAAACCAGTCAAGGAAGCCAACTTTAGATACCCTAGCAAATGGGGGATATTTTTTTAAAATAATAATTTAGGATAAAGGATCTCTATTTTATGGTGTTGGTGATGCTCCCTCTGAGTGAGTGGTTTTTTTATAAGAACAACTGCAAATCATTGAAATCATTTGACTTGTGCCATTCAATTAAATAAATAATACCCTGAAGTATGCAAACAACTGACCAACAGTGGTATACTCCTTGCAAGGGTAAATATAATAAAAAGGGTGGAAAGTAACAGAGTCTGCCGAGGCAGAATCACTTTCAGTTGCCACCCCGGTGAATGGTTTCCACCGCTCGCGGGTCAGAACTCATAACAATGCGGACAACAAGACCTTAAGATAGGGTTGGCAGGCAGCGGCTTCTATCGTTGACACAATGCAGCGTCTCAGAGCCGCCACGGCCACCCACTCCGAGCAACCAAAGCCCTTCCCATAGTAACCTCGGGCGAAGGACTCACATGGGAGGCACGTCGCTTATCGGGACACATAATGAGCCACTGCCATCATTTTCATAAGAGCGCAAAGACAAAGCGGTGAAATTCAGCGCGATTCCTTAAGATGTCGGCGTCGAGAGGTGCCACTTGGTATGTTCTGACCTATGCTGTCTCCAGAAACCCCAGTCAGGCATGGCGATGCGGAATTTCTGTTTTTAAATGAGCACACACGATGGAAATCAGCGACTTAACCCCTTTATGATAATGTACTGCACGGAAGTGTTTTTGTCCTGGGGACAAAAGGACCCACGGAGTCGACACTAGCGGCCATAATACGCGTAAGGCCGCTCCGCTTGTCATTTCCATTCTTGGCACTGTACTCACATTCGATGATGATGAGGCATACTCCACACCACACCACACCGCTCCCATGAGCAAGGCCTTAACGTAAGCCACCATCCCCAGCCGCCCGCTACATGTGTGTCATTTTTGCACCCTTGCAGAAGGTATACAGATTTGAATCAACTCTTTGTAACGCACCGAATGCAGCATCCTCGACGATACATAATGCACAGACATACTATGTACGCATTGCCACAAATTAGTGGGTATTGAAAACTATATTCATATATTAAACTGTCACTAGTCAATGCGTTTATTGCGAACGTTCTCCTAGAACTAAATGACTTGGTAAAACTCAAAGAGGCAGCCCATTTCCTACTTTAAGGGTAAAAGTCATTGTGAAAAGATCAATTGTTCGATCTACATATATAGCTTTTGTTCCACAACTCAACAAAACCGAATAATAGTTGGCATTTGAGCAGATCAATCGATTTGAAAGAGCATCGGAGCCTTCGCCCCAAAACCAGAATTTATTTTGGCCATGAACAAAACGTGTATAGTGTAGGCCACAGCCCCACTATTATCATTCATGGATAATATCTTATTATTCGGGCTTGCTTTCGCGACCCGACCCTTTGGGATCTCCTGCCATTACCTTTAGCCCATGAAAGCAGCAACGAGTTACAATGTAAACACGCGAAATTAAAGCACAGTTTTCATTATGCATACACATACACATCATCATATACATATGTATGTATGTACATATGTATGAAAAATAGTACAAATAGACATACATCATTGCTTAAATACTCGTAAATATCCAAAAATATATCTGAATTTTGATTCTTTGAGCTTCAAATAATAATATAATAAAACCTCAGATTCGTGTCCCTGTAATTAAACCCTTAGCTAGGCAGTGAGGCATTTTTATTGAACTTTCCACTGCCTGCGGATGATTCCTTTTACATTGAGCATACATATGTACATACATATGTACAGGTGGATCTACGTATACATACATACATATGTATATATATGGAAAAAAGATTGATGTGAGGAACACAGACTACGGGAGTAGAAGACCGACTGTCCCTGAGCTATCCTAGCGACGTCGCAGAACTTACAATCACAGATTCGCTCCAAGTCACATGGCGTTGCCCGCAGCTAGGATACTTGCGACGGACACAACGTTGGTTGAACCACGGAGAGGTGGGGGTCGCGGACCCAGACAGATGAGAACACTGATGCAAGGTCTCGGACAAAGTCGATGTCTGTTTGTTCAAAGGAATACATCACTATATTGCGAGTAAGAAGAGAAAGTGGAGCCGAGGTGATGCTGCGCAGTCGAGAATGGTCGGTCAATGGTCGCGGCAGTGGACGTGTCAGCGACAGCGACAGCGAAATTGGCGTCTCGTTTATTGTTGCCATGAAGGCTGTTGCTGGTGCTACGCTCGGGCCTTTGGCAAGAGAGACGACGAGTGGCGGATGCACCACGACCTAAACTGAAAATGACATGATAACCAGAAGCAAGGGGGTAGGGTCCCGCAAAGGTAGTTTGGTTGTCTTTTTATATTATGAATACGTTTTGTATTACGATGCGGAAATCGGCTGCCGATTGAGGAGTTTCCCTCACACCCACATAAACTCCGATTTACAAAGAATAGATTTCAAAAAATAAGGCAACAGACGAATGGAACACATTGCCTTATACCAGAGCTGTGCGCTGATCGCAGTTGCATTGAGATTGGGCAAAGACTGGCCTATAAATGTAAAAAGATAAGATTCACTTCCTTTCCCTTGGCACTTGCATGCTCACGAAAGTTCTTCAATACTAAGATTTTTCACGACATTCGCCGTAAAATCGATATGCGCATTGCGGATGAGGGATAAGGATAGATCTGAATGTGTTGTCACATTCGCTTTGTTAAGTATTTCTAGAAATTACAATTCAACACGGCTAAAACGGAATGCAACTTTTAAAAAGTGTCGTTTCGCGACATTGGCCATACACACATGGTTAAGCTTACGTACATATGCGTACATATTTCCGTATAAATGTACATAAATTTATAAGTCGAGAACACAGAAATTTCAAATGATTTTATTCGTTTATTGACCACTTCTTGGCCTAGAGAAGAATCCGTAAATCTAAGAGCTAGTTTGTGATAACAATGCGTATGACAGAGAAATTATGTTTTGATTAGATCTTGGCCATTGCGACTAATGAAAATCGGTATGCCTAATGGTCGGATCCAATAGACTACGAGTGATTCCATGCCAGCTCATGGAGGAACACGATTGTCCCAATTTCGATGTGGAGCTTTGTTCATCAAAGAATGGGGAATGCTTACTCTTTTTTTAAGTCGGACATGGATCCGTTTGTGTGTCAAATTATCTGATTAATTAATATGTTACATACATATATGTATGTAATAGTTCTTTATTCTTTTTCTAAGATCTAGTTACATTTATCGAAAACTGCATTCCAGTCTTAGCAAAGAGTGCAATGGTGGAAATGTGATGCAACGTCTCGACAAGTGACCGCTTGCAATGATATTCTCATGTTGAATTCACCGGTCAAATGCGTTACTGGTAGATTGACTGAGAACCAGCCCTGATGGGGGGTGGCGGCTGGTATTGTATTGCTGGTGCAAGCGCTAGTCTACCGAACGACGTAGGGATACCTACATATGTACGTACATTCGTATGTATGTACGTATGTATGTGGATGTATTTGAATTTATACTCTTCATTTACATATTTTTACCACACAAGCATCTGTATGTATGTACATATACATATATGAATATGTATGCAGGCATATGAATATAAATAAACATATAGGCACATATATACATACATATACATATGTATGTATGTATGTATGTACGAATGTGTGATACATGGTTGGTTGTTTTTGGACCTATAGCAATTAGCAACTAATTGAACCTGTACATATGCCACGAGCTGGCTTCCCCCGTATCAAACATCGTCCATCTTAGGTGCAAAGAATATCTTAACAAAGCTCTACCGAATACATAAGATGTGAAGAGCCAGAGCCAGAGCCGGGCCAGCCAAGGATACAAGAAAAACTGCATGTGCCTGCGTTATTTGCATGTGGCTCGCACTCGACTGATTCTCGGAGCAGGCTGTAGCGTGGGCGGACGGAGATGGAGACGGAGGTGTGTGCATTTCTTGCCTTGCCTTGCCTAGCTTTGCCTTTCCTTGCCATGCCTTTCCTTTCTCTTCCACTTGCTGCATATACGAGTAGTTTAATTTTGAAAAGGATTCGTCTGCGCGTTGCTGGAGCTTTTGGCAAAGACATCTCGTTCGCACTTGCTGGCTCAGTCCCTGTGCATCTTCTGTGGTCTCTGTCTAACACTCTGACCAGCAGCAGCACTGCAGATATAGTGAGAGCCGGTAAGTGGTCAGAAGTTGATGGTCGAGAATGGTGCGTCTGCCATGGCATGGCTCCATCGCTACCTCTTCAATTGTTTCGAATTCTCTATTTTCTCAGCGGCAGAGGCTTTGGAAAATTACGGGAACAAGGCGGCCTGGCAATGGTTGCATTTAGCTTAGATTGGAAGGACCAATTCCAGCCTGCACGTTTGCCTACTCCTTACGCGATATCCTGGCCTCAGCAGTCCTATATGACAAGAATATATACCCACACGACCACACATACACACACACACACACGCACACACACACGCACACAGGTAAATGTTGCTGACAAAAGAGCTCGGACTTCGTCACAGTCTCGGAAGATGGCATGGCAGAAGGAGGCAGATTAAAACAAAGGAGCTGCGAGCTCAAATATGCAAATCATAGGAACAGCAATGACTAGACCATGTGTGCAGCACAAATGGAATACACTGAGATATAATGAAAGAAAGGGATTCCGATGCGGACAAACTGGGCACAACTTGCGAGAGCAGCGGTTTTGTCTGCCAAAATCGCCTTAGCTTAGATAAAACTGCACACAATGGATAGAGACGAGGGCTGGCTGCTTGGATTTAGGGGTGGCGTTGTGTTAGGTAGCGAAGAACTTGTCTGCCATCCCATTTTCAGCGGCATTGCAGGTTTCCGGACATCGGATTAAGGTTTCTCTACACGAAATGATTTTGAATATCTACGCGCAATATCATCCCAAGCATTAAGATATGTCTAGGAGAATGCATTAGATCGAAACTATTCCTATATGTAACCATTTTTTTCTACTACGATGTGGATGAGATCTTCCTTTGGACATAAAAATCGATCTTCTCCAATTAACAATGCCATTGCAATGGCTAGAAGTACAGGATAACTGATAAATAATATAATAGAGTAGACATAACCATTGCCCATATGCCAAATTCTGTTTGAGTTTGAGTATCTTTAGGATAAAGCCAAGCAAGCTATGACCAAGAGCTCTGATAACGACCAAAGCTCTTCACAATCTGAGGAATCTGAGAACAGGCATGTACAGAATTCGCAAGAATGAAAAAGAACAAGAAGTTAGAGCAAGGAACTTATTCCGCAGCAGAGACATAATCGTTGTGGCTAGCAGATATTTGTAGTTATTCGCGCAAATTCACATTTACCCAAATTCATACACACCAACATATTTAGAACATAAAGAAAAGTGTGAATTCTTTTAAACTGAAAATATGACGAGATGTTTTTCTATCTGCGGGTGAAAATCAATGCTAAAAATCAAAAACGGACGGTGTGTATGCATATGTATCCATGTATCATACTAAGGTATGGTTGTACGGTTATGTACGTACGTACATATGTATGTACATATGTGTACCCGAGAAGGAGCACATACCCTGCATACCCTCATCGAGCAACGATGACCAACGTCCAGCCCAATGCTCCTTCATCTTTCAATTCTCGCGAAAATTTCCTTCATCCGTGCTGCGTGCAGAGGTGTGACGCGAGGGGTTGAGCTGAGGGTTGGAGGATGGCTGAATCGACGCGTGTGTGGGGTTGGGGAGAAAGTGAATTGAGTTTAGACGAGAACGGCGACGAATTCGTAATCACACAAAACAGAAAAGAGACTAAGGCACTGTGGGAGAGCCAGGAGCAAGAGGAGGGTGTCGCCGTAGTGGGTGACAAATCGACCGTTGCATGGGCAAAGAAGGTAGCTGGCAAGGAACTTCAGATACGAGGGAGGGAAGGTACGGCCGGGGACGAGAGAACGAACGAAAATGGAAAATGTTGCTTTGGCGGACAACGGACAACGGACAATCGGTCGGTTGCACGGGTTGGGTTGCCGGACAAATAGAGGGGTGGACAGCAACGCCGATGAAAATCTGAAGTATATACACTGGCTCACATAAACACACACCCACAAACATACACATCCCCAACACACACACGTGTATTGCAATAAAGCAACAACTCTAAATTTTCGCAGCAGCAAAATTTACGCTAAAGATGCTGATGTGCCTGCGGATGCTAAGAATGTGCGTATGTGTACGTATACACTCACACGTGAGTGTGTTAGTGTTTCCATGGGCTGGTGTGTATAAGATGAAATGACCCGACCCGGGCAGGCTGCTTGGCTTTTTAGTAGAAAGGATGTTTCTTGCCAATGCCGCACCATGCCGGACATCTGTAGCCACGTATGTATGTATGCATGTATGTGCTATTGTTTCTGACCGTTGTATACAAGTCCGTGTGTGCGAACACACGTAAGTATGTAAATATATATGTATGTATGTGTGCACATGGACTAAAAACATTTCTTAGCGATTTTTCGAAAGGAAACACTGGTGACAGAGCTGCTGTGTTGTCCGTTTCGTTGCTATTTTGGCCATTGGCCGCTGCCGTTAGTCAGATTCAATTGTTATAGACAAGCCCTATACTTTTCGTACATACACATACACAAAAATATGTACATACATACATACATATATGAATATTGTGGGTATGTGTACTGAAAATTCTGGTCAGCGCAATTACCAGTTACAATTTTCTTATGATTGAAAATGCAGATATGCCACAGAAAATAGATCTTTATCATATTCAAAAATGTATCTATGTACATTTGATGTACAAGTGTGTGTAGATGTGTGTTGGGAAGGATCGTTAGAAACCAGTGCATGGAGCTTTTGTTGATTATTATAATAACCATTCATTTATTCTAATTAGGATACTCTACTATTAATTTTGGAGTATATATGTATGTATGTGTATTTAGACTTTTAAAACGCGTCCAACTCCTCTAAGGTTTACCAGGTAAATACATTTGTATTTCTATTTTTAAAACTGAATGCAAATACATACATTATGCACATATTTAACTACATACACGTGTATGTGCATACATACATACATATGTACATACATCGTACATACATTAATTCAAATTGACGGAAACGATAACGGTTTCTTCATTAACGATCGGTATTTGGGCACAAGAGACCGAAAGACGTTGTGGGATTGATTCCTCCAATATATGTATGGTTGGTGATTAAAAGCACAACCTTTCGAGCTTCGCTCAGCGGCAAAACCCGAACACAAAAGCTACCCAGCTGTCATGCGAGAGGCGCAAGGTATTATTACTCTCTCGCCAGAGAAGCCGCTCTCTGGTGAGAGCGAAAGAGCGACAATCGAACATAAACAGTGATGAAGGCATGTATCAAAACAAAGCGAGTAAAACTGGACTCTGAACCAAGAGCAACAAAGCCAGCAGAGCAGCAGCAGCACATGACAAGGCAGCAGCAGCAGAGTCTGCGGCGAAAATAGCAGAACTATCAACAACGGTGACCGCCTCCTGGGTTAATCAGTCAAGGGCCAAGTTTGTCTAAATGCAATCGTGATTTACGTTGCATCAGTAGTTCACAAGTCGCAGTTTGAATGCTTTAGACTGGTTTAGACCAACCCCACCCGGACTGGCTCCTGTTGCTCTGTTGTTGCTCTCCGCCACAACATATTCGTATAGTTCTTAAAATAAGTATCCAAAAATATACAAGACGAATATGTATCGATGGCCAGTCAACTGCATACTAGCAGCCACCAAACTACACATTCGCACAAAAATGCGCACAGCATGTTGCTGCAGTGCACGCAGCAGCATCATATCATTCGATTTCGCTCGTTTTTGCACATAAACATCATATACGGTGGTCCCAGAAACGGTCTCGGTCTCGGTCTCGCTTTACTCAGCCAACGACCACACCACCCGTTCTCAGGTCCATAGGTCCTTGCCAGCGCAAAAATATACAACACACATATAGGCGTATAGGCGCGTCCACTAAGACATGACAACAAGAAAGTATGCTTGCTGCTGCTAAGGCCAAAAAGGATGTGCGTCTCACCCAGCACACAGCACACAGCGCTCAGCACACAGCCTACAAACCGGCCGCACGAGTATTGCGTCGACTTCGTTGATGTTTCGGTGCATACAAATGCTTGTATATATGTGTGAATACTTGGCTGCCTGCGTGTGAGTGCGAGTGCGAGTGCGAACTGTCCAGCCTGTTCATCCAAGTAGACGAGACGGGAGGACCGGACCGGACCGGACCGTATAGTGGCCTGTGGTTGGGTTGGCCAATACCAGCAGAAACGGCGACGAGAGCAATGGCGTTGGCAACGTCGACTTCTTCGCTGCCGTCTTGGCCGTTATTAATCATTGTACATTTGGCTGTCACCGAAAAAGGCCGCGAATTCGGCAGCAACGGGACACGCAGAGAGCGAGAGCGACGACACACTCGTACATACGTACATGTACTGCTACGTAAATTGAAGAGAAAAAGGAACAAAACGAAAACTACAAATACTGGAGACTGACCATACATACACTTTTAAACAAGCACACAAACTCACTCGACACACACGCGCAAGGCAACCACCACCTCGTGTGTGTGAGCGTGTGTGTGTGGGCTCGTACTCAGGAGAAACGAAACACCAACTGAGACAGAGGCGCGCATAACGTGGACGTGCGATTTTAAATTTTCCGTGGATGCCGCTGTCGCTGTCGTCGTCGTCGTCGCCGTCGCCGTCATCGTAGTGAGGAAATTCGCCGCGCTAAAATCAAAATTCGCTCAAATTGTGCGCTTGCTAGCTCGCGGTAGTTTGTCGCCGGACGCTGCTGTTTAGGTTCGCATAATATTTGTCGACGACAGAAAGGTCACATCCTTTCGAAAGCCGGTCGCTTGAAGACGGTGTTTGTGCTGTCGCGGCTAAGATTGGAACGATGGCAAATAATTGTAAATAAATGAGAACAAAGTTAAAATGTGCTTCCAGCTTGTAAACGCAACCAAAAATTGATCTCCCCGCTAACTATCAATCAAGTATCAATCAAAAGAAAGCAACACAAAACAGTGACCACTGCATCTACGTGTATTCCTGAAAGTGACTTTATATTATGTGAATATCCCAGGACGATCAAAACAAAGCAGTCTTACTTCGATTTATTAAATCAAGAAAAAGTGCCCTCCGCCATCGGAAGGTTTTCATTGAACTTTTCCCCGGAAGTTTAGCAAAAAGGTTAGTATGTGTGTTTCCACCCAAAGGTCTCCTAAGCGATTCGAAGCAATCAAAATAATGTTTAATGCCTAAACGCGAGTGCTACTTCAGCATATACTCATTTTTAAATACCACAATCATTAAAAATCTTAAATTTGTTTATTGTGATTGTTGTTGTTTTGTTCCGATCGAGCACAGAAGCTCCAAATTAAGCTAATAATAATATTAATTCCGATTTTGTTTAAACAGTAAGCAATTGTGTTATTCTTAAAATGCATGTAACTCTCTTAAATCTATCTTCTGCTAACTCTAAACACATCTTTATATTTATTTTTTCCTAAAATAACTTCTTAAATCTCCAGAAAGAATAATTTTTTAAAATGTAATGTAGAAAAGTAGATAAGTGTTCCCGATCTTCCCGCCAGTTCGTCTGTCTATATTCAAGTGTACCACATACACCGGAGTCACTATCCTCAAATTCTTGATTGTAATTGACTAACAACATTTATTATATGTACGTTTAACCAATTTGCACATTTGTTTAGTAATTTGTAGATTGTTAGCACAGGTGTAGGGCAAATAATACGTGTGTATGATTAGATTGACTTGGTGTGAATATAGTTTGCAGTCTGTGAAATATATTTTAAAAAGATTTCACTTGTTAAACAGAGATCGAAGCATTCAAATAACGCTCTCCTCGACCAGCCTGAAAAAAAGTTCCTCATAAATCAGTGAACGCCACTGAATGGGGTATACAAATGGATCGATTCGATTTAAGAAGAGTTAATGTTCCAGTTGATCGTTCTTCACGCGTCTAACTTGGGATGAACCAACGGTGGCGGGAAGAGAGGTAGTGGTGCTCTCTTTTCGCAGACGTTGCGGGTAGGCGGCTATGAGAGAGGTTCAGCTACTGCAGAGAATTTGTTTCCCTTAGGATTTGATCGTACCCATATCTGAGAAATAACAAAAAAATGTACAAATGTGCATACATATGTACATATAAGAATGCAAACGGCGGGAAACTTTAAAGATGTTGTCACGCCGGTTTTCTGGATTGGAAATATTGGAAGGGTGGGATGGCAAACATTTTTACAGGTTCTGCCTGAGCATTACAGAATCAAAATAGTATTTCTGCGACCAGCATTAATTAATAGCTTTTAGAATCCGCGACATGGCCTTTACGAATTATCTGCAGTATCACACATCGAAAATGGTTGATTAATAGACTTTGATGAGCAGGTTCAGTTTTGATGGTGTCTAGGCGCTTAAAAGCTGATGGATAAATAAAGGTGCACTATGCATTGAAATATCGTTTGGATGCATACAAAGACTGGATAAAATGCTAGAAAAACAGATGGGTACATCATTATATGTCCCATAATATACATACATACATATATCAGGAGGAGTAAATGGTGAGGGATGTCCCAAACGGTGTGTTGTTCAGAGATATATCTTTTTGCCTTACTCATGTACATCTGGCTGTCCATACAGTTAAGATAAGGAAAAGATGTTGGTTTCTGAAGACAATCCAAACAAAAACGTTATTTTTTTCCTAAATACTTTTTGCATATTTAAATCTTTTGCAGATGCTTTTACGTTTCATAAATCTACTTTTTTAATGAAGTAAAATTCTTAATTGCAAGCATATTTCGGAGCACATCATACATAGCTTAGATGAGGAAAACTTTGCAGAACTTTGAAGCAAAAATAAGTAACGGTTTCAACCAGCAACCAACTAATCTGCTCAAAATTAGAAATCTGCTTTTGGCATTGGTACTTATTATTAATAAAAATGTATACATACATATGGATGTAGATATGTATATTTTTTGCTTGCTTGACTGATTTTGAGTAGATCATAGTATCCGGGCGAATATTAGGTATTTCTCTTTCCTATGCCTAGCCGGGGCAGAGGTCCCATTGCAGATTTCTGGAAAATGCCCAATTTGTGTCGCTTTTACTACCAGACTGATCACAATTTGCGGTCGTTCATTGGCCACAGGCTCATTTTGTGCACGCAGTATACAAATCTGTACGCAGTATAAATTCGTACCACATCAAACCAAACGAATTTTAGTTCCGAAATGCAAACGTAATAGGAATAGTTAGGATGTAACACTATGTGCCTCTTGAACTGTTTCTTTGTTCTGTCTATATGTTCCAAGAGACTATTTATGAATATAATTTCTGTTTGGCTCATAGCTATGGATCAGAGACTTCCAACAGGTCGGCACTTATGGTTACATCAACAAGAATGTGTACATTCACGCATTCGCACACAAGATTACAGTGTTAAAACCGTCGAGACATTCGCACACACACAACATAACATATAAACCGAATTGGGATCAGCCAAAATCAAGTTTTTCTTTTATTTACAGAATGGTATTTCTCCTTCTCTTGGTGTTCTTGTTCGACCTTTTTATTCTGTTTTTTATTTGTACATTAACACAAACGAACGGAGAAATCAACAGATATGTACACATGTGTGTGTGTACTTATACAAAAGCTCGCACATATTAGTGATACTAGTTTCAGTCGTTGACCTCTATTTGCCAGACTTTGCTGCTCTCCTATCCTGCCGTGTCCTTGCCACATGCATTCCCCGTCTGTGCCTGTGCCTGAGTGAGTTCAATACGATGCCAAATAAGAAAAAAAGTAAATACAATAAAGTTATAATTGTATATAGGAAAATCAGGAGCTTTTAACATACAAACAAACGCTCATACGCTCCATGTATGCATGTATGTACATATGTACATAGGAACACATGCACACTTACATATGTATAATATATAAGCGTACTTTCACAAACGGCCAGACGGTTGGCCACCACAAACAAACCTACTTATGTACGTACAGATCCGTTCCGTACATCCATGCAGGTATGTGTGAACGTTGCATGTATGCTTGGCAGCAACACCAGACACAGACACAGACACAAGCACAGACAGAACCGTACTCTGCCCATACACACTGACAAACTTGGTGTAATTCTTTTATATTTATTTCTTTCATCTTTTTCTGTTGTTACTAGATTTTTTACACACTTCTCACTGTCCCAGTTTGGTTCATGAAAAGTTTAATGGCGCGCCGGCTGGGACAAGGACGGACACTGCACGAAAGAGAAAGTAAAAATTCTTTTGCTTTCGCCATGACTGCTGAATGGTGAAGGACCTTGTAATTTTTACACAGCTGTAAAACTTTTATTCGATATGTGTTTGGTGGCCAGTGGGTGGAGTAGGAGTGGGAACACGTGCATCACCAGCACGTTATTTGCTGCTCTATTGGTTATGGGCGTATGAGTACATATATATTTATGTGTGAACATACATACATACTTAGATGCATATTTATGTATGTAAATATATGCATATATTTACATGTGTTCATATGTATGTGTGTTTCTAAGTACATAACCCCAGGGGAACTTAGTGTGATACATGTTTATGCACCATATTTTGTGGCTCCCCTTTGGCGCTTTTACATTTGTATTACTATGTAACAATGGGTCAAATATGTCGCGATCACAGTCACAGCCTTCTTGAACCAAAATAACAATAAAGGTAGTCTGATTCCGAGAACTTCAAATACCAAATGGTCCATCTTTGAAATTACAAATGTAAAGTCTGTCGAGTTTCAGTTGGAACAGAACATCCCCAACCCCAAGCAACTTTTCTTACAATAATTTGGTTTTCAATGGTTATATGGAAAACTATAATATATGGCATGCATTGCCAACCATGGACTTGCTAAAAGTCATTAAAAGAGATGCTTTGTGATACAGGAATGACCGCTTTTCCGTCCACCTGGCTGTAACTTTTGCTCTTTTGCTAGTTTTGGTTTCACGCTCTGTGGAACACATCATAAATATGTTCATACATTCATACATACAGACATACATAAGCATTTATATTCTTAATTTAAAAATCGAAGCAACTTTCAAGACACTGTCCCCAGTATTGTATCGACAGATGTGCAAGGATATCAACTTAACCAATGAATAACGCATTCGTTGGATCTTTCACTGTCTGGACTCTTCCTTACCGCTAGCCAAATGGTAGAATTGAGTAATCATTCGATCCTTGCATTTGAATTGAGAGCTTCATATCAGGATAATGGCATTTGTAGTCAACAAACAGCCAACATTTTAAGCCTACTTTGAGTGGCTGTGAATATGCAGTCAAGTCAGCCAGATGAGAAGAACCAACAAACTCTTGTCAGGTGTTTTGGCAACGCTACTCTTGATTTGCTCAGCGCGCTCTTAAGAGATAGCCACGTTTCTCTTTCAATGAATCCTCTCTGCACAGATACACAGACGTTTATATTACAGGTTCACTCCTTGTATAAAATTGTGCGAATACTGTGTGTTCTTGTATACAACACAGCAGGAATGAATTCATGTGTCAGTCATGCGCAAAACGTGTTTTTCATTTTAAAATTGCACGTCCCGGTCCCGGCCCGCTCCCCAATCGAGCCAGCTCTTTTGCATGCCTCGTTCTTTCTAGGGAGATGGAGGCGGAGCATATTGTTACTTGTTTCGCCTCCGCTCAGGCTCTGGCTCCTGGCCGCTATCAAGAGGCATATTGGCTGACGACTGAAGACTGCAACTTGCCCACTGAGGCTCGAAGTCTCACTAGCATTCGCCACACTCCAAGTTTCGAGGCACAAAGACTTTCTGATGCACCTGCCAAGATGTAGATGTAGATGTAGATGTATGTATTTATGTACATATGCATGTATGCAGATGCAGACGTAGGTGTAGGAGCTAGCAGTAGCGCAACAGGCGTGTTTGGCATTGGCATGGCATGGATGGGGATGTTTAATGCTGCGAGCGAACTTGCAGCGAAAAGTGGCACGAAACAGGTAACAAGTTATAAACTGTAGACTCGTGTGCTCGGCTATGATTCGTGTTCGAGGCTGGATGGTATGGATACGGGTACGGGTTTTGTTCGTATGCATCACGGAAAGAAGCCGACGACGCTGGCGAATGGCTTGTTCTTGTTGCTTATTCGTAGTTTCTCGCGACGTCGGCGCTGCGCGCTGCATTTTGGAGCAGGCGCGCCGCGGCGCGAGGCAACGCACCAATTAGCATATTCCATTGTCTCTTTGTATGTATGTATGTATGTATGTTCTATATACCTATGTATCCACATACAAATGTACATTTATGTACTGTATATATATTTATGTAAATAAATATTCATATATGAATGTTTTTGTGTGTGTGTGTCTTCGGGCATTTTAATTTTAAGAATCCTTATGCGCTGAGAAAAAGCACGGGGGGCGTTCCTCAACTCATTTGCCTGCACAGCTAGAGAGCAAAGGAAGCAGAGAGAGGGAGCAGAAGAAGCAGAAGAAGCAGCAGAAGCAGCGCCGTTTCCATGAGAATTTTTGTCATCTCAATTTGTAGCGTTTTGATGTGTATGCATGTATTTACATACGTGTGTATGTATGTGTGTTTGTACATTTGAATACATACACACACACATACCTTTGATAAATGCGTTTGTGTACGCGGTTTATTTACACCGCGTGTTGTCTGAAATCTGAAAAGTTTGAAACGCAAGGCGATTTTATTGGAGCAGTGTACGAGCATCTGACTCGCTGCTGCGACCCCAACCCGTACAACCCCAAAAGTAGAACAAGTACATGACGCGCGCACACGGCATTCGCCGTCGATGTACATATGTACATCTGCATGGACAGTGCTGTGTGCTTGATTCCAGCGAATGAAAACGTACTGTGTTATGTACTAGATCATAACATGCGTTTGTGTCTTAACTGTGTCACAATAATTAATTTTAGCACTCGCTAAATCTGCTTGTACTTCTTCCAGAACTCAAACTGTTCGACAACGGCCTGAAGTTGGATATTTCCAGCTACCCCCACATGAACATTCGGATGGGTACGAAGGGCAAGCGACCTTTGCGTAGCTTGACCCCGCGGGACAAAATCCATGCCATACAGCGCATACACGATGGCGAGTCAAAGGCGTCTGTGGCCAGGGACATTGGAGTTCCCGAGTCCACGCTTCGCGGCTGGTGCAAGAATGAAGACAAGCTCCGCTTCATGTCCCGCCAGTCGACAACCGACAAAATGTGCGCCGACGCACTCGCCGATAAGCTGGACGTCTCTGCAGGGCTACTGGGACCACCCGAGAAGAGGCAGCGCATTGATCCATCCCTTCCACTGAACTTCTCCAACAAGATGAAATTCGACGAGCTCGGCTTCAAGCGCGCACCCCTCAACGGCCTAGACTACAGTACGAACAAGAATATGTCCGATTTGAATTACAATGGGCTAGCCGTCGATTATGTGGGATTCAATGGCCAGCATAAGGTATTCGGTGGCGACATCAACCGACCCGCAAATCCTTCCCCAAATGCCATAAGTCCCCTCTCGAGTTTGACCCACCTCTCTGGTCTCACCGGTCTATCACAGTCTCCGCTGGCTATAAGTTTCAATGAACTGACCACAAACCTCAATCTATTGGCCCAACTGAATCCCAGTCTGGCGGCAATGTCAGGACTGAATAGTTTTTCAACCACCGCCAATAGCTTGCGAAACTCAAAGCCGAGTGGGCAGCCCGCGCTGCAAGTGCAAAGCCCACGCAGTGATAGTGGAGACCGAACACCCGGACTGTCTGTCAAGAACTGGGCTAAGCAGAAGCCATTATCTGCCGTGCCGAACGATGTCAGCTGCAGCGTTAATCTGACCATTAAGAACGAAGCAAAGGGAGCAGATATGAAGAGTCCAAGTCCATCAGCAGCGCCCTCGCATCTAGGCGGAATTATCTCGCTGACTAATTTGGCTGAAGACCCTTTGCTTTACTGGCTAAAGTCTCAGCAGACGATGCTCGGACTAAACAGTCTGTATCCCCCAACGACCCCAATGGGCATGACAAGTCCGCCCATACGCTCCTCCACGCCACAGCACATAGTCCAACATGCCCAGACACCACCACTGCCATCTGCACCATTGACCCCTTCATCGACTCCATCCGGCAGTCTCGACGAGAAGAACGCGGCTTGGTACAACTGGTGCAAGGTATTTGGGGCCAGCCTTCACACACTGAACCCCAACTCTGCGACGCTGGCTGCACTGCAGGCCAATTCACTGCAACACCAGCCTGTATCGGGTGCCTCCGATGCCACTGACATGGCTGATGCGTCGAAAGGGCCCTTCGATAATATTCTCTACTCACATCTTACGAAAGAGTCTGAGACGCCGTCGGTGCGTAGCCTGTCATCCAACGAGCACAATCAAATCGACCAGACAGACGCTGACGAGGCGACAGACCCGGATCTGGATACAGAAATAGAAGCAGACGTGCCCGGTAAGCCGGAAGATCTGTCAGCATCCGCAAAAAGAACAACTCCATCTCAAAGTCCGACAACATCATTGGTTCCGGAAGGCCAAACCTCCGAGCCTTGTGGCAAACTGAGCACCACCCCGTCGGAATGCATTAGTAGAGCCGAAAGTGTGGGTGGAGACTGCAAGAAGATCCTCGACAACATGCTGTACAAAATAGGTGGCATCAAGTCACATATGCCGATGATGGCAGACGCACCCTGCGACTCAGAAGTAAGTTTCACCAATGATCACAACCAGCACTCCAACAACAACGATGTTAGCGCCAGCAACAACAACAACAACAACTCAAACAAAACTGATGAAGAGGAGAAGGCGAAATATTTAGACCTAACTGCCGACATAGACAACGAAGACGTGAAGGCCATCAGGCATGGCGAGAAGTTTCTGCAGTGGCTGGAAAACTGCAGCAATCCTCGGGTGACAGCTGTGCAACTGATGCAGCTGCGATTTTTGATCGCAGCCATAAAGTCCAGCAACGAGCCGCAAAGTGCAGAGAGACAAAACAAGAGCCTGCTGGAGAACGAGGAAAACACCGAGGAAGACTCAAGCAGGAATAAGACCAGACGACGCAAATAGGACAAGCCCAAGTTGGCGCCTTCGGAGCCAGCCACGGATATTCCTAGAACGAGTGCACAGCGAGAGGCAATTGCCAAAGCCTCTTACGGTTTGAAATGCTCAAGGCTGGGCCTGCCATACGTGGGTATTGGCAGCCTTGGTAAGACACCGGCATCTTTGAGGTGTCAGACAACCTCGCCCGCTGTTTACCAATCATCGGCCACCCTATTGAGCTCACTGTTCTTCCCTCCCTATGAATTTGTACATTGTGACCTCGATGATGACGACCCGAGCGACTGCCAGATAATAGGCGAGTATCAGCAGTACGATGAACTAAGTTCCAGCAGTTAGAGCGAACCTTAGTTTTATTACAGAATCCTCACACATATTGAACTACATTTCGCTTCACGCTGTGCGTCTACAGACTACTTGGTTTTTTGTTGGTAACATAACGCAAAACAAAACACTTTTGGACTTACATTTTACTAATTAGTCATATGATAAACATGTATATACTAACACTGTCCACTTGTAGCTATTCTAGTTAATTTAAACAAAGAAAAGTTTGTGTTTCATCAGATTCAATAGCAAAATGGTTATAGCATTTATTTTTTTGTTATAAAACTCTCCATGTGCAAGGTGGTGTGAATGAACAAAAAGCATTTGATATCAAATGTTTTTACACTTCATAAATCTACTGAGAAAATAACGATAACAAATGTGCTCATAAGAATTTTCCTGATTCCAAATTATTGCGATATTTAAATAAAAGGCATTTACAACTTTGAATGTAATAATTTTAAATACATGTTTAATAAAAAAATATTAGATAATTTTAGTACAATTGTTTTCTTCTCGACATTTAAAAGGCCAACAAAAAACTATCAGAGTTTGTAGCCCTATTAGGGACCAGCCAACAACGTCATCAACGTATGTACATACTTGAATATTTATGTATATAGTACATATGTACATATGTATGTACATACATACACATAAATAACTGGAGAGCAAAGAGTTGCTGCACCTCAGATGCTATCTTCAAACCGGTCCTGAGGCTCGTTTTTAAAATAACAGATTTTTCCTTACATCAGTGGGCAGGGGGTACCACAAAATCTTTATTAATTACTCAGTGTCGAGGACACTGCAGCGACCCACGTTCCCTATCTAATGAGCCCTAAAAATCCCTAATGAGCCACCTTTATATGAAAGTACTACGTAAATTCCTTCAGGACCTGGACTCGAAAAGAGATTGTAAGAAGTTAAATGAAAATTTGTTACAGAATTATTTACTGTCAAATTTATAGTAGAGACAAAAGCAATCTCCATATTTTCTCTGTAATATTCTGATCTTAGAGCATGATCCTTCAAGGGAAACACAACTAATATGACAGCTAAAGGTAGTTACATTTGAGCTATTTGGTGCCATACCGAAGAAAGGGAAAAATTTGCAATCACAATTAAAAGTTTACAGCAAAAACGTTGTATGCTAATGTTCATGTTTGAAAAAAACATTTTTAAGGTATGTAGCGGTAAAATGTGAATTTTTGTGGTTTGGTAAATAGATAAATTGATTTTTACCTTAAACGACGCATAGTGGGCATCAGTCGAAAAGAGGTGACAAGAGTGGAAGAATTCTTTGAGAGTTTGGATATGATAAATATAGTACATACATACATATGTACATTTGTACGTATGTATGCACCTCAAAGAGAATTTCCCAAACCTTTCATTACCTCTACTTTTAAGAAAATCGGCAAAAGTCTTCACCTGGACTACGCCAACATATTACCGAATTTTTTTTTAATTTTGCTCTGTGATGCTCTGTTATTCTCATAGATGAGAAAGTGCTTTGCGGTACTGGGTTGGTGTCTAGCAAGTTTTAAGTGACGCAGCCTCTCAAAAAAAAAAGCTAAATACGACTGTTGCAGTATAAAAGACTATTAACAAAAACATTTATTTGAATGAGTTTTTTAATAACATATTTTTGGAAAGAGTTGCATTTCAACTTTCCTTATCAACAAAAAAAAACGTAAAGCTAAAGACTAAATTTGTCATGAAGATATCGTGATTATTTTAGAAGTTATTTATTTGGCAAGCTAAAATGGGCCCCTCTGTGCACTATAATGCCAAAATGAATAAAATATAGAGATGCAAAAGCTGGAGATTCCTGAACTGTTCGTATTATAACATTCGCTTGTACATATGTACATACATTGCCACCTGTTTTTCACTGCTGGAAATCAGGCAATAGTTACGAATACTATACATACATATGTACATACATACATACATACATACATATGTATATCTTATCTATTATTCCCTTGCAACACAACGAAAATGTCAAATCTAGTCGAAATTCCAGAAAAACTGCTCGATGTTATAGCAGAAATTTATACAAGAGCGTAACTCTCAGCTGCGCTATCATTATAATTAGTTATAGTTATAATTGATAGATTTATTTTCTGATATTTAAACTTGACAAACTACTGTGTCGCCCATGCTCGTGAGCCATCGTACAAATCAAAAGTGCCACTAATTGAAGAGCGCCTCTAAAATGGGTAGCCTGGAACTGATCGGCAAGCAATATCCATCGACTGTTTTGTTGCTCTGTCTCAAATATGATGACTAGTCTAAGGTTTACTTTCAAAGATAAGTCAAAAGATCTCCAATCACATAGATAATTTTTGTACTTGTAAGAAAATCTACGAATTACCCCACCTATCGTCATATTGTGTCACTTGTGTCGAAAAAATACGCCAGGTGGTGTTGCTTGTTGTTTCAAAATAATATATCGAATTTATTTGTTCGATTAATTTGGATAGTGTATCGAAAATAAGACAATATATTTGTGATCTGACACAAGCTGACCGGCTTGAATTCCTTGCGTTATTCACAATAGAACGGAACCGGTTCCAACCATATTCAAACATTAGGCGCGAAACTGAATGTGTAGGGTTGGCTTAAATCTCACAACACGTAGATTACGTACAAGCGATTAATTACCACACTCATGACGGAGTGAGTAAGTATTAACTAGGGCGGCTTCCGTATGTGTTTGAAACAGCTGGCCCAAAACTCTTTGGTAATTCACAACAATACTTTTCAGTCAGTGGATTTCTAGATGTGGCCTGTCTGTGACACATACTATTAAACCTGATTTCAAAGGATATGAGGCTTTTTAGTGGAAGTGCTGGAAAAGACACTGATCTCATATCTTAGACCAGTTTTATTACTTTAGTTCTAGTCTCAAGGAAATAGTCTGGGGCAAGCCATTCTAGTTAGGGAAATTAGGTTGAGGCAATTGTGTCCCTAAAACGCCTCTTAGCCTTACTTATGTACGTAAGTCTAGTAGATATTTATATATCAGTACACAAAATATTCTCTTACCAAGTTAACTTGGTCCTCAAGCGGCTCGTATTGAATAAAGTCAGCGACAAACTTTGAAATTTCCTCAATACTGGATATGAGCTCAGGGTAAATAAAGGCCGTGGGTCTAATCGTGGTACACACAAACTTCTGTAAGGAAAACAATTGTGGTTTATTCCATAAATATTAATTCGTTGTTTGAAAATGTACCTGAACTCTGCATTCGTTAGGCAAGGCCAGAACCATTGGCCTTCGCTTGGGGTACATTAAAACAAACTGCTTGCGAAAGTTCTCAGCATAGAGAAGGAGCAGTCTTTCCTTTGGCGACAACGTGTAGTACGAGGGAGGGTAGCATTGTGGGCTATTCTGGTACTCGTCCGCTGTCTCGGGAAATGACAAGTCGATTTTCCCGATGTTCAGAGCTGGTTCACCTTCTGATAAACTAAATTCGCTTTCCTCATAGGTGCCCATATCGTCTTCACCAAACTCCTCAGAGCCCCGTTCAGATTCAAGCTGGCCGTCCGACTGCTCCGACCTATGAAGCTCCTCAATTTCCTTTAACTTTGCGGCATGTCGCTCTGGGTCTATGGTGCTGGTCACCTTTTTGTACTTCTGAAACAAAACCTTCGGCATGTTTGCGGCTTTATCTCTTCTTTGGTGGTTGTTGTTAGAAATAATAAACTGAAACTTTGGTTTCTATAACAACGGCGGTGTAAGAAATGTGTTCACTCAGTATTCAAAGTGTTTGAATTGAAATTAGAGACAAATTCATACAACAAAAATGTAAGAGCTTGCTTAGAGCCCACGTCTATGAATCCAAATCGCAATATTCATTTCCACTTCAATTGATTCTTTGGCCACGTTCACCCACCAATATTATTTAGATCTATTCTGGCCACACATGCTTTATACAGAGGGAAAATCGTTTTCTTTTTCTTACTTTGGAGTAGACCAATCCGTTGCCAATCGAGTTCGTGGGCGACCATTTGGTTCATGACTCGCACATCTGGCGGCGATTGCATATTTGATACATATTTTGATGTAGCCTCGCATGTATCTGGGTAACGAAGACAGAGCTTGCACTATTTGTATTGCTTCAATAAAACCTGGCATTCAAGAATAATTAGCGACAAATTTGTCGACAGAGACTGCGAAAGAGATCGGCGCAGTTTATCCGTTTATGGCTGGCGCTAGGATTTATTTGTACTTCCTTTCGCATTTAAATGGCTAGCGTCTACCTGGGCGACGCACTTACATTCATGAAACCAATTGCATTGGCGCAACCACGTTGCTGTTCCCATCGTTGGTAAGCGACTCAATTATGCTCCTGCAGTCCAATTCCCACATCGTTCGGTTGTCCTGGCCCGCTACCTGCACAGAAGCGGGCCGATGCATGAGTGATGTCGGAGAAGTACTATTTATTGTTTCGGTTTGCCATTTAATTGCCACTGCTCGCGCTAAGTGTTCCCAGGAAACAACGCTCAATCGAGCACATGTCGTCCTACCCGGTCTCTAGTCTCGCGTCTTGACTTCGGGCGCCTGTGCCCCGAAAGTCTAGAGTGTCAATAACTACCGTTGTCTGAGCATCGTTGACTGCGCAATTTCTGTATGTGGTTATGTGAATTAACGCGAACCAGCAGTGTGCCAAGCCTGCGGACCAACTGTATAAAAGGTGGCTCTTCCAGGATCAGCAAATCATTTTGAAGTGGATCTCGAGAGTAACACATCGCAGCACGGCACGGCACAGCACAGTTCACAATGCATTTTGCGAAAATAGTTATTATACTGCTAACAGTACTGGAAAGCAGCTCGGCATTATACATCAAAAGGGTAGAGAAAGGGCCAGAAGCTGCCAGAAGAGCTGGAGGCAGCGCAAAGGGGCGGAAAGATGAGTGGGGGGTCTTCCAGAGCACCCTCGGACTGTCACAAGAAAAAAGTATGTATGCAAGTTGCTTGTGGTTTTGCCTGAACTAATGAAATATATTTGCTTTTTACAGTCGATCTTCTGAAATCACAAAAGGACCAACAAGGAACAAAAGAGTTACTGAACCGCTTTATTATGGAAAACTCGAAAATGTTGATGCCTCAAAAATCGAAGCATAGTGACGAGTTTACGAGTCTCTACCGATCCTTGCTTAAAAAGCTAACAGCTTCAAAGGGTATGCTCAAAACCTCGCTGAACTTCGAGCTGAACGATGACGACAAGCCTCTCAAACAAAAGAAGAGACCTCGCCGAAAAATTGCCATCAAGATGGTCTCCGACATGCCCTCCCAGAATGTTGACTACTTATTGAAAATGTTCTATCAGAAGCACAATATTCGTTCTGATTATGACGACCGAGATGCCCAGAATGAAGTGGATTACGACAAGCAAGAGCCTGCTTCAGCGGACCCTGATAAGGACACTGAATATGACTTTGACAATCTTTACGATGATGAGGGCGATGTTGGCCTCACAGCTAAATCACGTCAAAGCTCGGAGTATGGATCCTTCCAAGATCTCATTTTGCAATCTAAATTGATCGAGTGGCAGCGTGAGACTGAGGAAACCAAGCTACATAGCTCCAACAATGACCACTTCATTTGAAATATTCAGGTATTTGCACAAGTTGTGTGACTTGAGGGCAGTGGGCGCTGCAATAGGGGTTCATGTGCTGGCATGTGAATATATGTGAGGACTGAAGCAAGGAAACTCTCACAGAAATGTCACAAGGTTCATTCACGGATTTCAATACTTTTAAGATCTAGAAATGTGCATTCTGTTGATTAATATAAGGTGTCCAATGTGTATAAATAGTCTTAAAGTTCCAGATAGTCAAATGTACAACTTCTTCATAAATAAAATAAATTATTTGTTAGCTATTATAAAATAATACATACACAAATATTTACGAAATGTACACATTTAGAATCAAGACCAAACACATACAAACTGATACTTTTAGCAACAATTAAACCCGGTACTCGCGAAGTGAAGCCACAGTGGCCCCACAACAGCCGACTATCGACTGATATTGAGTTACCTGGAAATGGTTGCCTAACCGCGGAAGTAATTTGTAGCTCTTGATTCTAGCATTTTTGCGAGCTCTGAATCAGCTTCAAACTAGAATCAGTTCCAGTTTTTACTTGATGGAGTGTCTTGACATATTTATTATGCGTACTGCGGTTTCTTATCGTAATAATAAAGCTCTTAGGGTGACGTGAAATGTACATAGATTGCGAAGAACTACAGCTTCTCTCCACTAATGTTAACGATATTATAGTAATTGTGGTCGGGGAACCGCTCCAGCTCGATGTAGTCCATTTCGGTGTGCAGCAGTTTGTCAAGCATATTAATTATTTCCCCAAATAGGGGACGCTCATGCGGGTCCTGAGACCAGCAATAGTACATAATATTGTAAAGCTCTCTGCGACAGTGCTCCGGCTTTTCCAGGCGATATCCATCCCTTACCTGTTCCAGAAGTGAGTAGTAAATATTACTTTCTAATTACAAATATATGTTTATCTCTTGCAAACCTTTTTCATAACATCGGCAGCAGATATACCGGGGTAAGGCGTCGACCCGAGCGTGACAATTTCCCACATTAAAATACCAAAACTCCATATGTCTGATTTGATGGAGAATATATTATCGTAGAGAGATTCAGTTGCCATCCATCTGCAAATGCATGGGTTTATAACACATTAATACTTATAATTCCGCACAAAGAAGAAGCAAACGTTACCTTATTGGTAGCTTGCCCTCGCTTTTTCTTTCGTAAATCTTTGATGTTATAATATCGCGAGCAAATCCGAAATCAGCCACTTTGCATGTGTGGTCGTCAGAGATGAGAATATTCCTCGCAGCCAAGTCTCGATGAATAATCTGTAATACAAATCAAAATCTCATTGTTTTTTGGTGGGTTTTCTATGGGAGATATTGCTATACTTACACCACGGGACGTTAAATAGTCCATTCCCTTCGCAATTTGATACATAAAAGAAGTCAAGTCACATGACGTCAATATATTCGATTTTCCATGTGTATTCCCATAGTGTCTGAAGGAAATTATATAAAATACAAAATTGTAGTTAGTAAATGATGTACATATGTATGTACATATGTATGTATATAGTATCTGTGATTGGTTCATATTTTTGTTTTCAATCTAAACTTTGTTCTTACCTTTCGGCCCTTGAGCTTCGTAAATATGATTGTAACTTCCCTCGATTTACGTACTCAATTATAACAAATGTCGGATCTTTGTCCGTGCAGCAGCCCAATAGTCGAACAACATTGACATGGGGCTCCAGGGACTTCATTACCTTAAAATCACACAGAAAACAATTAGGAATGAACGAAATTAACAAATTATTTATGTTTGGTCGTATCCTTTCTCTTTAAACAAATGTTCGCAGACTATTATGGAATTAATTAACAATTGGTCTGATCTAGTTTTGAACTGGTGTTCAGGGAAATGGTTCTTGTCATTTGTTCCTACATTCTTACATTTTTGCTGCTTTAGGGGTAAAGGGCATGACATTGGAGGCAAGAATATTAATTAATTAACATTAACATTTAACAACAAAAAAGAGAGTAAAGTCTGCAAAAGTCACATCCTTGCGACAAACTCTGAAATGGCCAATGCGCATGTTTAACAGAGAGGATGCTGTGGTCTCGAACAGAGCTGTTGTTTAGCTGTTACTCGGTGCTGCCTCTCGCAGTAACACAGCGCTTAACATAACAGGGGCTCTAAATATGTTAAAGAAGGGGCCCAAATTTTCCTGACGTCCTCTCGTCCATTTAACTCGGGCCGCTAGCAATACGTGTGCAATTAGTTTATAAATTCAGAAAATTAGTTTAATTATCCCACCAAATATCCAATTCAAGTCGTTTGTACGGTGCAGTGAAATATGTTCTGATTTGGTGCAATACAGTCGATTCTGGGTAGCAGCGTAAGCAAGGGCAATAGGCCTCAAATAGTTCGGATTTTGCGCATACAACAGTTTGAGGATACAAATGTTCACAGCGGTTATAAACTGCGAGAACAAGTTCGCAAATCGTCATGAGTGCAGTAAACAAATCATCCATCCATTGCTCTGACATTAAATTTCTATCGTAGAAAAGGCATAAAATGTATGTATCTTTACGCTGCGGTTACATCAAATATTTGTAAGTATGTCTTTATACATATGTATGTATGTATGTATGTAGAGAAGTACACATGTAACGTCCGCATACAAAATGTAAACAAACTCACTGTGTAGTGTGAAATTTGTGAAAGACGGCAAGAAAAATATCGATACTTAATAATATCGCATTACAACAGTCGCAATTATTTACCTAATCGTATGAAATGGTTAAAATGAATGGACGATTGCTCCGGTGGGGACCCTATTGTGACCTAGACTACCCAATGCCAATATTTGATCTATGTACAATTGCTTTGCTAGCCAAACATTAAGATCTACATATGTATGTATGTATGAATGTACATCTGTATCTTTGGGAATTTTACTTTTCTTGTTTACAACTGCAATCAGCTGCTCTTATTACTCAAAAACTGCTCTTTACCTTTCTCTATACATATTTGTATGTATAGTTGTATGAACAGCATCAACTTTTAAAGGTGTTTGTATTGTAAGACTCTACAAAGTGTGACAACTAGCTGCATACTTTGACTTAAATACAGCGTCTGGAAATATCAGCTGTAATGGGCGCGTACTTACCTCCAACTCGGACAATAGATCCTTTCGATCAACTTCAGTGGCGCTTTCCTTCAGGGTTTTTACGGCAACAGTGGTAATGCCTTCAAAACCTAAAAAAAAATACATTTATTATGGGAATAGTTGTCAGTACAAAAAATTCAGAACACAGAAAACATGGAGACATAGAGATTACTTACCATTAATGTCTGTGGCTTCACAGCGCCAGACTTGCCCAAAAGCACCTTCGCCCAATATGTTGAAGAACTTCAGTCGGTATCTTGGGAATTCCCAGCGATCACTGTTGGCATCGACGACCAAGCCATTTTCCGGCGCCACTGAACTGTTTCCCGACCTAAGAGTCACTGGCATTGAGTTGACTACCGGGTCAGGCCCGGTAACAGAAGCATCAGCACTGCTTATCACACTTGTTGATAATTGCGACGTTGCCTGCAACAAAACTCGATTAATATCTTTTCCAATAAATAATGGGTTTGAGTTGCAGTCGGTACTCACAACTGTCGGAATCGGTTGGTCCAGCTCCCAAGCAACATAGCGATTGGCAAAGGCGACTGGTCCTTGCCACTGCTGCATTACCATTGAGTTGCGTCCATCGTCACTAAGCGTGTTTATTGTCTGGCTCTGATTAGATTTCTTGGCCAGCTCTTCCTTCTCTTTTGATTTCTTGAGGGTTCTACTAATAGCGCAAAGCCGATGACGGCAAATGTAGCCGAGGAAGACAGAAATAGTTGCAACGAAGCCGCAAATAGTGACAACAATTGGAATGGTGGTGGACTTTATCGAAAAAATGGTTATGGTATTCCCACTCCCATCTGGCAGCGTCTTTGTCGATGTCTCTTCTGGCCTGGTGGATGTATTATCTACTACGGGAGTGAGTTTGGTGCGACTTTTCTCCGTCGATGCGCCTAATATCGTTGTAGCCGTTGTCTCTTTTTTTTCCTCAGAGCCAGCTTCTGCTCTGTCATTGGAGCTCGGAAAGCGTGGGTAGAAGTTACCGAAAGGTATACCACTGTTGCTGCCCTGAGGCCCAGGCGAAAAATTGAAAGCTGGTCGGTTATTTGGCAGTCCATTCCTGATGGACTGAACGCCGGGCAGTTGATCAAAAGAGGGAAGGAACTGCGAAATGTTGTGTACCACATTCGAGATAGATGTCTGCGGTCGATAGCCATACATATTCTCCCGCTGACCCAATATGTTGATGAAGACTTCATTTTTCGCTGTGTAGCGTCCATCGGTGACAGTTATGTATATGAGAAAGTTCTGGCCGGCCTGCAAACATCAAATCAAATTCATATTCCAAGAGGCATTATTGATAGTTTTACAATTCGATTTGGTACTTTTACTTACACGGCCCATCAGGCTTTCATTGAGATAGACAACACCAGTTTGTGAATCAATATGAAATGGCAATTTCTCCGGTGTGCTGGCCCCTCCGTCACTTCCTTGTGGAGGCAGAAAGCGCGGCTCAATGCCAAACAGCAACTCATCACCATCGGGATCCTCGGCACGGACACGGTCTATTATTTGTCCCACTTTTTCTGCTTCTGAAATACGCCAGTTGCGTTCGCGGACATATAAAATTGGAGGCGCATTTTGATCATTAGCCTCAGCTGCAGGAAAAAAGAAAAAGACTAATTTAAAAGGAAGAAATTGCCCTGCAGATCCCACACATGACTAAGAGAACATTTCTTGTTATATTTTTGGAGTACAGAGTGTACAAAAATACATACAAATGTACATATGTATGTGTGTACGAATGTCTCAGCATAGTCAAATATTCACGGTCATGACAAAAGTAACGAAATCGCGCCCACGGGAGGCTTGGATTATTGTACGACTTCAAGAGCAAGACAATTAGTTTTGCCCACCATTTTCGCATTTGTAGTGTGGTCATTTCATTGTTTCATCCGTCAGGTATTGGAAGAGCGTATTGACCCCTCGGCTGGTCCGTTTGTTTATTTGCAACTATCTAGATCAACAATACATGCAAATCGAAATAAATGTTTCTCACCTTTGGATATTAAAGATAAGACTCCAGCTGTGGCTATTAATATTGCAATGGAGAAATTCCTTCTGCATGTAAAAATGTTTTGTTTGCACAATTTCGAACGGCTCTGGTGATTGCAAATGTGTCCATGCTGGAGTTCCATTGCGAAGTTTTCTAGATCTCTAAAGGACTTTGGGTGCATACACTTTTGATCAAAAATAAAACAAATCAAACACTTTGAGGGGAGCACAGTAGTCGCGAATGTGTAACGGCTTTACAGTTTTACAGTTTATAGCGCACAAGAAGACTATAGGCACTACACATAGTAGATACATGTACATACACATGTACATACATATAATAATGTATGTACGTACATACATAAATCAATTCATAAGCACCATGATAAGCATGAATCGCTATAGCCAAGTCCGGAATTTCCATATTTCCATCAAGGGCACAACTCATACTTAGCTTGAAGAAAATGCGTACATGTGTATACGCATACTTATACACACACACACACACACACATACATACATAAGTACGCTAAATAAAACGGGTCCGCGATTTCTCTTTTGAACATTTTCAGCATCGGGTGCATGGCATGGCGCAATAGTAAAACGGAACCAGTATGACTGTTCTCGTACATATGTATGTACATATGTGTGCAAGTATTTATGTACATAAAATCAAAATCTATGTGCATTAAATTATTGGATCACAGAGAAAGAAATATAGATTTACATCTACAGTAAGATGAAGAGAAGATAGAGTTAGCGATCCGAATGCTGTAAAATGTATAAGCATTGTCTCCTAAGCCACATGCTCGCAAAAACCAAAAGTTCATACATATATAAACACGCATGTATGTATGTATGTACATATATGTATATGTACATATGTACATTTAAATACATATTTCATGGATTTCGGTGCAGCTCTAAGCACGTTTATGTCGTTTAATAGTCCACTCACAGTACTAATTTGTTTTATTAGTCATGCAAACCATAAGTATTAGCATTTTAATAATTTTTTGGGTTTGTTGAATTGTTGAATTGTACACAAATAAATGCTAAAACTTCACAAAACTTTCTCGGGCTGCGTATTACTTAATGGCAGTGAGGGCCATGGGCGCACGGACCGTCCGTTTGACAACTCGGAACGAACAACAACTCGCCAACACTTCGAGGAATGAACTGTCCGCCCAGTCTAGCGTCAACAACTTCGCACCGCACACTCTCAAACCAAAAACTTGTTTTGGCTTGAAGCAACGAACTTTTGCTTATTCCTTCTGCCTCTCTCTCTCTCTCTCCTCTCTGGCACTGCCTCTCTACTATCACAAAGTTGTTTCTGTAACGCAGGCGATCATATCATAGGTTAATTGTTAGGTTTCTACATTGCGTATCTCCGAATATAAACAGAGAGTTACATTCTACAACTCAGGCAACTTTGCTTTCACGAAAATTCTCGTGACTTTACATTAGTTATTGAACGAAAATGAACAAACGCTTGCAAAGAGACTCTCTTATACTCTCTTTCAGATCAACAACACGCCAAGCCTGCAGAAATACTAATTTTAAAGTATTTTAAGCCCAAGAAATATAAAATATATTAAAAATTCTAGATAACAAAGTTCAACAACAATTATAATAATTAATTTTACTTATTTTCGGAGGCTAAAAATAGGTTGATATTTTATTTTTACAAAGTTGAAAAATTCGTAAAATCAATTATACAATTATTTTGAAGTCTTTGGTTTTATGCAAGAGTGACGACGAAAATCACCAAACCCTTAACCGATATGACCCATATCGACTCACTGTCTGAATTGAAAAGGAAAATTAATGAATCGGCAAGTATCAACTGATTTTGGCTTTGTTTGATTACTCACCTTTAAACATAAACAAATATTCAGGGGTTTAACTATTTCACAACTCAAGTTAATCAATTGATATGGATTAGACTTTATGTACCAGGAACTATGGTTTTGTGAATGGTTATCATCAGTCAAAGCTACTGTCTTTTCAAAGGACAATATCCTAGCGGTCGATTGCAATTGCAGCGTCTCCAACGACAACGGAAAGCAAACACCAAAACAAACCGACAGCACTGAGCATACTAACGTAGGTTTAATAATTTTTAATAAACATTAATGTAGAAGACATCTCTTGTCAACATCTCCGACGATAGAGTGTACATAAGTATTGTTTACGAGTAATGCTTGAGAGCAGAGACAGAGCAGAGAAACATAATCGTCCTTCGTGTCGTCCGCACAGACCTACGCTGTTATTGACGATGTGGCCATTATCTTATTGGCAAGTATCTCAAATCGCTCTTTGAATGCACTACAACTCCTGAAAAAGGAAACCATCCATGAAAAACATTAGTTTTACTGAATTTTTGGCAGTATAAGATGCTTCCCAAAATAAAATATTAAAGGCTATCCTTGAGAGACAGTGATAGTTACTGATTAACAAGAAAAACGAAAAGAACCCAAATAAGGGCGAGGAAAGACGCTAGAGAGTAGGAAATTTGTACATAGATATGTACATATGTATGTACATATGAGTCCTTCGTCCCAATAAAATAAATCGATAAGCTATTCAAAGCTCGAAAGCGGCTAAATGAATTTATGTATATACATACATATGTATGTATGTAATGCACAAAACTTTTAAGCCCTAAATCGGCCCAGTGATAGAAAGTTACCTTCAGAGAATCGAAAATGATGGAAAAAAGCTCTAAAATTGCATTTTGTTAAATTTTTAAGGTCAAAAATGCGATTTTGTACTGACATCTGTACCGTGAACAATAATAAATTAACATTAATAAATGTAATATAATAAGCGCATAAATGTACGAACGAAACATAAATCTGTAATCAAGAAAACGAACGATTCAATATTTACTTCGAAAGAATTAGTTGAATATTTGATAACGGGACTGATAAGCTTGCGAAGAAGAACACATGTGTGTGTGTGTGTGTGTGTGTGTGTGTGTGTGTACTCGTATAATAATGCAATAAGAATTCATTCGAACTTGTTAGCACTGATAAGGCAGCAGGTCCAATATGAGTTGTACAACCGAAATCAACAAGCTTCAGTTGCCTAGAGTATCGCTCTCAATGAACTCGGTGCTATTGTGATTTTCTTGCTACTAAAACCTTTAAATTCGTTCCAAAAGCACTTTCGCAACTACAACAAAAACACAAGCTGTAAGTGGCTATGTTTTTAACATTTTTAAGCTACACACAAATTTAAATCTATGTCATATGTGTGCAAACTTAAGAGAAATCTAAACATTGCATTAATTCCTTCTCAGTTAAAAGGCGATCTGTCAAACATTTTACTTGTTCCCTACTTTTCTTACCCTACTAATAATATTGATGACTAAATGTAAATTGTTTTTTTCTATTCCAGTAAAGGCGCCCAAATGTAGCTGATTTACTGACGTTAACTAATGAATACTCACTTCGGACCTTACATTAATAAATGATGATTGAGACATCCATATATCGTACTAACTGTGTACCTCTAGTAGTTATTTCGCTACTTATAATCGACCATCGACTGATCATTGTGGATTCTAGAGTTCAAGTACTGCCCAAAGCAATGGAGAATAAATTTTTGACAGGTGAACTTTCGAAGGAAAAACCCGAAGAAATTAAAATACCAGCCGATCACGAGCAGATCGTCCGACTGCCATCAAACTCTTTGCTCAAGTACACATCCTACAAGGATGTCGCTATTTTGCACTTCCGTATTCCACCGGATTCTCGGGATGCTTATTTTACCTTTAAAGCATTTGAGGAATCAAAGAATGCCTTTCGTTAGTACAACAAATACTCGGAATTTCATATGCAATAACTAACTCATACTTTTCAGAACGAAAGTGCAAAGTTAAGGACGTTACGTTGCACTTGAAGGCAAGCAGCTACCCAGTTATTAGCCCTGAAAATATTACTTTTCCGAATAACTTTCTCAGTCCTGAGCACAGGTATGATACATTACTTAATATATAATAATACAATGTTTATTCTGGTTCAAATTTTACAATGTTACAGGTCTAAAGTTTATAGCCTACAATTCCAGTCCAATGAGGTGCAACAGCGTATTGATATACAGGGTCCTCACATAGGCAACTGGTTTGCCGTGGCATTTGTCAGTTGGACAGATCCAAGTAATGATCGCATTGAGCAGCAAGGTAAACAAATGTTATGTTTATGAATCAACTGCATATCCAGGGTATATCTCAAATTCAATCGTTCTTGTTTTCGATACTTTCAGGCCTCGCTGCATCATGTGACACGTTGCTGATGGCTGAGATGTCTGTGAGGCGCTTCCGCCCGATTATTTTAAATAGTGGTCAAGTACACAATGGAAATCTAACGAAGATTGTTATTCTTAAGGACCCAAATAGAAAATCCCAAGCTGACCTGACCATCGAGCATCCTGTAAACGGGAGCGCTCAAGACCAAAGACGTTCTCTGCACGGCACTCAAAAGAAACTTAGACAACTGGGTAAAAGACAACACCTATCGGATGCTCCTAGTACAAAAACCAAAAGATCTGCTCAATTCCAAAATATCACTCACAATACCCCAACGTCCGGGTCGAAGCGCCACGACACTGACAGAAGCTCCGAAGCACCAACTGGCAACAACGAAACTACTTACAAGTTCTATGTGCCTGACGACGTTGGTGTTGCCACGGCACGTATCTCGTTCGTAGAAGAGTGTGTACACTGTCCAGACGTTGGATTCTATGTTCAAGCAAATGCATACCCTCTGGAAAGTATTGCTAGCGAGGCCGAACACAACAATATTCATGGTACGGTGATCCGGCCAAATCAGACGAAGGAAATCTCAATTCAGTTTCGTGTGCAGCCGAACACATGGCACTATGCCAAGCTGACATTTGTTGGCAAAGAGGAACAAATTAAGACAGCAAAAGAAGGAGATGCAGAAACCGATCTCTTTTTAGAATCAGAGCGTCGTTTGTTGGAAAAGCTTATTGGCATGCCAAAACTGGATATGCCGGACCAAAATGTATCGTATGCCATGCAAATCGATTTTCATTTCGCAGAGCCTATCAGTGATAACGAAACCAACCACTTTCACCCTTGGACGCCGACGCGCTTTCTTAACATGAACTTTTACTCACTGCTGAGACAAACGTATCGCGAGTTCTTTATGTTTGATTATGATCTCAAGCCAGATGAAAATGGCACCGTCCCGGCCGTCCTCAACTTAACGACGGACTCTGCTTCAGGATTCTCATTTGACCTTGGCGAAGTTAATGACATTGGAGGCACACTGACATTCGCCGTGTCCATGAAGCATGCTCTGCATACGAATGCCGATATAAAGATGCCTCCCCCCGTTCTTTCGCCAGCCTCCGAGCGTGACGGCATTCTAGCTGAAAAACTGATAAGCGATCTAGAAGACACTGTCCTGCCAAAAGACCAAGTGCGGATCAAATCCAACAATCACAGCATACAAATAGTTGTTTGTATGCAATTGGGAGAGCCCGGAGTTCCCACATGGCCGGACAAGTGCCGGTACGGGCAGCGTCTGAGAAACGCCTCAAAAATAGTGAACAACACGGATAGCGTTGGTCTAATTCATGTTCCCTTTCCTGAAGGTGGACGATGGCAAGTTTATACTTCATTAAAAGCATTCATAACCTTCATTCAACAATTCTTTAGGTACGTGACCATGGGACTCTACTGCCATGGAGCAGAAACGTCACGTGGTGCAATAAACGATAGTATCAAGAAATTCGTTGGACATCATAAAAACCTCCTGAAGGAAATGCGCTCTCCGTGTCCCTGTGCTGGTGCTGCTAACGAATACGAAGCCTGCATAGAATCGCCAGAGTGCTTGGCTGGCATGAATGAAACGGAGATTTTAAAATTGAAGGAGTGCATGATGGATTATCAATGCACTTCCAACTACGACGACGTGGCTCGCCTATATGAGATATATCACAAAACTGCCTTGGAGGAACCGTTTGCAGTCAACGACTGTAACACGTCAGTGGTGTTTTCCGTGTCATCGAGTCCTTGCGTGGCAGGACGTTGCGGTCAATTTGGCCGCTGTTATCACTACATGTCCGGCGGCTTTGTTTTTTCCACATGCGTATGCATGAAGGGATATCGGGGTTGGGACTGTACAGAAGATTCTCAGGTTCCTACTAATATGTCTATCCTACTGGCAACATTGCTGCTAACTTTAAGTAACTTGATCTTCTTTCCGAGCATTTACGTCGCTCTCAGTCGCCGCTACTTTACAGAAGGCGTAATTTATTTCTTTGCAATGTTCTTTTCTGCTTTCTATCATGCCTGCGACTCGGGTGAGGAGGAATACAGCTTTTGCCTGGTCAAAATTGGTGTGTTACAGTTTTGCGATTTCTATTGCGGACTTTTGGCTATCTGGGTAACTCTCGTGGCTATGGCCGACATCCGACAACAGCTTGCTGCACCTTTGCATATGTTCGGCGCTATTTTACTAGCATTTGGAACAGAGCTCAATAAACAGAGCCTGTGGGTCTTTCTCGCACCAGCATTGACTGGAATCTGCATTATTTCGACCAGCTGGGGCATTCGCTGTGCCCAAACTCGCAAAATGTACCCGTCTCGTCGCTACTTGGCAGTTTGGCTGCCTTTTGGCATTTGCCTTGTCTGCGTAGGCTTGGTGTGTTATGCTTTTCTGCAAACCAAGCAAAATTATCACATTATTCACTCAGTCTGGCATATAGTTATGGCACTGAGCATCTTATGTTTACTGCCTTCACGAAAATCATGTTCGGCGAAATGCTAGAATTCCGAGACTACCTGGCTTAGACTAATTAATTAAAGATAGATTGAAATGTATATACATATAATTAATAGATCCCCAATTAACTTGAAATGGCAGCTTTAATGTTTGGTTATTTGGTTAATTATTTAATGGTAAATAAACAGAAATTCCCCCAGTTCAAAAAATACTAATATAACATTTTTACATAGAACTTATTTACCATCAACACTAACCTTTTACTGGGGTCTGTATTTTTCCATTATGCTTACTATTTGTGCTATTTTACAATTTTATAGCATTCATAGTAAAGCAGCCGCGAGCCAAGAGTTTCGTTTCAATGATGATCTGAGTAGAATCCAAATCAATGCATAATCGAGTCTTGAAAATACTTATCCGCAACTGTCTCGTTCTCGTGCGGAATCTTCTCTAGGAAGATTAACACCGATAGTTAGCTCCCTTACATTTGTATGCATTTTTAACATTCAGAGGACATGTAGAATTCTATCTTCGGTTTTATGAAAATTATGTCATATTTATGCATACATTTTAATAAAGATCTAAAAAGGTCAAGCTCCATATACAAATGTACATTTATTTAACACTTCCTGAGCCGTATCGAATTTCACGTTCGAATTGTTCTGCCTTCAGTGTACCATCTATACTCTCAAAATTCTTGTTAAAAACACTGTATGCGCTGATCTCATTTTGCTTTTTAGGGCCCGTTCTCGTATTAAAGTAAATACCAAACAGGGCAGAAAACATGAGATAAACCAATCCAAACTTCAGTTCAATGGCTATTACGTAGAGAGTTATCCAAAAAAGAAGATATACAGTCCAAAGAGTATACTTCAGTACGTTTCCCTCTGTATGGTTTTGGGTTTCGGGAACAGTGTCCCTTTCTTCCACCAATTCGTTTGCACTGGAGGACAGTGATTCATCGTGCGAGTTTTCCTCAAACAATTCGGGCTTGTTGCTTGAAGGCTACAAATAAACAATTGTTTTGAAATTAAATTCATATTTCCTTTTAAACATGTCAACAAATGTATGTACATACATATGTACATATGTATCTCTGTATGCACTTACATTGTACGTGGACGGTACCTGTTGCAAATCGATTTTAGTGTCATTACTAGTGGATCCAGTGCCAAACATCCAGAATCTGTGAAATTTGTCTTTTATGCTTTCAAGCGTTTCCTTCCTTCGCTTCTTTAGGCGATATTCTTTCAGCTGTTCTTGAAAATCAGCCATATAAATTGTACTACATTAAGTGTTGTCAGAATAATAATAACATTATATCGATACATCGAAACTCACATTACGCGATATGCGAAACGAATGAAACAAACATTTCGTACATCGATAGGTTTAGAAAATATTAGTGGCACTCTGTTGACCGAGTTCAGTTGGATTTTGCTTCAGTTTATAAGCAAAACGGATTTGGTTTTAATATTGCCCAAATTGAATTTGGAGCGAACAAATATTTTCTCAGCGCTTGGAAAATTATTAAATTAAAAAATACAGCCACACTGAGCAGAACTACTCAGATCAGTAACATTTTCCCTTATGGATATATGTACATATATACATACAAAAATATATAGCTGCCTTAGCCGACACAATGTTTGGACGATCTGAGTCCCACGCTTAAGACTTTATCCAGGTGAAGGCTTTATAGCTGATTTTTATGTTTGGCTGAAAAAGAGGAACTTTTTTGGTATTCATAAAATTATTTTTTTTACACTTCTAGTACTCACTCAATAATATTGTTTCTTTCCCGCAGATATGGGCTTGACAAATATTTGAACACAAGAGCCATCAATCCCACTATAAGTAATCTCCTGCTTGGATCCATTTTTTGTTCACTATTTTGCCTGAGCATCGTAACCATGCGGCATGAAGTTAACACCTCTGGTCACACTCAGCTGCAAGCAAACTTTTTTCGGATCTGAGTGTACTTGACTTGACACATTATGGGAATAGGAATAGATCGGACTATTATTATAGCCAGAATGAAGAAATTAATTTGCAGTGGCTACCCCCAGGGGCAGGTGGGCGAACTAAAAGCTAAATGTTCAAATTACAATTGAATATATGTATGTATGTACATACTCCTATACTCCTTAAGTACTGAAATTACAAGGATCGTCTGCAAAGCGAATGATTGTTGTGAAATTTATGTACATCATTTAGTAAGCTTGATTGAACAAGTTTTAGAAAAACGTGATCGTGTGCATTGCCAAAGTATACAAACTTGATTTTTTTACGCTGGCTCATAACGTTAAATCTCTGAAAGCAGACAGAAAATCAGCCAGGTGGCCACACCGACTACTAGCTTACTTTGAGCATATATTGTGGGATCCGCTTTCTTCTCCATACAAATTGGTTGAATGTGTTTATATTAAAATATTTTACGTTGTTCTCAAAACGGGTTTGCCTCACTAAACTTGCTCTTGACTTTAGAATATAATGCATAAAAGAAGGTGTTGCAATTGCGCAATGACCAGTCAACAAGATTGCTAGGTGGGCCACGATGCAAAACTCGTTTGAGAGTAATCCCCAGTCTGTACATTCGTGGGACTATGACCTGATTTTAGAGAAGATCGGTAAAGTAATTACCATTTGTGACGATTACACTAGACTACATTTTTTACTGCGTTACCAGGTTATGGCAAAACGCAATGGCTACTCTTAATCATTAGTGGATTATTGACGATAACGTCTGTGGCTGCTCAACAATCCATGAGTATTATAGTAATCGCTTCGCAATGTGAATTTGAATCAACTCAAGCTGATAAAGGTCTGATGATGGCTGCCTGTGTTGCAGGTGAGTCGAATATAAATTAAAATTGCACACCTAAGAGAACATTTTTTTAAATCTACAGGACTATTTTTCTCCACCTATATATGGGGATACATCAGCGACGACATTGGGCGTCGAAAAGTTTTACTCTGCGGTGTTTTCGCCAGCAACATATTACAGTTCGTTCTTATGTTCGTTACAAACATTTGGACTTTTAACATAATTAACTTACTCGTTGGTATCAGGTAAGTGCAATTTTTTAATTAATAATATAAAATATAACTGAGAATGTCGGGGTGCCACACACACTGTTAATGACATCAAATGCTTGCATATCTGGAGACTTTATAGATTTAGGTTCGTCGATATTTACGATTTACACATATGTACGTATGTACATACATATGTATATGTATTTACATATGTACAAATTAAACTTGATGGTCGACGTTTACAAGCTAATTTGTGTCCTTATTTTCAAGTACAGTTCATTGTGTACATCATAGCTTGACTTCGGGTCCTGTTCATCTTCATAAATCTCCAGAAACGTGGCCTGGTGCCCGGACCACCTCATATTCTGAAAAGCTTTGATCTGAAGCCAACCTAAACACGACAATTAATTTACATAGTTTCAAAATATATTTTTCTTGGCCAATGTATTTTACAAATAGCATTGGAGGTGTCTCAGCCGCAATATATGCCTATTTAAGTGAATTCAATACGCCCAAACATCGAGCAGTGGCTATAAACTATTCAACAATGTTCGTCAGCGTGACTGCAATATATGTTCCAGGTAAGAACAAAAGCAATAATAACTAGGTTAGTTGATATTCTAATGTCTAATAAATAAACATATATTGTTTTAACTTCAGCAAACTAAAAGTACTTTCTGTAATTTGTTTTTGACCTTTAGTGACTGCTTGGATGGTGCTGTCGTCTAACTGGTCCCTCAGCATAGGAGATTTTGTTTTTCGGCCTTGGCGTTTAATTATGTTTATAAGCCTTCTACCCGGACTAATTGGGGGATTGCTACTATTACGCTATCCGGAAAGCCCGAAGCTTTTACTATCGCAAAATAAGATCGATGAGGCAATACAAGCTGTGGCGTGGATTTGTAAATTTAATCGAGGCAAATCTCTAAAGGACTTGCTAAGTTGTGACGAATTTATGCTAAAACCAGAAGCTGGATCTGTCGAGAACTCGATGGATAATAGCCACAGATTTATTTTATCAAAAATTGCACGTGCAACCGTTCCCCTCTTTTATAAGCCCCATGGATTCTACTTTGTAATTAGCAATTTGGCAGTGTTTGGGATGTTTTTCAGGTAAAGTGAAAATATAGTAATACAAATATCAAGCATCCATCTAGTCTTCATCAATTAATTGAAGATAAATATTAAAAAAACATCTTCGTTAATTCTTGAAAATGAATGGTACATGTCCTTTATTAGACGAATTTATTACGTATTGTATTTAATTACAGCTCAAATGGTATGCAGTTCTGGTTTCCAGAAATCGTAAATCGGTCATCTGCTTCTCTCAATGACACATCTACCGTTTGCCAAATATTAATGGAGTACGAAACAAAGGCAGAAAATTCAACACTGGTAAATACATAATTTTTCCCCAGGAAGTAATGGATAAGCTTTCTCTTAATCTTCATATTTTAGGCCTGCTCAGATCACATATCAAGCAAAACATACATAGACAATGTAATTGTTGGAGTCGCCTTTTTAATTGGATTTTCTATTCAAGGCACTCTAATTAACCCCTTAGGTCGGAAAAACGTTCTGATGGCTGCGCTCATTATTGCGACGTTTTCCGGTATCTGTCTTCATTTTTTTGGAAACCGAACGGCAGTACTTGTTTTATTTTGCCTTTATATACTTCTTCCGGGGCTTTCGATTTCCATCATGCTCGGTGCAATAGTTGATCTGGTTCCAACTCACCTAAGGTAACCCAATCTTGGATTTAATAATCCACACAGTATTTTGATCTATTTTAAACATTTTAGGGGAAAAGCTGTAAGCTTTTGCATGTCCTTGGGGCGACTTGGAATCATCGCAGCTACAAACTTAATGGGATTTATGTTACAGCCATACTGTAATACAACATTCGCAATCTGCAATTTTATTCTCTTTGGTAATTTATTTAATAATGACTAAGATTCAAATATTAACAAGTTATTTTTTTTAGTGTGTGTCGTACTTGTTTATATCATACCAATCCAGACGTCTACATAGTACCATTGTACCAACTGATTAAACTTACCTACTTATAATTATTACATTCTTATTACATACACACATACATTATGGAAATGTTACGTTTTGAAAAGTTGAAATACACTAAGAATTTTGTGACTAACATCTTCCTATATTGGAATTACTGAGTGTGTAGATGCGTGCTTGGTCTCCCTGTAGCCAAACTTCCCTTCACCTAGCCTCCCATTCTCTGCCAACAAGTTCCTCGATACACAAGGCTTCTCGAAGTTCGCAATAGCTTGATACCTCTCTCGCAATACGGATCGAAATCTCCACTCCCTCTCGGGTCGCTGGCGGTAGCCTCGGCACGAGTTCCCATAAGGAGCGCCCCGCTTTATAATGACCATAAATACTTATTGTCTGTGGAAGGATCTTGCCAAGAGATGCCTTGCCTTCCTAAGAATAGTACATTTAAAACAAACTAAAATTTGTTTATCTTTATTTAAATAGTTTTTGAAATCAAAATGACATTTATGTATGTAATTACTCAAAAACTATTCTTCTTCGTCATCTTCCTCGTCATAGCTCTCACCGCCTGAAGGAGCGACAGCCTCATCAATAGTAGCGCTCAATTCTATGGTTGGTTCCTGATCTTCTATCGGTGTGGTTGGTTCTTCAATAAGTGGTTCATTGGTTTCCCCCTCAACTTTTTGAATTGCTTGAAGCTCCAGAGCTGCGATTTCAGCTTCTTGGCGAGCTATTTCAGCCAGCTCTGCTGCCTGCCGAGCCAGATCACCCTCGCTTTCCTCTTCAGCTTGCTTTTCAATTTCTGCTAAGCGATTGAGTTCTTGCTCTCGAGAACGCTGCTCTTCCTCCAGCAGTGCTTCTTTGGCTAACCTCTCCTCCTCTGCCTTAAGTGCAGCTTCTTCAATCAAACGAGATTCTTCCGCAGCGGCTTCTTCTGCAGCTTGTTGAGCGGCTTCTTCCGCAGCCTTTTGGGCGGCCTCTTCCGCGGCCTTTTGGGCGGCCTCTTCCGCGGCCTTTTGGGCGGCTTCTTCCGCAGCCTTTTGGGCGGCCTCTTCCGCGGCCTTTTGGGCGGCTTCTTCTGCGGCCTTTTGGGCGGCTTCTTCCGCAGCCTTTTGAGCGGCTACTTCCGCAGCCTTTTGAGCGGCTACTTCTGCAGCCTGCTGCGCGGCTTCTTCCGCAGCTTTTTGGGCGGCTTCTGCCGCAGCTTTCTGGGCGGCTTCTTCCGCAGCCTTTTGAGCGGCTTCTTCAGCTTCTCTGGCTAAGCGAGCTTGTTTCTCGGCTTCGGCAGCTATACGTCTTTTTTCCTCTTTAAGAGTCCTAAAGTGCGAAATACATAATACATTTAATAATGCAAAATTATTTAAGTTATCACTTCTCACTTCTCTTCACGGCGTTTCTCTTCGCTTGCATTTTGAGCCCGTTTTTTCTCAACTTCCACTTCATCCAAGGCTTCTTCGTTTACTGTTAGCATGCGTTCTTGACGCAGACGCTGCTTCTCTTTCGACTCTACATCGACAGGATCCTCTAAGGGCCTAGGAGCAGAAAATTTTCTCGTTGGACGATTGGGATCCAAATCGGCATCTGCAAGCAAACATTTTCATTAATATTTTGATCAAAATTGATGGACAATTTAAACCTAAATTTATTTATTGATTAAAAATAAGTTTGAGCAAAAATGTGGATTACTCAATTATTTACAAAATAATGTATCACTAATACTTACTATTCCAAATGAATTGTATTGTTGCCTACGGACGAGGCACGGTAAAATTGCAGACAGAGTAGACGCCAATGATTTTAGGGTAATTGTATGGCGTTAATGATAACCAAAAACATCAGGATGTGTACAATTTAATCAAAATGGGATGAATGTGTTAAGCAAAAATGTTTATGGGTACGTTATGTATATGTATGTACATTTCAAAATACAAAATATTTTAGGTATCAAGGCGGGTTCTGTGATTCCCATTTATTCAGCCTTGCAATTTATGTGCATGAATGTGTGTATATGGATTCAAACTAAATATAAGGAAAGGTTCAGATAAACAGAGTCAGGAAACACAAATTCAACCAAATGCATTTTTTTTGTGTCAAGTCATAAATTGTATACAATTTGTAAGCTATTTGTTTTACAGAAGTAATTCGATTAGTTTTAGAGAAAGTATTTTGAGAAGGCAAAAACTTAATTGTGGAACACAAATTGTAGATGAAAGACCTTACGACTCATACACAGATAAACCCACAGCAACTGTAGGGTATTCATTATTGACAGCAGTACTATCTCATCTAACAGTCCCCCTCAGCTAAACTTACGTTTGGTTTTTTTTTATTTGTATGCTCTTAATTATTTAAAAAAGTTAAGTTTTCAATAAAAAATTGTATTAAGTTTATTTTCGTTTATTTTTATTTTTCTATATGGTGTATAGATTTGTTTATATTGGTTGAACTAGGCATGTGAGTTTGTATCTTTATTTAAATGGATTTTGGACTTTAACAAATCAAATGAATAGTAAAAATTCAATATTCAAATAGATCGAATGAAAAATGTTAGTGTCACAAATGATGCGATGACGTTGTTTATCAAGTTTGAATTACATTTGAATGTTCTCTAATCTGGCTTGTATAAATTAGTATGAGTAGTGAAAGCGCCGGGGTTTGTCAAGATCATTTGCACATCTTTTCTACCACGCAAAAGAAAGTCTTTTACATTTGTTTATATAAATAATAGAAGTGTATGTCCATACAAAAAATCAGGCATGTTATCATTTAGGCCTCAACTTCAACAGCTTCAACTGGAAAGAATCAATCAATCATAAAACATATAAAGTTAGTGAAATACAATGAACGTAACAAATCATAATGCAGCAATCAGATGAGTTTGTTAGGTACAAGTGGGCAAATGGGTTCCCCTACGCGTTTCATTTGTATCCCTGTACAAGGGATATTTCTGTTGTTTTATTTGTTGCAACGTACAGAAAGATGTAATTGGAACCCTTTAAAATAAATTTCCATATGATACACCGAATAAACTGATGATTCCATAGAGTCATGGCCTGACTGCCTGCCTGGGAAATTCTGCAGAATTAATGTATAGCCAAAAAAAAAGGTTTGGTAAGATAAGAAGAACTATTTTCCAAAACAATTACCAACCGTAGCAGTTGAAGTTCCAACATTATCTTGCAAACACTTTTTCCAATATTTATTTGTATTTAAAGCAAGTTGGAAAACGGATAAGGGACACAAATCCCATACAACTAAGCAGTTGAGGTTTTTAATAGTTAGGCCGAATTAAAATGATCCCGTTTAATGGCTTGACTAAGTCATCGAATACATTTCCAGACAATCAATAGTTTATTCTGAATTATGCTTGTGGTGTGTGTACCAACAATTATTTTCCCAAATTGATTTCTTTCGGCGCTAAACATAATTTTGTCGAGAACATATTTGATTTGGTGAACAATGATAATTTGCAGCAACATTGAATACATAAGTATACATATGTATAAGCAAGGTTGCTATATATACAGGTGTTATATTCAAGCGGCATGAAATATACTTTTAGTAGTACTTACCTTCCTTCTGAGAAGAAAGAGATTGCTTATTAGTCTTCCAAGTCGGATGTCTAAGGTACCAGGACAAGAGGTTAATATCATTTCGAACTTTCTCTGAATCGTACTGAATTGGCCTTCTAACATTATAGGCCTTGTCACCACAAATCCTTACTGATGCAAGATGACTTTTACCTTTTATTTTAAGTATTTAAATTATAAATAATAATAATACAATATCTAACCAACATTTTTTCAAGGTATGCAATATAAAGTCCATAAGTATCATAGGCAACAAAAACTTACCAACGTATTTTACCGCTGGCCTCGGATAGTGCGAAATATTATGCACTTCTTTGGCAATATGGCGCACAGGGTTTGTTACACGGGCCACATATGCGTCTAGGGCCATTTGGGATGTCGGCTCATAAGTGTAACTGCATACAATCAAGAAAAGAACTGTCTTAGTTTTACGACAAAATTGTTGTTACAAGCCTCTCAAGCCTTACAATATAATTGTATACTCCAGAAGTGGCTGCGAGACATTAGTGGGTCTGAGGTTATGCTTACCCAGTTACTGGAAATGGTGTACAACTGCGTGCCCGACGCACCACAGGAGTATGCAAGTCACGAATCAAAGATTGTGCCCGATGGCGAATCCGGCTTGTTTCCTCAGAAAATGTCTGGAATTTCAATTGATTATGTTCACATATTGAAACTAAAACAGGGTCAGCAACAGCACAGAACTAAACACAATCTCTTAAATTGGGGATGCACTGTGCAAAAACTTACGGTAAAAGGTTCGGTATTGAGGTAGTTAGTTAGGGCCCGTGCACCATATCCAGGAGGCAGCCTCTTCAAGTACGAAGGTACTGGTCGAACGGAAGATGAAGTTATCCTCACCGGTGAAACCGAGCGGGCGTACACCCGTGTAATTGTTGTAGGATTGTAGTGATACGATGGTGTATACGTTGTGTACGATGTTGGGATATATCTCGAAGTGTAAGATGAGAGAAGGGCTGGGCTGTGGTAGGTCGTTGGCGTGCTATAGGAGTACGTTGTTCTCTCCGGAGATGAAATAACACGAGTTGTTGTACGGACAACACGAACAGGCGATGGAGAGTGTATAATCCGGGACACCACCCTGGTGGGGGAGGTGACAACTCGGAATGGCGATGTAACCACACGGGCTCCAGTAACAATACGCCTAGGTATTGAGTAACTCGAGTAGATGGGGTAACTCGATTTATAGACCTATTTGGTGGTGGTTCAAAATTAAGGTAACATTTCATTTGAAACTAACATAAGCTTAATCAGAGAGCATACTTATGTATGTATGAAAATGTTAAATAGATATAGATGGTTAGATGATGATGAATAGTGAAAAATAAAACATAAATCCAGTATTATTTATCATCATTTCCCTTCGTAAGGAAAGCTAAAATCCTTTCTGAAACTTAATAGCGGCATTCAGGCACTGATCTTTATGGTTACTACAGCACCAAACATCGTTTCCGACTTCCTTCGATTCTACACTCAATCTCAATAAGCTTAATCTTATTATATTTGAATATAAACGAATATATATGTATTACAAAAAAAAAGTACTACTATTGGATGTATGAATACAAAGCTAAAGCCATACAAACATTCATACATACATATGTATGTACATATGTATCTTAGCAACAGAGATCTTACTTAAACGAGTCGGGGTCCAGTGACGATGACGTGATAGAGGTGATTAAGAAGTGTGATAAAAGTCAAGTAAAATGAAAAGTAAAACTATATAAACATGAATAAGATGCGGCTGATGCAAACATTTTTAAAGCAAGTACTTACACGAGTTACTTTCTGAATGGACGGATACTGCAAAAAATATACAAAACCATTTTGTTTATTGCATTAATTATAAATAGATGTTTTCTAGCAAGCTTTGGATCTTAAAGGTCCTGTCTGGCAAGTGAAAAACCTTCTGTGTCATCAAATCAAATATATATACACATTTTTTGTACAGCTACCTCTCAGGTTACTTGCCACTTTTGAGCTAACCTTAGTCACCATTTTCCGCACCTACAAAAGTATGAATATCGTATCTAACATTTTAATAGTAAAATAATGCTTTTTTTAACGAAGGGCATGTTTTTTTATTGTATCACAAATATGTTTTAGTTATGTGTTAAATGGGGAAAATACATAAACAGATTGTTGATCAGTAGTAATGGTTAGCACGAGTCCATAAATAAATGTACATCAAATTGTAAACAAGCACCAAAAAGTATCATTAACAGAGAGGGGTACATACTGGTGTACATACATACATAGTAAGACGGTTATGCTGATTTTTAGAGATAACAATTTTAGATAATGATGGATTAGTGTGTTCGCAACTGTGAAGAACTTGTCCATTATTGTAACATCAGCAGCTTAGACATGATAAGAGAAGTGGCGGTACTTGGTGCCACCGGGTAAGTTTCCAGAAGTGGTAGAGGAATAGCTGTAGCCGCCGGGTCCAGCCCCAGTCGTACTAGTCCGCTCTGTGCTATAGTTGTATGAACCGCCTGGACCGCTACGCGATGTATTCTCCACGGTAGACGAATAGGTTGAGCGCTCCGGTCTGGAGTATGGGTTGCTCGAGTCGTAACTGCTATTCTGAACAGTTGACTTCGCATTGTACGAGTAGTCCGATGAGGCGCGGGTGCGGTGCGAACCAGGTCTGTCCGTGCACAGGTCTAAGCGTGGAGTCTATAAATTCCGATTTGAATATTTTTAAATAAAAAATATTGGCAACACAAGCAATCATTATAAAAATGCTATAATTAATTTCTTTCCAGAACTTCTTATGTTTACCATATCCATATGCATGATATTAGAGATAAATTATGCAATAAGTTGGTAACTTCATTTGACAAGGGCAGAAGATACCCTTTCAGATACATCTTGAAGTTATGTCCACTTAAGAGAAATTGAAACATGTTCGAGCTAAGTAGTTTTAACAGAATTCTCTAGTTACATACGAGTATAAGTAATCATCAGTGTATAAGTGCTTGTGATGTACAATAGTATAATTATAAGACGTTGGATACATGTGTTTTGTAATGATTAGTCGGTTAATACAAGGACAAGTTCATATTAGACTATTCTACAGGTCCTCTCGTTATTTAATGAAAAGTATCTATTTTTTGTTTAGTCTACGATGTCGTTCGGAAATGATACTTTTTCGTTGTTTATTAGTAATAGTACTTAGTGCACATTGCGCCCGACTTTTCATTTCGATACGTTTCCCTTCGCACCGGAAGACTCTCCGAGGCAGCTCGGTGCAAGCGTGGCAGTTGACTGTCCAGACTATCGCGAGAGGTGCGGGCAGCCGTATTTCCGCCGGCTTCAACGGTATCGATATGTTGTCGCACCATGCTCAAAATCCGAGTACGATTCTTATCGCGGGCAGACACATATGGCTCAATGGGCTCGTAGGCAATTTTGTAATTTGGCTTTATGGCAGCTTTATTGATTGGGTCAAGTATGAATCTCTTTCGCTGCTCATGTTCTGCTCTTCGCACTCCGAAAGCTGTCACCGGATCGGAGATGAGTGAAGGTCGAGGCACAAATGGAACTTTCTCCCAGTCAATTGGTGTTCTGTTTGTTCTCTGTAATTCCCAAAATTCCACAAATCGTTTATAATTTCTAAGACAGCCAAGCCAAGGTTAGAGTGCACATGGAATATTTGACGGTATTCCGCAGGTAATGACAAAAACATCTTATCAATAAGGCCCATAAATGTGCAATTTACATGCCTGTTGTGGGTGATATTAATATATTTACAGGAAGGCGTAAATGACTGAACACGCAGTCAAGTATTATCCAAGATGGTAGATTGTGTCTTGCTGTGGCAGTTAAGAATGTTCAGTAGGATGTAATTATTATGTGTTCGGTGCAGCATTTAAATGGGTAAAATAACAAACATGTACACACATTTACGAATATATATTTACATATATAGGACATACCTACAAATAATTCAGTATTTTGTCAAGGATTTCATATCCATTAGCACTCGTGAGTAATTAAACTCGTACATACCTAGGTATATGTACATACGAATATCTATATAAATATGCACACAGGTACATACTCGTATGACTAATGTGTGGTTTTCTGCAGACATGTAAATTATGAACAGTTTATTGCTACTGTTTGATTTCTGGCTCCTCCAATGGTTTTGGCTTATATATATGTATATTGTGGAAATCAGAAAGATATTTTTAGGTCTAACGAAACCCGAAATGCGCGCGCATCTAGTATTACACATACGAATGGCAAAAAATAAGGCGGCTGCGAACAAAAACAATCGAGAGAATTTTGTTTGTATATGTTGATTCATCAAATATTTGTGTGTGTTTGGAATTCCACTTGCCTATTTTCTGCACATTAGCAGGCACAATAATAAATTCTTGGCCTCCAAATTCGTAAAATGTGTTTGCACGTTATATATAAAACATGAGCAAGCTACGGATCACGAAAAAAATGCATAGATACATACTTAGGTACATATTTTCATACACTTTTTTGTTTTAATGGTTAATATATACAGAGTCCTCTTAATTCATTATAGAAATGTAATAAAATGTTCTTGGGAACCCATTTTATTACTCTTGAAATCGAGTTTTAAGAAAAATAGTAGAATATTTTTTAAGCACATATAAGTATAGCATATAGTACATATTTACAAGCCACCTTGTCATTATATAGTTTAATAAACTAGGACAAGGTAAAAAATTAGTAAAACTGGAACAGGAGTGTACCTTGACTAAATTGGTAGATACGATATTCATAATTGTGCGACACTTGGAAGTGGCGACTGATTTTTAATTCAAACGTGTTTCAATTTCTTAAGTAAAAAAGCTTCTAAACAGAAAACATAGACTACAATAAGTGGGACACAAGCGTTTCAAAAATTATTTTTTCACATATTCGGGTGTGTAGCTGGATGTATTATAACTTGTCAAACTTATCCGCAGCGTTTTTCAAAATATTTGTTAGCAAAACTAACATTTAGATGATACGCATTGAATTTAAAATCTTACGCACAGATTAATTTTGCAGTTTTATTTTAATAGGAACTACACACCCGAATGTTAAGTAATCTTTTTCTTTGTTTATATCGTATGGCTTACCGTAACGGCGTAAGAAGTTGTCACCGGACGAGAGGAATAAGTTCTGCGAGTTGTAAATCCACTTTCGTAAACCATTTTGTTTTTTTTTTATTAAAATTGTATTGTTAAATAGATTGTTCGTTATCTTTAGTTCGAATTTATCGTCGTTTCGTCTTGTTCACTTGACGCCCGCTCGAGTAGATCTGACCGAAAATTTCATGAATCAGTTGCTTATAATTTTTCGTTTTCAAAAATCTTTGTAGCCTTCAATATTTTTCTCACTCTATATCTCTTTTTCTATTTATCTCATGGATATTTATTTTTGGCATTACAAAAATCTCTCGCCGCAAAGAGCGAGCAGTTTAAACATTTGTACACAGTGTTGGTGTACTCAAGCACATACATACATACATACATACATACATCGCGTACATACTCGTCTATTCTTTATGTATTTTCAAGGGATTGCACTCATATACTAAATAAATAATATTAAAAACATATTAATAATTAATTTATTAATAGTTAATAGTTCCAAAATCTTTTCTTTGGTGTGTTCTGGTGTTAGTGGCTTCCGACGAGTCGAACAAAGCATTCACATGGATGCACCCACTTACAAGAGTTCGCCAAATATGCATGTGAATGTGTCATGTGTCTAATATATTCAATGCTCTTCTTTTATTATCCATTACATATGACGATGGCGGCTGTTGAATACTATGCACAGTATTTAACTGATTTCTTTCACAGTTACTGATAGATATAAAAATAAGTTCATATTTAGACTCAAACAAACATTGTCATTTGTTAATCAATTTCAAAGAAAATTCCTTTGATAGAGCTATAATTCATTTTTTGTAGCTGAACTTTTCGTTATATGTAGTTGCTAGCGTTGCTCAATTTTAGAACTAATTAATCACTAATAAATTTGAATCCCCATGCAAGACCAATTCATTACACTACACGACATAAAGGTAATAGCTAAGGTAATGTATCTGGACCTACACTGTGACTACACTCTTAATAAGTACTCGGTGAAATTGTTATTTTTCGAATGTCACTGGCAGCCGCGTCAAGTTTGTCAAGCCCTATTGATTTTCTGTCTGTCTGTAGAAGCACCTGGAAGCCTCAGACTATGCTGTACGATAATAATATAAATACTGTATGGGGTCATCATCAGGATCAAATCATAGGACACCTGAGGGTATAATCTGAATATCCGCTACGAATTTGTACATATGTATGTATGTACGTATGTATTGAAATCCGGTGGCTAATTATTCATTAAATACTAATATGTAAAAATGTGTGTTTTTGCATACACAGATAAGTATGTACATACATACATGCCTGAAAATGGGATAAAAATAAATTTTGTTTTCCAACAAAATTGAGCAAAGATTTGCTCATGCACACTAACACAAAAATGGCCTGTATTTGTGAATAAACAACACGTATACTCAACAAATTCAATGGCATGTGTGGGTGTTTCAGACATCTTTAATACAAAAATCAACGGAAAACTCAAAAACAATTTTTAATGACATTAACCTTAAAAAAAGCCTATGAACGACTAGTAATGCAAGGTTACAAAAAGAATGCTAAATTGGCCACTGAAAGTGGCGAAAGTGGTGTAAATTCATATGCACATATGTACATACATATGTACCTATGTACATACATACATATGTATGTATGTACATAGGTACATGTATGTATGTACATACATATGTATGTATGTACCTATGTATTTTCATTGTCAGTTAATAAAGTCAATAAAACACACATGAGAAAGTGTATGGTGTTGGGCTAGTAAATTAGTAATACGCCATGTTTTGGTAACTCAATAATTTTAGATATTTATCCTCATGTGACTAAGCATTAAAGTATACTTAATATATTCATTATGTTCCGAAATTTCCGCAACAAGGTATGCCAGGCACAGTACAACACGGCGAGCACATCCTACAGTTGGTTCGCGGACAGCATTGGAAGCTATAAAGAGAAACATATTTAATACAAAAGTGTCTTTTAAATTGAGCTGCATATATACAATCTGGAAAGATCTCGCTGCTCCAATTGGGTACGAAGGATATCACACGGCCGAACTTCATCGTAGCGACTAGGCCTGAGAAACCTCTGCATGTATAGCTCAGATCTACTTAAGGGCCCGTCAGCCTGAATGTTTTTCGACCCCCTGATACCATGCCGTACCCCGGACTTGCTCTCAACCTTTAACTTCAAGGCCCTTTGACTGGAAGAGCGCCTATTCTTTTGCTCATTAATACTGCTGCCATTCGGAGTGGCTCCTCCATGTTCCTTTCTGTCATCACCTTTATTTTCCTTTTCACCCTTTCCTTTCTTGGCTGACTCCCTCTCTGAACTCAGTTCATTTTGTCCATCTGACCTACTTTTGTCTTCGGCACTACTTAATTTTAATTTTTGTGCACTGTCTCCGCTATATGAACCCTTTTTTCTCTTAGAGTCAACTCTGTCAACCATGCCATTAATTAAATTATTGTCGATAGATTTGTCTTCGGTTGCATCAGTAGTGACTTTTGCAGATTTCCCTCTAGATCCATCAGCAGTGTGAACTTCTTCTTTTGATGTATCTTTGAGAGTCTTTATTGTGCCCTGTTTTAGTTTCAGACCAGCTAAGTCGTTTTTCATTTTCTTGCCACCAGCCTCATTGGTTTCACCTTCGCCATCATTAAAGACCTTTTTGTCGGACGTGTGCTCCCTCTGTTTTGACTTGGACTTGGGAGATGGAGTATTATTGTCGCCGTCCATATAAGGCTTGCCTTTTTTAGAATCTTTATTATTATCATCTTCATCTCGGGATCCATTTTTTCTGGACTTTTTCGATTCAGTTTTACCTGTTTGTTTCCCAGATTGTTTGGGATCTTTTCCATCTCCATCTTCTCCACTTTCCTTATCGTCATCTTTACCCTGGCGCTTATCTTTCCGCGACTTTCCAGAAGCTGTTAAATTTGTATCTCTTTTATCTGTGTCGTTTTTAACTTTTGCACCTCGGATCTTGTTTTGTGAATTCGTTTTTTCATTTTCTTTCTTGTGCTCGCCATCTTTTTCATCCTTTAAAGATTTTTTAGAGCCATCTTTATCTGTATTGGAATGTCCTTTATCATCATCCTTTCCGCCTCTACCTTTCTCTTTTCGTAATTTTTTGGAGGTAAAACTTGCATCTGTATCTTGGCTGGGCTTGGCTTCACTTCTTCCTTCACCTAAGGAATGCTGATTTTTTCCGTTGGATCCTTTCTTTGATCTCGTTAATCCCTTAATTTCCTTATCATTACTATCACTATCTTTTAGTGATTTCTTTGAAGGACCCAAATCATTTTTGTGTTTTAACTTCCACTCATCTGTTTCTTCTCGCCGAAGATCCTTTCCGACTTTGCCTTCGCTATGTCTCTTTTTCCAGCCCAAATCCTTCAACGAACCTTAATTGCAACAAAAATTAAACAAGAAATAATGTTCACTAAAATGTTGATGATCGATGATCGATGCGTGCTCTTAGACTTGTACTATTACCTCCATCGAAAACTGAATAGCTTTCCCGACACTGCTGGCGGCTATGGCTTTTGATTATCTTATGGCAGATCCTTTTCAGCAAAGAGTAGGTATGATCATTCAAAAATGAAGGCGCACAACAACCATAACAGCAGCAAGGGCTACATCGACTGTGGCAGAATATTTTGCTTGAACTGGATGAACTATGCCGGAGATATAATTGAGTAGCTCTCTAACAGAACAAATATATCTTCTTACGTACCTCGATACTGGATCACGGCAGATGTGCTCTAGATCCATAACCATTTTATTATGCACATTTTTAGAAAATCTTAAATTTTGAATCTAAAATTATTGGTAAATTTTTAAATCAGACGTTTAACTCACAGGTTTTTGAATATAAAATCATTATTTTTCAGTAGGCCCAAAAAGGCCTTTTTCTTGTGTGACGCACGTCCTTTTCTCAAGAGATCCTTTTCAGATCAATCAATTTAGAGCCTTTTTTTAAGAAACTATTCACTCAGTTGCAAATATCTATCAAACGAGTATTATTAAGATAATCCAACCAAACACGAGCTTTCCCTGAATGCTTCCGGAGTAGTAAAGCTGCCTTAGCAACGGTCGATCGCAACAAGGACTTGCAATGTTTGCGATTTTAATAAAATGTAGTGGGAACTAATTACGGTTATGACTGGGAATAGCAGCTAAAGACGGCTTGAATATTTGGGAAAAAACGTGCACTCATGTCAGTGACTTAATACCAGAAATCACTTGGTCGGGTGCCTCCAATAATGGTTGCCAAGCCTTTCAGGTGCAAACACTTCCATGTGTCTCTGGCCGCAAACCCCGATTGCGACACAAAAGCAACATTTTGGCCTAAATGCATGGGTGCTCAACTCATCCGCCCACATAGCATGGCTGTTAGTAAGTGTTATTGTCGCTTCTGTGGCTGTGATAATTTTGTTAAGTAATTGAGTATGCAATATACAGTCGCATTAAACTTACAGATGCTTAGTACATACAAAAATACTTCATATTGTGATGTGCAGGCCTCAGTTAAATCCACTTGAGTATATGTAGATACTGCCAAACACACATGAAAGTGACTATATGCTGCCGGTACATACATATTTTTGTACTGTGCTCATTCGTTGTGGTAGAATGATTTCTTTCCTCACTTTTCGTAAATACGTAAATAATCTGCACATCACAGCGCTTGCTTGACAAATTGTAAAATTGTAAAACAAATTGCATGATTTCTTTGACAGAGTATATAAATAGTAGAGATGGTCTCTCTGGAAACATTAGTTTGAAGCAGAGCTTACAGCAGGTTGAACAACAGTAACGAGTATTTTGGAATCGCTAAAGGATACTCTTCAAGATCATTATGAATGTAAACTGCGCTATAATTATTCAGATCCTGTGCATGATGGTGTTACTAAGTAATACGAACGCCATACCCAAATATGAGGAAGGTCAAAAGTAAGTTACATTCTTTGTGTACATTTATTTACCATTATGGTAAACTTTAGTTTCTCTAGATGCTGTTCCTCAAGCCCAGTTATTAACATTTTCATTCTCTTCCAGATTCCATTCTGAAAAGGTTCAGCGAAATCGATCATACTACAATGAAAATAAAACACAATTGAACGAGCCGCAGACAGCCTCAACCAAAGATAGACTTGAACGGCTTGGATACACGACAGGCTACGGCTCTTTAAATGTACGTAAACTGACCCCTAACCCTTATCACACCAAATTTTAATGTATTTTCTAAGCTTCGAAATGGCCAAAGCTTTCGGATATATTAGACTTAATCGCCACAGCTGGTATATTTTAGTTTGTGTAACGAATACCTGAGCACCATGCTTAATATATTATTGCTTAATAGTTTTGAGAATAGAATGAAATCGGAAATGCTTGTGTTTCAAGACAAAAGATATACTTATGTAATAACTATTTATACAAAGGAGTATGTAACTTCTGAAGTGGTATAAAACTGAAGCTGTGTAACTGTGAAATAACAGCTACCTTTATTAATTAAAGGGATATCCTGGTAGCACAGGACTGTCTGCGTACAATCCCATCAAACTGGATCTTGGTGGCGTAGTTCTGGGCACGCTTGTAGGAATCGGTGCCATTATACTAATTCCCAAAATTCTGTCGGCTTTTCATGGTGGCTACGGAGGATATGGGCGAAGTAAGTTTACCATTTATTGTTTGCCAACCCAGATTCAGCTTTAACCTCTAACCCGCTTTTCAACAGGTGAAGATAACGATCTAACATCTCTCAGCACAATGATAAACAAAATTGACGATGTACTGAGTCAAAACAATATTGACTCCACCAGCTGCATGCAGCGCACAGTTTGCGGGTATGTTCGGTCTACTGAATATAACATGAAGGGTGGATCCTCGGACCAAATGGACGAATTTATTCATATGCTGTCAGAGTAAGTAAAAGCCAGGGGTGTGAAAAATTATATTAGTGAAAATAATATAATTCCAGAAATGTGTTGGTGGACTACCTTTTGGATGGGACGGCAATAAAAGAGGCATTGGAAGTTGGCAAGCGCGAAAACGATAAGCCATGCGAAGAAGTATACTCCAATTGCCCTTTGGACAGTAAATCCGCGTCGAATATTCTTCTGAAACTTCTTCCAAAGAAAAGCCCACAAGGAAAGAGGGCATCGGCTAAGATGTTCGGAGAAACGAAAGCTTAGCCAATTTCATTGGATGTCAGTTTGGTTACCCTTAGTGTGTTGCAGGATACATTACAAAATATTATTCCATAAATAAAATAAACGTATTATTTCTTTTTTTATTTAATTTGTGTCATACAATGCGATGCAGGTAAAGGATTGGAAAGGCAAGAAGCTAAAATTTAAAATAAAACCTTGTTCAGGGCCTGCGTACTAATAATAGTGAACCTTAACGGTTTTTTTAACTAGTAAGAATCCAACAAAAAATATTCCTCATTCAGGAGTCACATAACTAGATTCAGGAGTACGCAAAATTTGTTTTAATTGCTGCTCTTGTTGGTCAATGATTGGTAACCAATGCTCAGATGGGGGCTTGAAATTGATAGACTTAAATTTTTTAATTTGACCTAAACTTGTGAAAAGATTTGATTGATGCAAACCATTGCCCCGCATAATCTGTTCAAGTTTATCTACTAAATGGTTTGACTCCTTTATTAAGTCATCGATGGACTGCAGCAGCGCATACCAATCAATTTTCATAGTTCCTATAACTGAATTGCCCCTCAAGTGAAAGGGAACCGGTTCGAAACTGCGCCACTGATTGTAAGGCTCTATAGTATATGGTATAAAATGTCGATCAGATTCCATTTCAACTAGATCATCATCGAAATTCCACGACTCTAGCGTAGGTGTTAGGTTTAGACCGCCACGGTTTTTGTCAACCGAATTTCTTTGAAATTGGGACTCCTCGTCAAAATACAACTTTCTTATTCTCGTAATTGTGTCATCGAGGCCCGTCTCAAAATTTGAAATAATCACATTTTCATCTTCATCACATTTTGGTAAGTATCTATTTATGACGTCCTTTTTATATGCTTTGGGGAGAAGCGTTTGTGTATACCGAGAGACTGTAGCAACGCTTTCGGTCATTTGTGACATAGAATAGGTCAAAACATCTGAAAAGGTTCCGAATTAATTTGGCAAGCGCTTCTACAAAGTACATTTTCTTACACTGCTGATAGCCATCCTTCTTCCTACTATATTGGCCATCGGTAAGAATGCCAATATCTTTGTACAAAATTAAATCATGTTGTGTATCCACGCTCGCTTCTTTCATAAGCTTAGTCGGCACAAAGTCCGTTTGAAGACCTACATTTGCTTTTCCAGCTCTTAATCGTCTAAAGGGGCCAGAACAATTGTGTAATCTATTACCATACAATGTGTGTATAAGAGTCATATTGATTACCTCGATGCATCAAGTAATTTAGCCCGAAGCAATGCACTCTTGTCAGGCTTTGTAAGCGTTGAAACGCTAACTGCGCGCCATGGCGGGCGTTTAGCTTCATTTTCCTTTTCCTTTTCTGCAGCCAGTTCCTTCATACGTTTCCAACTATTTTTGGCTCTGTTTGTCAGACAATAATGTGAGTTTACTAACAAATTATTTTGAAACAACGACCGCGCACCTTACCTACTTAATGATAGGCTACGGTTGTTAGTTAGTAAAACTGTTTGATGGTCCTCTACACTTTGAGTCTCGCTAGTCTCCGAAGAAGTACCACTGTTGTTGGAGCTATTATTTGACTTCGGCTTGTTCATGATACCAAATTTTCACTTTTTTTTTCAATTTTAAATGTGTAGTGGTGTAAGAACTTGGCCAAGCGCTTTTACTAGCAGTCAATACATCGATGCATAAACAAATTAGTGCATCACTGTTGCTATGGTATCACTATCAAATGAAGAAGTTAGAAATATGAAAATATGTTTGACGTGCACAGTTGTCTACATATTTACGCTGGTGGTTCACAGTATCTCCTTGTACGAAAAAAAAAAGTCACGAAATAACAACTTTACCATTTACTTAATATTCTCAAACAACTTGTATTCTATCGTGATATTAAGGATATATTTGATTATGATATTTAAACGAGAAGGGACGTGTGAGACGCTTCTTACGCGTCACAACTTTTATACCCGGCACTCAGTACTACATCTGCAACTTAGCGGTTATTTGTCAAATTTTACATTTTTTCTTCATCTGTCATCTACATCAACAACACTGCTCACGCCAACACGCTCCTTTAGCTCGCCACCCTCCCCTAGAAACACACACTGCAGAGTCAGGGCAGAGTCGCGGCAGAGGCAGCGGCAGAGACGTGTCAGGGGCAGAGGCCAATAAACTGAAGTATCTTTTGGGGGCTGCTTTTGTTCTCAAAAGTATAGCATACTTTCAGGCTGAAAAGTTCCCAATTACAAAATAGCGTAGGACAGCCATATCCTGCAGTCCTTGTGGTCCTTGATGGACTCAAGCGATACAGGAGACTCGTACCTTCACCAGGAGGCATGCCATGTCCTGATCCGACAGGAAACAGCCGAGTTATAGCGTTGAAGGGGATTATATAGAAAAACAATATTCAAATGGCATTATCCTTAATGTCCTAGCACCCGAAGTGATCCGGGACATTTTCCAAATCCCGAGGAGGCGTGACTTGTCCTTTTTCGACAGGAAACAGCTGAGCTATAGCCTTGTACAGATTAAAAAGAAAAAACAACGTGAAAATGGCATTATCCTTAATGTCCTTGCACCCGAACTGGTCGCAAAGGATCCAGGACATTTTGACGATCACGAGGGGCGTGGCACATCCTGGACGGACTACAAATAAAGGAGAAAACAACAAAACAAATCTCTCCTGTTATTTTTGTCAAATTTTGACAGTCTCCTCTTTGCACAGTGGCGCCCACGCGATGAAGACGGTCATTTCTGGAACTAAAATAACGTAGTTCGAGAATTGGCCGATCTGTGTTGGGACGCCACTGTGAACTTTTGAAATTGCTTCACTGAAATGGCCGAAAACTGGAAAATTTTCAGACCAAGTACCAGGCGAACAGAAGTCAGTAGAAGGTAACTGGTTTCCATGTTTTTTCACTGTGTCAAAAGCTGGATGCTATTAAACCGCAATTAATTTTAGTTACTTGGCGACTGAAAAAATTAATTGCGGTTTCATAGCATCCAGATTTTGACACAGTGAAAAACATGGAAACCAGTTACCTTCAGCTGACTTCTGTTCGCCTGGTACTTTGTCTGAAAATTTTCCTGTTTCCTGTTTCCTGGCCGAACCGCAATTAATTTTAGTTACTTGGCGACTGAAAAATGAATTGGTGTTTCATAGCATCCAGATTTTGACACAGTGAAAAAACATGGAAACCAGTTACCTTCTACAGACTTCTGTTCGCCTGATACTTGGTCTGAAAATTATCCTGTTTTCGGCCATTTCAGTGGACCAATTTCAAAATTTCACAGTGGCGCCCCAACACAGAGCGGCCAACTCTCGAACTACGATATTTTAGTTCCATAAATGGCCGTAATAATCACGGTGGTGCCACTGTGCGAACGCATTTTTAGTTTAAGAAATGGCCGTCGTGATCGCGGAAGCTCCTCTGTGCTAACTACGTGGTTGGTTCACTACAAGAAAGTGTTTGTTGTACAACAATAACAAAAACATCTTTTGAAGTACAAGTTTTTTTTTTACAACAAATTTTGAGAACAACGACAGAACAGTTTTGTTTTCTTCTTTTCTCCTATATTTGTGGGCCGATCAGAATGTGCCACACCTTTTCGTAATCAGGACAACTTCCCCGATCCTTTTCAATCTCTCTCGCTTCAAGGACATCAAGGATTAAGGATTCAATTGCACATATTTCCCATTCCCATAATAAATACAATTGATGTTAGGTATACATATGTATGTATATGTATACTTCTTTTATTTGATATCTTCGCATAGAATTGATTCTTAATTGCTTGGTGGAGGCACAAAGTTGTAGACGACAATCTCCAGCTGCTCCTGCCCGAACACGTACTCCAGAACGCCGCTGACTTTGTCCCATTCCGAGCCATCAATACCGCAACCGATGCGCGGTATGGCCAGCTGCTGATGTTCTTGCGCTGCGAAAAGGTTCGAAATGCATAAGCAAAGAATTGATCTAAAAGTTAGCGCAAGCCACTCACCATGTGTTCGCGCATGTGCTCCAGAGATGACTGCAGCGACTCGTATGTTGGTTTTCCCCAGCTTTGTGGCTTCGTCACCAGATAGTAAATGTAGCGATCATTATCCTTGAGCACAGCCACATCACCGCTGGCCGCCTTCTGGGCACGCAGCTCATCGACCATGCCGTAGACCTCCTTGAACATCACAGCTATGCCTGCGCCCATGGCCAAGTCAGCGCCCACGCCATGTATTGTATTTCTATTTGTAAATACGCAAATGTATGTAAATTATTAAGAGAGACATGTTTATTAAGTGATAACATTGAAAAATTTGAAAAATAGCGCGCATAGATCACCAGTAATCATTGTGGCTATAATAATGATCCAATCGGATCCCAATTTGGTGATCTGATAGATATGGTCATTCCCTACGGAATGGCGTTTTTAGTTTTCTGTTATCTTCAAAATTGTAGATTTGGGAGGTTTTCGCCCTTTTGCGGTGGCGGAAGGGGGCGGGGCTCATTTTTGAAATACACTGGTTTCAGTGTGAGCATACAGCAGTCTGGTGGCAAAATTTGGTGGCTCTAGCTCTTATAGTCTCTGAGAACTAGCCGACAAACAAGACGGACAGACGGACGGACGGACGGACGGACAGACGGACAGACAGACATGGCTCAGTCGACTCGGCTATTGATGCTGATCAAGAATATATATACTTTATGGGGTCGGAAACGTTTCCTTCTGTGCGTTACACACAACCGTTATCCGCACAAATACAATATACCCTAAGTATTTACTCTTCGAGTACCGGGTATAAAAACGCAAACAAAATTTCATCAATGCAATTACATTAATGCTAAAATTTGCGATTTTTTACCGGTAGGGCTTTGTCGAACTCGCCTGAGAAATGGTCCTCATGCAAGGGTAATGAATGTATGTTTGTTTTTTTTTTAACTTTTTGTTTAAAACTTTATTTTGTATATTTTCAGGAGCTACAATAAAATGCATTAAGTATGCGGAAGATGTCGCCATTGTAATTTTCTAAATGCGGCCTACCAGCTTCTTGGCCACACTTTGAAAATAGTTCGTAACTCTCCCTATGAAACCAATAATTCTTTAATGTGTTCTGAGAACTAATGTTAAGAGTATTCAGCTGGAAAACGCCAAAATGAAAAGTCCTGCCGTCGGTCTGAACACTTTGTACCACAATTGGTTTCAGAAGATCTCCATCTGCGGAGGGGCCATGCAAATGCTTGGCACGTGCCACAGCAACAACAAACGCTTTTAACATTGTTCGCGCGTGAAATTGAGAAGTTGTGACCTCGGATCCATGAGTGTTTACCAAATTTGTGTCAAAGAAAGAAAAAACGGTGTGTGGATGAGAGCAGGTAGCTTCTGTCCGAAACGCTGAAAAGAGATATATTTTTTTTACTGAACTCATTATCATTCTAATTACTTACGATAGAAGTTGCCACTATCAACAACATGCTTTTTTGGTATTGAAATTGTACATTTCATTGGGTACAGATCAGGCAAAATCCCGTTAAACTTCAATTTAACTTCATCAATCGCACGATTGGAGCAAACTAATTTATTTGCGTTGATCGCAAATCCGATCTGATCACTGTCTTTACACAACGACGTTCTAAATGAAGCATTATCGAGCAGCTTACGGCGTACTGTGAGCGAATGTCCAGCCAATTTTTCAATTTCATATAATATTTTGTTTACCAGCAGACGGCTAAAAATAAGGTCATATTATTATTCTTTATCATATTAATGAGGTGGTTTGTGACTGTTACTTGATTCTCTCGTGGGAGATTCCATAGCTGCGAGGCAAGTTAAAGGCAGGTCTTTCAATTAACTTAATCTTGGGCAACTTCACTTGTTCAGCGTCAAGCACGTGTGCAGACAATATAGCGTTTCGAATATTTCTATCAATACCGTTTGGCAACTTCTGGTTGGCAATAGCCTCTTCGATTTTAGGAGGGTACGTTTTAACCTCTATTGTATTTGTCAATACTTGGGCTTGGGCTAATCCACCAATTAGCAGACTGTTGTCATCATAGGAATGGCAAGCAGCAGAACCCGAATTTGAATACGCATTCGCCTCGGCAATCGGTCTTTGTCCTGTTCCAATGAAATCGAGCCTATTTTTCAATGAATCAAGAAAATAAGTTGTATTTGTATTTGTATTTATAAACGCTGGTACTCACATACGTCTCTCTACTTTCGGTTTCAATAAGTCATCAGGTGTCCTAACAGGGACCGCTAGCCTTAGCAACTCAGCGGCAGCGCCAGTTTCGCGGGGCACACGCTTGCCCTGAACCAGCCAATGCTTCTTAAAGTGCCACCCTATGTGTTGAGCGCATAACCGATTTGTAAGCCGCATTTTAAATAATTTAAAAGAGAATCTTTAATTAATAAAATTTAGAAAAACAGCAGGTTATGAAATAATGGTGTGACCGCGGATTTGTCAATTAAAAATACTAACAGATCCTCGGAAATATACCGAAATCTATATTAGCGAAAAATATACCGAAAATATATTGAGGAAAAATAAGAATTTAACCCACTTAGCCCCGCATCATTTAAAAACAGGAAATGATACTTGATATGAAAATGTTTAATATATTTTGACAACAATACTGCCTTATATGCCATCTATAAATAATCTTACTGTGCAGAACATCAGCCTGTTGAGTTAAGTAAACGTTGAAGTCCAACAGTTAAAGCCTATATTGATGTTGAAAAACGTGCGATTTTTGCTTCTTACAATTAAGGTATGTGAGCAATGAATTTGGAAGATATGCGCATGGTACATGGATAACCACTGCTTCTAATCTTTTGGTTTTGTTACTGGTGCCTGGGAACACTTATAAATGCTATTGTACAGAAAATAGTTCGAATCCCTTAGCCCGAAGCATATTCCTCTTGTACAGGTTGTACAGGAATGGTCCATCCGAATCCTCCAGATTCTAGAGGTTATACTGACCTCATTACAATACAATTTACAATTGTGTGGTATTTGGTGGAAAAGTGCGCTGCAGTTTGTGTAACGCAAACTTCATCTTTGCGAGTACTTTTAAAGTATTAAAATGGTTTTTTTTCCAGCCAATGGTGTGCTCGATGCACAATTTATTGTGTTGTGAGGATTGAGGTGCTACTGTACAACTTTTCTTAGAAGTATTTTTGAATAATTTAACAGGCGCACAAGTGTAAAAATATTATGTAAACTAACAAAAGGTACTCTCTAAACTTAGAAGACGACGCAACACAAGTTCGTTGCACACTTCGCACTGGAATACATCTTACGTCTAGTCATTGTTTCATATTTGTAAGAAGTTTAGCATATGGACTACGTTTTCATTATGATAGAAATTAACGCATGCGATACGTGTTAGATTCTTGAATTTCGGATAGCTCGCCCTTGAAGTGTATGTCAATAACAAAGTCCAAATCCCGATTGTTTCGATCGTTGGGTTTCATTTGGAACGTGCCCGTTATTTCTTCATTTTTCTTTGCTGTCATATGATCATCTAGATAAAACACAGTTTGCTTCCAATGAGTGTAGGTGGAATCTGGCGAGGTGCTGAAGCCTAGACGCTTATGGCACTTGGTAAATTCGATGTTAAAATATGTGACTAACGCTTGCACAAAGTCATTTCGTTTGATTGTTAGATTAAACTTGGACGAAAAGTTCAGATCTGCCTTCTGCACCGTATACAGGTCCACTTCTTTAACCAAACAGGCTGTGGAGACCACTTGCTTAGGGTCAACTACATCCACTAGTGGCTCAGTGACAGCAACTTTGCGAATACAGCTCATATCAAAGCCGTAAACATCGTCCCACCAGTTTATCTTCTCGTCCTTGTACTGACGATCTTCGATAGCAGTAATGTAAAGGGTGCCTCTGTCAGGGAACATCATCCCATTGGGCTTCAGCCACTTGTCTCGCGCATACAATACTGTGTCAAGCATAGACTCATAAAAAAGGCAGTATCTGAAACGAACGTAATTTTAACATTATTATAAGCCGATGGAAAGGAGGAATGTGGAACATACCCCATCCATTCAGAGATTATGATGTCTACGCCTTGAATACCATTTGGCAACTCGATCTCCTCAATTTTTCCCTTAACGACCTTTATAATGTCCTGCAAATTATTGTCTATGACAACTTGTCGTGCGAACTCTATGATATTCGAACAATCTACGGCTATAACCTGGGCAGCCCCGGCTTTTGCAGCAAACATTGAAAGTATGCCGGTGCCACATCCAACATCTAATACAATCTGCAAACAATTTAAAACAAGAATTGAACAACATTTCATTTGATTGAGTCTTTTACAAATCTTACTTTGCCTTGGAAAAGATGCTTATTGTGATACATAGCGTTACGGTATGTCACGGTGCGCACTTCGTCCTTAAGCATTTCCTCGTGAATGCCAAAGTGGGCGTACGAGTCAAAATAATAGTCTCTCGACGTCATTTCATCAGCATGGGCATTGGCTTCATCGGGAGATGCTGCGGCCCCAGCTCCGCTTTGGGATAACTTTTTAAGCACATTGTTTGAGTTAGGTGTGAGGCCGGTTGCATTTTCGATGGCCGATTCCATGGGTATATCTGTGGTGGACTGGGGAAGGTCGTTGATTATATTTCTTTGGATGGAACAAATCTACACATATGTATACAACGTACCATTTTACTTTTATTCTTTACTTTTTTACTTTTTGTTGGTCGAAAACTACGCACGCTGCTTTATAAATTAATTTTACAGCACTGTGTCTAGCAGTGTGACCGCGGAATTATCGATAAAATATACCGGCCTCGGAAATTTACCAAAATATACTTTTTCATTTTTAAAATATACCGTAAAATATACCGTGGAAATAAAATTTATTTATTTAAGCCTAGTACTCAGATCGAAATACACGTTTGCTAGCAAACAGTGCAATACATTTTTCTAGCGGCAGAGTGTGACCAAAGACAGAAACCAGGACGGTCGTTTGTCTATACATATGAGTATTATAAATCATTTACATACATATGTACATATGTGTAAATGTATGGAAACCCATCTAACAATACCCATTGCACGTTTCGCAGTTTGAAAGTGTTACTCAAAGGCCATCAGTAATATTTGAGAATTTGCATACTTCTGGGAGTAACATCTGCAGCCTTCTTTGATTGGTGGAGCAGCAAAGCCCTGCCAAGGAATATTTGCGCCCGTGGTAGAATTGTAAAACAGCGCCTCCAGGCAGCCTTCCTATTCAAAAAATAGTTTCGAGTCCAAATCGTCGAATTCGCTCCTCCTCTGCACGAGCCAGTGAAGAAGTGCTTGTTCTCAAAAGGAAAACAACTTAAAACATTTGGTTAACAGCCCAGCCGGGTCTGTGTCTTGGTACCATGAAGCAACTGGCGTTCAAATTAGTTGGACAAATTAAAAATGCAAATAAATTCAATATAATCTCAATAATCTATACTAATTGTGTTCTTTTCTTGCCGTTTGATGACCTGAAGCTCATTGAGAAGCACGATTATCTTTCAACTTCAGCGGCATTGTTGACTCCATTTTATTGAGTCTTTACTGTCTGTTTGCTAGGTACAGATCTATATTTGTCCAGCAGCCGACTTTCTAGATTTAATCGGCCAGTTTTTGAGTACTGCCTGGCGTACAGCCGCTAGAAAGTAGAAAACATTTCTTATCGGTTCCACACGAATTTCATCCCTGATTTTTATAGCGGCCCCTCTTTTCGATCTGAGTACTTGGCAATGAGCAAAATATACGACACTTTCCCTCGACAACAAGTTCAGCCGTACCTCGGTATATATACTGTAATCGGTATATTTTTCAAGGTTAGACATTATTTTCTGTCGATATATCCGCGGTCACACAGCTCAGTACATTTTGGCGGCAAAAATAATTCCATCGAGGCGTCATTATCAACCATATTATTTACGTTTCTAATAACAAAAGTAATGGAGGGATTTGATGATGCTGGTGTATTTTTCTCCGATAATTTCGGAAACGATCAGCAGCCGGACGGTGCCCAAATAAATTTGCAAGCAGTCAAGAAAAGATACAAAGAGTTTATACGCACATTCAATGAGGACAACTTTTTTTACAAATACCGGTAAGCTAAAACGAAGTCCTGCACACAAATGGAACAAAGGTTTAAGGATGGTCTTTTGTAGTGACACATTGAAGCGCAACTACCTCAATGGACGCTATTTTCTGGAAATCGAAATGGAAGACTTGGTGGGATTTGATGAGGCGCTTGCCGATAAAATGAACAAACAGCCAACGGAGCATTTGCAAATTTTTGAGGAGGCTGCTCTGGAAGTTGCTGATGAAATTACAGCTCCACGTCCCGAACATGAAGAGCACATGCATGACATCCAAATACTGTTGAGATCCAATGCCAACCCCACCAATATACGTGAGCTAAAATCAGAGTGCGTGTCGCGTTTGGTAAAAATTGCAGGAATAATTGTGTCTGCATCTGGCATAAGTGCAAAGGCAACAAGAATGTCGATTATGTGCTTGTCGTGCAGCACTGTTATACCAAATCTCAAAGTGAACCCCGGACTAGAAGGCTACGCCCTGCCTCGAAAATGCACAACGGAACAGGCGGGAAGACCAAAGTGCCCACTAGATCCCTTCTTCGTGATGCCGGACAAGTGCAAGTGCGTGGATTTTCAAACGCTAAAGTTGCAGGAGCTACCAGACTTTGTCCCTCAAGGAGAGATCCCTCGTCATTTGCAACTTTTTTGTGACCGCTCACTATGCGAACGTGTTGTGCCAGGAAATCGTGTTCTAATACAAGGAATTTATTCTATTCGAAAAGTGGGTAAGCCTTCTCGTCGCGATGGTCGAGAGAAGGCCGTTGTGGGTGTTCGCGCGCCCTATATGCGGGTAGTGGGCATAACAGTGGATACAGAGGGATCCGGTGCCATTTCTCGCTATAGCAACATAACTACCGATGAGGAGGACAATTTCCGGCGCATGGCGGCCTCAGGAGATATATATGAGCGCCTTTCTCAGTCATTGGCGCCTAGTATTTTCGGATCTCGTGACATTAAGAAGGCGATCACTTGTATGCTTTTTGGGGGGTCCCGCAAGCGGCTGCCAGATGGCTTGTGTCGGCGTGGCGACATTAATGTACTGCTGCTGGGAGATCCTGGTACTGCCAAGTCGCAGTTACTAAAATTTGTCGAGAAAGTGGCCCCGATTGGCGTGTACACATCAGGAAAGGGATCTAGCGCGGCTGGTCTTACAGCATCAGTTATGAAGGATCCTCAAACGGTAAGCAGGCTTGCATATTAGTTAGAAACTTTATTTTATGTTCGATAATCTTATCCTCTCAGCGAAATTTCGTCATGGAAGGAGGTGCCATGGTATTGGCCGATGGTGGAGTCGTTTGCATTGACGAATTTGACAAAATGCGTGAAGATGATCGGGTGGCCATACACGAGGCAATGGAACAGCAGACCATCTCCATCGCAAAGGCCGGCATTACAACTACATTGAACTCTCGTTGCTCGGTTTTAGCAGCTGCTAATTCAATTTTTGGTCGGTGGGACGATACAAAGGGCGAGGAAAATATTGATTTCATGCCCACAATATTATCTCGCTTTGACATGATTTTCATTGTTAAAGACGTACACGATGAGACACGTGACATTACTCTTGCAAAGCACATCATAAACGTGCATCTTAGTTCAAACAAATCAGCACCCTCCGAGCCAGCCGAAGGTGAAATATCCTTATCCACGTTTAAAAAGTACATACATTACTGTCGCACGCATTGTGGGCCAAGATTAAGTGAAGCTGCTGGCGAGAAGCTTAAAAGCCGCTACGTTCTGATGCGAAGTGGTGCCGGGCAGCAGGAAAAGAATTCAGACAAACGCTTAAGTATCCCGATTACAGTGCGCCAGCTAGAAGCTGTGATTCGAATTTCAGAGTCATTAGCCAAAATACGATTGCTCCCTTTTGTCAATGATGACCATGTCAACGAGGCCCTTCGACTGTTTCAAGTGTCCACACTTGACGCAGCTATGACTGGAAGCCTGGCCGGGGCTGAAGGATTCACCACAGAGGAAGACCAGGAAACTCTAAACCGGATTGAAAAACAATTAAAGCGTCGTTTTGCCATCGGATCCCAAGTTTCTGAGCAAAATATCTTGCAGGTAATGATATATTCGATCCAAAATATAACTTTGGTTTATACTTTTCCCAACGTTTTCCAGGACTTTTTACGGCAAAAGTACGAGGAGCGTACTGTAGTAAAAGTCATTCACACGATGATTCGACGGGGTGAACTTCAGCATAGAATGCAACGCAAGATGCTATACCGCATATGCTAGTTGCTTGTTACATTTACTAATAGTTAATAATATGATCAATGTTTTGTCATTATAAATCAACTTTTGCACTCTACTTTTATAATATGAAAATAATTCAATAAAGAGAAACGATTCGTAGATACAAATGGAGTAAATAAAAGGGCTGCTACCCGTAATATTAATTTAAGTACTGGGGGTTACATGTTCTAAAATCGCCATACAAATGTCATTGCTGTCCAATTAAAAATACAAATTGTGTGCTGCATGAGGATGGGTATACGTGTATAAGTGCATCATATTTTCTAAAATTGGAAATTACATAGATTAAGATCGAAGCAGCTTAGACTAAGCAGTTTGACTTTTATAAAAATGTTACTAAATAAAATCATAGGATACAATAGAGATTCTCGATAGGATTTAGGTATTTTCCTTTCTGTAAATAAGTTTGGTGTACAAATTTATGTATGTACATACATATGTTTGCATGTACATATTTGGAATAGGGAAAATCAATAGGGAAAACGTTATCCTAATTCATGACAATATCATAGAGCTACCATTTCATACAGAAACTTTTTGGTTGATAATTCAAAAAATTAAATTTTTAGCATGATTTGAATTTCTTCTTCAAAAGAAAAAATGCATGAATATAAACCGTACATACATATGTACATACATATACATATCAGTTCGAATAAACCACCAAATCGACATTGTTTATGTACGTACATGGTATACCTACGTCATTCGAGCAATCCACGAAACCAATATTTTCTATTGGCTGCGAGCCAATTTAAAAAAATATTTTTTCTTCTGTTTAAGAACGTTTATTACTTCCTCTTATACAAAACTCAATTAGTACATTTGCGTATGAATAGCTTCATATGAATGTGCATACATACATACATACATATGTACATAGATGCATAATATATTCATGAACTAAATATATATGTACATACATACATGAAGAACATGTGTACGTCTGTACATACACAAGCATACATGTATATTTTCAAAAATAGTGTTATGTTTGGGCGTGTATTTTAATTTTAAGCCATTCGAGTAAAGAAGGCCATGTTTTTCTTTAGGGCATAACCGACTCCCGCTACATTCCGTTAAAATCTATTCAGACTTTCACAGACTGGAGAGTGGCAATGTTGGGGAGTGCACTAAATGCATGCAATTCACTTTGCCGGGCTATAACCTTGCAGCTCGACGGCCACTAAAAGCTTATTTTACTGATACATACATATATTTTATACATACATATGTATTTATGTATGTTTATAAAGAAGATTTATGCAACTTCATAGTATTCCCAATCCAAATCATTAACAAAACTTCAAACTTTTAGTGATAGCCCATAGCTCAGAGAACTTCAAAGCTCCTGTTTTTCTAATTACATTTTCTTGACGATGCCGGATATCCGCTTGTCAAAAAAATAAAAATATAAATTAATGACAAAATGTTATATTGGCTCATTTAAAAACCAGCCGTGGCCTAGCTGTGTAGCTTTAGTGCTTGTAAATTGGTACATTGTACAATAATATATTAATTTGAATTGGCTTACAAATGTATATTCATATGAACATATATGTATGACGTACAACATGCATGCATTTGTATTCTTGTATTTAAATGGTTTATTAATAAATTGTTACTTTGCCCTTTGCAACGAATCCAGGGACTAGTTAAATTAATTTAAGTTCATATATCTATGTATGTTTGTATGTATGTACATACAGAGATGCATGTTCCTTTACATATGTAACAACAAGCATACGAATGTACATACTCGAGTGTATTTGTCTGTATTTTTCAATTACCGCCGTCTGTTGATTGATGATAGGAAATAATAATGCGCATGGTGTCCACTTCAATTCTAACAAATATACATATGCTTGTACATATGTAAATATATACATACATATTTACATTTGCAAACAAAAATAGTCGGTCTTGCATGGAGGTATGTACTTATGTACATATGTACATAGGTAGCGGTGTTTTGCATTGAACCATTCCTCACACACGAATTTTTAAAATATGAATGTAGGGTAGCAGAAACATTAACCGTACAGACGGGAACCTTATAGTTTGGTGCTCGGCAATGTTATAACTGGTACTAAGTGAAGGCCTCCATTCAGCCTGAATGAGAATTTGAATTTACTCTTTGAAATAAAGACTGCGTTAGAAAGTAAAAAAAAATTAAGTAGAAATTATAACTGTGAATTATAATAATAAAAGGAATTTTCTCTGTAAGAATGTAAGAAAATGTTGACTGACATCAGAATTCCGATACAGATTTAACTCTTCTGATACTGTATGTATGTACATATACCTTATGAAATACTGCTCTGACATGTATTCAATATTCCCGTGCACGCTACCACCGAGGTTCAATAACTTAAAAAAGGCTGTACATGCCTCTGCAGGGCTGTTCAATTCTTTCTGCCTTTAATTCAACGGAAAAATTCTCTGACGTAAACAAAAAAATACTCTAACAATAATATTGTTCAGATCACGAATCAAGTACAAAATGCGAATCCCATGGTCAAATAATGTGGACGGTTACAAGTAATACTCTTTATATCAGATAAAAGGTCGAAAAAGAGAACCAGTTAACTGAGATTATCTCTCTGGAAATATCGAGAAAAAGGACAGACACTTTCCTGTCGAGTTAGCTTTTAGGTTTGATCAAGAATATGTACATACTGAACACTATCATTCGCATTTCACACTCTTGCTACAAATTTGAATACTCTCTGCAAGGGTATAAAGTCGATCTATGAGTTCTAGATATGTACTTACATATGTACATACGTATGTGAATACGACTACATACATAAATACAAATTTTCAAATAAACAAAAAGGGGTACGTGTGCATATGAATGTCTATGTAGACATCCATACAAACATATATACAATTTATAAATGCAGGAAAGATAGACGAACATGTACATACATACATATGCACACATGTACATAAATGAATATGGACCATATGGGAGAACCCAAGTAGGTGTGTGCGATGGTAGAAACGCTGAGTGGGGCCTTTGTTTTGTGAATGAAAATGAAAAATCTCATTGTACATTCGGCGAACCCGCGCCTTTTGCATGTCAGTACACTTTTAGATTTCGACCGAGCACGTTCGGGCCTCGAACCAATTTGTACATTGGTGGCGTTAAACCGCGTCTAAATTTACCCATATTACTGGCGCAGTGCTGCTGAAGATCATGTACATTTATCCAAGTTCCCCGGAATCATCATCGTCCTTGCAGTCTGAAGAAAGTGCAGCCACAAAGATACAAGCAGGATTCCGTGGCTACCGTGTTCGCAAACAGGTTCACCAGTCAGCAAAGACAGTTACTAGCAACAGATTCGGAAACCGCTTTTTAAGTTCGAATAGTAAACGGAACCAAAACCAGCGTCAGCGCTCCAACCACAACAACGTCCCTACAGAAAACCAAATGAGTTCCACCCGTTATGAAGACGTCGATCATCACGTTGCGACATCAGGAAACGAGGAAGACGCTGCGAAATCAGTTGAAGATCGTAGTGCTACCAAAATTCAAGCCGGATTTCGAGGATTTCTTGTACGAAAGAAACAAAAAATGGCTACAGAAGCAGCTGTGAAAATTCAGGCTGGCTTTCGCGGATTTAGGACTCGCAAGGAATTGAAGCAGACATGAGGCCCCTACGACTTGTGACTATTGTGTAGACTTGTGTTATTTAATAGATTTCAGTAGTATGTACATACATACGTACTACTATAACCTACTAGAACTATGTAGTCCCTAGTCTAAGTTATAGTGTATGAAATGTAAATATAGTTGTATATTAACTTATTCTAAATATCCAGAAAAATAAATCACCATTAGACAACTAGTGTTGAGAGCCATAAATTTGTTATACTTTTCTTCGGTTTCCAAACTGCAATAGTATTTAGTTACATATATTAATATGCACAAAATGTACACACTCAGTAGCAAAATGTGTTATGAAATTGTTATGAGGAAAGAAATGCCAGTTTCGGGGCCAAAGCTCTTTTAGTTGTGATAAATCAAAGGAAACTACCGTTTGGTGAATTATACTGCATACTGCATTTTTCAGGAGGAATAAAAAGTAAAGTAAAGTATTTGCTGTTTTCAATACTAAATTGAAAACCGCCAACAGGCAAATATGAGCCGGAATAAAAGTTCAACCTTGGCTATTCATGTTAAAACTTTTTACTTTGTGGCCACTTGCATTTGGCAAAATTTTACGTGTGAGATTTTGCTATCTGTTATAGCCCATTTAGCCATACATTGGAAATCAGCAATAGCCGGGAAAGGAAATGAATATGACGTGAGCTCGACAGTGCGGGAATGGGAGACGATCCACTGAGGACGTCGGAAACGGGAACGCAACTTGAGTGTTCTTGTGTCAACAAATACCTCTCGTTATATGAAGAAAATAAGAACCTGCATGTCCGTAAATCGCTAAGAACGTCACACAATAATAATGACAAATATTTCAATTAGAAATGGATTATTTATTTTCAAAGAGTTTGAGCAAAGATATTGGTGTAGCTATTTAGATGTCATTTTCTTATACTCCGCGCTTTTAATACGCTTCTTTTTGTGCTTAGGAATAACTCTTAGAATATTGCTATCAATTTGTACTGGCATTGAGTTCTGCCTTAATGTCAACCATTTTAGTTCCGTGCCAGTTTTCAATGTTACTCCATCACCTGTTGAAAATATGAAACAAAAATTCCACATTGAAAAGGGAACAATTTGTAAAAAGTAAAGCGTATATAACATTATCATACCATCAAATAAACTATCTTAGAATGTGGTTCTGTTGTCTGTTTTAAGCATAAACCTTACCCTTTCCTTTTTTTCGTTGAGTGTTTGGGTGTTTTTGTGTATGTCCATTGTTGGTAAGCGGAATGTTATCATCATCGGGCGTCGAGTCAGTTCGAAGCGCGTCCCCGCGCTGCAATTTTTGACGCCTGGCGGCTAAATTGCTCTCTAAACTGATGCCTTCAATTTTTCGATTGTGTCCTTTAAGTTTTCTTGTGTGTATCCGATATGCGGCTTGGATTTTTTTCGCTGCTTCTTCCTCAATAAGTCGCTCAAAGGATTCGCTAATGGCAGCGTTTCCAAACGATGCCTTTGTCTCTTGTGTTGAGGACTTGGTACCAGCACTAGCGCGTCGCATTCGTCTTCTGGTAAGAAACCCACGAGCTCCTGCTTGTATTTTCGTGGCCGCCGATACAATTGTAGATTCAGTTTCAGTAGATGTGCCCAAAGTGTCTGCCATAGCCGTGTCTATATCGAAGTTCTCTTGGTTAATATTTCCTGGGTCAATGCAGTCTGAATCCGTTTCAGAGAGCGAAAAGGCCATAATTTTCTTGCGGATGTTTTCCGAAATTTCGTCGTCTAAAAATAAACTGTTAGTGCTGTTGATGCTAGAAGCAGTCATAAAATCTTTGGTACCAATTTCTATATCATTTATTGTGTCTTCACGGGTGACAGACCCAAAAATGCTTCGGGCATCGTCTCCAGCGATTGTGTAATGACGTATCAGCGGTGCCCTTGCAGATTCTTCTTCGCTGTTACTTTCTTTTGTTTGGAATTTTTCGGACTTAGCATTACCGAAAACCACATAGTCACTTTGCCCAGAGCTTTCCCTTGATTCATTCAGTTGCATCTGGTTGCACACGATAATGTCAGTTTCTTCAAGGTCAATGCTGACTTGTTCTTGCAAAGAACCCATAGTCCGTATTACTGGCTCATCATAAGAGCTCAAAACAAGATGGCTAGAAATTGGTACAACAACTTCTTCAGCTGTGAATGACTGTGTCACCTCGTCTGGTTTTATAGCAGATATTTCCTGATTTTCTTCTGATGAAGTTTGGTGTTTTGTTTCGCACTCATTAGTATTCACAGAAGACTTTCTTTTAATACAAGGGTCTTCTATTACTTCTTCTTGCTTGTTGGCTAACAGTTCGCTTTCAGTAATGGTCATCTCTCTCGTTGGAGAGCTATTTGCTTGCACTTGGGATGATACGACTTCTACAGTTATATTAAAATAAGTAAAGACCAAAAATAACTCTTTTTGACATCTACTTTAGAGAAAGAACATAATCTACTTACCATGATTTAAAGTGTCAGCGTATGATAACAACATTCCTGGATCCTCTACTGAACCAACCACATCATTTGAGTCATTAAGTATTAAACCTGATAAGCCATTAGAAACTTCAATATAATTACTTCAAATCTCTTTCTAATATGGAAAGCTAAATTGTATGCAAGGGAGCCATGCGTTTTGTGATCTGCAATTTACCTACTTGAGTGCTTTTGTTGAGCTCAATTTTATGTGTAATTACAGTTTCATTATAATCGATCATGTGGACCAACTGGCTCGGAATTATGCGTGTTTATCATAAAAACAATTTAAATTTAATTTTTCCTACAACTATTTACACCCATTACTTTGTGTGAATTTGCATTGTTAGTAAACCAATAAATACTAGGAAAATATCATAAGTTCGGATAATCTCCTTTTTTTTTAATTTTTTATAAGTCAAATTACCATACTATATTCTGCCCCCACTCTATTCTTTACCCTTTACTTTACATTAGATATTTAGAATTTTCTCCTAAGTGTCCTTTAGATGTGTTTTTGCTGTTTGGTTTCTTTAAGTTTTACTTTTACTTTTGATATTCTTCCACCGCCTTCCTTTCTTTCGAATCTAGTAACTAGTAGTAATTTTCATCATTCATTAAGTTATATTCTTTCGTACCAACTTTATCTGTCTTACCTAAATTAAGTTCTGTAACTCTGTTATCAGTTATGAGATCATTTTCATTAAGTTCAAGTATTGTTTGCAGCTTGGATACTCCTGGTTGTTGTTGGTAATCCGGATCTGAGGTTGTAATTTCAGTGTCTTTATCTTCACTTATTATCAAATGTGGGCTCAACGAATCAGAACGTGAACTATCGTCCAAAAGAATTTGTTTGGTGATTTGAACGTGTGTATTTGTTTTGAATGGAAGCTTCTTTGATACTTTGTACTTGCGATTTGCATTATCGGATTTATCGAATGAAATAAAATATGAAATTGCTCTCTTAACTTTAGTTACATCAATTTCAGTGCTTATATTGTTGAATGAATTTTTTCCAAGGTCCTTAATGGTAACTTCTTTTGTGGTTTTGAGGTCGCCGCTTTGTGTATCTGCGTATGCCGACAATGGACTCACATCGAAATCATTATTCATTTCGTACCAGGTGCCTTTGTCAGTAAGATTTTTGAATGACTTAAGCTGCAGCTCAGCAACAGGTCTAGGCATAAAGCGACTGTTCTGAATTGTGCCACTCACAATTTCTTTGTCTTTGATCTTAAGGACAGGCAACTTGTTTGTTTTTTTATTTGTAATCACAGTAGTGTCGTTGTGAATATTGTGGGTGCCAAATAATTGATTAGATACAAGTAATGTAGAAGCTTTCTGCTAATTTAAAAAAAAATTAAAACCTTTTTGAGTAATTAACTCTTACCAGTATTTACATCCGGTATACATTGAGCAGATAAGCTCAATTTGTCCTCTATAATAGCACCTTTGTGTAAGAATATTATACAAAGATTGAGAAGATTGAAAGAGAAGATTATACAAGATTGTATATAAAAATTGTAAAAGCTAGCATCTACATTCCGACATATACTTCGAAAACAATAGACTATTAATAAAAATGTGATATGGTGTACAATGTTCGTTCCCCACAAAATAACAGTGAAAAGTAAAACCAACTTCAACAGAAAATGAAAATGAAAATTACCATGGGAGTCCTCGGGTGGGGCAGGACTACCAGGAGTTTCGAAACCTTGGACTAGTGGTAAAATTTTCTCCGATTCAGAATTATAGGACGCAATTCCAAAGTTTTGTACGTCTTTATCAAGAGAAACAGCGAGTTCTGTCTTATCGCCATTATTTTTATTTGATTTTTCGCCTGGAATTTAAATTATATGGAGTTTGTGAACAACATTGATGGCAAACACTTACTGGCTTCACTGTCATCTTCCAAGTCTATTCCTCTTTCAGCGGGTTGTTCCGAAATTTCGGCTATACTTCCTTCTGTATTAAGAAATTTATTATCTATTTATGTTTCGAACAGTAGTAAAATTTACTTACTGGTCAGATTCAAGACCTCACTAACGCTTTGGGTTTCATTGGAAGAAAGATCATCTGTAAAATAAAACAAATAAAAATCACATTCTGTTAATTTCCGATGGTCATATAATAAAAAATTACCATCTAGCTCTTTTGGAGCGGCAGAAGAACCAGAAGTTTCGACTTCTTCTTCTCGTGGTAAGCTTTTTCCCGATTCAGAAATATCGGACTCAATTATTGTGGTTATATCGTCTTTATCAGGAAAAACAGTGAGTTCTATATTTTCACTTTGATCTTTACTTGATTTTCCGTCTGGAATTAAAAATATAAGGAATTCCTGTTGTGAAAAACATTGATGCGTAAAACTTACTGGCTTTATTGTCATCTTCCAAGTTTATTCCTTTTCCAGCGTGTTGTTCAGAAGTGTCGGCTATACTCCTCTCTGTGTTTAGATATTTACCAACAATTTATATTTCGACCAGTTGAAAAAATTACTTACTTGTCAGATTCGAGACTTTACTGTCTCTTTGGGTTTCATTAATAGAAAGCTCATCTGTAAAATAAAGCCAATAAAAATCACATTCCTCTTATGTAGTTAATTTGAACTTAATATTTCCGATGGTCTGATAATAAAAAATTACCTTCTTGCTCTTTTGGAGCGGCAGAAGTACCAGAAGTTTCGACGTCTTCTGCTCGTGGTAAACTTTTTTCCGATTCAGAAATATCGGACACAATTGCAATGGTTTTCTCGTCTTTATCAGGAAAAACAGTGAGTTCTATATTATCACTTTGATCTTTACTTGATTTTCCGTCTGGAATTTAAAATATAAGGAATTCCTGTTGTGAAAAACATTGATGCGTAAAACTTACTGGCTGCATTGTCATCTTCTAAGTTTGGTTCTATTCCAGCGGGTTGTTCAGAAATTTCAGCTATACTTCTTTCTGTATTAAGATATTTATTAAATATTTGTGTTTCGACCAGTTGTAATGATTACTTACTGGTCAGAGTCGAGACTTCACGGAAGTTTTGGGTTACATTGGTAAAAAGATCATCTGGAAAATAAAACCATTAAAAATCATATTCCTCTTATTTAGTAATATGTAGATATTTCCAATGATTGTATAATGAAAAAATTACCATCTAGCTCTTTTGGAGCAGCAGAAGAATCAGAAGTTTCGACGTCTTGTTCCCGTGGTAAATTTTTCCTCGATTCAGAAATATCGGACTCAATTACAGTGGTTGGTTCGTCTTTATCAGGCAAAAGAGTGAGTTCTATTTTATAACCATTAAGTTTAGTGGATTTTCCGTCTGGAATTCAAAATTTAAGGAATTTCTGCTGTGCAAAACATTGGTGCAAAAAACTTACTGGCTTCATTGTCATCTTCTAAGTTTGGTTCTATTCCAGCGGGTTGTTCAGAAATTTCAGCTATACTTCTTTCTGTATTAAGATATTTATTAAATATTTGTGTTTCGACCAGTTGTAATGATTACTTACTGGTCAGATTCGAGACTTCGCTCACGCTTTGTGTTTCATTGGTAGAAAGATCATCTGAAAAATAAAACCAATAAAAATTACATTCCTTCCATTTAGTTAATTTTAACTTAATATTTGCAGTATAAGACTATAATGAAAAAATTACCTTCTAGCTCTTTTGGAGCGGCAGAAATACCAGAAGTTTCAACGTCTTGTTCTCGTGGTAAAATGTTACCCGATTCAGAAATATCGGACTCAATTATAGTGGTTTTCTTGTCTTTATCAGGCAAAATAGTGAGTTCTATATTATCACTTTGATCTTTACTTGATTTTCCGTCTGGAATTAAAAATATAAGGAATTCCTGCTGTGCAAAATATTGGTGCCAAAAACTTACTGGCTGCATTGTCATCTTCTAAGTTTGGTTCTATTCCAGCGGGTTGTTCAGAAATTTCGGTTATACTTCTTTCTGTATTAAGATATTTATTAAATTTTTGTGTTTCGACCGTTGTAATGATTACTTACTGTTCATATTCGAGTCTTCACTGACGATTTGGGTTACATTGGTAGAAAGATCATCTGTAAAATAAAGCCAATAAAAATCACATTCCTCTTATGTAGTTAATTTGAACTTAATATTTCCGATGGTCTGATAATAAAAAATTACCTTCTTGCTCTTTTGGAGCGGCAGAAGTACCAGAAGTTTCGACGTCTTGTTCTCGTGGTAAAATTTCACCCGATTCAGAAATATCGGACTCAATTATAGTGGTTATATCGTCTTTATCAGGAAAAATAGTGAGTTCTATATTTTCACTTTGATCTTTACTTGATTTTCCGTCTGGAATTAAAAATATAAGGAATTCCTGTTGTGCAAAACATTGATCCGAAAAACTTACTGCCTTCATTGTCATCTTCTAAGTTTAGTCCTATTCTAAAGGGTTGTTCAGAAGTGTCGGCTATACTTCTTTCTGTATTAAGATATTTATTTTCTATTTATGTTTTGACCAGTTGAAATGATTACTTACTGGTCAGATTCGAGACTTCAGTGATGCTTTCGGTTTCATTGGTAGAAAGATCATCTGTAAAATAAAGCCAATAAAAATCACATTCCTTCCATGTAGTTAATTTGAACATCATATTTCCGATGGTGATAAAATAAAAAAATTACCATCTTGCGCTTTTGGAACGGCAGAAGTACCAGAAGTTTCGACGTCTTCTTCTCGTGGCAAACTTCTCCCCGATACAGAAATATCGGACCCAATTATAGTAGTTTTTTCGTCTTTATCAGGAAAAACAGTGAGTTCTACCTTTTCACCATTAACTTTAGTTGATTTTCCGTCTGGAATTAAAAATATACGGAATTTCTGCTGTGCAAAACATTGGTGCCAATAACTTACTGGCTTCATTTTCATCATCTAAGTTTGGTCTTATTTCAGCTGGTTTTTCAGAAATGTCGGCTATACTTCTTTCTGTATAAAGATATTTATTGACTATTTATATTTCGACCAGTTATAAAAATTACTTACTGGTCAGATTCGAGACTTCACTGTCGCCATGGGTTTCATTAATAGAAAGGTCAGCTGTAAAATAAAACCAACAATAAAAATCACATTCCTTCTATGTAGCTAATTTGAATTTCATATATCCGATGGTCTTAGAATGAAAAATTACCATCTAGCTCTTTTAGAGCGGAAGAAGTACCAGAAGTTTCGACGTCTGGTTCTGGTGGTACAATTTTTCCCGATTCAGAAATATCGGACTCAATTGGGGTGGTTTTTTGGTCTTCATCAGGAAAAACAGCGAGTTCTGTCTTATCGCCATTATCTTCAGTTGATTTTCGGGCTGGAATTAAAAATATAAGGAATTCCTGTCTTGCAAAACATTGATGCCAAAAACATACTGGCTTCATTGTCATCTTGCAAGTTTATTCCTTTTCCAGCGGGTTGTTCCGAAATTTCGGCTATACTTCCTTCTGTATTAAGATATTTATTTTCTATTTATGTTTTGACCAGTTGTAAAAATTACTTACTGGTCAGATTCGGGAATTCACTGATGCTTTCGGTTTCATTGGTAGAAAGATCATCTGTAAAATAAAACCAATAAAAATCACATTCTGTTAATTTCCGATGGTCATATAATAAAAATTACCATCTCGCTCTTTGGGAGAGGCAGAAGTACCAGAAGTTTCGACGTCTTCTGCTCGTGGTAAGCTTTTTCCCGATTCAGAAATATCGGACACAATTGCAATGTTTTTCTCGTCTTTATCAGGCAAAACAGCAAGTTCTGTCTTAGCTCCATTATCTTTAGTTGATTTTCCGGCTATAATTAAAAATATACGGAATTTCTGTTGTAAAAAACATTGCTTCCAAAAACTTACTGGCTTTATTGTCATCTTCCAAGTTTATTCCTTTTCCAGCGGGTTGTTTAGAAGTGTCGGCTATACTTCTTTCTGTATTAGGATATTTATTATCTATTTATATTTCGAAAAGTTGTAAAAATTACTTACTGGTCAGATTCGAGACTTCGCTCACGCTTTGTGTTTCATTGGTAGAAAGATCATCTGAAAAAGAAACCAATACAAATCAGATTCCTCTTATGTAGTTAATTTGAACTTAATGTTTGCTAGGGTCTAATAATGAAAAAATTACCATCTAGCTCTTTTGGAGCCGCAGAAATACCAGAAGTTTCAACGTCTTGTTCTCGTGGTAAAATGTTACCCGATTCAGAAATATCGGACTCAATTATAGTGGTTATATCGTCTTTATCAGGAAAAACAGTGAGTTCTATATTATCACTTTGATCTTTACTTGATTTTCCGTCTGGAATTAAAAATTTAAGGAATTCCTGCTGTGCAAAACATTGGTGCCAAAAACTTACAGGCTGCATTGTCATCTTCTAAGTTTGGTTCTATTCCAGCGGGTTGTTCAGAAATTTCGGCAATACTTCTTTCTGTATTAAGATATTTATTAAATATTTGTGTTTCGACCAGTTGTAATGATTACTTACTGGTCAGATTCGAGACTTCACGGAAGCTTTGGTTTACATTGGTAGAAAGATCATCTGGAAAATAAAGACAATAAAAATCAGATTCCTCTTATGTAGTTAATTTGAACTTAATGTTTGCTAGGGTCTAATAATGAAAAAATTACCATCTAGCTCTTTTGGAGCCGCAGAAATACCAGAAGTTTCAACGTCTTGTTCTCGTGGTAAAATGTTACCCGATTCAGAAATATCGGACTCAATTATAGTGGTTATATCGTCTTTATCAGGAAAAACAGTGAGTTCTATATTATCACTTTGATCTTTACTTGATTTTCCGTCTGGAATTAAAAATATTCGGAATTTCTGCTGTGCAAAACATTGGTGCCAATAACTTACTGGCTTCATTTTCATCATCTAAGTTTGGTCTTATTTCAGCTGGTTTTTCAGAAATGTCGGCTATACTTCTTTCTGTATAAAGATATTTATTGACTATTTATATTTCGACCAGTTATAAAAATTACTTACTGGTCAGATTCGAGACTTCACTGTCGCCAAGGGTTTCATTAATAGAAAGGTCAGCTGTAAAACAAAACCAACAATAAAAATCACATTCCTTCTATGTAGCTAATTTGAATTTCATATATCCGATGGTCTTAGAATGAAAAATTACCATCTAGCTCTTTTAGAGCGGCAGAAGTACCAGAAGTTTCGACGTCTTGTTCTCGTGGTAAAATTTCAACCGATTCAGAAATATCGGACTCAATTACAGTTGTTTGTTCGTCTTTATCAGGAAAAACAGCGAGCTCTGTCTTATTACCAAAATCTTTAGTTGATTTTCCGGCTGAAATTAGGAATATAAGGAATGAGTGGCTTTATGGTCAGCTTCTAAATGTATTCCTTCCCAAGCGGGCTATTCTGCAATTTGTTTGGTTCCAATTTGTAGCTGCAAAACCAGCTACTTAAGCTATGTGAAAAAAGACACCAGATTCACAGACCCTGTCAAAATGGCAGAATTTTAAGAATTGATTATTTACCACTTATTTGTATTTTTGTCAGGTTTTCATATTTTTGAATGTCAGCATATTCGTTTTCAAGAATTTGGTAAGTGTTATTGTTGTCTACTTCCTCGTCCATTTGAATTGTGCTGTGAATAAGCTCCTCATAATTTGTGTTACCAAACTCGTTGTTTTCACAGGTAGATTCCGTTGATAGGATTGCCGTCGATTTGGAATTGTACGAGCATGTTTCAGAATCAACGTCGTTTAGCTCGTCACGATTTTCTGCAACGGCAGGCCCATTTCCCTTTAACTTCCGCGCATCGACCATTCTTCGAAATGCCCTTTGAATAATGATGGCTGCCGTGACTAAGCCAAAGGAACCACTTTTTAATCGATTTTTCGGACCCATTTTTTTTAAATATTGACGATATTGTCGTTGAATAACTATAACTGCATTTATATATTTTCGAGTATTTTGGATATCATTCTGTCGACTCTTCTTTTCTGAATCCTTTCGGTTGTTAAATCTCTTTTTGGCCAAGTAGCGGCGAAATACCCTTTGAATCATAAAAACTGCACGTATATATTCTCTGTCACGGTTTTCTTGTTCAGCAAATATTTTCTTTTGCTTTTTATACCGGCGAAAATTCCTTTGAATAATGATGACAGCTTTTAAATAGTTGGGACCGTATTTCTTTGTATTTTCCGGGACTACCTCAGCTATTGGCGTATCATCTTTGAAAGTTATAACGTGACTTGAAGTGCTGTAGTTATTCCGAACTTCTGCTGTTTCAGCAGTTATTATACGACCACATTGGCATGTTGTATTTGCCACAGATGGGAATGGCTCTTTGTCCCTGAATGATTCTTCGTATTCCGTATATTTAGTGTATTCAGTGTGCATTGATTTGGTCTCCGAAAGCTTTTGAAAGTATTCTTGGGCGAATATATAAATATTGTCTGGACCTTCCTTTAGAACTTCCTTAATAAATTGTTTTATAAGTTCGGTAAGGTGTTCCGGAACTATTTGAAATACGAGTGAAAGTGGCACCTGCTGTCTCATACGCTTTTTTATGATATTTTCATAGGTTTGTATTGGCTCGTATTTGCGCATTCCTCGGTTCGATTTTTCGGTCACAATCGAATTAAAGAAATCGGCAGAAAATTTGTATAGGTTTTCAGGCTTTTCCCGTAAAACTTCTTTAGCGTACATCTTCATTAGGTCCCTTAGCCCCTCAGGTACTCTTGGTAAACTTTTTCCCGTCATTTTAAGATGATTGTCTCCAATAACGAACTATCCACAGCAAGTATTTAAGGAAAACTAGCTGATTCAATGTTCCTGTTGTGGCTGCTCCTAGTAACCTGAAATGTCACGTGTTTCCATACCAACAACAATTTCCCGCACCACACATGCATGCACATGCATGTTTGTATATGTGAAAGGACCACAGTGGGACTCGGCCAAAAAATAACTATTAAAAAAACCAGTAGGAATCCTGTTGTACTCGGCACTAGGTCGCAGGTGGTGATATGACCACTCCCTAATAGACCACCACTAGTTCCCGGACACACCCCAAGCCAGACAAACAGACGGACAGACAGACATGGCTATATCGACTCGGCTATTGATGCTGGTCAAGAATATATGTATGTACATATGTACATAGAGTGCAATAGGGTGAAGGGGTTCGGTGGGGAATGGCGGCTTACCTATGAAATTGTGGTTTTGGATACCACAATGGGCAGATTTGCCTCCAATTTAACTTGCCCTTGGTGGAGCAGCCCAACTAATCGTTAACCTTACCTGTGGAATTTTACTTTGGGCACACCAAATATTAAGTTTTTAATTTTTTGACACCTTCATTGCTGAACCGAACTGGAAATATACCCCGAATCTCCGAATATGCCCTGAGGAACCAGTATATATGTGTGTATATTAAATATATAGTTTTAATTTTTAACAGACAGTGCGAGCTTTTTCGACACCTTTAAGTACATATGTACATATGTATGTATATATTATGAAAATTATTTAGATATTGCAATATTTGAATCCTCATCATTTGCTTCCACAATTCGACATATAATTGGAATGTCCTCGTAACGAGATTTATAATTAACAGACGAATACAAAGTTTTTTGAATGACATCGTGTTTAAATTTGTTCCAATCACGACCCTTAAGGAAGTGGGAAAATATAGATTCCCTTGAGGGTATAGTACAGTCTAGATAAAACAATCTGCGCTGCCAAATGTTTCCCGGGTTTTGCTTTTTCTCTAATAAGAAAAATCTGGGAAGCAATAAACAGTGAACTCTGGTTCGAGCCATTATTACGCGATGCTCCATGTTCTCGCCCAATCCAAATATTGCTCCAAATGTAAGTTTTCCAACATCAATAAAATGACTTTCATTTTTGTAAACCTGAAATTACATATTTTAGTATGTAACATTCATAGATACATTTGTACAAATATTTTGCCATCAAAGGAATGAGGTTCATGTTCTACAAGTTCTACATCGGACCGCATTCTAAGCGAGTTCCCTGATCTTTATAGAAGAGCAGATCTTTACAGTTTTAAAATATCAATAAGAGGTCGTAGAGCAAGTGTAAGCCTTGTCATTGCTTATTTATGATTCTGCCGTGAACACTCGTAAATGAAATGACTCGAATATTAATTCTGGCATATCGTGTGATACTTTATACGTTTTTTTCGATTTAAAATTCATCATTCTGCCTCTGTAATATGTTTGCACGAATACAAAGTACCTTGTACTTTACAGACTCAGATATATTGTGTTAATAAGACTAATATTGATCGACTTACCACAGACTTGAGAGATTTTGTCGTGTTTTTTCCCGCTATACCACCAAAATCACAAATATTTTCTTTTGAAGCACATTTCCCTGTCAGCTGACTTGGGTTTGAGCTTGATCGAGTTTTCATCCTGCTCATGAAAGAAATACCTTCTTCCGATGCATCCCTCAGCTGATAAATCTTTTTTCCATTTTTTAAAGTGACCTAAAAAGTTCAAAAATATATAAAATAACACAAAATACATTGTTTATAATACTGTACCGTTATGTTGAGGCATTGAAGTAAAAGACATTCACCACTAAGCACAAAGTGGACGTTTGTTAAAGTGCCTTTATCCTCATAAAAAATTGTCTCCAAGGGATTATATTGCTTAATGGTCCCAATTCTGCAAGCATTAATGACCTACACGATACATAAAAACATACATATGTAGGTACATACATAGTACATATGTACATATGTATGTGTGTATATAAAATACGATTGTACATATTCAATAATACATTAAAATCTTTTTCACTTGCTTGATCATTGTCGAGAAATTTGAAATAGTCCAGGGCCCCTAGGGCTCTTTTCTTCTCATCCCAAAACTCCATCAATGTGGTAATCACTAATCGGGCATAGTAGAATTTTTCAGGAAGCTCGCAATGCGAAACAAAGTTAAACGTTCAATACTCGCAGTTATTAGCGACTGAAGGCATGCATCTGCTTTTCAAAGATTGCCAAGCGCCAATCCAACCCAAAAAGTACTCAATAAGCTAAGCAGATGTAGTCAAGAATCCGACTACTTGATACCTGAGGGTAAGAGTAATACAGGGTATCTCCGGCAAAATATTGATCAATTATATCATCAAGACATATCATTAAAGAATACAATTTTTCCCACGGTCATGAAATAATGTTGATCAAAAATTTATATACTTTATTGGTCATTATCGTCGACTGGTGTATGTATGTTTCAAACATTTGAGCGAAAACGTTAAACAAGTAGTACCTGGTATAAACATACAATAGAATAAAAGGAAAGCAATGTTGTTTGGGGCAACCTATATTTCATGGAATAGGTTTGAAGTCACGCTGGCACGTAATGCTCCACTGCACATTGGGCTAGATTGCCGCATTCTTGGCATAAATTCGAGAATTTCATAGAAACTAAATCTTGATTGAATGATACTTTTTACGTTCAAAGTCAAATCTTTGTGCAGCTACCTATGGTGCTATTTGCAATTATATTTATTCGCGAACTATTCCCAAATCGATTGGTATGTCTACGTATGTTTATTTGTTAACATAATATTCAATAATTTGTGACCGCTCGAATTTAGGGTAAGGTATAAAAATTAGCTGAGTCTCTGACTTAATATTTCGAATTCATGCCAAGAAATTGGCAGTCTGCCCCAATGTGCACTGATAGGCGACGGAGTATTATTGAATCGAATTAGGACCTAACGTTGTTTATTGCTGATTAAATTGACGGGTACATGCATTTGCGAATGAAGCAACAGAAAAACAAATTCTTAGTAGTATATTTGCACATCGCGTGCTTAGGTTAGACATTTCCCTTTCCTTATGACATGCTTCACAAAAATCAGATTTACTTTATTTATATTATTATCATCTTTAATTTCCCTTAATTGGTCAAATTATAATTTTATTTATTTTCATGGCGATTAAACGTCCTCGAAAACTATAAAATATGAATTTAAGAACAGATAAATTAAGCTGATACAATTACCGCCTAAAATGCAATTTCCAAATAACAGCCATTTATGTATTTAGTTTGAAAACTAGGGCTCTGGAATAACTTTCATCGTAACAGAGTCACAGACTCGTCTTCAAGTCTGTTGTTGATGCCAATCATAAATATATAAATGTATGTACATATTGTATATATTATTACTCGAACATTTTTGGTTTTATGCGTTACAAACATCTGACCAAAATTGTAGTACTCGGTAGAAGTAAAAAAGGAATCAAAGTAACTGCATTTATGTATTTATTTATGTCCTCTGTGTGTCTAAAGTTAAACAGCTAAAGCTAACGGGGAGGGCGGCAGCCGTAGCTACAATGGCTTCAGTCTGAAACACAAAACATAAGCACGCGATGTATAGAAATGTAAATACATTTTTGGTTTTTTTTGCCCCACTTGCACTAACTAGTTACAAACAACTTTAAATCGGTTCTCAATGCAATCAAAAATAATACATTTGTAGATACTCCGGGGCCATCAGTTTACTCCTTGGCCTTTGCGCATTACGTTGCAGCGCATAATTTTTAAAGCTCCAAATCCCCTTTTTAGAGATAAATAAGAAGAATGCTTAGAAACTTAAAACATTCTTTTGACCATAGTACGGCGTTTATATTCAGTATTTGGTCTCCCGAGTACACTGCAGCTAGGCTCTCGATTTGCGGAGACCCAAAAAAAAAAGAATCATGTGTCCTGTCGGTAGAAAAGTTCTTAGAACAGGAGTAAGCTAGAAATTGCCTGTACATTTCTTATTAAATATGACTCAGGCTCAATCCTCACTTATCCGAAATGTAGGACAGTATTCAAATATTCAACTCCCACTTATCGGTGGCACTCGATTCCATGCACATATCGAGTAAGAAACTATCGATGTGTTAGGAAGCAAGTTGTTCCATGGCCGATACTAATGGTGCATCTCCAAGAAGATACAAGGTATGATGCCTATAGAGGGAACGAAATCGTTGAGCCATAAGAACGACTTCGTTAGTTAGCACAACAAACTTTCTGAATAAAAAAAACGAACAAGCTTATTCAGTAAAAGTGATCTATGTGAACGGTTTTATTTATAATTATATTTAGAGATGGAACTTTTGAAATTGCGCCAACTGCGAAGTTGTGAAACAGCTGTGGAGTTTACGCCAGTGTGTGAATGGTATTTTTCCATTTTCCACCTGTGTTTCTTAGAAATATAACTAGTTGTTCAGTGTTTTGCTTTATAAAAGTGGTCAAATGTAGGATTCGAGATGGAGTCAGACTTGAAAGAAAATTCCCCTACGCCAGAATCTACAGAGTCTATCCAGAGAAAGGCAAGCTAGTCATAAATGCATATACTATTAAATGAAAACAAATAACTTTCTCTTTTTTAGATGCCTAAATGTGATGATGAAAGGCCTCCAGAGAAACCGAGATACACAGGCATTACTGCCTCGCGACCAGCTATGCTCTTCTTAGCAGCTACAGTATTAACTACTTCCGTATTAGTCGCTCTTCCGCCTCAAGTTAAAAACATTATCTTACGTCGTCAGAATACTTCAGAAAGTATCTCGAAAGATTGGGAATCCTCCCCGCCCACATATGCAATTTTCGGCAAGAGTCGTACAGAAGAGCACTTGGTGCATGTAGTGAATGTTCTTCATAAGTTCGGGTACGAAAGAGTTCAAGTAAACGAAAGCTGGAATCTCTTGTGGGCCCATGATTATCCATTCCTTTCCCTTCCTAACTTAAAGACCCTTGGCAGGCATCAGATTGTGAATCATTTTCCGGGCTGTGGGTACTTAACAAACAAGGTGGATCTGTGCACAACTTCATTGCCTTTTCTTCCTCGTGCATTTAGACTTCCAGCGCAAAGAGCCGACTTTTTGTCATACGCCCATGCACACCCGGATGTACTGTTTGTGGAGAAACACAATGAGCATAGGCATATCAAAGTTCGTATACCGAGTGATATCGATCTCCTGTCAAATGATTCATTCGTTCAGGAGTTCATACAAAAACCATTCTTGGTGGACGGACACAAGTTTGACATCGGCGTCTACGTGGTGATAACTGAAATTAACCCGCTTCGTGCTTACATCTACACTGGCGACGTTCTATTTCGATACTGTCCTGTCAAGTATTATCCGTTCGACAGCGAAAACGTGGACAAGTACATAGTTGGCGACGATTATTTACCCACTTGGGAGGTTCCTTCATTACGAAAGTACTCCAATCAGTTTGGGGGTAGCATGCGTAATGTTTTTGAGGCATATGTACGTGATCAGTCCATGGACCCTTCCAAAATATGGCCTCAAGTAGAACACATCATCCGCACAACAATTTTGGCAAAGGAAAAAGATATTGTCAACATTCTTCACTCGTACAAACAGCATAATTTCTTCGACTTAATGAGATTCGATCTGTTTATCGACGAGAACCTGAAGGTGTATCTAATGGAGGCCAATATGTCTCCGAATCTATCTTCGGCTCATTTCAAGCCGAATTCGCTTTTGTATGAGCAAGTGCTATATAGTGTATTGAACTTAGTAGGAATTCGCCAACTGCGTGGAGCAGGTGCCCCCATGTGAGTACAAGCTGTTACAATAATATTCAAATTAGATATAAAATATTTTATTATTTTAGTTTTTCTGAAAGCAGCGAGGTTCTAGCATCTGATAAAAATTTGGCAACTGATTTGAACTCATGCGCTTATCACTCATGTGAAAATAACTGCAACAAGGAAGAGTGTGGTCTCTGCATCCCTTGCCTCAGTGGATCAGAATACAAGACGCTGCACCATGCGTACGAGGAGCATTTGCATAGGGTTGATATGAAGCGGATTTTCCCCAAGCCAATCGTAAGACAAACAAATATTTCATGAAAGCTATCGCCTTAACTAAGTAACATCAATATATTTACAGCTTAATTTGGAGACTTTCGATATAGTTGAGGAAACATCTAAAATGTCGAAGAAAAACGCATGGATGACCCGTTGGTTCTTTAATAAATGTCAATATGAGCGAGCATGGTGTTTATAAATTTAAAATGAATACTGACTAGACCAATCATTTTTACAGTCAAGACATAATTAATTTAGAGAATTACGTTGCCCAAAAACACCAAAATGGCAAGAAAATGTTAGTAGGTTTTAGTGATATGAAGATGTAAAAAAAAGGAAGAAAGAGATATTTATTATGATTTTGTGTTTTTATTATAATTTCTTTTTTAAATGTTTTATTAATATCTACATGTACAAATGTATATTCGTCCCATTAGCTTAAAAACTAATCAATCTCCTTTGCGATACCACAGGACAGATTTAGACAGGGTGAGAGAACGTCTCTCTTCGACACAACGCAAGCCAAATATATCAACATGGGGAGTATTTAGTGACAGTGGAAATAAACTAAGAGCTTGGACACAAGCGCGACCCCATCGCTGGCTAGAGCCATAACCGGAGCCACTCGAGAAATTCAGGTTTAATAATATATTGGCTTGCATTCATTCTTACTCAGATGTGCCCGCTGATGGCTGCAGCTAATAGAATAGATGGATATGGACAGTTGGAACTACTGATGAACGGATGGGGAGTCCCATCATTGTATTTTCTTTTCATACCGAGGAAGAGGCAGGCAAGGACGCTTTGTCGGCAATTACCTGTGTCGGTGTGAAGCGATGGATTTATTGCTTCAACAGCTAATAAACAAACTGAATTTATTGTTATCTCGATCTCTATTCAGGCTGTCTTTATACAGTGTGCAATTGCTGTGAATGTGACCATTGGCCATGACCGTCAGCTGAGGTTTTCGGTCAGCATCATGGGACTGAAGTTCTGGCGCAAAAGCATCGTTCATGACAGCTGGTTCTCTGTCAGGGAATAATTATAAAAACTAGCTGCGAAATAATTTAGACAGATCGATAAAGCGACTTATCCTGTAGTTTTTATATTATCAATATTTCAGAAAGCAGCATGTAAGACGTGAAGATAATATCATTCCATCACCATTAGTTCCATAGCCGATTTCCTTACTGAAAATCAGCAAACGGATCGATCAACGGAATCCAAAGCGGGAATCTTTCCATGCACATTCATTTTCCCATAGGGAGCGATCAATCTGCAAGGCTATCAAGCTTTTCGTTCACGTTGTTGATTCAAGTCCAACTTTTCATGTTCGTCGCTGTGGACCTTTTATATAATGTTGTGAGTCTTTGTGATCTTTGCGAGCATCTTCGAGTGCCTATTAGACCGCCGCTGCGCTCCATCTTTAGAGTCTCCTCTTATTACTATAGACTGGCGGTATTCTTTGGTATTGATTGATAATTGTTTCACAAGATCGATTAAATATTTAACGAAAGGGAAAACGCTGAAACTGTAGGTACCCCATGGCCGCTAGTTTGGCAATTTGTCCTTTCAAACAACCCACTTTGGCTTGAAAAGCTTGTGCCTATTGACAGAATATTGACAGAAGCTATTTCACTTTTCGGGGCGTGACAGACATGTCGGCGCTACCGTTGCCGTCCGAGACTACACCGACGGCACGAGCACCAACACTAATACTAATACCAACCTCAACCCCAACCCAACCAACTTGTGGCGGGCTGTGAGGGGGGCGCTGGGTTTCCGACTGTGCCAAAAGTTTTGACTGCGATTCAATAAACAAACGGTATTATTAAATAATGCTCTCTTAGAGTCATGGAGGCTAGGGGTCGGTTCGCCGATTTGTCTAATGCTGAAAAAGGAATGCATGTGGATTAAGAAGAGGCATGGCCGGCGGCGGCTGAGCTACCTCACCTCACCTCACCTCACCTCACCACCGAATTCGGCACGACTCTTAAAACTCGGCGACGCTGACGCTCCAAGTTGTGCGAAGCTCGTAGGTGTTTTAATGAATGTTGCCAGGATACAGGTGCCAGGCGAAGCCATTTTGTTATTTTTATTTGCTTTGACAGTCAGTACTTGAACACACAAAGGTGAACGCTGCGGAATCGCATGGAGTCCAGCATGATTTTGCCGTAGTTTTAGCAAGTGTCTGTTTGTTTGTGAAGTTACTGCGATGAAAAGACAAAATTGCTGATCGGAAATCACTCAAAGCCCGATGCGCAATGAGGAGGCCTTTTGTGAACTTCAACTTTAACTTTTCCCCAGGCTGCGAGTGCCCAGGGACCCTCACTTATGTGTATGTTTATCGGTATGGCGTCGCTTGCCACACTCTCGTCGCCATCATCATTTGCTGTGTAAAACAAAACATACTGTATGTGGTCTTCCAAAGTTTAGGTAAGTTCTCTTACTAGTTTGTTTACAGTTTACTAGTTTACATACATATCTATGTACATACTGCTGTACATACTGTAGCATCCATCCCATGCACTGATCGTAAACACTGACATACATAAATAGGTAATGCAATGATCAGTTGAACATTTTACATAATCCAAAATATCACTTGCAACAAAGTGTTCACAGTTTGTACTAATCATAATTATTTTTGGATTGGCAATTTGACCTATTTTGTATGCATGCCTGAAAATCTGGTTGTTTACAGCCCAATAAAATCCAGCCGAAAGTAAATGACATTAAAGTAGAATTTGATTTGGTGGTCACTTGCGTGGATTGCGTGAATATGCTAATAAAGGTATGAAGGAAAGTTGAGAATAATTAAGTATTTCAATATTCCTGTGAACGGTGGGGTTGAGGTTGAGCTTGCATGCAAATTAAACCTCAACAAGTCAAACCGGAAACCCAAACATTTCGTTCAGTTTGTGTTTTACAAATATACGAGTATAACAAATATACACATACACATGCGAGTATGTACGGCTTAGAAAACCTCTTCGTTCTGCCCCACTCGACCGACCTTACACCACGAGTATAACACACTAAAGATTCATACCACAGTTTATCCTGTGGTATAAATTAATGGAAAGTCCAGTAGCGTGTTTTGACCAGGGTCCGTTACCATGGTTTTGCACTGAAAGGTGGAAAATAGAGAGAGGTCACTTTATGAATATATATGCAAATAAGATTAGGGTGTCCGAAGAATTTCTCTGAAAATACATTTTACCAGCAAACGCAACGGATTCACCGAAATACCTTATGAGTATGGGTAAATAAATATGTACTGTACTGTGTGTGCATTTACGTGTGAACATATTTATGCAAACATATAACTGGGCTCTTGGGGTAAATCACTCTGACATTGTCGAGTAACGTCTACCGATAACTTTCCAGAAATAGCCTCCCTTCCGCAAGGGCTACTCGCATGCAAATCAAATTGAAGGACCTTAGAAGTGGTCAAGCGTTCAAGCCTAACGGTACGCGCGCGTTCCGGAATTTTCCGTGAGACTAAATATTGTAGGTTGTGTCACATCTTTAACTTGTACTCCTACTTAAGACGTATGTCTAACTGATTATGTTATTCTTAACACGGTCATTGGTAAAACCTAAAATATATTTCATTGTGGAGCGTGAAAAAGTGAAAGCGTGAAGTGTATCCAGACCACTACGGTTATAGGCCAAAAAACAGTGTAGATTAATTATTTTAGAGTATGAAGGCTAAACCACGTTAACGGTACATATTTTCCACCTTTCGAGCCCTTTGTGGAATATTTGGAATACATACAAATGCCACCGTTTTCACAAACGAATATATGTAGAAAAACTTACATTTGTTTGTACATATGTACATACATATATTATATGTAATAAAAAAATATGTTTCAGTTAGGCTTAGTCCATAGCGTGATTTCTATATGCTCTTTATACTTGAATGACCAATTTATTAACAAATAAAAGTGATTCAAATGATTATAATTAAAAGCTTAACGACATCTTAATTTAATCGAAGTAACTTCATCTGAGTGAAACTTAAAGCAAACTTTAATATTGGTAAAATTGTACTGAAATGGTAGCGTTCCCCCTGTCACAACGATTGCTGTTGAATGCTAATCTGTGAGCACATTAATGGATTTTTGACGTGTTCGATTTAATGGTAAATTAGTTCCTTGTGCTTGTCTGTATTTGTTTTGGACGCATAGACGCAAGGTCAGACCATTGTCATTATCTGAAATAAGACCTGTAGGTCAAAAAGGGTATACAGAGTCAATTTTTGTTATTTAAGAATAGCGCCTCAAGCATTTGTGGAACATTTTAATAAGAATTCTTTTTTACTTTGTTCACACTATTATGTTGGCCTTATGCACAGGAATGGGCATGTACATATGTATGTATGTAAGTACATACATTTGTATGTACATATGTACATACATTTGTATGTACATATGTACATACATATTCTTATGTGTATTATTTTACGAAATGCTTAAAAAAGTCATGGAAAGTGTGTCAGCCACGTGGGCCCTCCAACTAAATCGCCATTTTCTGAGCAGATACTTTTTCACTGCAAACTTAAAAGCCTCAATACACGTGGATTTGTATACAAGTATGAGGAATGGGTTCAACATCTGCTTGGTGTATGTATGTACTTGTCTGGGTTTGGGCTTGAGATTTTGAAACTTGTTTAGGTTGCCGCCCGCATTGTGCTTTTTTTCCTATGTATAAGTCTGTACGTATGTACATATGTATGTAGAAATATCCTGCAGACAACGACAACTTCCCTGTAAGTATTTTCACTTACCTTACCTACAACAGCCGCAACTGCTACCAAATTCATTAGATGCAGGTCACGAGATAAAAAGCACAGAATACGATTACACATATTGAACAAGCTGAAAACATGATTCAATTACTCCCATTTCATGTGAACAATTTAACCAGTAGACAATAGAGTGACGGGAAGAATCGGGAAAGGATAATGTTTCATACGAGGGTGCGGTCGAGCTTCGCTCGCTCACGCAACCGTTGACGCACTGCGCCTTAATAACTTATCATAATTTTTCATTGATACTGAGATTACATTTAGTTTACTTTACTCAGAAAACACGGTTAATGTATGTACATATTTACATTATACATACATACATATAACACATACATACATATGTATGTACGTACGTATAGCAAAATAATTCGACCTTTTCAAACAGGCTAGAACGTTATAATTAACCATTCGATTTAAAAGTACGCCCTTATCAGTTTTGGCCTTTGACGCAAAGAAATATATGTATAAATTTCGTATAATTGTTTAGATATTGTATTATATGGACTCATAGATATAGATAATTCGTTTTCCAAGAAAAGATACATGAACAGTTGGATTAATTACGGACTTTCTTGTCTGCACCAAAAGTTCTCACTCCCGCTTGTTCCTTTTAGGTACTAAATAAGTAAATATGTACAGACACACGTACATAAATGTTTGGATGTTCATTGCAGTTCATTGCGGAAAATCAAGTTTGTTCAAAACAACAGAAAAAGAGAAAAATATGATAGTCGCTTTTAAAAAAGCAAAGCGAGAGAGAAGAGAAGAGAGAGGTGTGTTTTCCAATGGAATGGATTGAAGAGCGACAAATTGCCGACAACGAACCGCAGCCATAAAGAAACTATATAAGGAGGTCTCGTCGGCAAAAAATAGGGAAACGTGCGAGTGAAAAGTGCTGTAACCTTCCGCATTGACAAGCAAACGAGCACTGAGAATTAGGAACAGCAACGCGTAACTCTGCCACCGACGAGACCTCCTTTATAGTTTCTTCATGGTCGCAGCTCTCTCAAAAGTCTGCAAAACCGGCTTTCCGCTCTCGATAAACCAGCATAGGTTCTCACGACTCCTCGCTGGCGATCTGCGTCTGTACGGACGATTGGCGGCCAGGGCCAGAAACATTTCAACGGTTGCGCGCAAAACAACAAGTTCGGAAAAGTTATGGCACGCGGAACAGTGTTAGCTTAAGATTAAGACAGACAGAAAGCGGTTGATGCTTACGTATTTCCTATTGAAAATTTGAGGAAATACGATTTATATGTTTTCAACTCATATAACCAGTGCAGTGAACCAGTAAACTCGTGCCTGCATAACGTTTACAAATGTGAGAGCTTCGACGGTGAGGCTTAAGTATACTATGCTAAAAAATAAACGCTGATATGTAATCCATTTCAATTTATGTACTTACATACACACAGCTTTTTTTATAAGCTTGCGCAAGAATTACAGTGTGAACAGTGAGTGTGACAGGATGGAAACCAAAGCCATTAATCGGCTCTGAAGCGATACTTTGACTTCGAGAGAGTTGGGTTTCAGTTTTCTCGGGTGACCTTGTATTTGTTAAAATACATTCGCTTGATTTGAAACGATTACAAAATCGGTGGAGTGCTCTGCAACTCTGCAGATGCCTAATTAGTGTTTCGTAACAATTAAAACTGAAAATGTTGATAAAATGTTTCAATGGATAACACATGTTGCACCTGGTTTTAAACATTCAACAGGTATACATACAAAAATAATATACATCATTTAATTATATTCGTACATTTGCACATATGGCGCAAATTCTTATCGCTCGAAAATGTATTTGTCTGTTTTTATGTTTATATAAATCTGTAAGAGGTTTTCGGGTAAATAACACTTATTCTCTGACTTACGGACTTTTATACTTCCAAACTGTTACAATTTGCTGAGGGCACTGTTCCATATTTAACTTGTACTCGAGTTGGATTCGAATCAAAAATGGTATATTCCATATTTTAAAATAGCCAAATAAAAGTTGCTGACAGGATCTAACAATTGGCAAGGGTATTTGAAGGTTCGATCCCCGATGCTAGCCGCGCTATGTTTTCATTAAGACAGCGCTTTTGTACACACATAAAAAATAGTATGGCAAAGTTGTCATTGATTTGTGCAGATAGCTCTCAATTTGCTTTTCCATTAAATCTCAAAAAGCAACTCTGCAACTAAATAGTCGGAGTCGTCAATGTGTGTACAAGTAGCTACCGGCAAGCGTGATGCCAAAACAAGATTTACTTGCGCCTTTTAATGCATACGAATGTACATACGAATGTACATACAAACACATGCAAGTACTACAGCCGCGCTTATGAGTTGAAAAAAGTATGTAAAAACTCCACGAAATCGACCTTGTCTGACCCACTTAACTTTGAGCTGCGGCAAAAATGACAGCTTTGCGGCATTATTTGTTTCCAGTATTTATTCTTTCGTCTCGTGCGTGTTTTACGTGTTAAAAATATTTATTTTCGCTCCATTTGTTACTGTGTTTATTTGTAGCTTAATATGCCTTGGTGCTAAAACATGAAAGGTGAAACCAAAGAAAGGATTAAGAAGTTTAAATGGCCGCGAATAGTTCAACACCGATCAGACAGTTGCCCATTGATGACGCGTCAAAACATCTACATACATACAGAAGTAACTGGCGTATAGGGAACGCATTTTCATCGACTTGGAGAGATGTAAAATTCCTATAGAGCTCACAGCTCTTTTGCACGGAGAAACGCACTCAGAAGAGTTCTGTCGTCGTCTTTTGATTTTATGAAGCAACACAATCCACTTTGGCGGAACACACATAATGAAAACTTGTTTTTTGCTTGTTGCTGGCTGTTGCTATTGCTCAACAATCTCTAGCCATTAATGTGTCATTCAACTGGATCTTAAAATAAAACTTTGGTACTACAGCGATTTCAGTGACAGCAACTATCCCATGGAGCATGATCCACAAATCCTGTGCAAAGGCTCATGCTCGTAAAGACATTTATTTACGAGTATGCCTGCCGCCCACAATATCGCTGCCGTATCCGTAGCCGCTGCCATCGGCGGCCAATTCTCCTTGGTTCAGGTATCAGTGTACCATTTGCTCACCATGAAGTGCACATAGTGAATTTCTATGATATTAAACCGATATTTTAGGCGTAGCTTAGTCTCAGACGGGTTCAAGGGTTCGGAGTTCCAAGATTCTGAGCTGCTTAATTGATCCGTTCTAGGCAATAAAGAGCTTTGCGATGGTTTTGATCAATCACAATTGACCTAGGCCTTAGCTTTAAAGCTTCAATAGAAATTCAAGTAACTCAAAAACTTACTTGCATACAGAATATTAGTCTGAAAGGACATTTAAAATACAGTAGCTGCAATGAAGGGAATGAAGTCCAGTCTGCGCGGCCTCAACTGAAGATGCAACTTTGCAAGATTAAGGCTACCATTCTACTGTGAGCTTGCTCTGTTCTCTGTCTTTTGCCCTGTAGGTTTGTTGTAGGTAATGGCAAAAAAGACAACAAAGAAAACGCTGATAGCTAACCGCTTGGAATTATTGTAAAAAGTGACACATTTTTTCCTCAGCTTCGATTATAATGAGAAATTATCTGTGGGAAAACTTTTACATCTAGCCATAATATTCTCACTGTTTTTTTATACTTTTCTCTTAAGTACACACCCATACGCAAATGCGCTTTTCTGTGTGAATAGGTTGGACAGGTCGCCGTATTGAATTAGCAAAATGAATCCTGAGCAGATATTACCGAAAGAAAGGTAACTTTATTATGTCAAACCATAGAGATCGATTTTTTATAGCTACTTTAGATGCCATCTGTCTGCGTTCGACAAAGTTACCGAACACTGAAGCAAGCGTTCCTCAAATATTTATATAATTATTTTTACAACCAACCAAATATCATCAAAATCCCATTAGCCCAGCCCGTACTTATTGTCCCAAAAAGCTCCACATATTGTATTTCCAGGTCATACGCACATCTGTACATAACTACAGTTTTATGTATGTATACCTACATCGAATATTTAAAAGACTGAAATTTGTTAAGTTTTCAGTTAATTTGCCTGTAGGTTTATATTCAATGCAGTTTGCATTTTTGTTTAGCCTGCCAAGGCGCACCCAAAAACACGCCCGCAGCTGCGACAGTGAAAACTATGTATGCAGATGTATGTACATATTATACGTACATACATACATACATATATGCATATGTACACATTTATGCTTGTAGATACTCTGAAAAAGTTGACTACAGACACACAGATAGACCGACGACCGAAGAAACTAAGCTAAGAGACGGATAGCGAAGGGGGCGGACGGGAAGCAAGCCAAGTCCCAGACCCAGCCGCAGCCCCAGCCACAGCCCCAGCCACAGCCCCATTAAGACAGAACAGGAAAGGATAGACGTGCTTCAAGCATGGTGAAGGACGGTCGCAATGGTACCAACCGAACGAGTCGCCAACAACAAAAAAAGTGATTACGAGTCTGCGATGCTGGCTGCCCATAAGGCTGGGCTTTTCGCCGTCTGGCAGCGAAGTCTATTGTCGTAAGCAGATTAGTTTGCCATCAGGTTCAACTTTATTTGCAACACAAATTTTCGTTCTCTATTATGTACTTGTGTGCAGCCGGAACGCAGGCACAGCCTGTTGCAGCAGCCGAACCCGTATTCAAAAAAAGACAAAACATGCACAGCTCACGAATCTGCGTGCTAGGACCAGCCACATCCCCAGCAAAGCAAGCCCAAAAAAATGAACAACGCCCAAAATCTTGTTTTGGTCTCGACTGGACTCACGAACTGCAGCGCGACTGCAACGGAGTGCAGACTAGACCATGACTAAGCTCAACATTGGTTTAGGGTCGAACTACACTTACCCATTAGCAAGGACCATTTATCTCTCCATTACTCTACTGCATTCGCTTTTGTTTAATTCAAAACAATTATTATATTCCATTATTGTTGGGCCCAAAACATATTGCTGTTCAAAACAGTGTGTGGACGAGTGTTCAATCTTAAGTGTACCAAGTAGGCTGCGGAGAAATAATGTCCAGAATGTCCCAGTAGTTGCGAACAAAAACTGTCAGACTTCCGCGCAAGCCGACCATGCACACACTCCTAGGTACACATATGTATGTATGTATGTGTTAAGAGAAATTCGGTCCAATGGCACAAATATTGTGTTGTGTTTTACAATTGTTGCGCAATATGAGAGCTGAACCAGTGAACGCGAATCGCGGCGCTCTACAAAGACGGGACAGACGGGATCGGGGACTGGCTTTTGGCTTGACTGGAAAATGAATGCATTACCGGGTATACCTATACATATGTACATATGTATGCATGAACACATAAAGTTGTATTTTTGCACCCGCGATATATATCATAAGCCTTTCTAAGCTAAATGCGGGCAAAGGCAAACCGAACATATTGCAACACACTGCGAGCAAAAGCGAGGGTGTCGGGTAGCCAGAGAGCGCTTGCCTCGCCTCAGCTCTGTTAATCCGGTCTGTATGAGATTCGACTGACATAACTGGTCATTGGCTTGTAACTGCAGCTAAGGACTCGGCGATGCCACTTAGATGCAGCTGCATAAACTGGAAATTGGCAAATACAGCTAGTACAAACAACAGACGATCGCTTGGACGGGACGATGCATAAAAAACCGGATTGGCAATAGCTCACCAGAGTGGCTTACAAAAAAGTCTCAGTTTGCAATTTAAGCATCGTCAGGCCAAGACGAAAAGGAGCTGCACTCTCTGTCTCTTGGCTCTAATTACGTCGAGAACTTTCGTGAGCGCTAAGGGCCTACAACTCCAGTTGAGATCACATCAAGAGTGTATTTTAAGATTTAGTCAATGTTTCGTTTCAGAACTAGGGCTTTCCTTACACTAATACTTATCAGAGTAAGATCCTATTGTCATCACGATTGCAACCATTCGAAAATGAAGTGTTTTTTAGGTGCCAAACTTTATAATACACTTTTTATCTCGGAGTTGCAATTACCTAGGCAATGCCATTAAGTTTTTACACAAACGAGCAATGCAATTCATTCTATTTAAAAGACTGAGACGTTACCTCTTCGATGAAAGAGATCCAACGGTGCAACCTGCACACGAAAAACGACATCGAAAACTTCTTCACTTCTACCACAAAACCAATATATCCCTGAACACTCACTAATATCATGCTGTTGGTAGCTTTGTTAAGGTTATTTATAGGTTTGCAAATTGTCACGGACTTATGTACGTACATACTATGCATATTTAAAATCGAAGATCCACAGTCTTTATTTTTGTTGAGGTCATAAAAGAGCGTGGGAAAAGTTTGAAGCAAATTTGATCAGCATCAATACCCCAGTCGTTAGAGATATATTTCTGTCTGTTCTTCTATATATCAGTCCGTCTTGTTTGTCTTTCGTCCTTGTTCTTAGAAGCTATACGAGCCAGAGCATCCACATTTTTATGTGCAAACTCCTGCGATAACATACTATAAGAAGTATTTTTCTACACGCCACGAATTTGGCTCAAAATCTGGTTCCAGCTTGAACCTTTTTGCCATATTATGTTGTATAAGCAACAGATGAATAATCTTTATATTGGGAATTATATTTAGATAGAAAGTTTTTTCCCACAAAGGCAGCAAATAATAATTTTAAAGTTAAACATTTTCATTACAGAAATGGCTTCCAATAGTAGCAGTGAATCTGAAGGGAACAAAGCACGCTTCCCGCTACGACACGTGGGAGAGGAACAGAGCAGTATATCTTCAAATGCGGTCCCGATACTCCAAAAAGAATGCTACTACTACACCCCAACTACCTCCCAGCAACATCTACAGATTCAACAAGGCTGGCAATCTCTTTTGGCTTTTTTTGGGCCCTGGCTGAGTGCACTGACCGCCTATCGATTGCTGACAATCAGCCTTCTAATTGGTATTTTGTGTCCACATCACATTCACGGCGTGGATCCCAAATTCGATCCTTCGACGCGCATGCGACTGGTACTGGTACCGGCAGACGCACAAGTAAATTCAGTTATCTACAGATTGCGTGCAACTGACGAGGAGTTCGACTATCCATTGACCTTTGAGTTTGTGGGTGATGCATTTTCATCCACCGTCAAAGTGGATTCGCTTCCATGCACCAAGTACAATTCTGTTTGCCAAGCAAACGTAGTGCTTCAGCGTCGCTTGGAGCCTGGGCGCTATTACGACTTCCAGGTTTCAGTGAAGGACTCAAAAGGTGGCATGGCCACTCAACTGTGCTCAATTACAGCAACCAATTTTACCACACCTCATGACCTCATATTTCCACACAAGCCCGGGATAATAATGATACCTGAGGTGAGAATATTGCTAATATGCTATTTAGAAGCATTAAAATAAACTGGTAAAATTACAACTCAAATTAATATCCTTCAAGAGGTTTTTTAATCGTGGTACAAGATTACCTTAAATCGAAATTGTAAACATTTCTTAGCAGAAATATCTAAATTAGAAACCTCATGCATAAGTCTATACACTTTATTGTCCGTCCGCGTGTCAGTCGCTTAACAAACTAAAAACTTTCAGCTATATAATTAAATAGCCATCGAATGGCTGCTACAGGCAGAAGAAAAGGCTGAGAAGGTTCCCTAGCCTTGAGTTATGTTTAGTTTCATAATTTATCACTTTATCAAAAACGTAAATTGATAAATAAATTAGTTAACAACACTCTAATGACAGACATTTTTTAATGCTTTTTTAAAGGATTCTAAACGCGGCACGGAATTAAATTACGTAATTGCGCGAAAGAATCCGCTGTTTCAAAAACCAGTCTACCTCGAGTTATGGGTAAGTTTAATGTTTAGAGCTCCATTAAAAAGCCATTCTGAGCTTTTCCCCTAACAACAGGGTTCTCCGCTTTTTGCGATAAGACAAAAAATTGTCTCCTCCGAGACGACAGAAGGTACAGTTTTTCTTCTGGGACCATTGGACTTCGAAAAGCAAGCCATGTACCATCTAACCATACTGGCCAATGTGAGTAAAAGCCAAATCGATTCGCCTGTTTGCTTAGCCACTATCTTTACATAGGATGCGTATGCTGAGCCTGGCCAGGATAGTCGCAATATCGCGGGCATGGAAATTGTGGTTATCGTCCAGGATGTTCAAGACCAGCCTCCTGTTTTTACTTCGGCGCCTCCAGTTACCAAATTGCCGGCTGGCATTCTACCAGGCGATAAGGTATATTTTTCAGTTCAACCATTCAGCTGTCCTCTAACCATCATTTGTTTTTATTCAACTTAAGATATTGCAAGTACATGCGGAGGATGGCGACAAAGGAAACCCACGGGAGATTCGATTTGGATTGGTTTCAGAAAACAATCCATTTACTTCATTTTTCGACATCAACGACACAAGCGGTAATTATAAATATTATTTTTGTATTTTTATTTAGAAAAAACAACAACAAAAAACAATAATAAATATATTTAAGGGTAGGTAGTCGCTGGTTAAAACATACAGATCGTAGTTTTGCGTAGATAGAATAGCTCTGTAAATAATCCTGCGGATATTTGCTTCTACGACAATAGTCTGAGGACAGGCGAAGAACATAGGGCACAAGTATCGCAAGCAAAATAAATTGGACAAAAACCCGAAACCACAACAATGATTCTGTTGAAGCAGGAAAATAGCATCAGCATCAGGGCAACAGCAGGTAACCGATATTAACATAACTACTGGCGAACGGCAACCCGCTTTGTAGTTAGACTCGTTAGATTGCAAAAACCATCTTCACCTCTTCTCTCTTTGGCTCACCAACACCAACTTGTCCCGACCACAGCAGCAATACCCGTTCGTTCACGGCGGCCAAGTTCTTTGCCACAATACCATCCGCCTCTTCCCTTCCCGCACCCATGCACCCATCAATGGATGCGCTGCAGTGAGACTTCCTTGTTTCGTGCTAGTCCCGTCCCGTCCCGTCCCATCCCTTTCTGTCCCGTCTCGACCCGATTCGTCTCTGCATCCCAGTAGCAGTTTGATGGCTTTTGCTCTGACGCCGCATTCGGAATGCCACGCCAGGCTCTTGAATATAATCGCAAGCCGTCTACCTCATCACCTTCTCGTCATCGATGTGCATGTATGTATGTACATATGTATGTATGTATGCATGTACAATGTACATACATACACACGCGTGGCATTCCCATTGCAATGGGAAGCAGATTTTCGAGCTGACCCTTCCATGAATTTTGCAAGTAACAGTACTTACTGGTAATAAATATTAATATTTCTATCAAACCATTTATGTTTACATTAAACCAAAATATTTATTTACTTATCTTGACTTTCTTTTATTTACAGGTGAAATATTTTTAATGCGACCTCTGGAGGATATTGCCTTTATAACGCATGTGGGGGATCCAGTACTGTTGACAGTGATTGCGGAAGAAGTTAAGGTCGGTCGTGACGAGCCCCCTGCATTGGCATCCACTGTACAGTTGGCCTTCTTTCTGCCAGATCGCACCAATTCGCCTCCATACTTCGAAAATGATCAGTAGGTATTAGAGGAGTCTGTTTGTCCCACAGACTCTCCACTACGACTCATACCTGCAAGTACATTTGTCTCTAACGATTTTTCCTTTTTGCAGCTACGTCTCGAGGGTTGACGAAAATGCTCCGCAAGGCACAGCACTAATATTCGTGGATCCATATGTGCCGCGCGTCTATGACGACGATACGGGAAAGAATGGAGTTTTCTCGCTGACTTTGCTAAATAATAATGGAACATTTGAGATTACACCAAATGTGGCAGAGCGCAGCGCTTCATTTCTGGTGCGCGTGCGAGACAACACACTTTTGGATTACGAGATGCGACAATCGGTTCAGTTTCAGGTGCTGGCCCAGGAAGTGGGTCCGGCCACGAACCTCACAGCCATTGTAAACGTCACCGTCTACATCAACGACGTCAACGACAATGCACCAGTGTTCGACCAGCCCTCCTATACAGTGGAGCTGCCCGAGAATATGACAGTGGGTACTAAGGTGGTGCAAGTGCATGCCACTGACCTGGACTCGGGACTGGGTGGCAAAGTGCGATATACTGCCATACTGGGCTATCTGAATACGTCTGTTAACCTCGATGCAGAAAGTGGACTAATCACTGTATCGACGAACAATCATGGCTATGATCGCGAGGTAATGCCGGAGTATCACTTGTACGTAGAGGCTCGCGACATGGATGGTGAAGGTAATCGAGCGCAAGTGCCACTAATCATCAAGCTAATTGATGTTAACGATCAGACGCCGATGTTTGACAAGGATCTGTATGAGTTTATTCTGACGCCAGATCTCTTGAGCTTCACCACCACGGCCGTAATACATGCCGAAGACAAAGACGCTACGGCGCCCAACAACGAAGTCCGGTACGAGCTGATCAGTGGCAACTATGAAAATAAGTTTAACTTGGACAAAGTCAGCGGCGAACTAACAGTTCAGGAAAAGATTCACTTGCGGTCCATGACGGACGCCAATGAACGCAGACAGCGGGATCCAAGTGCAGCTCCATCCAGCTCTGCCGATGAGAACGATATGTTTATTCTCACTGCTCGAGCCTACGACCTGGGAGTGCCTGTGCGGTTCTCGACAACAACGATTCGCATCTACCCGCCGGAGAGTCGGAAGCGCATGGTGACGTTTGTGGTGCCAGGTCACAGCCCAGACAGGGCTAAAACTGAAGAAACGCTGTCTGCCATTACCGGCGGAAAGGTGTTGATTCACTCAATACGCCCGCTGCGACCTGATGAACCAGGTGCCAAAGACATACCCGTAAATAATCCAAATATCAAGGAGCGTAGTGTCGTCACCGCAACAGTGCTGTACGGCAGCACGTCGGTAGTTGACATCTCGGACATACAGCATCGTCTGTCCCAGCACAACAATTCCTATGCAATTATGCCCCAAGATTCATTGCAGACAAACGTAAGTTTATTAAGCGGTTGTTGACTCAATGACTTGCCCACACTGCCTTAACAGAATCTAACACCTCTGCAGACTCAATATAAGGCTGAAAACAAGGTGCTCTTCTGGTTGCTCATACTACTGGCCACACTGGTGGCCTTTACCGTCCTTATCCTCCTTCTTTGCTGCATATGCTCGTGGTGCCCTCTATACGGTGCAGCAACGTAAGTAGCCAATTCTGAGTCTATATTCATGTATTCCAATGTGTCAAACACTTAGTCTCGTGAGTAGACCAAACTCTACTATATATAAATGAGTTTTTTCATGCTGTCTGACAACAATGGTCAGCTTATGTTACAGCCATTAAAGGATTCAGGCCCTCTAATGTGATTTTAGGAGTTTCGAAACATCGTTTTATTTTAGATAGACAAAAATATATATTTTAACTAAAATGTTGGTGCTTTGGTAAATTATATGAATGCTATGATTATGAAGATGTAGAGTTATCGCCTAATGTGTGATGCAATGTGTAGCTTTAAAGTTGGTCAGGATTATACTTCTCAGCTTCGGTTTTCGAAGCTTAGAAGGAAACGTTTCTGATAAGAAGAATTGAACTCTTACAAAGATATTGCAAACATTTCCGACTTGATAAAGCCATGTTCATCTGTCCGTCATATGAGCCCAGTCCCGATCTCAGGGAGCAAAGAAATTCTGGAATAACTGACAGGAATGTACCATCAGATAGATGGATTAGTTTTTCGTGTGGTGGTAAGGGGAAAAGTTATCCGATTTTGTTACAATTAGACTTACACTGGAGAATTTATATTATGATTATTTCCACAATAAGTTTTCTTGCACTGACGTTTCCTCGGCAGAGTGTGTTGAATCGATAATTAATATATGTTTTTATTCGTGCTAAATAATAATATGCATATTACCATGTATGAAAATATGTACTAAGTTCAAGTAGTGAACAAGTACATTATTACAAATCTGAGAGAAAGTTTATAATAATCAACATCAAAACAATTCTATGTATTATCTTTTATTTTTCTCTTGTAGCAAAAGAATAGTTAATATCAGTAGAGCTGAAGACGATGTGCATCTAGTGCATAGGGAAATGGCAAATGGAAAGCATACAAAATCTGTTCAGGTAGATTTTGATATTTCTCGAATTCAATGGTAGTAAAGAATTAACGTAAAGAAAACGCACTTATCCATGTCAAACTGCAAAAGCTCTCAATTTTAATTTCAATTTACATTTTTTTGTTTGTCTCTCTAAAACTACGAATACAAACAAAAACTCGCTCCGCAAAAATAGTATTCAAATGTTTTATGGGACACTTAGTCAAAGTTGCTTTTGTGTGATTTGCAGGTCGCAGAGTGGATGGGAAGACGCGAGGCCTGGTCAGCGGAGAAGCCCCCAAATACCAGAACGAAACCTACCCGATGGGAGTTCCATGACGGACGTGAACATCCTAGCGAAAACGTAGGCAGTTTTCAGGATGCCCGGGAGAAGCGACATATACAATCAGCTGAGGAGCAACAGGGACGCATTAAGTATGGGCTTACATTTTTCCCCAAATTCCATTTAACATTAATGTGGTTTATTTGTCTTTTATCTTTAAGAAAACATCGAACAGCCAAAGACGATCTTCATCTTAGTTTTCATAACTCTAGAACCAATCTTATTAATGACCGAGACATATACATGGAGGACTTAATTGAAAGTCAGCGAGATATAGTGGACGACATGAGCCGAAACCGAGTAACGAAACAATTGGACTATGCGCAGAGACAGCACCGTGACACAGAAGCCCACCAAATTGACGATGACTCCATGCGGAGACACGAAATAGATCGAGGTAGCGACATTGACTTTACCGCCGCCCAAAACAGTATGAAGAGCAAACGCGAGCTGTTCATCAAAGAAGGAAACGTGGAAATTCTACAGCTCATGACCAGAGATAAAATTCACGATGCTGCTGCGCTGGACGATGACAACATATACGTGAACGTCCCACTGAAGCCCTTGGGAAACCTGTCACATCCACAGCTGCTAATGGTGGACAATACGGGTAAAGAGATTCTTATGCGGAGATTTATTGAGGAGCAGCCAGATGGAAAGCAGATCATTCGCGAGCACTATCAGATTGTACCAGGAGCCACTTACATCCAATCCATGCCGAACGAAGTACAACAGGCATCCACCCTAAAAGTCGATACGTATCCATTGGCTAAGTCGGGGCCCAACAGTATTGTCTATTCCCAGATGGAGCCGGAAGTAAAGGTTATACACACACAGCCCGAGCAAGCTGTTGAAGGGCATTCAAAGTTGCGGCCTGCCATATCGAACCACTCCCTCACCCAAGAGCTGGAAAACTCTCTTAAGCAACAGAACTCCCTGCTGCGGCAGATACTGCTGGAGAAGGACAAGTTGGAGTCCGGCTATACGCAGGAAGTGGCATTGGAAACACAGAGTCTGCCAGGCCAATCGATGGCCATAGGCACACAGACCGACTGTGATGCCGGAACGCAAACTGATACTGTTGAAAACCTTATCGAGCACACCACCGTCAGTTCACAAGCACAAATGAGGTCGCATCGTCGCGCTCGGAGTGAGAATGATGAGTCCATGTCCGAGGATGGCTATGAATACGTGCGGTTTATACCTCCAAATAGCCCCGAAGGCACATTCTGGATCAAGCGTCGTCGGACGAAGAAGCGTCGGAAACAGCCACGTAAGAGGATCGTAATGGTGGATGAGGTGAAACGCAAGATCCGCACGCCCATTAAAGAGGAAGAAGAGCTGCACGAGCGGAAGAGCCGAGTCCCACCAAAGAAACCGTTGCGGGAGACCAAGACAAGTATACTGCGGAAACAGCTAAGCGACGAAAGCCGAAAAGCTGACGCCCATTCCAATGGAGAATCCAAGTCGGGAGCGCATCTCAAATCCGATGTATATGTAGAAGCAACCGACTCATTGGACGAAAATACGAGTCCCCGAAACCACAGCACACGAAACATTCTAGTTGAAAAATATTACAAAGACTCCGATGGTGAGGGGCAGTTCGACGATGAGGACGATACAGAGTATTCCTTTGACTCAGATGGAGACGAAATCGTGATCAGAACAAGTTCTGTAGTACCCAGCCGCAGGCAAGAGAGCGACAAGTATGTAAAAGAAGCAAAAGAGAAGCGAACCATTGAGTTTTCTCCAGAAAATGTGGTGTACACAAAGCAGAAGCATCCCCGCTCACAGTCACTGGGGGAGACAGTACAAGAGGCGCAATTAAACTCAGTTCCGAGATTGTCAAGACGCGACAGCAAGAAGCGGGAAGACAACAATGCCAGAAGGCAAACCTCATCGGAGCCCCCTCACAACCGACTATCCCTATCAAAGTTCGACTCGATAGCTATTGAAGATGAAACTACACACCACGCCACATCATTGAATGATCGAAACTATCAAAGTGAAACGGAATTAGGCAGTCTCGAGGGGCCCCGAGAGCGCAATGTGCCCAAGTATATGGAGTGGTACTACAATAAAAAGAAATCATCAGTTAGCGGCCGTACCTCAACGGAGTCATCGAAATCTCAGCCAGCGAGCAAAAGAAAAGTTGTTGGAGCGGAAAAACGCGTTTCAAAGACACGTGTCGCCATCCAGCCATCCCAAGATTATGATATTCATGATGATGGTGGAAAATATAAACCTGAGCCGGCCCCACGCAGATCCCCGCCGAAAGGCAGTCGTTTGCTCAAGGAGGACAGAGCTTTGAATAAGCAGCGTAGACCAAAAAAAGAGACTGACACAAATCACCCACTACTGCAGCACTCTGAGCATCGGTTTGAGCGTGAAAGTGCCATGGAAGTTCCATCACACCCTACCAAACTGCCCCACTATATGTACCCAGAAACTCCTCCATATGCAGCAACAGCTGCTGCTGCTGCTGCGTCAGACAGGGAGCTCCCAGCACAAAGGCAGCCGCAGAAGCCATCCCCTATCAAAGAGAATGAAGTTAAAGTGACAAATTCAAAAATAAATCATCTGAAACAAGGTCGTGGCCTCGCACATCAGACATCATCATCATCGCATGCACAAAAACAGTTAAATGCTTCGACGCTCGAGGACGATCATGATTCAGGCATAGCTATGAATCCCCTTTTGAACAGCCTGGGTCGTCGCAATCCGATAGCCGAGAAAAAAAGCGTATTCTCCATTGCCTACGACGATGTCAGTCGGGTCAAAAAGATTCCCTCAGGCGGCGAGTCCCCACAATACTCGTAGTGCGAGTTCTGCGAATCATTTAATGTAGCAATCAAATGTGATAGCCTCAAAGGCTCCTTACCTACAAATCATCGAATACTAAATACTTAATGCAATACTTGTTCACTGCACAACAAATGCACATCTACATTTGTTAGCACATTCGTAGTCTATAGAATGTTGATAATGTTCAGCTCGTTTCAGTTCAACGGAAATACATCTAGATCCCTATTAATTAGTCGCTTTCATTACAATCATAAGCAGGTAAATTGTAACTAACTATAGTAGATGCTTCGAACTACATAACGTCTAAATTAATTTCATGTATGTACATAAGTATAGGCATATGTATATATCTTTTAAGACACATTACTAATTAACTTTGAACATTAACTCATTGTTAGCAGAGTATTTCATTCGTCGGCTATACCCTTTCAGAGGGTATAGTAAACATATTATAGAAGACCACTGTAACTGCCATATAAAAAACGTGTGTTTGTGAGAGAAGCTTTTTTATTCTAAAGATATTTAAACCAACCAAACGGTACAAACTGCAGTTTCATTTGTATTGATAACTTTGACTGTACGTTGCATAGCATTAATTTATGTCCATACGTAGCTGTCGGTCAATAAGCAAATCGTTGAACGAACAAAATTTTAGATAAATATGTACATGTATGTACGTATATGAGTTAAATGCATTGGTAGATAATATACATACGTACATACATATGTATGTATGTACATATGTACAAATGTATGTATGTACATATATACAAATATTACTGGTAACTATGATCAATCGTTAGGTTAGGCAAATTCACAGCCTAAGAGAAATCTTACGTACATATGTATATACATATGTACACACATACATACATATGTACATATGTATGTGCAGACTTGCGGACTTGAGCAATCTGAGCATTTAATTGGGTATTTTTTTAAGACACCCTAAGTACTTTACGGAAGCTAAAGACTTGGTTAGATTCCGGGCTCAACCGGGTCAGTGAGGATTTTTCGACTGAGGGCAAGACATGAAGGATTGTGTCTTCCGACATCCGAGATTTCTGGAGAAGATCGTGGGGCCCAGAAACAGTGGAGATTAAGAGTGCGTCAGGGTAACTCCGCTCAACGGCCTGTTCCTAGCAGCGCTTCTCTGCGTGCACCCTGCGATTCCCGCTAGACACCGCACAGACTAAAGCTACTATTAAACAAGCGGCTAAACGGGCCTATTTTTGGACCTCATCCATGCATATGTACATAGTTACATACATACGTTCATACATAAATGACGGCAAAAGCAAGCTAAACATTACATATTTGGCGGCATTTGTTTATACTTGAAATATCGACATATATACCGATATCAGACACAAACTTGTTTCAGCAACACTATGGGTGTAGATCGGCAACATGTTCAAAAATATCTTTTATCTGTTCATTTTGTACCCTGTATATGTCCGGACCATATTATATTTTTACTACGAAAATGAGTTTAAAGTACATTTACGGCTTATCGGTATATAAAATGGTATGCTTAATGAATTTCATCGGTCTATTATTTTCAAGCTTCAAGGTATATTTCAGAATATAGGGTTTCGAAACGCTCATACGTGTTTTCAATGTGTGTGCTCATATCTGAAACGTAAAAATGAGTGAAGAGTTGCTGACCTAATCCTCTCTTTGGCATGCAACGGCAAGGTATGTCAAGCAGGTAAAAAGGACGAATTTATTTAAGGATCCCACCTTTTTCGCACCTGTTGAAAGATCCCTATACTCAAAAAAAAAAAGTACCATTATATTCAAACATTTCTTTCATCAATATCTAAATTAAGCTTACTGATGGTCACTTTTTTTAATTTATTAATTTTTTCAATTAATTTTTAAATCTTTGCATTTTTTTATTAAACAGCGGTTTCCGTGGGCATTCGACTAAAGTCATGAAAAACAAGAAGATGGAATGCAAAGTTTAATAAGATTTATTCGGGTTTTAATGCTTACGTTCCAATCTATTCAAAAAGGTATCAATTGTTTAATTCGAAAGACTGGAAGGGTCTCAAAAATATGTGTGATAGTGATGATACTATTTCATTGAACACAATGGGTGTAATATACCTTGCAGCCCTAGAATTTTTGTGACGTTTACCCGTTGTCGACACCCTAATTTGGCTCACCAATTTCGCAGATTTAGACTCGCTCCATTAATACATACAACATACAACATACATCATACATCGTCAAGTCAATCTAAATATTTAAACTCACCTAAAAATGTGCAAGTGTCTGGCCGGTAACGTAGTGTGCTGGTAAGTAAAATATGTACATACATACGTATAATGTACATGTTGTAAAATAAAGTGAGAATTAATGTGTATATACATATGTATCTACACAAGTACTTTAAGTATGTATGAAAAAATATATACAAAGGAAAAGAAAGAGTGTTGAAGGTGTGATAAAAGCAATACCGATCATTGCCAATGTTTTGTTGTCAAATAACTTCGATTTGCAAGTAAGAATCATTCTGATAACATTCATGCATACACAAGTACACACACACACTTAAAGGTATAACTATGGAGATATATAAATAAATAAATGGTATCTAAGCAACAGAATGTGTTTTTTCAAAATATTTCTTGAATTTTAAGCAACATAAACAAGGTGTTCTCTTATGGCCTTTTGTATTTGACCAATGCAATAATAAAGGCTTCCGATCTTACCTGTTCAAATAACCATACATACATATGTACATACAGAAAGCCAGAAAAGCTTGAAAACATAGGGACAGACTTGGGAGTTATAACTGATCATGAAGAGTATGTACATATGTATACATTTGTATCTACATACATAAATACATACATATATACAATAAAATATGTACATATGTATGTATGTATGTACAAATGTATGCTGAATGGTCTGGGGGATGTTTTGTTCTGTGACGCGTTCAGGGTTTTGGCTTATTTCATATTCTCGGTTAATTTTTTTACATTATGGCTCTTTTAATTGACTTGAAACTCCTTACAACAACAAAATATCACTGTCTTTTAGTGGAGATAGAGACAATTGAGTTACTTAATTGAAAGTAGCTCAGAATGGCGTTAAAAATTGGTACGAGGAAGCGACCAAATTTATAAAACTGCAGTTCTCCAATTCCAACGAATTTTTTATACACGGCAAGGGCTAGTTTTTCGATCTGGCTTAAAAAATGTGTCTTAAGTTTTTGGCTATCATAATTTCCTATATTCACATATGTATGTATTTATACTCGAGTATTTTTATTGAGCGAAGAGGAGAACACTCTTATTAGTATAGTTTCCTATGGCTCCAATCTGTCTTGGCTCCAGACGGTCTTGGCTCCACTCAGACGCAATGAGTTCATTGTTTAGTTGTCTAGCAATATGATGCTCCCCAGCACGCGACACTGTGTCGGCAGTGGCCAGTTTCACATTTCCGTTTGGGGTGGAAATTTCATTAGATACAACATTTTCTCCGCAATTTCAAAAGTGTATTACGTCATATTTATTTACATACATAAGTACATTTATACATACATATGTATGTACATATGTGATTAATATGGCATATGTACTTAAAGCATTCAGGCTGGCCTGAGTACAAACTAGTAAGAAAAACACACATATAAAAACATAATTATATTTATTTCAAATTATGAGAACCATGTATGTATGTACATTCAATAGTATGTTTTCAAAGTAGAATCAGAAGTCCTGGTAATCGGATTCACGATCTGAGCCCCGGATCTTGAATCTATTTTTAAGTGACTAAGCTATGCAGAGATCGCTATCTTATCTTCTTATTCTTTATCTTATGAAATGCATATAGTAGATGTTCATATATGTATTTCGCGAGTGGCAGAGAGAGAATGATTCAGATGCTTTATTCATTCAGTGAGCATAGGAAACGGTTCATCAAATAATCTTTAGTTATTATTTTACTTTAATTCTCAACATTGTTCTGGTTCACTCTAAATTTGTTTTTCCAATTCGTCGCACATTCATATGTATGTATGTACATACATACGGATATACATTTGTATATACATACATACATATTTATTTAACTTTATGAGTCTAAGCACGCAAATCCACAATGGGACGGCAGGAGTGGGAGTGGAGTATTTCTACGAGAACTAATTGCAATTGGAGACAACTGACGGTTGGGAGAGAAGGCAACTAACAGTCCACTCTTTTTAATTAAGCATATGCCAGGCATAAAAACATTTCCTTTACTGCTGATCCACTGGGAGCTATAAAACTGTTGTAAATAAAACGTATCCAAATATTGATGCTGACTAACTAGATATAGATTTACGAAGCTTCATAGATTTACAAGAATTTATTACATATATTGCTAACTATTGCTAAAAAGGAACCATCTCAAAAAACAATTGTCAATATTTTCAATTAGTATCTCGACTTTCGTGCATCTAACGAAACTGAGTAAATAAAAAGTTTTTATTTCTTTGTCCTTTCAGCTGCTTTAATTGCGCACTAAGTGTGCTAATATCAATCATCAGCACTTTTCTAATCGTGTTTATTGTGGTTGGATTGACTGTGTACTTTGTTTACTATTACGAGAAGGAGGATGATGTGTCCAAGCTCAAAAACCAGGTCACGGACAACTTCCAGTCAGGCCTTGACAAAATAAAAGATGCCCTAAGCAAGTAGTAGGCTACCATAAAATATGTAAGTTGATAGAGTAATTAAAATTAAACTGCAACTACTGATTCAATTACTATTAATTCAATTTTTTTTCTAGGTTTTGCTACCAACCACCTAATACGGAGCCAAAATTATGATAATTTGCAAGCCTTTCCAATACAAGTACAAAATGTCCGTGTTCCATTTAATTATTGCAAAAAGTCTAAATACAATAGACACATACACATATACACATGTGTGTAAACTCAAATATTTACACATTTTAAATACAGAAAAAAATGCGAATTCAATTAAATATAACAACATCTTCGTGTAAGCATTTAAAGTACATTTCTCAAACAAATTAACTGAACTGAGTAACTTAATAATCCTAAGGCAACCGACCACCGCATCAAATGAAATGATGCTCACAAACTAAGAACTATTCTTGCGATTGTATTTCTTGTATTTCAACTTAAAAAAATAAGTTTATTATGGGACATCCTAATAAAAATGTATTCTCTGCATTTTCGATGAATAATTTCATGTATTTATCTATATATTATTTATATTAAATGCGAAGTAACGAAACGTAATATTTAATGTTTTATTTTCTTTGAAAAATTGAGACTTTGTAAACACAGTGGTATTCCTTTTCTTGCCTTTGCCTTTCTTGCCAGACAGCAGCGTCAAAACCTTCCCTTTCCATCTGTGCTTGATCGTAAACTCGTGGAAGATGTTTGGATATTTCCCGTAGCCTTAGAATTCTGCAGGTAGGTAGCGGGTATGCCTGTTCAAATACCTCCTGCTGTTAATTTCAATCCAGCCAGATGGGTCCATCAGTGGTGCTAGCAAAAAGGCAATTAAAATAACGCAGGTAACGCAGGTATACAAGTCAGAACTCCTAAGGCGTTCGTAGCAAATTTGGTACATTATTGGGTTCAGTGGCAAGAAAAAAACCTGTTGATCTAGTGAAAAACGTACATCGGATTCGTATTCAGCTAATATGAAATATAGAGTCCACATAGTCAAATCCCCAGGTCACAGCCAACATTTTTATACCCGTAGAGTGGCGTTTCAGTACTTACAAAGGATTTTACGGAAAATGTTTGGCTTGAGTTTATGTTGGGCAAGCATGCATTTCGCTGGGAATAAATAGTACCTCCAGTGCAACCAAATGCAAACAACGCCAAAGGCAATACTTAATAAAATCGATATATTAAAAACCTTTTGAAGCCATCGACTCGATTAAATTGTACCAGGCTCCCATAATATGATGAGGAAGCCTCGTGCACGTGCCGCTGATTACTGCCAATCGTTCGACGACTTCGATTTGGACCCGATTGTATGTATTATGTGTATGTATGTAATTATGTATGGCTGCATACTCTTATTGGGTCCTTCTGTGTGTTTGGGGCAAAGTTCACTAGAACCTGCGCAGTGACCACAATTTGTATCCGGGACTCTCTCTGGAATAAAGTTTAATAGAATAACAAGGAACAGAAAAAACACGAAATGAGAGAGCAAGAGCGTATTTCTCGTTATATCTGCCACGTTAACCAGATAGTATGACAGGGATGGTTGGCATTAACCTATCCCAATATAGTAGGGATAGGAACTCGCATTTTTGAGTTCTAAGCGCCTGGTAAGAGCGTCACTAAGCATTTTTGAAGCAAAAGGAACATCACGTACCACGCAAAAAAAATACAATTGTACTTTTTGCAGAAATATATTTCAAGTTTATACAGCCATTGTTATCGTGGAACGCAAATTCTCCATCGCCTACATGTAATAATTGTTTTGTAAATGTTTATTATATTATCCCATGTTGGAGAGCGTCGCATGAACAGTAGGATTTGAATCACAGTATCTGGAATCATGGTGAATCTACGAGATTTGCGAGCGCCCTTTCGTAGTTTACACGATTTATGTCCTCACTGTAGAATGTTTGCAAAAAATCATGGGATTCGTTTTACATTAGCAGAAATGAGCACCCTTTGTGGGTGATTTTGTATGGTGTTAAATGCAACATTCAAAAATTCTTGTGTGTAATACGCAACAAGTGTGAGGGGTACTCTCAGTCAACCGTCGTCTTCTTGAAAATATCAAAAAACATCGATGGTTCTATCGATGTGTGTGCAGCCCTAGTCTCCAGCTGTTCTTTAATTTTCAAATTCCTCCATTGTAGGGTCGAATGGCATGGCACAATCTCGGATAATTGTGAATGACGACTATGAGCACCACCCAGATAATGTAGAATATATTTTAGAATCTGTGCTGATGCCCAGTGAGGACAGCTTAGATTTTATTCAGCTAAAGAACGAGTACAACTCTTTAATATTACACCAATGTCAATGCGATAAAGGCGACTGCTCAAGATGCTCACACGGTGGTGCTTACGAGTACTGCCCAGATGGTAAAGAATTGGTCCAAAGGCAAAGTAAAGAAAGCGGCAGTATACCTATTTTGGAGTGCAATAGTTTATGTGACTGTCGGCTAGACTTTTGCACAAATCGACTTGTGCAGTATGGTCCACGAGAAAATTTGGAAGTATTTAATTCGACTACGTTCAAATCCAAAGGTGTGCGTACGAAAGTAAACATTCCTTGTGGTGCCTTCATCTGCGAATATGCAGGGGAAATTCTAACCATTTCTGAAGCCAAACGACGCCTAGTTAACAATAAAGAACTGGGATCCATGAATTATGTCTTAGTACTTAACGAATACACTAAGACCGATGACTGCCCGGAGAAACGACAAGTCACCATCGTAGACCCTTCCCGGCGGGGAAACATTGGACGCTACATTAACCACAGTTGTGATCCAAATTGTCAGATAACGGCGGTGCGAATAGACTGTCCCATACCAAAAATATGTGAGTTTTATTAACTGTTTACAAACTACCGAACAAATGCATGTGTGTTTTTAAAGGTATTTTCGCAGCACGCAATATTCATGCGCTCGAAGAACTGTGCTTTCATTACGGTGGAGAAGATCAACAGGTAGATCCAGCAAGTGATAGCAAGACTTGTCTCTGCACTGCTGATAGTTGCGCTGGTTTTATGCCAAATTCTGCAATAATATAGATTAAACGAACTGAGTTATGTACAATAATAATTACATTTCCGCTTACCCTCACAGTTTATTGTGTAAATCGTTTTCGAGTGGAGGCAGCTTTTCTAGTATCCATTGCTGGAGATCCAGGAGCGACGACTTCTTTAGCTCATGCAGTGTATTTTTCAATGGATTGAATGTACCATTGACACCTAACGTTTGAAGAGATTCAAAAGTCTCAAGGCCCCATTCGAGCGGCACCATGGTATCGCGCTCTCCATGGAACATTCGGAGCTCTGGAAGATCTTCTTTCTGATGGGAACCTGACTGCAGGGATTCATAGACGATGGAGTTACGGTTTAGAAAAGAAGAGTGCGCGAAGACACCAGCTAATCCATAATTCAAATGGTACCCCGTGTGCAAGGCCAACGCACCACCCATTGAAAAGCCCCCAACAATTATGCGGTTGGCCGGTATGCCCTTTGTGACCTCTCCTTCGATAAGCTGATGAACGGTTTCGTAACATTGTGACATGCTCTTTTTGCTTTCCTGTGCCGCAATGTTTACCGAGCGACGATCGAACCAAACATTGGACTCTTGGCCGTTCAACGGAGTGTACTTTTGCATTGGGGCTGTTGGATAAATGACTTTGATGTGCGGGTATTCCAAATTCCGTCCCAGCAGAAAGCGCACCCATTCCAATGCATTCGGACCAGTATCACCGGAGCCATGGAAAAATATTACAGATGCGCTTTGTTTGCTCGTTGCATTTATCGCCGTTAAAGCAGGTTTCATCTTTATTTTTTGTTTCTCGTCTTGTTTATTTACTTTTTCACTGTTTGGCAGTGTGACCGCGGAACTATCGATCAGGTATATCGATAGACCCTCGGAAATATTCCGAAATATACCCTTTCATGTTCAAACCATACCGAAATAACACGAGAACCACAACTCACAGGCAAAAATTTTGAGAAACAAAATATTTCTAAAGTGCAATAAGTGCGAAAAATTTACTTTCTTTAATTTATTACCGATTTGTTGTATTATTTGGAAATATCGATGTTTAAGGCAGCCCTAGTAGAAAACACATGTAAGTTGTTGTTTTCCAACACCTGTCAGCCTGTTTACACTTTGCATTTAATATTTTAATGGAAATTCAGAGTGGCGAATAAATCATAAACTTTGTGAGTGGAATTAAATATTACGAGGAACAATAGTGGATTTTTAGTTTAAGAATGTGCGTTCCATAAATAACCATTCAAAGAGAGCTTGAAGGAAACAGAAAACAAGAGAGCAGTGTACCATTCATATTCATACCCATTTGTATGTACGTACATACCAAGCTATTTCAAAGTTTACAGAACTTGCATATTTTTTACCGACAGCTGTTGAGCACACGGCAGTATATATGTATGTACATTTATTTATATAAAACCAAAGTTCAACGGTACCCTTACAAACACGCGCTGATTACGTTATTTGTGTATCACCTACACCCTACACGGATGCATACATGTGTGTATTTATGTACATACATGTATGTATGTATGGATGAATTTGAACGAGTTTTGCCTCCTCACAATGATTCGGCAGTAATTTTCACACTGTTTTCCCTTTATCATTGCCTAATAAACACGCACACACTAAATACATACAAATCTATGCACACATATGTACATGCAGAACAACAATTGAATATAAAAGTAAGATTATAGATGAAGTTTCTACGATTATGTAAATATAAACAGCTTCAACAAATACATACCTCGTTATCATCAAGTTTTTTCCTGTACTTCCCGCACATCCGTACTTACAGTCAGGCCTGATTTTTATACCCGGTACTCGAAGAGTAAATAGGGTATATTGTATTTGTGCGAGTAACGGTTGTATGTAACGCACAGAAAGAAACGTTACCGACCCCATAAAGTATATATATTCTTGATCAGCATCAATAGCCGAGTCGATTGAGCCATGTCTGTCTGTCCGTCCGTCTGTCCGTCTTGTTTGTCGGCTAGTTCTCAGAGACAATAAGAGCTAGAGCCACCAAATGTTGGCACCAGACTGATGTATGCTCACACTGAAACCAGTGTATTTCAAAAATGAGCCCCGCCCCCGCATAAGGTCGAAAACCTCCCAAATCTAGAAGATAACGAAAACTAAAAACGCCATTCCGTAGGGAATGACCATATCTATCAGATCACCAAATTGGGATCCGATTGGATCATTATTATAGCCACAATGAAGAAATTAATTTGCAGTGGCCAAACCCACCCCGTCCCGCAGCTTATAGCAGCACACTCTGCTTCGCGCAGTTTATGGCCTCTGCCCCTCTTGTCTCTGCCGCGTTTCTGCCCTGACTCTGCAGTGTGTTGCTCTAGGGGAGGGTGGCGAGCAAAAGGAGCGTGTTGGCGTGAGTTGTGTTGTAGGTGTAGATGACAGATGAAGAAAAATGTATAATAACCGCTAAGGATGTAGTACTGAGTGCCGGGTATAAAAGTTGTGACGCGTAAGAAGCGTCTCACACGTCCCGTCTCGTTTCTTTTTAGGTTTAATAAGAATAGATCGGTTTATTAAAAGTTATGTTTATAAACATTAATCTCAAATACTTTTTTCGACTCTCTTATATACATACATAGATACAAAAGAATTAAAATAAACGACTTCCGGTTAAATTATTAATTACAAAAGAAATCTACGGTTATTAGAGTTTTTTTTTAATTGAAGAATTATTAGAGTGGATGTTGTTCTTTCTGGAAAATAGCCCTGCCACCGTTCATTCATGGCAAGAATACTTATCGCATTGTAGTGAAAATGAGTTTTTATGAGCACACATACATTTGTCTGTATACATACATATGTACATATATGCATTTATTCGAAAAGAGAAATACACCTGTCACCGAACAACTCATGTGAGTAAGCATGATAATGCTTTTAGTAAATCTGGTAGATAACTTCGGTTTGTTTTCATCAGGGGGCTCACACTAGGTGAACGGACTGCCAGAAATCAGTTGACTTACTCTCCCTCTGCGTACCGTACGCATGATCGCCAGAGCGGACTGCCGAATCAAATAGTTTCGCTTGCGTAGGGGCACTCGGTTTTAAACAGCTGTAGCCAACGATAAAAGCCTCGCAAATACTCTGAGTTTAGAGATTTAATCAGTGTACAACATACATATTCGATTTGATGCATAAGTCTATTATAAATATATGTACATACATACATATATGTACATATTTCTGTGATCCTTCGTATTAGAGGAACTACTGCTTAGTCAATATATCGTGCAAGTTCCTCAAGTGCTTTAATCAGAGCCAAATGCAAATGCAGTATGAAAATTGTACACCCGTACATTCCCCCGTCCCGATGGCATCCCCGCTGCATAATATGTGCACCCGCCAACCCAAAGGTTCGTTTCTTTGGATTTGTATAAAAGTGCTGAGTGTTGAGTAATTATTCTCGCGCGGTAAAAAAAAAACAAACCACTGAGCATGACTCTTCGAATCACGAATCAAGCTCTCTCACCTTACGTTCTAAAACAGCCACAATGATTGGCAAAAATGTTCCAACAAATTCTTGATTGTGTACAGTGGAGACCCATCATATCAAACATCACCAACATTTATCAAGTTTTTTTAGCTTTAAATTTAAAAGCAAATTTAATTATTAATTCTATGAACACGGTTGAGTACGTGTGTCTTTGGATATATCTCAATGGAAATTATATTTTGATAGTAGACAGTCCGTTGCTGAAGAGATAACTGCAAAACTAGTTTGCGTTGAATGTAAATCCGGTTTGTCATATTATGTGTGTGTTTTAGTTTGTCACGTAAGAAGGAAAGAAGAATGCGTTTTGCACTATTTGATTGTTTTCCTGTTGCAAAGAAACCGTATCTTCGGGTTAATCTGGCAATAACCCTGACCATTCTAGCTGAAAAGTATTCTTGAGATCTCTATAAAGTGGCATCTTGTACTTTACGCCAATTCAAAAAAGATAAGATAAGATGTACAGTTCATACATATGTACATGCATACATACATACATACATATTTATATATGCATATATGTTCCACATATGGAATTAATTAACAATTCATTTCATCGGTATAATATTGGTCCGTCGTATTTCAGAGATTGAGATGAACAGCCATTCAGAAAGTTGTTCCATCTCAACCGCATGCGGACGGTTCGATTCGGTGCACTCCCCCATAGATGACCACGATGCCACGGACGATGACATGACATTTTGCATGTCAAACTACGCCAAGGAAGCGCTGAAGATGATGTTCATGATGCGCTCACACGGCATGCTCACCGACGTCGTGCTGGAGGTAAAAAAGGAGCTCTTTCCCGCCCACAAAGTAGTGTTGTCCGCAGCATCACCTTATTTCAAAGCCATGTTTACTGGTGGCCTAAAGGAGTCTGAGATGTCGCGCGTGCAGCTTCAGGGGGTAAGCTAATATCCACGGTGAACCTCATCATGTTTGTTTAATAGATGAACAGTTTTCCTCTTTGGTTTTTGTAGGTTTGTCCTACAGCAATGTCCCGAATTTTGTATTTCATGTACACCGGACAAATTCGAGTAACCGAAGTGACCGTTTGCCAACTGCTGCCTGCAGCGACCATGTTCCAAGTGCCAAATGTAATTGATGCCTGCTGTGCCTTCCTAGAGCGACAACTAGACCCAACAAACGCCATCGGCATCGCAAACTTTGCGGAGCAGCACGGGTGTGTGGAGCTTCAAAAGAAAGCCAACGTATTCATTGAAAGGAATTTCACTCAGGTGAGTAATCCAATAACGTCAACAATTACCTTCTTAATCGAGAACATTGCCTGTTTAACCCAGGTCTGTCAAGAGGAAGAGTTTCTGCAACTTTCGGCATATCAACTCATTGCCCTTATTCGAAGAGATGAGTTAAACGTGCAGGAGGAGCGCGAGGTTTACAATGCTGTGCTTAAGTGGGTAAAGTACGACGAGGACAATCGACACAGCAAGATGGAACACATACTGGGAGCCGTCCGATGCCAGTTCCTAACGCCCAACTTCCTCAAGGATCAAATGAAGAACTGTGATGTTTTACGCAGAGTTCCGGCGTGTCGCGAATATCTTGCGAAGATCTTCAAAGACCTAACGTTGCACAAGTGCCCTGGAGTAAAGGAGCGTACACCGAACACGACGCGTATGATATTTGTTGCGGGCGGTTTCTTCCGACATTCTCTAGACATTCTGGAGGCCTATAATGTGGACGATAAGACCTGGACTACGCTGCCGAACTTGAGGATTCCACGGTCCGGCCTCGGCGCAGCTTTTCTTAAGGGAAAGTTCTATGCAGTTGGTGGTCGAAACAATAACATGTGCTCCTCCTACGACTCGGATTGGGTGGATCGCTATAGTGCCATAAGCGAGACTTGGCGTCCGTGTTCGCCAATGTCCGTGCCGCGTCATCGTGTGGGAGTTGCCGTTATGGACGAGCTGATGTATGCGGTGGGTGGCTCTGCAGGCATGGAGTATCACAACACAGTAGAATAGTGAGTATCGAGTGAAGATTGCTAATCCCTGATTGTGCTCAGCCAAAGTCTTTATTATTTGCAGCTATGACCCCGACCTCGATCGATGGACGCTTGTTCAACCAATGCATTCGAAACGCTTGGGTGTGGGCGTAGTAGTAGTCAATCGCCTGCTTTATGCGATCGGCGGCTTCGATGGTAACGAACGATTGGCCAGCGTTGAATGTTATCATCCAGAAAACAACGAGTGGAGTTTTTTACCGCCACTGCAAACTGGTCGCAGTGGAGCGGGTAAGTGGAATAAATACATTTCCAATCTGTATGTCTGTTATACTGACTTTTATGTTTTTAGGTGTGGCCGCTATTAACCAATTCATTTACGTAGTTGGTGGCTTTGACGGTACTCGCCAATTGGCCACTGTGGAACGCTATGATACCGAAAATGAGACCTGGGATATGGTTGCACCCATACAAATCGCACGCAGTGCACTCTCTCTTACCCCGCTCGATGGAAAGCTGTACGCCATCGGTGGTTTTGATGGCAACAACTTTTTGTCCATCGTTGAGGTATACGATCCCCGCACAAATACATGGGTGAAGGGTACGCCGCTGAAGTCGGGTCGATCTGGTCATGCCTCAGCTGTTATTTACCAACCTGCAACCTGTGCCACTTCATTTATGGACTACGAGGAAAGCGAGATGCCAAGGCGGGATGGAAGCAACGACGATACCGATGGGGACTCATCACGAGGTCCGTGTGGAAGCAGAAGTCCGCAGTTTGCAGAGAACACACCCATGCAATTTCACACGTCCTTTGGAATGAGTGGTTGTCACAATTGTGAGTCGGAAATAGAAGTTAAACAAGTCGTTACTTCAGAAACGCAACACTATCAAACTTCCGGTATTGGCACACAGGAGCTGCGGAAACCAATATTCTGGGGGCCAATACCACAGTGTAAATCTCGAGGAAATGCACCTTTACCTATGACAGACCCTGGAGGCGCTACAAGAATATCCAGCAACATACTTCCCATCGGGGATGATAAGGCGCGAACAAGATGCATACTCAGTCCAGTATGTACAGCAGCGAAAGCTATACACAGCAGAATTGAATGGCGACTTCGTAAGCTCGCAGCAGCCACATGACAGCTATAAGACGAACCGCATAGCCCCAACCAAAATCAATATTCATTGTACAAAGACTAATTTGTATCACTTAGAATTCCATTTTGAAATGCATTCCATTGAATCATTAGTATGTGAGGATTCAGATATGTGGTTTGCACAAACACTACATATGTATGTTGTATGTCCCTTAAGTGATATTTATGTTTTATGGCATCCATAACATTAACGGCGTATGGCAGCCCATTGTTCTAAGATTGATTAGGGTTAGTAACTTAGCTATAAAACCGTATTTGACAAATTTTAAAATCCACTAATGAAATGATTGTTTTCATTATATAATAAAATTGTCCTATATGCTACCAGCCATTCATTAATTAACTTTTGGTAGTTTTTATTATATTGTTTAATTTTATTTCGGACGCTTTTAATGGCTGCAACTTAAAGACTCCTCTGCTTTCGAGGTCGTGGGGGATTCCATGAAACTGGTGTGTTATCGGTAATAGAGACTATATTTAATCCACCCATTTGCAGTCCCTTAATAGCCGACTGCAAGAAAATTAAGCAATTTGTTGTATTATGGATGACAGGTGGAATTTGCAAACCTACCATTCGTCCAGGCCCGAGGCCACGAACCTTCACTCGAATCGTTTTCCAACCCAATTCAATTGCTTTCTGCAATCAAAGATGTTGGTTTTTCTATGGTACAAGTGTCCATTCACATTAGAATAGGCAAAAACTCACTGCGCTTATGCTTACGGCCGTCGCTTGTGCGGCAATGTTTGTCCCCTTCCTGGTATTTTTAAATCCTTCAATACCGCAAGAACGTATCAGTCTAGGTACGCCTGAAACACGAAGTGTAACTTACATATTTATATAATAATGTATTATTAAAGCTTGCCTTTGTAGTCCGTCACTGAAATGATTGTGTTGTTGGGAGACACGCGAATGTTACAAACCGGCAACTCGTTAAAGGGCATTCCATTAAATAGCTGAGTGGCTAAGGTTGCATCGGGAAAGAACTTGGCCTTTCTGCAAGAACGACAGACTATTATTTATAATTTTTGTTGACTTGACGCTTTGCTCGTACCGGTTAATAAGTGTATCAATATCCACAGACTTTTCGCCCACAGTTCCCTCGTCCTTAGCGGGCATCGACGCCAACATTTCCTTGCGATCTTCTGCCTTTCTGGAGCACACGCTTGTGTGAATCTGTGAAGAACTCAATGGCCCTAAGGGCAAAGTAGCCCGCTTAGCAAAGCTAACAGCACTTAAAATCGCCCTTTTAATATACATTTTTAACTTCAACAAACATATGGTGGCATACAAGTTACATCATTTCCAGTGTGACCGCGATAATACCGAAATATTCCTTCTCATTTTCACAGTATTCCGAAAACATACCGGGGCAAAACAAATTTCTAGACTGTTATACATATCCCGTAAACACCTGTTGACCATTTCAGATATATTATTGGTTTATGATCGAAAGGTATTATTTACTTTGCTCTGATTGTCCCAATTCACAGCCTTCTGAAACTGGCCCACACTTATTTATTATTATTATACTTTAAATTTCAATTTGATCACATAATTTACTTAAATATACCACACACTGAATGAAATATACCATTGAATACCCATAATAGACTATTTATACCAGTTTCAGTATGTTTGTTATAGCTCGCAAGAGTGACCATCTTCTGCTTGCTTTCGCACGTGTTCTATAAGAGTCAAAATAAAGTTGTAATTATTGGAAATGGCTCTAAAACGATTGAAGAGTAAGTTATTTGCCATGCTTGCAGTGTTTGGATCATCTCATAATCGTTTATATTGCAGCTAAAAAATCAAAACGATTGACGGGCCGTCTCAGGCACAAAATCGACAAAAAGGTGCGTGAGCACAACAGGAAGGAACGTCGCGTTGCAAAGAAAAATCCGAAGAAAGGTAGCAAAAAACAAAAACTCATCCAGGTACCGAACATCTGCCCATTCAAGGATGACATACTAAAGGAAGTTGAGGAAGCCAAGGAACGTCAAGAAGCCGAGAGGCAGGCTCGCCGCGATGCTTTCAAATTGGAACGAGAACAGAATAAATTCAAGTCTCTGGAAACTATGGTAGAAGACGCGGACATGCGGAGCACAGTCCATGGAGCGATGCACGAAAATGATTCAGTCAATGACAACCAAAAGAAGTACAAGAATGCAGTCACAAAGGAACAGTCTTTGAAGCAATACTTTAAAGAATTCCGTAAGGTCATTGAAAATGCCGACGTTGTCCTGGAAGTAGTCGATGCTCGTGATCCTCTGGGAACGCGATGCAACGAAGTAGAACGGGCCGTCCGAGGAGCGCCTGGCAACAAACGCCTTGTACTTATACTGAACAAGGCTGACCTGGTGCCTAGGGAAAACCTAGACAACTGGATTAAGTACTTCCGGCGCATAGGTCCAGTGACTGCATTTAAAGCTTCCACACAAGATCAAGCTTCTCGCTTGGGTCGCCGCAAGCTTCACGACATGAAATCCGCTAAAGCCATGCAGGGATCGGTCTGCATTGGAGCTGAGCTACTAATGTCCATGCTGGCCAACTACTGCCGAAATAAAGGCATCAAGACATCGATTCGCGTGGGAGTTGTTGGCATCCCAAATGTGGGCAAGAGTTCAATAATCAATTCGCTGACCCGAGGCAGGTCGTGCATGGTGGGCAGTACCCCTGGTGTAACAAAGTAAGTACTCTGTCTCATTATGATTTTAACTACATCTAATATATGTTGGTCTTCGAAAACTAAAGGGCCATGCAGGAAGTCGAACTTGATTCGAAGATCAAGCTGATTGATTGTCCAGGGATTGTATTCACGAGTGGAGCTGATAGTTCCCATGCCGTGCTTAAGAACGCTCAGCGCGTTGGTGATGTAAAAGATCCGTTCACAATTGCGGAAAGCGTTTTGAAAAGGGCCAGCAAAGAATATTTCTGCTCTATGTATGACATTACAAGCTACGACACCTTTGAAGAATTCTTTGCAAAGAAGGCGGCCAGAATGGGTAAGTGTGCTGATGTTACAACCTGTTGCGTACTAACCTTTTTATTTATAGGAAAATTCTTGAAGAAAGGGGTACCTGATGTTGTGGCTGCTGCGCGAAGTGTGCTCAATGACTGGAACACGGGAAAAATCAAATATTGCACACAACCTCCAGAAGTAGTGGAGTCGCAAAGTGTACACATTAGTGCCTCGATAGTACACGCCGAGGCCCGCGAGTTTGATGTGGATAACTTTGAGTCCATGGAGACAGATATACTAGAACAATGCACTGTCAAAACAGATGACGTTATGGAGATTGCATGTACAGGTACTCTGGAGATTAGGAAACCTCGAGAGGAAGATGAGACGGCAACTGATATTCCAACAAATCTAGTTATAAACGAGAAGGACAAGTCATTGAAAGCTCGTAAAAGAAAATTGGGTGATGAAAAAGAAAAACCAGACCCCGCCCTGCTTTTAGAAGGTAAATGTCCCATAACCATTTGTCGTAACATAATGTTTTTTTAACATAAACTCTCGTTTTTAGAAAATCAATCGATCAACAAATCTATTAAAGAAGTGCAAAAGCGAAAGAAGAAGCAAAATGTGCGCAATGAGAAGAAAATCTCAAAAATTACAGATGTACTGGATAACTTTAGCCTGGGTTCCGGTTCATCCACTTCAAAGGCAGATAAATATGATTTCGATCAGGATTATGTAATTGAATAAATTATCTGCATTTTCCAAAATAATCAATAAAACTACGATATGGGTGACATTTTATTCCTCTGGTGTACTTGCTTTTTTTGTTAAAGGATCTTCCATCGTTTTCCAAACAAGATTCGCAAAATAGTTCATTAAAAACGGTCGAGTTTTGTAAATATATTGAAATTGCATTTAAATATGTTGAAACTTAACAGTATAACTGCAGTGATTATATATTTGATCATATTTAAGCTACGATGGTGCATCTGTTTCATTGAAATTTAAAAGTCTGGAAAAATCCGCTCAGTTATTTAACTTAATTTATTATTTTACAGTTTGTTAGACTCGTGTCTTAAATTATATACAATTTAATTGAAGCCCATTCCTCTGGAGTCTCCTGTTCTTCAACACACTGAGAAGTTTAAACAAAATTGTTATCTGGTTTGAATTAATCTTAGCCCCATAATGCAGGCTGCCACACGGTTTGTTAAATGTACATGGATACAATACTAATTCCAGCGCACGGATTTCTAATGCCACACCCAATGCTCATATTTACATTTCTTGGATCTAGAAATGCAACTGAAACGGGCGACATTTAAACACGAATAGACTTTAGAAAAAATCCCCAAACTGACAGCTAGACAATTTTCATATGGTGTTTGTGTAGGGTACTATGAAAATGGTCGGATGAATGATTCCTCTGAATTGGTCGGATCTTGTCACTATATAAAGCTTCCACAGGAAGAATTGGTTAAAAATGTATTTTTAAGAGACCAACCAAACGTTTGTGTTTGCCAGTCTAAAAGATATTTTTACTGATCGTCGAACTTTAGCATGCCGCGGTCAGATTTTGAAGGGAAGAGATGTCTACTATTATCGGTACATCGAAATGAAAAATCGTCAAAATATCAACATAAAATATAAATATGTTTGAACATGACGTTTGCTAGCTCCAAAAAAATTATATCCGTGGACGCCAGAATCAAGAATGGAAACTAATGTGTATCTATGTACATATGTATGTATGTATGTTTGTATGTACATGCAGTTCTACTTAAAATTTTAATAATGTTTTACCTCAATTTATAGGGGTAGAGCGTTCAACAAGGTTCCATATTCGTTTCTGGTTAAACTGAATTGGCGCAATGTGTTTGCGTATGTCTAAATAATTTAAATATTTAATATATGTTTGTCAGACCTACTCGCATAGACCTCTAGAGTCTAGACCTATGCGTCGGTACATATGTACATATGCACTATGTGTGTATATTTAGAGTGAATCACAGTATTTAAATTTTACCTATGTGTACATGTTTAACAATCATTACCATATATTTACTTAAATTCAAGCTCCCCCACTCGTAGACTCCTCCCTTAATGCGAATCTAATGATTTATAGCTTAATTTCGATGTGCCTACTTGCAGTTAATTGAAACATTTTAAGAAGCTATTCATGTAGACATTTTAAATGATTTCTTTGCAGTCCTTTGTGGTTCCAAATGATTGGTTGTTTGATGGCTTATCGGCAGCTCGGTATACGCAGCTTCAAGCTCTTCATTCCCGTGGTTGAATCTGTAACCAGCCAAATTTTGCCACATAACGTGGTCAACAACTTTTGCACCTTGCGCAGCAGTTGGCGCGAGCGTTGCAAGTCTCCTTCGCTCCGCCACAAACACTGTTGGTCTGGACAAAGAGGTTCGGCCAAATAGGGCGCTGCTGGTGAAAATACTGTCGTAAGGGCCAGCAGCAAGTACTGTCACCGCAGGTGGCTGAAGTGCACTTCCAGCCAGCAGGGACAGCACATGATATCCTGCCGTTTGTATGTATGACCCCAACCCTTGACAAAGCTTATTTTCATGCTAAACCGGTCGATGGGTCCCAATGGGTGATTTTGAGACCGTTTTGTGATCAACAGTTGAGCCCTATAACAAGAACAATTTAGAACTTCGTTTTTCCAGATAAAAATATCAAATTTTGTTTAACCTGGTAGTTTCGAAGGCCTTCAGACAGTAACCAGGCATTACTTTACAGACACGGTCCAAATGTTCGGCTAGTGTCGGAGAGTCCACAAAGATTGGCACGTTGCCTCGATTGTAAATCCAAACATCGCCGCTTTCAAGGCTCAACGTAACTCCTGAAATGTAGATGGAAACAACATCACTTAAAAAGTCGCCGCATAAGTATTTACAATTTTTATTTACCTAGCCCGACTTTTTGTCGTGTATTTTGGACAGCGTCAGAGTGAGGTCCCCTGCCCACGGAGGTTAGCTCGCGGAGGCACATGCTGTCTCCACCACTGTCCACAATCCCATCTGTGTAGATATTTACAGTTGTCTTTCTGGCGTGAAAGAACTCTCCAACTCGATGAGAAAGCTCCCAATAAGCAATTTGGCACCAGCCCCTAGCGTTGACTGTGTCACCTGAAATAAGAGAGAGGATATAGAATGTAATTAATGATCTGGGGTTTCCATTAGAATTCAATAGGCCTGAAGTACATAGTTTCGATTAGATCTCTTTCGCTCCTTAAGACATTAAGTAATTTGTATGTGCAAGTACAAGTATACCACTAACACAGGATCACCCACCATGTAAGGAAGTGTATCTATAGCGTCGGCATGCCTTACTGCTGCTTTGCTCCGAGAAAGAAGACCCTCGGCAACGGCATAATACATGGTTGAATTTTTTGTTTATTTCTATTTTTAACTGGCATGTCACCAAATCGTCGTAAAGCCGCAACTTAACGGTCCATTTAAATGTAATAGTTCTCCGTCATTTTGTCGCCAGTACATGCCATAAAAAATCAAATACACATTTAACATACACATCCATTCATACGTACATATGTATGTATGAGTATACACAGACACTGCACATTCTGGTCAGTTTCACAGTTTCGTCGTCCGACGTCGCCGTTGGGTGGGCACTGAATGCCATGAAATGAATGATATCATAGCCCCATTGACGTGGATGTACAGGGGCGCCAGGTGCTCCCCGGTGCCCGCACTCAAACCGTTCTCCGTTCTACAACACTCTTGTAAGCAGGCGCAAAGATTTGTTGTTGGTTGGTTTGGCGCCGTCGGCACCGCCAACTCACCTCGCTCCGCCGATCAGTCGCATTCGTTTGTGTTTGTTTTTCGCTCATTATTTATTTTCATTTCGCTTTTGCTGTTTTCGCTTAAAAGTTAATATCAATATAGAAAGTGACGGCCTGACGCGGCAGCCTGGCGCCACGAACAACTTGTCCTCTGTCGCGGCCGGCGTACCAATCACACGCACGCGAGCGCAGATGTTTCGGGTAATCTCTGTAGGTACATTTGTATGCACATATGTATGTGTGTATTAATGTACAACCGTTAATATAAAAGCAAACTCTCCAATTGAATAAATCACACAATCTCTATCTCTCTCTTTAAAAAAAAAATAGTAGAGCGCCCTCCGATAAGTGAGAACCGTGCTCGTGTCGTAAAGGCCAAAAACAATCTCACCTTTTCCTTCAGTGGTAAACGACTCTAGACTAGGGCCAAGAAACTGCGATTCCGCTTGCTTGAAGGTGCTGCTCGAAAAGCTGTTGCTTTGCACGCTCCACGTGGTCGCTGCTGACTTTCTGTCGTTTTGGGAGTCTTCTTCTTCGGAATCTAAAAGGGCGAAACGCTAAATTTTGGACGGGATTCTCGACTAAGCCGCTGTTACTCACCTGCATCTTTCAGTCGCAGCATTTTTGAACGGTGGTAGGGCGGAAGTGAAGACTCTGAAATTAAATTAACACAAATTTGATGTTATTGGCCGGCATGTATGTATGTAATGTAGAGAGTTAATGTAATGCCTCGATATTTACTAAGTTTTCGAACGCTTTAATAAGTCTTAAGATATTAATTCTACCTATCTAGAAACTATCTAGATGCTCATTGGTTGTGTATCAAAAAACTGTTTAAACTGTTTGTAAGCGGACCGCGAAAAAATGGCCATTAGTACGACTAGTAAGTGCATACATATATTTACATACAGATATTAATGTATGTAAATATGTATGTTTTTATGTAAGATACAATTTATTCAATTGAAATTCGTGAGTAGTTTTCTTTATTTTTTGCAATGAACAACGATATTAGAAAGATGGTAATCCCACATCGACATATGTAAATATGTACATAGTACATTGCAAAAGAAGTTAAATAAGTTTAAATAAGCAGATATTATGACTGAATGTGCATCACTTCATGCTGCGGCTAAAATATGGAGGTGAGCAACGGCGACCTAGTCGATAATCGGGTCTACAATAGAGAGTTTCGCCCTTACAGGTTCCGAAGGAGAAGACTCCCAAAATGTACGTTCATTCAAAATATATCTTCTTTTAACAGCCGAAAGCGGGAAAAATAGACATAGCTGTCATTGGAACGTAGAATGCGAAGACACAACATAAAGATGTAAATGTATAGGGAGCCATGGGACCGATCAATTAGCAAAGCAAGTGTTTGAAAAGCTGCAGGTTCTCTAAACTTGTTTTAGTTTCTTGACTAACTTTATTTTCAATTGAATTGAACCAAATATCCGTGTACTTATAGAAGAGCTTAATTAAAATCGAAAATCCTTGCCAATTGATTCTTAAACCATTTTAGCTACTCAAAACTTCGGGTTATGCTTCGTATACATGCGAGTCTTTGGGACGGGTCGTGTGATGAGATCATGGTTCACAAACCTAATACATACTAGTATTATAATATTCGTTCAGCAAACCCATTTCAATGCGAAACCGAGAGAACAGCAAAAGCACCAAAAACAATACGCAACAAAAAAAAACTCTAGCGTAGGCAAGCTAAACATCAGCGTCTCGAAATAAAAATAAATAAATAATCTTTTCCTATCGGCCAAAGCCAGCAGAGAGGGGTGACATTTTATTGGCCCAGAAATCGTTTGATGTGCTGCGGTCATCGTCATCGACGGCGTTGAATTAAATCATGATTACATTCAACCGTTTTCTTTCGTCTTTTAAACGAATGGAAACGGGAATGTTTGAAGCGAAGTAATGCAAGTGAAAAGTAGTTATTTACATATGTATGTACATACGTACATATGTATGTACATATGTATGTGTATTATGAAATTTGAAATTTTGTTTGGCGACAAATGCTTCCTTCTGCCATCTGAAGTATGTATGTATGCAGATGCATATGCATGTTGTATGTTCGTTCGGTATGCACATACATACATCATAAGTACATCTGTACATGAAAAATTGCCGATACCCCCATTCGGTCTCAAGTTTGAAGTATAATCATTGTACGTACATACGTACATGCATTCATACATACATATATGTATGTACATACATACATGAACATGCAAACATGTGAGTAAAAGCGTTCGTATGTATGTTTTGTATAAAACCGCGCTAAAAATATAAAACAAACAAATCAGAAACTACATTTGTATGAATGCATGTAGACGTACATTGGTATGTATGTAAATATACATACACATGCATACATGCATATGTATGTACATACATAGTTCGAGTACAAGTACGCGTAAGAGTATCGCATCGGGCACCGTTTGCATTAGCGACGACGCCCGATTATTTCCTGGCGCCAGTTTCTAAATTTACACAAATTATTTTCAAAGAATTTTGTCGCCGTCATGTTGGCCGACCGTTTGCGTGGCGCTTTCACGCATATTCTCTTCCACTTCACTTCGCATTCGCGTACTCTCGCAAATACTCACACACGTACACGGTGCTACAGAGAGCACATGATAAAGCGAAAATAAGCCCACACAAACGTAGGAGAGAGAGATTGCTTGGATGGGATCGCGAGAGAGTGGGTACGTCTGGGCAAAAAGTCAAGGCGCGCAGTGAGCGCAGGAACTTGAAATTCAATTTTCTTTGAGAGCATTCAATACCTAATACAGAGACGGACCGGTTACACTACATATTTTTGTACACATGTACGTAAGTATGTATTTATGTATGTTTGGCGCCACCAAATACACAGAACAGAACACAGTCGTGGTCTGCAGTATTGGAGCGCCGGCCCCAGGTAGACGTTTTAGTATGGTTTGTCGTACGAAAATTGTAAGCGTTGGGTCAAAACAGAGGATGCAATTTTCCAAATGAATTTTAGTTGTATGTCCTACTGGATCAGGTGTATAATCTGGATAAGTATTTCTCTTTAACCCGGGTTATAACCCGTCCGCAAATGTATCTCACACGTCCTTTGGTATGTACATAATGATGTACATATGTATGGTACTATACTCTTGAATCCGCTAATAGCCTTGGCTTTGTCAATCCTACCTGTATCGCTGATGTTTATTATGCGGTACCAATGCAGTGGGTTGCAGCATGTGTACACGCAGTCTCGTGCGCTGGGACAGGCGGGCAGGCGTTTTAGCTCCACGCCGCTCCTGAGGCTGGGCCAAAAGAAGAGTCGACACGCGGTCAAGTGCTGCTCCTTGTCGGCTGGCGAGGTGGTGCACTTGATCAGAATGCACTGCAAGAAGGTTGGCGGGGTGGCAATTACGGCGTCGATGTTTGACTTTCTTGAGGGATGATCCACGCGGCTTTTGACGGCACGCAAAAGTTCGGACTGTTGCTTCTGCTTGAGCAGCTTCATCAGGGCATCGAAATCTTTTCGATTGGGCGTCTCGGGAGCTTGCGTGGATCCCGTCGTCCAGGAAATGTTCGTCAGCTGGGGGTGCGATTGTTTCGTGAACGGAATTGTGTAGTCTCGGCTCCAGCAAGTCGAGCCGCTGCTGGCCTCCGCTGCGTGACCGCCGGCGCCACAGCAGTTGCGAAACATGTTTGCTGCAGTCGTACGAAACGTCGTCGCGCTCACTGTTGCCATAGAAGGGGGAGACGTTGAGGTCTGGTGGTGCACTTGATCGTTTTCGTCGATGAACATATCGTCGCCAGAGCTTACGCAGCTGCATCCAGGTTTGGTATAGCTGAAGTCCGAGTCTTCTGTGGCACTGGACGCGGGTGATGGTGATCCCAACGTACCCGTGATGCCACGTGGCACTAGCTGTTGTGTGTAGTTTAGTGGTGGGCGGGGGAGGCGGCAGTTGTTGGCGTTTGAGTTGGGGATGCCGTTGTTGTTCTGGCAGTAAGGGCCGCAACAGTCTGTGGCGTAAGGAATCGAATTGTATGGTGGCGGGGGAGTTTGACGCATCGGTAAGGAAGTTTCCTCGCAATAGGAGCTTCTGCAGCCAAACGAGGTACCCCGCGTCATCTGAAGGCGGTGTCGATGTGGAGGGGGCGGCGGCTGTGGTGGCTGTGTGGGTCCTGGCACCCCATCGCACGCACCTGGATTGTTTTTTGACGCATAACGCCATAGTTCTTTCTTCTTTTCGTTTGGGAATATCATGGAGGGACATACAGTTTTTTGGTAGCATCGATCTTATCGTATGCGCATTATTCGAATTGACTAACTTGTTTCGCGGACTCGATAAAGCCGGCTAGTCACGGTAGTTTGCGGTGGTTTGCAAAGTGCAATGCAATATGGGTGGGGCTCCGGTGGGAGAGAGGGTTCGCTGTGTGTGTCCCACACTACGTGATTCGCGCACTTGGCGTGACAGCTCAGCTGGACTTTGACTGGAACGTTTACGTTTCTCGATTTCCTGAATATACATACAATATGTACATAAGTACATACATAGGTACTGATTTGGTACTATTGGTGTCACTCGATGGGTTTGATGATATGTCCTCAGTGGTATTGATATGTAGTAAAGTGTGCACTCTGTAAGAGAAAGAGAGTTTTCTGATTAGTCACTGTTATGCACTTGCACACCTATTAGTCTAAAAATCATATTTAAGTACTAATAAATCTGCAGATATGTATGTACATATGTGTGTGTGATCGATCTTATTTATAAGCAATGTACTGACAATAGGGGGTCAGGCCACGCTGATGCATGTGCAGAAGAACAGATCTGTGAGGGGAGCTATGTATGTACATGCAATGTGTATGTATGTACAAAATGACATCCGAAATGTTCGCGCTGTGTGTGTGGCCCCCCGTCCGACCATTTCCATTTTGTTGCTGGCATTTCTTGCGCTCCTTATCGACGACAGAAGTGGCGCCGCCGGCATGACGGCACTCGCAAGCAACAGCAACAAAATTACGAGTCAGCCCCACACAACGCAGAAACACACCACACATAAACACAGCACAGACACTCTATACATACATACATATATATGTACATCCATGCACACGCATACATACCCACTCACACAGTCGCTTACAGAATGAATTTACTTGCGTGCAGCAGTCGAATGTAGAGGCACGGCAAGCGAGACGAGAGAGAGACCAGAAAAGAGAAGCAGGCAGGGCAGGAGCAGAGGCGGAGGCAGAGGCAGAGCTGGCGCCAGGGCGCCACTGACGTAATAAAAGAAATAATAGTAACGATGTCGGCGGCGGCGGCGGCATCGTCGGAATGGCGCCACCAATATAAACTTATATCAGACAGACACAGACACAGACACAGACACAGATACGAGGCAACGACGGTCGGTTGTCAGCCGGTTTGACAAGTTGAAGAATCAACAATATTTAAGGTTGAGGCGACTGCAGAACTCGAACGTGGTCAGAAAATCATCCAGAGAGCGTGAACGAACACAGGCATGAGCGACGACGAGGCGAGAGTATATGTACATACATGCATATGTATGTTTGTACATCCATGTGTATGAATGTATGTATTTTTTTCTTTGATTGTGTTTACGTGCGGAACCAATACACACTCGAATTCTTCTGAAAATTCATCGGGTAAAAGAATTTAGGGTTTTTAAAGTGAACAGAGCTTCCCGGCGACGGGGTGTGCATTGGTCAGTGGAAGGAGGTATCTTTTCTGCAGAAAACATCTACATGAATACATACATATGTATGTACATATATAAGTGCATGTGCTAATACGTCTATGGCGATGCACATGAATATGTACACACGAGAATGTTTTTTCTTTTGCCAAAGATCACGATTAAAGTACATTTGCACACATCCATGTGTATTTTCACTGTAAATTCTCTTCAATCTACAAATGTATGAATGTTTAAGGGATCGGATCGAATTAAGAATGAATACATCTGTATGAAAATGTACATACTGTGTATGTACATAAGTATGTACGCGTGTATGCTCAGTATAGTTCACAAAACATTCACAAAAACGATCACGAAACAAATTTACATAATAAAAGAGGTACAATAATCAATACTTGTCGAAATATTGCTTAGACGTTGAGTTGTTATCCAGCGCAGCACATTGGATAATAAACAATCTTTTTTCTTTTAATTGACACTATGGACAAAACGGTCTTACTTTTTGCTGCACATAGCGAAAATTTTAGCTGACATAGAAAGAATTGGTCGAAAACAAAGCTTTATTGAACATAGAACATAGAAATCTACATACATACATACATATGTACAGTAGTAAATATGTACGTACATTAATACATACATACATATGTACGTTCATATGCACATGCCAATATGTATTACGACCGTTTGGACATTTTGATACCCTTGTTGTCGTGGGGGCTGTATGATATAGTGGTCCGATCTCAATACTGAGTATATTAAATTTGTTAAGTCATTGAAAGAATGTGCATGTTCTTAGAAATAGCCACTTATTAATAATACTTAATGGGATATACATATAAATCCACGAAAACGGAAGAAGACAACGCAAGTTCAAAGTACTTACTGTTTAAATAATGTTTATCCACTGTATAGTATCCTTAGCATTTGTTTTAGTTGTAGAAGATATGTGTGTTGTATTCATAGATATGTTTATTAATATACACATGTATTCTTGATATGTTTAATATGTTGACCTTATTTCAGGATTCACATGACTAAAGAAGAAATTATTTATTAAGTTAAATCGATATTGCACAATTCCTCTTCCTTTAACTTTTTATCACGTAGGTTTAAATTTGTACATATGTGTGTACATACATATGTTTAAATTACTGTGTCGATATGTACATTACAATGCTGCTTTTTGGTTTTTAATCTCAAAGTAATAGTCATATGGGCATTTTAATGATATCCATACAATCTGTAAGAATGTGGATACGAAGGCTTGTTTATTATTGTGTGTTATATAATTCGTGACCGCGATGTTAGATTTTGTACGATAAACTGCACAAATATACCATAAATACCCTTGCGGCTCCAGGGTACTGGGTACTGGGTGAATAAATCAAACTAATGGACAGCACGCACTGCCTCTGGACACGAATTAAGAAATGTTCCACTGTGAAAAACAGTTTGTTTTCCGATAATTGCAGGGTTTTTATTCACATTAGCACAATTTTTGTTAAACACCGTCGTGCGGCAGCAGTGCTATAGTTGTGTTATTGATTTATTGATTTGTAATTGATTTTAAATGTGTACATGTGTACAAACCACTCGAACGGGCACCGAAAACTAGAGGCACTTTCTTATTCAATCGTATGGTGTAGGGTATACCCGATGCGATTCCAATCTACCTCTAGAATGGAACAGAATGTGTAGTTGGTAGTTGGGTCTGAATCATTTTCACTTTAATCAATTTCACGAATCGAATCGGCTTACATTCACAACGGGGCCAACCAGCAGCGGCCTTTTGCCTGCTTGGTTCAACCTTTCACTTATTTTTAATTTTTACATTTGAGGCAGCTGATGAACCGTTCTCGGAAAATAAAATTCCAAAATTAAATTCAATTATTGCCTATTCTTTGTGCGTGGTGCCTATTGGTTATAGTTGTCACCGCCCGCCGCCCGCGTTGCAATACAAAAAAAACCACACGACCAACAAAAGTATTTTCTTTCTGAATTCAGAAACAAATCGGCACTACTTCCGAGCTAGAATCGTTTTTGCCGATTTCCTTTTGTCGAGATTATCAATATTTCAACGGTCTTTGCAGGTGCAGGGAACAACGTACATACGTCTGCCGCCGAACAAAGATTTTTTTTTCTGGATATTTTCTTTTCAAATTTTACTGTGCGCGCGAATTTTTGGGCCTTATTGTGACTCTGCAATTTGCGGCTCTCCTGTGTCTAAACGGTCAGGGAAATACTCTCTCCGGTCAGGGAAATCCGCTCCTGTGTATAAACGGTCAGGGAAATCCTCTCTCCGGTCAGGGAAATCCGCTCCTGACTAAACTGTCAGGGAAATTCTCTCTTGCTCTTGGCTCTATCAGGGACCTAATTTGTACGCAGTTATGAGCGCCAGCTCTCATCAAACCCCTCCCATCAAATTGTTTTTGTTTTTTTGTTTAATGTTCATTAAAAATAAGGTGCCCAGTGGTCGGGAAGTAATCATTTTAGAGTTGCAAATATGACTGCAAAATAACCCCACTGTGCCAAGTCCATACCCTTATGAATATACCCTTGATTTTTGTTTTTTGTCCACCAATAATATATGTTTAGCCGCATAAAAATGTATTAATATATTACTTAGAATAAGAATTGTCTGTGAGGTGAGTCGTATATAATATATATGGTATTTATATTTTGACTGAATAAATATTTCACGTTCAAAATATGGTTGCGCGCGTGAATTTCAAACAGAAAATTCTCCTTTGTCAGTGCTGCAGTTTTTAGCTATTTTCTCACGAGATCTTGTGCCTCATTTTTGCGTTAGCAATGTGTTAGCCAGCACTGGACATGTCCAGAAAATACCGTCTCAGAAATATACCGTAAATATACCAAGGAAAAGAAACGAACTTAACCCCCTTTACACCCATCCATTTAAGCAGTTTAACACGGCGGTAAACTATTATTTACCTGTAAATGTTTCTTGTTTTTACATCCACTTTTAGAAGTGTTATCACGCCCTCAAATTCTAAAAACTTGTATAGTGCATAAAGAATACATGGGATTACCGCTTTTAGCAGTTGAGTACATCAGTAGTACTCCAATGTTACTTCCCATCTCGAACGGAAAGATAATTGTTATATCTTTTGTCAAAAAAAAAGCACAAACACACGACAGTACAAAATACCATAAAAGTTAATTGTAACGGATGGACGAAATCCTCTCGAACATCAACCTCTCGAACACTTCTATTACTAGTGCTAAACTCAATTATGAAACTATATGAAAATTTTCGTTTTCGAGATTTTAAAAAAAACCATTCTATTTGCACGGGACAATTACGGAAGTGTTTCGCAGCAACCAATTCAAGCTCAGCTTTTAGCGAAATGATTAATGTGTTCCATTGATGTCTCTATAAAATGGATATAATTTTACTAATATATGATTCGCGATTTTTTTAAAATTTATTTTTGATTAAATAATTTAGTTAAATATTAAATTAAATAATAAAATTTAAATTTTGACCCCTGCCGCGCGGATAAAACGTAAATACAGTAAATAGCCAAGATTGAACCTATTTCTCGAATTTTTTTTTAAGGAGTGGAATATGTTAGAAAAACTTTTTGGTAGTTTGGATTGCGCTATATGACTAGATGTTTAAGAGGTTTCGTTGGAGTACGTGAATAATTCAATAGGATCATTAGTAATACCGAGAATTTATGAAAAGTTGTTTAAAACTTCTGATTCACTCATGGTCTTATTGTTTACATTTTAAAGATAAGTAATGTATGTATATTGTATGTATGTACATATGTATGTACTTATGTAAAAATGTATCAATGTTCGGAATATGATAGATACTGTCATTGTTGTGAAGTTCGACTTACCACCTTGATTTTTAGACATTTTGTTGTTATTATTAGCTTGCACTATTTTCCAACAGGAGGTTTTATGTGTAGAGGCGAGTTGCCTTTTTAAAAAAAGCTTGATTCGCGCGCGTGAATTTTGCTGCGACGCGTGCCGTATTAACCGAACGTGTTGTCCTGTGGCATATTTCTAAGTGAACTAGCCGCCAGCCGTATACGGCGGCATCCTTTTATACCAACGGGTACGGTGCGGGCATTGGAGTGCGCACTTGGGAGGGCAGGACGACTGCGCACGGACTCACGCACAGACGGCGCGACGCGGCGGCATCCAAGAACCATTGGACAAGGCGCCGCCGCCGTCTGAAGCAAACTTACGCCTTGGACGCCGACGCCAATCGTCGCGACTTCTGACTCAGTGTTGTGTTTCTTCGTCCATTCATATATCAACAATATTTACATGTAGACAAACGTACATACCGTATACATGTATATGTATTTACATATGCACACTCATTCATGCCAATGTTGTCTTCACTCACTTTACTAATGTTACATATAAACTATAATATAAAACATTAGTTTTGTGTTAGTATTAGTATTTTGTATTAAACAGCTAAATTTAACAGAATATTTTGTTTTGTCTTTAGGTACATGTGCTTAAAATAAGGATATTTACATAGATGAAGGTATGTACAAAAGGAAACCTACAAAAATTATGGGACCACACACACACACAATTGTACAAATTTTGTTGATTGGCGACACTAGGCGTCTAGCCGCAATGGTGTCTAAGCTGAAATCTGCGAGCCATTTTGTCTGGCTCAAAGGCGACGGCGACCGGGAACCCTACAGACAGGCGACTCGACTGGCGTCTAAAGTTGTACGCGTTAGGAAATACGACTCCCAGCGGAAAGTTTTCGATGACCGGAATCCCTTTGGCAATTATAATCAGTCTGTTATTACCCAGTTAGGCCTAGTTCGTACAAGTCTTCCCCGTATGTACATATGTATGTATGTAAATCATTGTTTTGGAAGTGTTTACATATGTACATACATATGTAGGTACAAAAAAAACATGTAAAACTTAAAAATTGTGATGAAATTACATACATTACATTACATTTGTACATATCTACGTACGTAGATACATACACGTACGTACATACACATACACAGTTCAATAGCCATGGAATCCTTCGCCAAACTCCTGAAGTCCTCCCCCGTTGACTGGTGGAGTCATCAATAAAAAACAACGATAGACGAGCCATAACTCGTCATCATAGACGCGACGACTATTCTCGCATCTAATTGTAAAAGCAGCGTCATTTGTCGCGACAACGTGGCAATAAGGGGCGCGGCGCCCAATGGCGCACACTTGGCCCGTTGGCAAAGCAAATCAAAGTTCTGCGTATCCGCATCCGTTGTCCTGCACAAACTGCGCCACTGTCTGCGCTCGTCCTGTCGCATGTTGTCGAAGACCAGGCGGCGGACGACGCCACAATCGTCGGCTAAGTCTAGCCTACTCTGGATACTGGAAGCTGACTGTGTGCGTGGGTTTCCCCTCCCATCCGCCACCCGACACACTGCTAGAAGTACATTTTTGCCGACAAGTTGTCGTCTTGGTGACCGTCGCCGACGTGCTGGCGTCGCCAACTCAGAAATTTGCAACAATTTTGAGCGCGCTGCCGCCACTTGTTACGCACTTTGGCGCCTTCGTCCCCAAAGCAGCAAGGGCCAGGGAACGGGAACTGCCGCCATGTTGATTCTGCGCCAAAATCCGAACCCCAGGCAGACACAAAACACATGAATGCCCCTATACATTCATATATATGTATGTACATATGTAAGTGTGTATGTATATTACATATACAATTAGTAAACTAGCCAACAGTCCGATTCTAATATTTCATTCGATATTAAGTTACAAACATACATTTGTACATACATACATACATACATAGATACTATTATACTGTTATATTGTATACCTGTTTATGTCTTGCCGATCAATCCGATATAATAGATATTCAGGCAGCTACTTTCGCTAAAACAGGTCCGATTAATTTTCCAAAGCGCACATTTAAACTCACAAGTATCCGACAGATCCGTAAATTTCCTGTAAGCTGTACATACTTACATACATTGTAAATATATGTAAATGTATTTTGGCACCACACACACACAAATTTACATATTTTAAGTTGGAGCCTCCAAGACCGGCCAACATCCTTATATAGTTGCTAAAAGCTGAGAGTGTACGTTTTATTTGTTAATTATGTCATGATAACGTAAGGATGAAAGGGAAATCAGCTGTGGAGGGGAAACTTATTTATTCATTTCATCAACCATTAAGCCCTTTCAAGTGTTTCGTACGTATGAAAATATGTGAAATTGCTAAATGTGAAATGTGATTCCATTTTGATTTGTGAAATGGTATGCTTTGTTTAATATATTATCTTCCGAATGATATACATACATACATAAATAGTTTGTGGGTTTTCCATCAGTGAACGCATTTAATTTGGAACAGTTAGGGTTTGCATTTAATAAATACAATTTATTCTACAAGGTTTTTTGTTTGTTTATGCCTTTTCTTACATTTCGTATGGTAGCTATCGTAGTACTTTGACTCTGATTTATTTTCTTAAGCATGCACATTTATGTTCTGGCATTTAAAACTACTCCGATAAACGAGTAGATCAAAACTAGAAATTAGTTAAAAGACACATTTAATTAAAGTATACAAAAATGATTAAAAAGAACAAGCATATAAATATACATGTATGAAGCAAATAAAATAATCCAAATAACTACGCTGCGGATTCTTACAACAAATATTTATCCGTGGCATTTAGATATACAACATACAGAAGGAGAATTGATGTGTTTACGACTTACATTTGTTCGAATGTGTTTGCTAAGTTAATTTCTTCTGCCTATTCTGTTTATTCGTTTACATTTAAAAGTCAAAATGTATCACAATTTTGATCATTCTGCGCCAGTAGCCATATCTATCGGTTGCACAATTTACAATGATGTATCAATGGTGTACATAATGCACATTTATGCTGATGCTGAATATGTTCTCTAAAGTGGGTGGGGGTGGGTTCACACAAATTTGATTCAATGAAACCCAAAATATGCTTTGAAGAAACTTTATAAAACCGATATTTACAAATACCAGATACTAAATAGTTATTTATGATTGCATGTTTACATATGTATGTATGTATGTTTTACGAGTATATGGGTATGCATGGTGAGCGCTGGTGCTTAAAAATGTATAAACGTAGTTAGCTATATTTATATTCACTTCCTGTCGAGGGCTATGGATCCCTCATACCCGTTCAGATATTACGTGAAGGCAAAAGGGAAGCGTCTAGAATGTTCATTTGCGCATCTCATATGTTTGTTGGATTGGATTAACTATCATAAATGCCTGAACAAAATGGTGGAGTGAAGGGAACGAGTTTTCCTTAACAAATACAAATGATATACAAGTATGTACAATGAGCAAGACCAGACCTTCACTTCATACTGTATTATTATTATTTAATGTGATAAAAAAAAATTAAAAACATTTTTCTCTCTTATGCAGTGCAAACATATTTTAATTAAAGAACTTTTGGAATCCAAGAGACTATTATCAATTCAAAGTTTATTGACGGTTGAGTACGTGCCCATTTTTGACGAGAGATTTGACATACCCTGTAGCAATATTCTTGTTTTTTTTCGCTTTGTATAGTACCATAAAAGTAAACACGATTGTACATACATATGTACGTATTGGATACATAATTGTTTGCAAACATATGCATAATTGAGTAAAGCATAAACTTCTGAAAAAATAAAGACGTGACATGAGCGACAATTAATCGATTTGATGCCTGGCCTCTGTTATCAATGCCAGCAGGGCATCGAGTTTTAGGTCTTTGAAATGTTCAAAATGGTCCATTAGCGGTTGAATCGCATCTGACTCAATAGCTGCGGAGATGGTCTGATTCTGTATGGTTCGGGTGAGGCAGGACGCTACCTGTGCAAGAAACTCCCGCCATTTCTGCCTATTCGCGTCGCTAAGCGTTTGGTCCACTCTGGACACGTATATTTCTTCGGCACGAAGTATCAAGGCAACAAGCGATAGGATCCCAAACTGTAAATTCAATCAATTTTTGAATCATGTGTCGCGGCGCTGTCAATATTTTCAACTTACGCGACTGCAGAAAATTCCCGTTAGCTTATTGTCATTCAGTGTGATTGCCGCTGAAATGGTGACGACAGTTTCAAAGCTGGCTTTGCTGATGTGCTTTTTGAATTCTGGATACAAAGCGTAGAGGACACCCTCAATATCGTCTTTGTCCTTCTTTATAACAGTCTGTAGCGAGCAGAAGACTCCGCTCCACACTGTCCAGCATATACTATGCTCAGCAATAAACGGCATAACGCGACGTAAAAGAATCTGAATCAAATAGATGGCAATGACTAAAATATTGGATACATTGTATTACGCATTGAGATGAAACTTACCTTGCCCTTGCGAACATTCATCATGGCTACGACCTTGTCGAAAGTCAAGCCTGCCTTTAGTTTGTGCACCAACGCATCAGTCGTCTCAATTTCGTAGTTGAATTTATTCTTCAGCTGTGGATTGAGACTTTGTGGATTAGATGCATCGGCAGCCCGCTCCTCAGGTGTTTTGTTTGCCATCTCAAGCTGCTCCAGAGCCGCAATTCTTTCGGCCTCCTTCTTTTTCTTCAAAACGATCGTGGCCATAACGTCCGTGTTTTCCAGGTCCTCAAGCTTCAGCAGATAGCGGTACAGAGTTTCTATCAGCAACAAAATATGCCGCGATTTGCGCATGCTACTGGGTGTGACATCACAGCTAGCACTTGGTAGAAGCGGTGTCCCTGCGTTAGAGTTTGCGTTTATCCCGCTCATTGTGCTCACTGATGAAGATGCCGAGTTTCCCGGCACATCCCCGGGACTGGCCTCGCCGCCCATTATGTCCGCGTCTATGATTTTACGTGGGGCTGTCACGCTGCCATATTGCAGTTTGCCAAGCGAGTTCTCAAACTTCAGGGGCGAGAAAATGTATCCCGTTAAAGTGTTGTTGTTGCCTCCACTTCCACTTGCGGCATTATTTGTGCTGCCACCCGTGTTGTTGCTGCTTGTGTTTTCCGAGTTGCGACGCTCGCGGTGCTGTCCATGGCCGTTGCGTGTGCCGTTTTTGTTGCCCAACTGAACGAGTATGAGTTGTGCATGGCCCCTGGGTTGCGTTAAAGGATGATTCAACTGGTTGTCCTTGTGGGCCTGACTTTGCCGCACCTGACCATTCTGCAGGGCCTTGCGTTCTCTGTACACCGTATAGTAGTAGTCATCAATGTACGGTGTGTCCGTATTCAGCTGTGACAACTGTATACCGATCAGCCAGTGCTTGTCGCGTGTGCTCATTAGATTTGCATATTCGTCGTATTCATCCTGCGGAAGGTTTCCAGATGCGTCTGGACGTCGATTAAGCTGTTGCTGCTGCATTTGTTGCTTTTGACGCGGATCACTGGGGACAGAACCTCCCCGACTTTGCTGGAGCTGGCGCGCCACGACAGCATTTTGCTGAAGAAGCGGATGATTTTGCTGGATCTCCTGCACGAGGCGCATGTTAAACATATTGAACATAGAGTTTTGCTGCTGGCTGAGCAGATTGTTGGCTGCCTGCAGAGGGTGTGGTGGCATTCGTGACTGTGGATGCTGGAGTGGATGCGCGGGCTGCATAAAGGCCGCCGGATGCAAGCCAGCAGCACGCATTGCATTAAAACTCGGATGCATTGCAAAGTTGTTGAGGGCTGTGGGCAGATGTGGGGTTGGCAGTGGACGCTGATTGCCGCCTAGAGGAAAGTTTGGGGGCAAGGCACAGGCACCGTGTTGCTGAAGCAGTGGATATTGTTGCAGTGGGGGCATACTTCCTGGCAAACCTGGTGGGTAGATAAACCCAGGCGGCACACGATTCCCTGCCAAACCATTCATTTGTTGTTGCGATTGAGGATTTGGCAACATCTCGGGCATTGGATGGGGGCCATGGAAACCTAGATTTGTCCTTGGTGGCGACGTTTGCGGCGTTGTCATGAATCCAGGGGGCACTGCAATTCATTTTGGAAGAGCATGTTTTTGTTTTTGTGTTTTCTTTTGATTTTGTTTATGCTCACCCTTGTTTTGTGGTTTAGGTTGCTGTTGAAGCGGTATTGTTGGTGGCAGCATATGCTGCCGGTTAGCCAGGCTAAATTCATCAAAAGCTTTTCGATCTGTTGCTTGCTGTTGTTGATGTTGCTGATGTGGCTGCTTCGGTATTGCTTGCTGAATGATAAGATTGCGTTCAATATCCTCGAGGGTGGAGATTTTAGGACCAGCTTGAGGATGCATATGATGTAATGCTAAATTTGCGTTGGCCTCCTGCTGGTGTTTCATCTGCGTTTGCGGCCTAAACGCACTACGCATGGTTTCACGAAATAGCGGCTGATTATTCGGAAACGGTGGCGACGCCCACACTGCAGAGTCCAAGTTAACGCGATTGCTAACATTACCCACTTCGCTGTCGAGGAAAGAGGACAAGTCCACATCATCTAGCTTCATGGAGGACAGATTCAGCTCCAAGTCCGCGTCTTCCATATTTCGTGTGCCTGGAAAAGGCGCATTGAATGGCGCAGGTGTTGACCCACTTGACGATGGAGCCGATGAAAGCACGTTCGCATGTCTGGGCACGCCATTGCCGCCGGCTGGATATCCTCCGTATGCACCTCTGTCAGCGAAACCGCCTCTCTTTCGAACTTTGTCGCCATTTCCGCCAAGGCGAACCAGCGTTTCATGAGCTTCTTCCCAATCTCCATTTATTGCAGACCCGAAGGTTTCATCGTTGAGCGCATCATATTCTTCTTCGCCAATGCGCCCATCGCCACCTTCGTCCTCCTGTGTATACAATTAAATAAATACGTGCATATATTGTGGATAGGCATAGACACAACCATTATGAATGCATGGCATAAATGGTGTTGTTGTAAACTATAATAATATTTTATACATTTTGCCGATAGGCAACTCTCTACGCTGTGTGCAAGGGGCATGTATGTTCAATATCTAACACGACGATGCCGATGCCCTTAAAACATTTGCGCAAAATGGTAACATTCCCATCCTTTTTTTTAACATAATCCTATTTAATATTAACAGTCCAGGGTAGTGCTCACCGGTATAGTTGTGTCGAATCCGAAAAACGAGTTATCCATTGCGAAAAACTATTTTTTTACAAAAAATTATCATGACTTGTCAGCAGTGTGACCGCGGAATTATCGATAAATCATATATATGCAGACCCTCGGAAATATACCGAAATACACCCTTGCATTTTCAAAATATACCGTAAATCTTAAATCATTCTTGATTTTTATGAAATGTTTGATATTTCTAGCTAATTTTTCCGATTTATCAATAAATTCTCCAGAAGGTTGGCTAGTTTTTACGACTTCACGACCAGAATCGCCTTTGTGAATCAGTGAACTTTGTGAACTAAATGAACTGCTAAAACAAACGCACCAAAACTGGTTCATTTAATTGCCTCATAAGGACGCAACAGCCAATCTTGTGGAAAATTTATTGATAAATTGATGAAATAATATTAAATAAAACATCAAAGTCGAGGAAAATGATTTAAGATTTACGGTATATGTTTCAAACGAAAAATATATTTCGGTATATCTTCGAGGGTCTGACGGTATATCTTATCGATAATTCCGCGGTCACACTGACGCCAAGAGCAAATTAATAAATTTACAAAATAAAATAAACAAGTAAGAATGAAACGGAAAACAAGCGAGATTTGGTGCTTTTTCCGAGCGATCGACGACACTTTTGCTCTGTGTAACATCTGCAAAGCAAAGCTCTCTTATAAAACTACAACTACGAATCTAAGCAAACATATGAATAGAATGCATCCGAATTCGACGCTGTCGCAGAGCCAAAAATATAAATATCAAACACAGTCAAGTCTAATTGATCGGAATAAGGGAAAGCCACGAAACCCAGCCCAGGAAGTAGTCTTGCTGGACTTCGTGAAGAAGCATCCTCGATTGCTACAAGTTCCTTCTTGGGAAACACGTAATTCCGCGGAATCATTATGGGTGCAACTGACATCAGAGTTGAACAGAAATGGCCCGCCACGAAAAGATGTGGTTACATGGAAGAAGGTGAGCATCTAAATGAATTGTCTGCCTGACAGGTTTTTAATTTCTTCGTTATATTGTAGGCGTTGAAAGACTGGAAAAGGTTCATACTTAAAAAAGTGGAGAAAAATGAAATGCTTAATTTGCCGTTTGAGACGAGCCTGAGTCCGTCTGAGGAAACAATAGCAGCCCTATGTCGTATACACGATGATGTTAGTCAATTGATTTTGAAAGAAGATGATGGCATGCACGACAACTCAAATGCCGAATATGAGGTGGAAGATGTGGTGCCAGAGGAGGATGATCCTAGCGCCTTGCAAGGTGCTGCCGAATTTATCTATGAGCCAGAGGATTGCAAGGTTGATATAGACCCGCTGTACCTGCAAGCAGGCAAAAAGGCAGTATTAGCAGGAAGAACCACAGAGGAGGATAGCTTGCTGGAAAAATTAAGCAACAACATTGGTTTGGTCAACGACGCCACCAACAGTGTCCACATGGCGCTCAATGAGTTTTGCGTTATGTTAAAGCAAAAATTGCTTGAAGACAAGCGTCACCACTTAGCCATGGAACAGTTGACGGCGGAGAAAATTGAGTTGAAAAAAAAGCTTTTAGAAATTGAGCAGAAGAAACTGTCACTAAAATGACTGGACTTGCAATAAATTGGTAAAGGAATGTATAAATACGTTAAGTGATTTTGAATAAGGACCCCGTTTAAATTAAATTCTTTTCCCACCCGTTATTAATTTTAAAGAGACATCAAAACTTTTGTCGGAAGCATTTGTTAGAATTTGAAAATGGTTATTCAGCCAAGTTCATATGTATGAGTCTTATCCTGCTTGACCAATATAACTAATTGATGAAACCAACCACTTGGAGTAAAAAGAACATTTCCAGACCCAATCATTTATTGTAGATACGAATGCTCGTTTTGTAATTCTTCATATACTTGCTTAAATTCCTGTGGATAACGTTCGTCGCTCATAAGACTGGCATAGTCGTAATTAGCATGCTATTGGAGTACAAGATTAAAACCAAATATGCAAATGAAACGATTTCACCTTACGTCCGTAATATCTGAGGCATCCGACTCGTCCTCAGATGGGTTGCTAAAGCTTGTATGGCCATCCAAGTCACCACAAGCGATAAAGGGCACTAGGCTGCGGTTCACTTCGGAGCCTGTTCTTTGGGCAAGTACGCGTATGTCATCTCGAGCCGTGTTAATGACTTGTGGAATATATCCGGGGGGCAAACAGAAATCGGAGCACACCACAAACGCTTCAATGCTCGATGAGCGCGAACTTGGAGGCTTATAGATATCAAACTTATTAAAAAATATTTTCATCTGTGTGCTAAGCAGACCGGTGGCATTGCCCTTAAATATTTTGGCAACGAACGATCCCCCGGTTTCAAGTACTACAGTGGCTATACTTAGGGCAGATACCAGAAGCTGGTGTTGCATATACTCGTCCATTTCATGCACACCTGTTACGTCCGGGGCCCCGTCACAAACAACGAGCTGGGCCTTCTCGTCCCCGTCAGTACCGAAATGACTTATTATAGCTTCGGCCGTGCTCTCCTTGGTAATGTCCCCCTGCAATTGGACAACTCCCCGTATTGGCGCCATGGCCTGCAAATCCACTGCAATGATTTTGGTGGCCAACTTCTCAGCATCGTTTTGGCACGGATCGTACAGCTTACGAGACAATACCTGGGACCAACTTCCAGGTGCTGCACACAAGTCAACTGCCCGCCGTACACCTGCATTAAAAAATAAGGCAGACTAACCGGTGAATTCACGTGTATGAAGTTAGCTTAAACATTACTAAAATACAATACCATTTAGTATTCCATAGGCATCATGAATGTGCAATAGCTTAAAAGCACTTCGTGCTCGCCAGCCTTCTTCCTTCGCTTGACGGTAGTAAATATCCCGTTTGTCTTTTGAAGTTTTACCCATACTCAATAGGATTGGCACGCTAAATCTTTGGATATATTTATATTTGCGACGAAATTCAACATAAACACAAACTTAACTTGTGCTTAGTGTGACCGCGGAATTAACGATAAAATATATGGACAGACTCTCGGAAATATACTCTTGTATTTTCAAAATATACTGTAATTCTGTATTTCTCGATTTTGATGTTCTATTTTATATTACTAGCTAGTTAGGAGTCTCCCCGCTAAAACAATAATATTATCAGATTTATCAATCAATTTTCTTGGGTTGATTGCTAATATATAAAAAATATATCGGTGAAGTATTTTTTGATTGAAGAATATGAATATCGATATATTGAAATCTCTGTGACAACCCTAATTTGTTTATTAACGAAGACATTGTTTACCGCGTGAATTTTAAAGTTGTATAAAAGTGCAAAAGAAAGCAAACCTATTCAAGAAATGCACAAATTTAATGTGTACCAAGTAACGAGTCTTGCTGTGAAGAATCTGAATATGTTACAATGTCAAAAGTAATGTGTCCCTGGAACCTCATGTAAGATTTGTAGTTATTATTTACTCCACTAAGCATATGTTAATAAAAACGATAGAGCAACGTCCATTCAACGATGGATGCATGATCCGTTATACTTTATCGTGTGTGCCAATTTTTGTTACATACATAAAGAAGTTTTACAGGTCCGTCGTTCGTCACGAAAATTGGCATGCCATTTATTACAGCTTATTTCGTACAGCCATTATTATAAAAAATGTATGCATATGCATTATGTGCAAGTTTCACCTATGCATATGTACATACATACATGTAAATATGTATTGTTCAAAATTGTACATTAGTTCTACATTATATACATTTGTAAATAAACTAAGCTGATAAAAAACAGTCGCAGTAGTGAAGTATGTACATTTGTATGTATGTACATGCATACATACGTACAAATGTATGTATGCATTAAATTTTCGTACATTTGAAATTGTGGATGCCACAGATTTGAACACAATTCATTGTTTATTTGCAATGTTTAAAATTCATGTTCATTTCTCCTTTTAGAGAATCCGAAGTTTCTATACAGGTATTAAGAAAGGAGACAGATGAGTACTTTTCGATTCTGTCCGAGAAGTCTTCAAGTTTGTTAAGCAGTGCCGACTGTCTTACAAAATCGAGTAACGCTGATCTGTCCAAAAAGGTAAGTACTGATATCAAGTCCACTTTGCAAATATTTTATCAAATTTAAATAATTTCATTATATTTTTAGATTGTAGAAAGACAACAAAGGCAGTGTGAGCACATTATTACAAATGTTACAAATGGAAGACAATAATAAATGCGTATGCCTCCGGGCTTAAGAAAATATTTGTTGGACTTGCAAAGTTGCACAAAGTCAAAAAGGGGATGGCTTAGGTAAGACTAGCTACACTTTGTGACTAAAGAATGAGCCCTAAATTGCCCTAATTAAATTGAATTCCTTTGAAAATACAAGGATATGCTGAATAGCTAGAAACGAATATGTTTCTTTCGTCCAAAATTACGAGGATGAAACCAGTCAGAACGATATTTTTGTGTGTTTGTTCAGACTGAATATGCTGCATAAGGTGGATATTGTTCTTGGTGCAAGCAACGTTGTCAAGAGGAAGTAAAGTAATGGAAAATGCATCGGTTATTGGACACGTTTCGCTTGAAGTTTTTGCGTTAACGAATTAGTTTTGTGCCCCACCCACCGTCGAAGGCCTTTCGAAGAAGAACATGATTCATATCTGTGAACGTTCTTAAATCTTAGGCATCTTTTGAAGAATTTCCAACTGCTTTATCACGTACTGTGGTAATGAAGATCATGCGCGAAATCAACAAAAAACTGTGGAGAAGCGCTCTATATATAGCGCTAAAGGGCAAGGGGCTGCATTGCGTTTTCTGCAGTGGTGGCAATGAGAGTCTTAAAAGTTCTAGCCGTGTTTGGTGCTCTGGCACTCGCCGATAGGGCAGCTTCCACGACCTGTCCGTACGCGAATAGTGACGAACTCGAACAGCATTCAACTTCAAGATTAAAGAGAAACTCGGGAAGTTTTCCTTTCGAAGTTCGTCCGGCGATCAGTGACTCAAGCTTGGACGCGTTGCTGAAGGAGTATCTACCGAAATACAATACCAATTCGGCCACTAGTCCCAGCAGATGGTCGCCCTCGTCGGGTTCTTCGAAGCCTGTAAGGTGTGGCACACCGCCGTCGAATTGCCTGAATGATACGAGCAACTTGCACTACCGAAGCATTGATGGATCATGCAACAGCTTGCTGTACCCCGAATACGGAATTGCTGTCTCTAGATACGGGCGCCTGCTGCCTCCGAAATACGTGAAACCGGTGCAGGCGTTACCCAATGCGCGGCTCATCTCCCTGTCACTGTATGGTGAACAAACGAGAAACGACAATTTCAGGACCATGGCGGCCATGCAGTGGGGCCAGTACGTGGCTCACGATATCAGTCAACTGTCGACCAGGGGTGCACCCAAAGACTGCTGTGCTGAGCCTCATCATCATCGCTGCCAGCCGATTGCTCTTCCGCGCGGTGGACCCATCGCATACAACACTGGAAAAACTTGCCTCCACTTTGCCAGCAGCGTGTCGGACGCGGACGCCATTTGCCCAAAGGACGGCGCACCATATCCCGAGAAGCTGACACTTTCCACCGCCTATCTCGATCTGTCATCTGTGTATGGAAATTCTCAACGTCAGAGTCGGAAAGTGCGCTTATTCAAGGGAGGTCTGCTTCGCACCAGCTACGTGAACGGTCAGCACTGGTTACCCGTGAGCCAGAACCAGAATGGTGAGTGCGGTGCCAGGAACGAGTGCTACATTATGGCAGATAGACGGAACCGCTTCTTACCCACCATCGCACTTCTGCAGACACTTTTTGTGCGTGAGCACAATCGATTGGCTGAGAACATAGCGATCCTGAATCCGCACTACAACGACGAGCGTCTCTACCAGGAAGCTCGCAAGATCAATATTGCGCAGTACCAGAAGATAACCTATAACGATTGGCTGCCCCTATATCTGGGACGCACCTACACTTATCTCAATGGTCTCATCTACCCGGCGGACCCTACTGAGTATGTCAATGACTACGACGAAAACGTGAATGCTGCTGTCTATGCTGAGTTCGCTTCGGCCGCTTTTCGTTACGCGCATACCCAGGTTCCCGGTTGGTTTTCGTAAGTCTTCGCGGTTCGTTTGTCGAGTTTACAAGTATGTTAACGAGAGTTGTTTGTGAAATTACAGACTTGTTGCTCCAAACCGCAGTTCCAACCAGACACTGCGCCTAAGTGACCATTTCGAGCGACCTGAGACCATTCGCTTGTTGGACTCCAGCGATAACTTTGATGCATTATTGAGAGGCTTGGCTACGCAGCTTCATAAACGTGCCGATGGGAGTATCGATCGGGAAATCAAACACTACTTCAATCGGAAGGAGTTCGAGGAATACGGCTCTGATCTCAAGTCAGTGGACATTCAACGTGCCCGAGACTTTGGGCTAGCTTCCTACAACGATGTCCGCGAGTTTTGCGGACTGCGGCGAGCCGTCGACTGGGCCGATTTGATCGCCGAGATACCGAGAGAGGTTGGTAATGTAATTCTTTACCTATGACTTGCATAATCAAATGTTCCATTGCCATGTAGAAAATCTCGCTGCTGAGAAAGCTGTATGCAACTCCCGATGATGTGGAGCTGAGTGTGGGTGGCTCGCTGGAATACCACGTCCCTGAAGCACTCTACGGGCCGACTCTGTTGTGCATTATTGGCAAACAATTTCTAAACACGCGTCGAGGGGACCGATTCTTCTTCGAACGAGATCACAGTGGTGGCTTCTCGCGCAGTAAGTTGCAGCTTCTGTAGGTTGATCAAAATTACATTCCTGACGCCAACATTTTGTTCACGCAGCGCAACTGGCGGAGATTCGTAAGGCAAGTCTGGCAAGTTTGTTCTGCAACAATGCGAATTATTTGCGCGACATCCAGCCGAACGTATTCGTATTTCCGAACTATCAGTAAGTTTACTCAAATACTTACTTTAGTCAAATAATCCGCAACCTTTTTCATTCCTCAATTTAGTAACTTGATCCTCAACTGCGATGAGCTACCACAAGTTGATCTCAGCAAGTGGCAAGATATGCACTAGAAAATCAAAGTTCCATATCTTTGAAATTCTATAAGGAGCGATTTATTTGTTTATGCACGTGCGACTTTTTAACTATTTTTTCCTGTTATACTTCAAACCATGTAAGGCTGCCGCACATTAATATAGCTATTAGAATAGCAACAATAAAGTTTATGACTACTAAAACTCGTACAGTTTTTATGAATGAAACGAAATAAATCGACTGTGTAGACTTTAGTAATGAGTCAGGAATACATTTAGGATCCAATTTCAATGCAATTTTTATTGCATCTAAGTGTTAACTCCTGGGATGAGCTGTCCGTTTGTTTTGCGAATGGAGGTACGGATCTTCTGGGGATACCGCTGGCAATAGGTACAGGAATGTTTTAGCAAGGATTTTCATTTGACTTTGGCAGAAAGATGAGCAACCTCATGATGACCAGTGTAGACCGGTTAGAGCAAGAACGTCTCCCATATAGCTTATGGGTGTGAACGCATTATTAAAAGCGCATAAATTACAAACGATAACATATAGATTTCTCCAGCTAATAATTCGGATCAGCTGGGGTATTTAGTATGTCGGATGGCTGTTTATGTAGCGATTAAAGTAGTCAGCTTTACGCCTTTTAATTACATCACTGTAAAGAAAGACGTACAATGTTCTACATACATACGATCCACATTGTACAATGTTCTACATACATACGATCCACATTGGGTACTGAATGTCTTTTTCGCTTTAACTGCTGCTTACATGTGAAGTTCGTCTTTAATCGGTTTCTTTTCTCCCATTCGCCGTAGCTGCCTGCCGCCGTCTCGCTCACGCTCTTGGACATTCGAGGCAAGGCATCTCTTATGCAATGTTTGTGGATAGCTGAGGCATAAAACCTTTGCACTTTCATTGACTTTGGGTTCGCGTTCTATTCGTGTTAATCATATGCAGGCGCGCGTCATGGAGTGTGAACAAGTTTATTGAAATACATAGCTAATTAGGAGACAAAGGGTTTATTCTCTGCAAATTGTTCCCTTTTTGGGCCACATTGTTGGAACGAGTCGTAAAGCCGAACAAAGTCCCACAATGAACAAGTTCTTCAAACATACTCAAATATGTACATAAATATGTACGGATAAACATTCAGAGGCGGTCGATATTATGAGTTGACAATCATTTACATATGTTAAAAGAATATTAAATGATAGCATCATTTGAACAGTTCGCAGATTTCGCTAGAGATTTGCGATGGAGATTTCTCAATGGACATGCCATAACGGTTCTATTCTACGGAATCTAGATTAATGAAAGTGATTTAAACAAAGTATTCATTAAATATATCGAGCTCCCATGGGGTATATAAGTGATGGATTAATCAGGGAAAGGCAGCAGATGCGCTTTAGCCATGAAGCTGTTCACAACGGTATTCTGCCTTAGTAAGTTATCCACCAACAGACAGACACCCAGTTCTTCCCCATCGACCTTTAAAATAGACAAATGAATAATAAATACCTGATATTTAGGCTTGGCTTTCAGCCTGGCGAGTGCAAAGAAAGCGGACCACGAGACCGGAAGACTAATCACAATCCAGTCTCCGGCACCAGCACCAGCACCGGCGCCACCGAGTGTTATTTATAAGCTCCCCCCGCAGCACTACTACCCGCCGCCACCACCACCTCCGCCACATCACTGCAACTGTCCGCCTGGCCCCCCCGGTCCTCCTGGCGCCCCAGGAGCGCCTGGCCCTGCCGGCACGCCGGGTGCACAAGGCCCACAGGGCGAAAAGGGTGACCGAGGTGAAAAAGGACAGAAAGGGCACTATGGCATGCCCGGCCCTCCAGGCGCCCCAGGAGCGCCCGGTCCACCCGGCAGACCATCATCAAACGATCATCATCATCACCATCCACCGCCAGCACCCAGTCCTAGTCCGATGCCGCAGCCGCCACCACATCACCACCATCCGCATCCGCATCCACACCCCCAACCACCAATAATAATTCCAATTCCTGTGCCACCGCCGCACAAGGGAGGTCACCACCACAAGGGATCTAAAGGCCCTCCCGGACCACCGGGACCGCCAGGTGAGTTAATTAAGTACATATCCGAAGAACTGATAAAAAGAGAAAACATAGAAAAATATTTGCAAAAATCTCGTGCATGGGTCACATTTGTGCTGATGCAAAAGCCAGAAGGAATCGTTTCGGACCCCATAGAACTAATCAGAATATTCCAATCCGAGGAGAGCCAAAGAGCCTTTTGCTGGTTTCTTAGAGATTTAATCTCAACATCAACTCAATTACTCAAGTGCTTTTGATAACATGTAAAATCGTTTTATCTACAGGAACGGGACCGCCTGGTCCGCCTGGACCACCTGGAGGTTCTCATCATCATCATCCACATCCTCATCCGCCGCCCCCCTATCCATACCCTCCAACGGTGCCATACCCGACACCACCGCAAATCCCATGGTTCCCTGTGCCTGTGCCTGTACCCTGGCCATCAAAGGGCCACAAAGGTGACAAGGGCCACAAAGGTGGCAAGGGCCACAACAAGGGAGGACACCACCACAACAAGGGTGATGACCATCATCATCATCATTATCCACCATCCCATTGGCCACATTATCCCCCCAGTGGAGGACATAAGGGACAACACCCTTACCCACCGTACGGTCATCCACACGGTCCCTCGCACGGAGGTGGGCACCATGGACATCCACAAGGTCCGTCACATGGAGGTGGGCACCATGGACATCCACAAGGTCCGTCACATGGAGGTGGACACAATGGACATCCACACGGTCCCTCGCATGGAGGTGGACACAATGGACATCCACACGGTCCGTCACATGGAGGTGGGCACCATGGACATCCACACGGTCCCTCGCATGGAGGTGGGCACAATGGACACCCACACGGTCCCTCGCATGGAGGTGGGCACAATGGACACCCACACGGTCCGCCACATGGAGGGCACAATGGGGATGATCACCACCATCACAACCACGGAGATGGCGAACATAATCATAACCACCCACATTCACCATCGCACCCGCACCCGCACCCGATGCCTGATCCAAGCAATCCGCACCATGGAGAACCAGATAACGATGGTGATCATCACCATCATCAGAGCAATCCTGACGGTCCCGACCACAGAGACAACGAAAGTGAAGAGCAATACCCGCGAGATGGCCTGGATGAAGCTGCTGAAGTAGAGGTAGAGGAAGAGGAAGCAGTAGTCGAGAATCTAATTGACGAAAGTGCACAGGAGTCGGCTGAGAACGAAGAATCTGTGAACATCGAACCGACTGAATACGAACAGCATACCGAGGATACTGGCTATATCAGCCATGAGAACAACACACTGGACCTTACGGACGATGCAACTGCCTCAGTCGAAGAACTGCCTGAGGAATTACCTCAACTGGTGTACGAAATTGCACCAAACAATGTTGAAATGGAGGGAGAGGAAGAGGTGATTGTGGAGCCCATGATAGAGGTCGAAAGCTTGAATGAAGAAGGCCAGTCCACAGAGTCTGATCCTGCGGAAGAGCGAAGCAGCAGACGACCAATTATCTTAGCCATAGGAACCCCACGAAACCCATTTCAGCTGTACGCATATGAACACTACAACTCATGAGCATGCAGAACATACGAAGGCTACCAAAATACAAATATAAAGAAATATTGACTGTATCATATTTGCATTGTGCATCCTGAATCTCTTTTGTTTGGGTATTGGTGTGGGATACCTATGCATCCTGCAGTCGATGCAGACCTAGCTGTTCATGCTGGTACTCAAAAACGCTTCTTTCTCCGATCTGCAAAGAAAAAAAGTTCATTTGAATTTGCCCCAGACAAGATGTGCCAGATACATAAGAGATACACCGAAATCCAAACCATTGTTACCGTAAAGAATTGTTGGAGGACTCTTATGAATTTCGCTAATCAAAGTCAATTCCTATGCATGTTTATTTTTGGATACCTAAATAGACAGATATATAAGATACGATCCCTTTGTGATCGTTACTATTTTTAGACCACAGAAACTGGAGCGAATGAACCTCAGTCTGAATATAGTTAAATGAATGATGAAGTGCGACAAATGTTCGTGGTTTTAATTATGCGGTCACATCGTCAATAACCGAGGGTATGTCTGTCTCTCCGTCTTGTTTGTCGCCTGGTACTCAGAGACTATAAGAGCTAGAGTTCATCAAGCTAACAAGTTTTAAAATTGTAATTAAATGGTAAAGGATTTATTTCTGTACATCAATTGGGGGAATATAATACAGGGCGATCATGTTAATGATCATTATACTGATTAGGCTAAAGGTGTTTGTTTATATTGAACTAGAGTATTAAAAGATTTGTCTTCCTGCTTCTTTCTCCGATCTGCAAAGAGAGGAGTTTTCAGCAAAGAGAGGATTAGGTGAGCGGAGAGAGCAAGATACTCTCTCCTCTCTCTCCTCATTTTTGCGGCTCAATATGAGCACAGAAATCCCACAGAAAAATACCAAAAAATATACGTAAATCTTAAATCATTTTCCGGGTGCGGTAACATTGTTTGTGTTTGCAAAGCAAAGCAAAGTAAAAAAAAATTAGGCGAGCGCGCGTGAAAAGAATTTGTGCGTTAAAAATTAACCAATTTTTAAGTGTTGACGCTGATGAAACCCACAGAAAATACCATAGAAAGTGGCTAAATCGTAGCATTCATCGACTGTTGATAAATGTGTGTGCTTACACGGCGCGCAAACCGCTGAAAATACGCTAACAAACGGCAACGGGCAGCCGTGCGAAAACGCGAGAAAAAAAATTGGGCGCCTTTTGTGAGAAGATTGTGTGTGTCGTCTGGCCTGGCTGTGGCACATTTCTTCACAATTTGCGCTTCTTCTTCACAGCCAGCAGCCCCAGCCAGCAGAGATTCGCGCGCGGGTGATAGACCGAGCAGTGAATTTATTAACTTAACTTATAATTGGTGCAATTAAATATTAATACATAAATAAACATGCCGATTTGCAAGCGGGAAGGCTTCGACCTGAATCAGAAGGAGGGCAAAAACGATACATTCCACGATAACGACTGGGTCTTCTGCTGCTACATCACCAATCGCATTTTCCGCGACTATGAGTAAGTACACCTCCCCATTGACCCATGCTCCAGGTCCAGGTCCAGGTCCTTTAGGAGCATCATTGCAAAGCGACGCCTCGGAACGGAACGCATGCAACCGACCGATATACGAACAGCGCACACACACACACAGGCATGCATAATGTGCGAAGTGTGTGTGTGTCGTCTGGTCCTGGGCCCGCGGGGCACAAACAACGCTGTCGGTGGCGGGCGTAAAGCGCGCGAACCAATTCTCAGCTGCCGCACGCTCCCAGCTGCTTTTTGCACAGAGTTGCCACACCACACGAAAAATAGGCGCGCATTTAACACTTAATTTGAAATCGAAATATCTCGAGCTGCCCAATACTGATATAAACATTATTTTACAAACAGAAACTACTTTCGCCACGTGATGGCCATCAATTCGACGGTGTGGCAATGTGAAGCAACCGGCCGCGACTGTCTTACGTACGAAGAGGCGCAGAAAAGCGAACGCGCTGCCCTCAAGAAAATGGAACAATTCAAACAGAGCCTTCGCGCGCCCGTGCTGCTCGTGGTGGAACATGCACGCCAGTCGGCGGTGAAGACACTCAACCTGATGGTGGCCAAATTCCTGCGCAAACGTTACTTCATCAACGAGGAGGTGAGCGTGACGACCAAAAAGAACGCCTCCTATGTGGTGGTGGCCATACAGCCAGGCAAGGGCAAGCCGCTGCCCAGCAATGACATCTACGAGGACACGGACGCGCTCCAGTATCGCCTGCGTGCAGCCGAGGGCGATGCCAGCACAGAGATCATCGTGCCCTACGAGCAGATACGACGACAGCGTCTCGAGTTCAATATGGAAAATCTGGGCATGTTCATCAAGAATAATGTCACGAGGGTGGACGGCATACTCCGCCCGAAGCCGGAGGCCTACAAACAGTACGTAACAGATGCTGGCGTGAGCTTTGCGAGCATTTTCATTGGCAAAATGCCGCGCTACTCCCCCTCGAAGATCAAGCGACCCGAGCCCAAAGAGGCTGCAGGCAAGAAGCAATCAACGCTGAACAAATACATTGTTTCGGATGTGTCCGAGGAGTCGGCCGCGAAGGCTAAGGAGAAAGCCAAAGCCAGTGCCAAGCAGCTGGCGGAGGAAATGGAGCGCGTGCGCCTGGAGAAGGCCGCGAAGCTGGCGCTGCTGGAGCGCGAGAAGGCCGAGAAGAAGGCGCAGCTGATGGAGCGCGTGGAGTTCGAGTGCAACAATCTGCTGACCAAAACGGACGATCTCGAGCGCTGCGATCAGCGTGTGCTGCCGCGCTACAAGCCAATTGTGACGCTGCTGCCGGAGCAGCTGCTCGGCGATGCCTTCATGATGCGCGAATTTATGCACACGTACTCCGGCCTGCTGTCTGGCGTGGAGGTGTTCCGGCAGAACCTGAGCTTCTACGAGATGACGCGAGCGTTGAGTGCACGCGAGGTGGCTGGCCCACTGTCGGACATCATTCTGGTGCTGCTGGGCACCGTTTTTGATCTGCAAAAGGAGGAGGAGGATGAGTGCGCCGTCAGCTACATGCTCGGCCGCTACACAGCGCCCAGTGAGCCGTACATCAGCATGAGCCATGCCACGCGCAGCCACTACTACGCCAAGCGGCATTTTTCCTTTAAGATCAACGAACTGCCGCTGGATGCGCTGACGCTGAGCGAAGTGCTGCGCCTGCATCTGCTCAGCTCGGGCGCGATTGTCAACGAGAAGGCCGAGAAGTGGCGCATTATGTACCGCAATGGCTATGCCTCACGCGAAGATCCCGGCCTGGAGTTGCGCCTGCAGCACGCGCACATCCTCCACAGCCTCAGGAACTCGCCGATCTATCAGTTGAGCTTCCCCGACATCATGTGCGTCATACGCTGCCTCATGTCGCAGATTCTGACGTACTCGGGCACCATCAATCTGATTGAGGAGCGCATGGAGCAGACGGCCAAGGCCAAGGTGGAGCTGCGCACGCTCATACAGCTGGAGAATCGCCGTCTGGCTGCGCTGGAGATGAGCAAGAGGAAGCTGACCCACGAGCACCACTTGGCCTGCAGCGCGGAGGAGCTGAAGAATGATCCGGGGAAAAAGCAAACGCTGCTGGAGAAGCTCAACAAGGGCATTGCGGAGCTGCACGCCAAGTCGGACACGCAGCACAAGAAGCACGAGCAGCAGGTGATGGCTTTGCACACTCAGTTGTTCAATTTCCTGGTGTTCCTGGGCATGGATCGCTGCTATCGGAAGTACTACGTGCTGGAGTCCATGCCGGGCATCTTTGTGGAGCATTCCCCCGACAGCCTCGACACCTGTCTGTCGCAGCCGCCGCTGAACAAACCCCAGGCGGAGATTAGCAACCAAGCGCAGCTGCCCAAGAGCCGCAAGGAGCTGCGCCTGTACCTGCTGAAGCTCTATGGCGAGGAAAAGTCGCGCAAGCGTGCCAAGCAATCGCTGGAGAACAAGGAGAACCAGGAGCATCGCATCAACGGCGATGCCGAGCCTATGGAGGTGCTGGCGGAGGCAGAGCCCCTCGAGGATCCCACACCGCACGAGCTGCTCATGTGCAGCGGCGATCGACGCAGCTGCAGTGTCCACAACGAGAGTCAGGCGCAGTCCGAGCGCCAGCGTTGGTCGTACATCTACAAAGCGGAGGACATAGACGAGCTGCTCAAGAGCCTGAACCCGCTGGGGATTCGCGAGTCGGGACTGCTGGAGGAGATCAACGGGCTGCGCACGCTCATCGAGCAGCATGTGAGCACCTGCCCCGTGGAGATGCTCACGCTGGAGAGCGAGCAGCAGCGCAAGAAATTCCTCAGCACCATGTACACGGAAACGCAGCGAAAGTATGCGGAGGCCAACTTTCGGCTGGCCGAGGGCACAGACTTGAATCGTGTGATGCAGCTGCATCTGGTGGATCGCCTGCTGCAGTTCGAGATTGATATTTACACGGGGGATTTGGGCAGATTGAAGGTCAAGGATATGGACAAGTGGCGGAACGACCTGGTCGAGGGCAAATACGATCCGCAGGTCAAGCTGCAGTGGGGTCCCGGCGGCAAGCTGGAGAACCTAGTGGCTTCAGGCTCCGACAATGAGTCGCACGAGGACTACGAGGATGAGGAGAAGGGCGCCGTAACCGTGGGTAAATATGCCACAAAGCCGTACCGAGATCCGGGACAGTATTTGGACGTGGAGCCTGCCGACGAGGAGCGACAGGAGACGGAGACGGAGACGCTGCATGCCGAAGTGCGCAACATGGCTGGCGCCTTGCTGCAGGTGGAACAGGCCATTGGCAGGCGTTTCCTGAAGCCGCCCTACGGCATGAAGAAGTGGGACCCCAAGCAGGATGTCCTCAAGCAGGAGTGTGAGGCGCGACTGCATCAATGGGAGGTGTCCCTCATGGAGAGCACCAGCTATGCGCAGCTCTTTCTGCACTTCAACATGCTGCACGACTGCATCCAGTGGATTCGCTCCACGAACAAGTCGCTGTGCAAGGTGTGCCGTAGGGGCAGCGATCCCGACAAGATGCTGCTCTGCGATGAGTGCAACGGCGGCACGCACATGTTCTGCATGAAGCCCAAGATGCGCTCCGTGCCCAAGGGTCATTGGTACTGCAATGAGTGCGTCAAGAATCTCGGCCTGAAGAACGCAAACGATGAGAAGGAGAAGAAAACGGCGGCACAGCGCAAGCGCAAGTTCATTGTGGAAGATGATGATGAAGAGGAGCCCGACGAGGAGGAGGAGGAGCTGGAAGACGATGACGAAGAGGAGGAGCAGGAAGAGGCGGAAGAGGAGGAAGAAGAGCTTGCCACAGATGACAAAAGCGAAACTTCCACACACTCCTCCTCAAAGCCCAATGGTCGACCTGCGCGACGTCCCCGTGGGCGTCCCAGCAAACAGAAGCGACTAACAGCCAAAGAAATACGAGCAGCTGTCGAGGATGAAGACGAGGAAACAGCTGGCGATGAGGAGGAGGCGAGCGAACCGCTGGACAGTGAGGCGGGCGAAGAGGTATCCGGCGATGAGGATGTCAACGGCGAGGAAGATGAAGAAGCGTAGGTCTTTGATGGACTTCTTAATCCCAAACAAATGTTAAACTTTTCTTTGTTTCTTCTCTATTTTTTCTTTGCTTTTTCTTTGTTTTTTCTAACCCTAGCGACGATGAGAAAGTGTGTCAGGTGTGCTTCTACGATGGCAGCGAAATACGCTGCGTTCGCTGCAGTTTCTACTATCATTTGGAGTGCGCACAGCTGAAGCGACAGCCACGCGCGGATTTTGTGTGCAAAAAGTGCAAGGCCACAGAGACGCAGCGGCCGAGACGTCGTCATAGCAATGGTAGGTGCAGGAGGAGCAACGGCTAAGGTGAATTTACTAACAAGGTGACATTCTCCGCTGTAAATTCACCTTGGGTCGGGGTGTGGATCTTGGCTAAGTTGCTAACAGCGCTAGAAAGGAATAGAGATAGACAGAGCCCTGTGGCCTGTGGTGAAGCTCCCTTTTAATCACAGTTCTCCCTCTCTTTGCTCCACAGTCAACGGCCACGATGATGATGACGATGACCAAGATGAACCGCACGCCAAACGCTCACGCTCCTCACGCAACTCCTTGCGCATCTCGCTGGACAAATCCGCGCGACACAGTGCCAGCAACAACAATAACAATAGCAGCAGCACCAACAACAACAATCATCGACGCAGCGGGCGACGCATGAATGACAACTTGCCGCTGAACAGCGCCGCGCTGTACGATCTGCTGGAGCAGATTATGAAGCACAAGGCCGCTTGGCCATTTCTGCGGCCCGTGCTGACATCGGAGGTGCCCGACTATCATCAGATTATCAAGACGCCCATGGATTTGGCCAAGGTTAAGTCCAAGCTGAACATGGGCGAATATCAGCTGAACGAGGAGGTGCTCAGCGATATACAGTTGGTGTTTCGTAATTGCGATCTCTACAATGTAGAGGGCAATGAGATATACGAGTGAGTAGCGAGGAGAACCCCTTGATTTTTGTGATTTTTTACTGAAACTTTTCCCTTGCAGCGCCGGCTGTCAGCTGGAGAAATTCGTGATTGAGCGTTGCAGGGACATGCAGCTGCCGTTCAGGCCCAGTGACATGAACGATTCCATTTGCTGAGCATCTCAATTTGCTGATCTCTCTCCCCTGTCTAGCGTTCGTGTGCGTTAATTAATTCTTTAGCTTACTTCAGGCACACACATTCGGCGACATTCTAGGTTTAAGCACTGACAAAATTCACCTTTTGGCAGTCACTTAATGTAGATAATTAGTTAATAGCTATCGTATATGTATGTCCTATGTTTAGTCTACGCATTTACGTTAATCTAAGACTAAGGATTAGGCCTGTCCCTTCTTCACCCATAAGCGTTCATTTTTATTACTTTTTCGAAGACAATTTGTATTCTAGTTTATTTCGTAAATTACACAAATTCCACACACTAAACAATAAAAAAATGAAGTGAAAAATTAAAATTTAAATCATACAAATTACAGTTACAGAACCTGAACTGAACCCTGAACTGTTTTCGTTATTTTTCATTATTTTTGCTTGTTCGATTTTTCGGTTTTCATTTTGGGTTTTTCTCCATTTACTTTTATAGTTTTTCTTTTAAGTCTTAAATCACATTTAACAACGTTCAAATTTGTATATTTTGTTCTTCTTTGATTAAACATAACTTAGACGCTACGCATACTATATTTATATTTATATTATAATTATTATTATAATTATATATAAAAAAAAACGCAGTTACAAAATGTTTCTTTCACTTGCTAAAAACTCGCCCTGGAGTTTTTTTATATATGTAAAAAAAGGAATACAAGTTGTGGCTGTTTTATGTTTAATTTTTATAACTATTAAGTTTTTAATACTTTCTCAGAAAGCTATGCCAGAAAAAATAACGAACAAAAAAAAAATATTAAAATTTTTTTTTTTGTGTGTGAGTTTTTGGAGATCTGCTCTGTTGGATCATCAGTTTGTGTGGTTTAAAATTTAGTTTTCGTTTTGCAACGAACTGGACGATGATGTGGTGGAGGCGGAGGATGATTCTGTGTTGCATATGTCCATGGCAGCCACGGACTCAGCCGCTCCAGCTGCTGCCTTGTGATTGTTATTGGATGCCAGTTGATTGTTGTTGTTGGTTTCAATTGCCACCAGCAACGGACACGAGCTGGATGAGCTGTGCGTTTCGGAGAGCTGAGCCTCCATGGAGGTCATGGATGTGGTTGATGTGGAGTCGTCGTCGGAAGCAGCATCAGTCGAAGCATCAGTCGATGAGGCATCTTCCGCCTCCTCCTCCTCCTCCTCCGCTTCATCTGTATCATTCGATTCGTACTCCTCCTCAATGCTGTCATCGCTGGGACGATCGCGCGCAGCATTGCGACGCCGCTTGCGGCTGTCCAAGTGCAAGCGCAGCAACTTTCTTTTGCGCCTAATCTGTGCATAGTTGATGTGCAGCGTTTCTGCAGAGGGAACGAGAGAGAGTGCAAAGCAAACATAAGTGGAAAAGCACAATTCATGGGCATATTGCGGGTCAAGTGTCAACAGTGTGGCGCGCAGACACTTGCCAATAATTGTGGGTACGCCCCCGAGCTGTCACACCAAATTCCTGACACTAAGCAAACATCTGGGGCAGGACTGGGACCGCGTCTATTGTTAGGCCTCGCACAATCTCGGCTCTCAGTTACACGGACAATGTCGACGACTCTGCAGCTAATTATGTTGACCCTGGTGGGCGGCCAAGCCAATCAAGTGGCCAACTACAGTCAGGTGCTGCTGCCCATACTCAGCCAGCTGGAGGGTCGCCTGGAGCTGCATTTGCGAGGAGTTCAGCATGGGGATGACGACTTTGTGCAGTTGCTGCTGCGACGGGGGGAATACTCTTTAAGTATCAGTCGCTCAATGCAGCTGGACAGCCATGTGGCACATCACATTCTAATGCTGGAGGATGTGCTGCAAATGCGGAAGGTTCTGCCACATCTAAGCAACAGAGGCGGCTTCTACCTGCTGGCAATGGAGCGAACTACACCTGAGCAGGATCCCCAGCTGCTGCAGTTTATGTCTGACGTTTGGCAGCAGCACAAACACAGTCAAATCTACTATCTACAGCTGCAGAGCGGCCGATTGCTGCTGCACAATCCCTTCAGCCAGCGCATCGTGCAGGTGACTGACCCACAGGCCTATGCGCGCATCTATCAGAATCTTCATGGCTATCCGCTGAGCATCTACATCTTCGATTCGGTTTACTCCGCTGTTAGTGGCGATGGCGCAACCAAACGGATACTCAGCGTCACGGGCGCCGATGCCAAGCTGGCCAAAACGGTGGCCAAGCAGCTGAACTTTACCCCCGACTACCTCTGGCCGGATGATGAGTACTTTGGGTGAGTCTATCAACGCACCAAGACCCCATTTAATTGTGTTCCTTCCTACCCACAGTGGCCGTCGTGCGGATGGCTCTTACAGCGGTGGCGTCGGACGTGCCCATCGCCATGAGGTGGACATAATCTTTGCGGGTTTCTTCATCAAGGATTACCTCACCACGGACATTCAGTTCAGCGCCGCCGTCTACATGGATGACTTGTGTTTGTTTGTGCAAAAGGCTCAGCGCATTCCGCAGTCGATTCTCCCGCTGTTTGCGGTTCACGTGGATGTTTGGCTGTGCTTCCTGCTGGTGGGTCTCGCGGGCACCTGCTGCTGGCTCTGTTTGAGGGCATTGAATCGAGTCCTGCACATCCCTCGCATTCCCAGCAGCAATCCCAAGGTTGAGCGTTGGTTGAGCGGCGCTCTGCGCATCTTCATTGACACTTGGGTGGTTTGGGTGCGCGTGAATATTGGCCGCTTTCCGCCCTTCCACTCGGAGCGCATCTTTGTGGCCTCGTTGTGCCTCGTCAGCGTCATCTTTGGCGCCCTGCTGGAGTCCAGTCTGGCCACCGTCTACATTCGTCCGCTGTACTATCGGGATGTGAATACCCTGGAGGAATTGGATGCCACCGGCAAGAACATCTACATCAAGCATCCAGCCTTCAAGGATGATCTCTTCTATGGCCACGACTCTGCGGTTTATCGCCGGCTGGATGCCAAGATGCTGCTGGTGGCCGAGGGCGAGGAGCGGCTCATCGAGATGGTCTCGCGGCAGGGCAAATTCGCGGGTGTCACGCGCTCCGCCAGCCTGCAGCTGAACGACATTCGGTACGTGATGACCAAGAAGGTGCACAAGATACCCGAATGCCCCAAGAGCTATCACATTGGCTACGTGCTGCCCCGCCCATCGCCGTACTTGGAGCAGCTGAATCACGTGGTGCTGCGCCTTGTGGCTGGCGGACTCATGCAGCTGTGGACGGGCGAGACGAAGGAGCGCGCCAAGTGGAGCATTCAGCGTTTCCCCGACTATCTGGCACAGCTGGACGTGGGCCGCTGGAAGGTGCTGACTCTGTCCGACGTGCAGCTGGCTTTCTATGCCCTGACCATTGGCTGCCTCTTGGCTGCCTGCGTTTGTCTACTCGAAATGTATTTGGGCAAACAATAAATAAAACTCACCTGGCGTGTGCTGGGGGATAGCCTGGAGGGGACTGCGTGAGAGTTGATCGAACGAACGGCGGGCTGCAGCCTCCGCCGAGGTAGTGGGCAGCTCTTCGTCCCCAAACAGCCGGTGTGTCTCGTCCAGCCAGTCGCTGATGCGCGCCTGGGTGGCCGCCTGCTTCTGCTCGCCGTTGAGCCGCGCCAGCAGCTGGTCCACGCTGCGCTGCTGCCCACCCGTGCCCTTGACAGCCATCTGGAGCAGCGCACGGCGCTTCTTGGCAATCAAGTAGAAAATGCGATTGGGGTGCGTCTGCCAGCTGAGCTCGCTGACATTGGGCGTAACGTCCTCGTTGTCGGGGGGCTCCTCCTCCGAGGCGGGAGATAGCGAACTGCCAAGCGCCTCGCTGCGCTCCGACGATGTGCTGGATGAGGAGCTGTCGCTGTTCGTGTGATTGCCATTGGTGTTCCACGACTCCAGCTCACGCTGCACCAACGTGTCGAAAAAGGCGAGCATGACCTGATCCTCATCCGTGTCGCAGGAGCTAAAGTCCTGTATGACATGATCCGTGGTGCTGTTGTGCAGCGTGCGGCTGCAGTAGGGCTTGCTCGAGGGGGACATGAGAGAGCCCTCCCAGCCGTGTTGGGCAAAGGGACTCCAGAGCTGCAGGGTAGAGACATTTAAACAGAGAAAACTTTGAGGACAAAACGCACCTTAATAACCTTCTCCACGCCGGATGAAGCCAGCAGGCAGCGCTGTCGATTGAAGCGCACCTGATTGACCACCGAACGATGGCCCGTGAGGATGACAGGCGGCGTGTCAATCCATTGATTTTTGGCATCCACTAAGGGGAAGAGTTTGAGCATTAATTCTTTGTCGATTCTCATCTCTTTTCCCACTCACAATCCACACCATCCAGTCGCCATATAAACATGTTAAAGTTATCCGAACCGGACACCACCATCTCATCCTGCGGCCCCGCAAAGCTGCAGCTCTTCATGGTGCACGAGTTGAAGTATTCATCGTGATAGAACGTGCCCACGGGCTCCGGGGAGCTGGGACTGAACAATATGGGCGGCAGACGACGGTGTAGGGTGAGCAGCAGACTGCCGCTGCAATTGAAGCGCACACTCATGCAGCTGGGCGACTCCGTGATGTAGTTGTACTGGCACAAGGGACTGCAAGGAGTAGAGAAATGTGTGTCAGAAAGATCTTCGACTCCCCTTTGTCCGCTTACTGTTTGTGTTGGCGCAAATCCCAGAGCATGGCTCCGCGCTTGGCATTGGCTGTGGCCAGAAAGTTGCCATTCAACGGATGAAACTCCACAGCATTGAAGGGCGAACGAAATTTGGCCACCGTCAGCGGTTCGTAGTTGCCCAAGCGCAGGTCATAGAACAGCACTTCGCCGCTTTCCGTGGCCACGCTGAACAGATGAACGCTGGTGCGGTCCACGCTGAGGCCATAGACGGGTCCCTCGTGCGAAAAGTAGTTCAAGAGTTTGCCGCTGGAAAGGCAAGAAGAATGAGTGCAAAAAACGTTACAGCTGAGGCTTCAACCTACGTGGCTAGATCATGTTGTATGACCAAATCATCATTGCCACCGGAGAACACATGAGAATTGAGTGTGTCAAAGCCCAGGCAGAAGATGTTGCTGGTGTGCGTCTCGTTCATGACTTGGGGACGACCCAGCGCGGTGACAACCTCCTGGTCAATGTTCCACAGCAGCACGCGCTTGTCGTCGCCACCTGAGAGGGGTATAAATAATGTTATAGAAATCCTTTCTTGCTAGCAACAGGTGTTGCTCGGCACTCACCTGAGGCAAGGAACTGTCCACCGTTGCTAAACTCCAGCGCATTGACACACCCATAGTGGCCGGTCAGATTGCGCTGGTAGAGATTCTCCGCGGCGCTGAAACGCTGCCGGAATATGCCAGCCGACAGTTGGCCAGCCAACAGATTGTTCTCCCGCAGCCGCAGGCTCACATCCAGATTGAGGCACTCCACAGCGCGGCTGCCTCGTGCGTAGTTCATCCTAGAAGTTGGTTGCTCAAATTTTTCACTCCACACAACAAGCGACAGAGAGAGAGGGAGAGTCGCAGAGACACAGAGAGAGCAGGAGGAGAGCGGACACTTGGAACAGTTAGACCAGACGGACACCAGTGTGTGTGTCGGGACACTAGTGTGTCTTCAGGCTGTGCGACATTTTCGCTATTTTTTCACTATTTCCTGCAGAAACAACAACTTGCTGGGCTGCTGGAGGTGGGGTAGGAAATTTGAGGCTGCCTGGCCGTACTGCGGTGTAAGGTGTAGGTCGGGACTTCGAATCCCAGGAACTGTGTGTTATTTTTTCGCACTAACATTCAACGGCGATTGGATTTCATCAGCTGCAACGATTCCCCTCCGATCGGAGCTCTAATATTTTGTGCTGGCTAGCAATTTTCACAACGCAAAGACACCCGCAACTCGCCGCGACTGGTCTCAATCAGCAGTGGAAATATATGCCCTAATCAAAATGAAAACATTAAGTATACAAGCCGAGGCGAAGAAACCAGCTGTTCGCTCAGCCAGCGACAGTGGGGCGAGATGGCTGGCAAAGCGCACACAATTTTGAGCCGCGCTAACGATATAACTGTCGTGCCTGCGCGCTCTCTTTGTCTCTTTCTGTGTAGGGATTGATGTTAATGTAATTGGAGAACCATTACAGGGTTTTATAGTTAAGAACAGGCTTAAATGGGGTGCACGTATTGCAGCTGTGCATGGTTGAAATATGACTAAAGCTGTTGCACTTACTTGATCTCGTTTTACGGCACTCCAAATCGCTTTTGCTGTGTGTGACTTAATACAATATCGCTCGGCCTTCCTTTCTTTATAATTATTGAGCTAAAAACAATTGCAGGACCACTATAGGGTTTTACAGTCAAGCATAGGCGTAAGTTGGTTGCACGTGGTGCAGCTGTGCATGGTTCAAATTTGACTACAACTGTGGCACTTGCTCGCGTTGTGCGCCTTTCGACACGGTTTGTTGTATGATAAATGATTAAACTATTGCTAAAGTAATGTTTGATTCCTCTGCTTTTCTTGCTTGCTGTATAATTATTGATGTACATTCAATTGAAGCAGCTAAACACGATCCAACGGGGCCTGGCGTGCACGTTCAGCTGTGAATGGTCAAAATTCGGGTAAGCCGTTTGCACTCACCCACTCTGCAGCTATCGTTGTCCCACTCTCCCGCGCTCGTTGTTTTTCAATTGTTAAAACTATCGCTTGGTTCCTGAGCCACGTTTGGCTATGAATATGTATTTTGAGGTTAAAATCGTTATATTTGTATATGTGTATCATGAGTTGCTTTGTTTCGGAATTCTCTCACTTTTAGAGTAACCTTTGATACGAGTTGGAACCTAGACTTAACCCAACTCAGTTCTAAACTGATGTTAGTGGAACGTACATCGAGTAAATTCAAATTTTTTTATTTTAATATTTTTGGTTATATTTTTTTATTGACGTTTAAAATGGCAAATGAACTTGCAACAATCAGTGAGCAGGCAGAGCTGGCTAGCAACTTGATGGGGGAGGGGAAGTTAATTCCCGGTAAGAAATTCACTTGCTACGAGCACAAGAGCTTGTGGCTCACTCGCTACTCTACTTTACAGATTTACTGGGGAATATACTCGAAAATGATAGTTCCTGCCAGAGCGGCGAGTACGTGCGCGGGCTCCATGATCGGCTGAGGCAGTGCGTCCGACGTAACAACGAGAACATCCAAGAGTCGGTGAAGCTGCTGAAGGAGCTGTCCGAATTGAGCGACAACACGCTGACCACCAGCAGCAATACCCCTAAAATAAAGCATCTGATTCGGAACTTTGAGACGATTGGAGGTGCCAGTCCGGACTTGGGCAAGCAGTCCACTGACATGCTGGAGATGCGCAGCCTATTGCTCAAGTTTAAAACGCTCAACGACGAGGACTTGCTGCGTGACTGCCTGATGACCTTCAAGTGTGCCAAGGAGAAGTTTGAAAAGCTGCAAACTTGCCTTGAAAATATGTGCGGCGCTCCAACCGAGTGCGCGCGTCCCGTTCCAGCGGCAAAGAAGTTATCGCCCAGCAACAGCGTTAGTCCCAGTCTGCGCGAGAAGATTTTGGCCTTCAACAAGGCGCTGGGTGATGGCCGTGAGACGTCCAAGTACTTCATGGACTGCTTCAGCAGCCGCTGCAGCTTCCACGATCCCATGCCAGAGACTTCCGTGGAGGAGATGAAGCCACCGATGCAGCCATGGTCACGCACCAACTCTGGCTACGAGGGCGACATTGAGAGCGAAGTGGAGCAAGCCAAACAGACCAGCGGCCAAGTTGATTGATTTTGCCTGAAGCATTTGTGGCTAAATTTACACATTTCGGCGAGAGTAGAATAAATAGCGAACTAATGGCAGAATCAGTAGAAACTGATTGAAGGGTACACTTTGTGGCTATTCAGCTTCATCTGAAGCGAGAACTGACATCCCATGGAACAGCTTTTAGTTGCCACATCTTGGCAAATGAAAACTCTTCAGGTTCAGGAACTTAATACGTATACTATTGTCTTCATTGTGACGATATAAGTAGAAATACATATCTGAAAAATATCACACTAAAACTACAGTAAAAAAACATCTATAAAAATCACGATTCATCCCTGGGATATCCACTTCATGCAATGTCCCTGCCTCAGCAAGTCATCTCCGCCGCCTGGAACATGTTCGTATAGTTGATGGCAAAGAAGATCGAGACAGCGCCAATGGTGGAGCCCAGCTGGGTGATGGAACCCACCCAGACCAGTGACTGGCCACCCTGGGCGCGCATCACAGTCGTAATGCCCAGCTTGGTGTAGCTGACAATGCCCAGAAGTAGGGTCCAGGCTGCGACGACCAGCACAGCGCCGAAACTATGATCGTAGAACGGCGGATAGGGACTGAGAGCAGCCGTGGTGAAGACATAGCTGGTGAGCAATGCGGCGATGATAGAGAGCACCGTGATGAGGCGCAGCGAGGTAAAATGCAGGAACATGGCCATGAAGCAAGCCACCGGATTGGCAATCACGCTGAGAGTGGCAGCCAGATGATAGGCGCGTGAGCCATACGGAGCGCTCGAGTAGGACTGGATGCTGCCAAACATTCCATTGCTGAACAGGGAGATGGCTCCGATGAGCAGCAACAGGTAGGTGTACTGGCCGCGTGTCAGCTTCTCCGCTGGCGACTGATTGTCCGCCTCGCCGTACACGTACTTGTTGCCCTCGCTGACGGTCACCTTGGCGTACTCCGTCCTGGCCAGCGGCAGTGCGTTGAGCAGCGTGTAGCCAATGTAGCTGGCCACCATCAGGCCGAACAGGATGAGAAAGAAGACTTTGGTGTCAAAGTGCGGCGGCACCTTCTGCTGCTCGAAGATCTCCTCGCCGCTCTCCGTGACGTTGACCAGCACGCACTGCGAGGTCTCGCCAATGCCCTGGATAAGCGCCGTGACACTCGGCAGCAGGCCGCTCAGTCCCTCGCCAATGAAGTACGTGACCATGTACTGCTCCTTGAAGCGTCCCATGTACGGCATGAACAGCACCGAGCTGGTGCAGGCATTCAGAGCCGTGAAAATGGTCAGCACCAGCAGTGCCACGCTGTGATCCACACCGTTCACCTGAGCCGTGCGATTGTAGAAGAAGGCCGTGAGCAGGCAGGAGATGGCGCCCACCAGCAGTACGCCGTGTATGGTCCAGCCATCATTGAGCTTGCGCGGGGAGTACTTCTGTATGGCCGTGTAGAGCAGCGGCCCGAGGTTTCCTATCTGCACCATCACACTGAGGTACGAGGGCAGACTCCAGCCCTCGGGCGCCTCGTCCACCAGCAGCGGCAGCTGTATGAAGGTGCCATTAACGCCCAGCCAGGTGCCGATGCCAAAGAATATGGCCAGCAGATCGACAATCAGGCTGCGATTCTTCAGCGCAGAGCAGTACTTCTGTTCCATCTTCTTGTGAATGGTGCGCCAGGTGAGGAATACACTTAGCTCGCTCTCGCTGGGCTCGGCGACGGCGCATCTGGAAGGAGAAGAGTACGAAGTAGATTAGATTACTTTGGTTCGTGCTTGCAACATTGTTGGGCACATTTTATGTGGCCTCATTAAGAATTCTCACAGCGATTATCACTAGGAGTCATCCATGTCTGTCTGTTGAGGTTTTATCTTCAGTTTCTACAATAATTTCTGTGTCTGCAGCAGCCATAAGCTGTTCCAATTTGGCAAAGTCTCAGCGCTATTTCTGATCGAATCACAGACACAATGGCTCGATAAGTGTAGCCGAAATAAATAACCATAAATGACATATTTGATTGCAAATGGAATGCCGCGCAGTATATCTTAGAGCTGAAGCCACACACGACTCAGATAAGCTTTACAAAATCATTATCAAGTCCAAGCAAACGGCATCAGGCTGTACATTATGTCCGTGTCTTTTGCCGAAGAGATAACCCGAACGCGATTATGGTTTCTGCGGTTAATGTTCTTCCACTTGGAGTCCACACAAGTGGGTACACCCGACCAAAATTAATTCCACTTTCGATTGGATATATCTTTGGGCCTAATCTAGCATTGAAGTGGATACTCAATTGATGTGCAATTGGTCACATCCAATGCTAATCTGTTAATTCAATTAGCCTGTGGGCATTACTATCTGCACGTACGTTCGAGTATCTGGCTGTGGAAGATAAGAATCTAAATTGGAATCGGAACCCATTCATGGACCCCACAACGTAGCGACGACGTCACGGGCTTGCTTTCGTTCCCGTAATTAGCATAACTCCCATGGAAAGAGTTGCGGTAGAGCGCGAGCGAGCGAGAGAAAGCACTTGGAGCTTTAAGCTCGTCTGAAACTGGTTTCTGCTCACATTGAGGTACACAAAATTACAGCTAATCGTACGCTTACCTGGCGAAATCGGAAGGAACCGCACTGGGGTCGTCCAACGTTGAGATCACGCCGTAGACTGGCCCGGACTGGCTGGCGTTGCCGACTCCAGACCTGCTCTGGTAGCCGCTCATATTGTCAGGCCTTTTCTCTGGTACTCTTCGAATGGATTTATGATCTGCTGTGACGATGGCCAGATTAGATTTCAGCCAATGTTGTAGTACTATGGGATGCAATGGGTTTCAGCAGCTCGAAAATGCCAGTGCCTGCAAAACAATCGCATCAATCGAGGCACTCTTCGAGAAGCGTGGCTTAATTGGACCCACGGGCACAACTGTCGATCGGCAGGGCAGCGGAGTCTGAAAAAGCTTTCCCCCAATTGGAAACTGCGGCCGCTTCTCTTGATTAATGACTGTGATTCGATCTGGTGCGAATATATATGTACATGAATGTAGATACTTGTAGACGAAGTCAAAGTTCCACTTTGTGCCCTTGCCAGAAAAAGTCTTTTCCAATTTCAGGGCTCCGTTACGCAATGTGCGTGTGGCGGCAGGAGTCGGCTGATGAGGATGGTGCGAAATGCAGAGGATTCTGTATGCTAACTGCCGGGATGAAGCGCGTCCAGCGTTGGCGGATTGTTTTGTCCATTTGAAAACCTCAGAACTCGGCAAAAGCCAATTCGATCGAAGCGTCGCAAAATAACAAACAAGTGGAGAATAAAATAGCTTGACTGTGCCGAACAGCTGTTTTCGTTGCCGTCGGCACAAAAAAAAACGTTGAGAGCGGCAGCACGTGTATCGAAGAGAGCAAGCGCACGAAACGAAAGAGAGTGGGCACACACATGCATAGACTCACACACAGAATACGCTTTCGGGTAGTATTTACAGTTTTTGAAGAGCTTTGCAATGAAGAGAACCGTTTGGAGTTGTTGCTTCCATGTTCTTTCGGGTATCCAAAGTCTCGATCTTTGTTTTTGTGCACTGTCTTTTTTGTTGTTTTGTTTTATTGCAAATGCAAACGTAAATGAAAGCCAAATGAAATGCCAATCCCCAGAAAACCCAATGAAATGTGAAAATTGTATGATTATGCATTTGGAATGCCTGGCACGGCTCAGCGGTGCAGGCCATTCCGCGGAAATCGATGTAATCCCAGACGGGATGCCTAGTGGGAGGCACTGCAGAGCTGCTGATACCAGCGCTTGCTCTCGCGGCAGCGTGGATTCGTGCACATGGGGCAGCGCATCAGGAACTTGGGATTGACCGACTGCTGGGACTGCAGATGATCCGCCACAATGTTGCTCAGCGCGTCGATGAACAGCGGATGGTCGTTGGGGGCGGCGGCACGGCGTATCTCCTCCACGCCCACCTCCTTGGCCAGCTCGTCACAGTACTCGATGTCCAGCTCGTGCAGGGTCTCAATGTGCTCGTTGACAAAGGCGATGGGCACGAGTATAAAGTTCTTGAGGCCTTGCTTCACATAACCCTGAAAGAGAAATCAATAAAAGTCTCTCATTGGAGGAGTGTTTGCGCCAGCGCCCACCTTGATTGCATCATCCGTGGCCGGGGCCAGCCAGGGCAGTGGTCCCACCTTGGACTGCCAGGCGAGGCTGTAGGGATTGGTCTGGCCCAGCTCCTGCATGACCATGTGCACGCTCGCACCGATCTCAGAGGGATAGGCATCGCCCCTGTTGACCGCCTTCAGGGGCAGGGAATGGGCAGTGAAGAGGATGACCACATCGTTCCTCTTGGTCGGCACGAACTTGGCCAGCTCATCGCGAATGCGCTGGGCAAAGGTCTTGATGAGCAGCGGATGTGTGCCCCACCGGTCGATGATGCTCCACTTGATGTCGGCGGGTAGATCGCTGCCGAAGAAGGATTTGCATTAAGTAAATGTTCCATCCCGGCCGTTTCGCTACTCACTTGCTGCGGTAGTGGGTGAAGATGGAATTGAAACTGGAGCCGGATGTGGCGCAGCTGTACTGTGGATACTGCGAGAAGAGCACCACCCTCTCCGGCTTGTCGCTGGAACAGAACAGGAATGTAATCCCCACGAAAACGCATCAAAACTTTCTCTTATGTAAACCACCTCTCGATCTGCGCCAGGGTGTTCTCTGTCAGCGGGTTGACGTAGCGGAAGCCCACGTAGTGCTTGTGGGGAGCAGTCGACGGCGACAGCTTGTCCAGCTGCTCGCACATCAGCTGACCCTGCAGCTCCGTCCACTTGAGTATGGGGGAACCTCCGCCAATCTCTTTGTACTTCTTTTGCACCTCCGGCGTCCGTCGCTGTGCGATCCAGGGACCCAGTCTGCTCTGCACCGGCAGCTGGATCATGTCCCGGTCTGTCATGATCCTCAGCAGGTAGTCGTGCACTTGGTCGGTGCTCTGTGGTCCGCCCATATTCAGCATGAGGATAGCGGTCTTTGGCCGCTGACCGCTGAGCTGTCTGGCGCTCGCTGCAAAGTTAACGGCATTGCCTGGAAGGGGATTAGCTAAGAGATTGTCTGCTCCTCAATTGCATCTACTCACTGGCCAGCTTGCACAAGTTTCTGTTATGCCAAAACATGGTTTTAAAAAGTTTTAAATTTTCTAATAAAAATATTGCACTTGAATGACCGGAAAGCTGTGTGACCGCGGTTTTATCGATAAGATATACCGCCTGACCCCCCGAAATATACCGCAAATATACCAAAGAATATCAGATTCCTCGAATTTGATGTTCTGAGAAATAATTCTACCAATTGAAAGCTCTCCGCAATGAAACTATAATTTTATTCGATTTATGAGTAAATTACCCACGAGAAAGGCTAGTTTTCAGTGCTTAAATTGTTCACAAAACTGAAAAATAATAATAGAACTGCCTCTCAAAGACCCGACAAGAAATATTAGTATTCTACCCTTTTCTAAATATAAATGTAATTACCGTGTAATTACCATGTAAAATAAAGAATTTTTTCGTTATGTATTCAGTATATTTTGACAATGATACCGTATATTTCAGTATATTCAATTGGTATATTTTGTCAAATAGTCCGCGGTCACACTGTTTGCTAGTCGTTATTCAGGACCCCAAGTAATATAAAATAAAGCCGTTGGAAACTGTAAAACAGTAACATATAGAAAAGACCCTAAGAAAAGATCCGGCGTGAGAAATAGTTTCGTGTAATAATGTGCTGAAGTATCAAAGAATAGCAGACAAAACGCGGCGCAGCAAAGTGAAAAAAAGCATAGAGAAAGGAGTGAGTGGGAGAGAGAGTGATAGGGCTGGCTGCTCCGTGGCGGCGGTGGTGGTGGTGTTGGTGTTGGTGGGAGTCATAGTCGTCGTTGTGTTATCGCCGTTCGCCCCGAAGCATGGACTTGCTCCAAATTTGCAGCGCAGACGCAGAACACACATGAACCCTCTCTCTGCACGTGCTCTCAGAGTGTTTTATCAGTGGGCAAGTGGGAGCGGGCGACCCTCCAAACAGGATATTTTATTATACTGAAATTCATACTGAAATCCATACGCATGCACACACACATACACATGCAACGTAGGAGTAGAGCGCAGGAAATTCGCATTTTCAGGCCAGAAGCACTCGGTACGTAGTAAAGCGCGCTCCACAAGCAAAAGCTTCGCATTGCCTTTCGGACGCATTCCGTTGCTTGCTTGCTGCTGCATCAAAAACACACACACACAAACACACTCGTGCATACACACACTCTCACACCCACACACGTGCGAAAATCAATTAAAAGCAAAGAAATACAAGAGATAACAGAAAAGTAGAGAGAGATAAAACAAAAGTTGGAAAGTTGCAATTTTTTCGTGGACAAAAAAAACCCTCGCCAGCGAACATGTCGAAATTAACTGTGAAATGTGCAAAAGCTCACAAGTTACGCAAAAAATGCCGCAGCAAAAACGTCGCAGTCGCAGTCGTCGCAGCAGTCGCAATATTCGCAGCAGCACCAGTGGAGAGAAAAATGTGAAACGGGCAACGAGAAACGAGCAACGAACAGCCGCAGCAGCAGGGAGTGCAGGGTATGCTGGGAGAAAAGTGCAGCGTGCAGAGTATGCCCAAAAAGTGCAAGGATGCAGCGTCGTGCCATTGACCACCGAACCAGCAATTTGTCTCTAACAGTAAATCCTACAGCAGCGCCTACAACATCTACCAAATCCACGTAGCCCCATCCTCGTCGCATCCACCCCCACATTGTCACTGCCGGACGGAACGACGGACGGACGAGCGTTGTGCCGGAAGCTCTGCAGCAGCAGCACTAGAATCAGCGGAAATTAAAACAAATCGAAGTCGAAATAAAAAGACACTCACACAGAGTGAGAGGAAAGAGAGACAACGGTAAGGACAGAGAGACAGAGAGAGAGAGAGCGAGAGAGCGAAAAGAGTAACGGAGTATTCTACGCTGCATCAGATTTACAACACGGCACATTTACTACCGGTTACTGCAGCTGGCTCCGGTTCCGGCTACTGCTCTCAGCACCCCACACACCCCCCTCTGGCCACTACTACGGGTGCATCCACCTCCTTTCGCTCCTTTTGGCTGATGATGACGATGATGATGATGATGTTGTTTGCAATTTGTGATTTCATGTTTTCATAACTCGGCCAACCGTTGGCACGGATTAGACAAAACGTCGAGCGTCGGGCATCAAGCGTCAGCCTTCAGGACAGGCATCCTGTAGCAAAGTGCAGGTGAGTGGGCACGGGCAAGGGTATGGGCATGGGTGCGGGTTATGATGGGGGATAAATCCTTTAAGGCGCAAACTATTCAGGGCGGAAAGCTCCTACGATGTGGAATGACAGTTGATTGTGTGAAGTGGCCGTTAGTTGTTAGATTTTCCCACTTAAATGAAAAGCGTAATCCGGATCAATGCAAATGTCATTGATGTCCTTCAATGTAACGAAGGGACAATGGGATTTGATATGTTTAGAACTATAAATAGTGTCCGGAGTGTAAGGGGTTTGTTGGTAGATTCCAATTCCTTTTAGCAGATGGAATTCCCAATTGATTGCAATTCCTCATTCAAAGTCTCAGCGAACATTTGTAACATTCCCCAACATTAGATTACATTTCTGAAGATAAATTTTCACTTATACTTATTCTGGCTCTGCGCTGTTTTCGTTCTTGTTAAAGTCCTTTATTACATTTGCTCCCGGAAATTTCAATTATTTCATTTTTTAATTAAGAAAGGAATGCCTGCAGAAACCAAAACCCCCTCCGCAATCATAACAGAACATTTCATCAAAACAATGAAGAGCCCAGAATGAGAAGTCTTATATGTGGCTGTTACACCAGCCCACAGCATCAAAGTCTTCACAGTCCAGCCCCCCGTTTGAGAAACCAACAGCCAGAAAAAAAAGAATCCATGAAAAATACAGCACAAAAAGGGACAAAGTACGACTGAGGGGGAGGGAAGAGTGCGAGAGAGAGAGAGGAGAGACACAAAGCAAAAAGCAAAACATTAACCGCGACATTAACAATCAGAAATGTTTTTTTCTGCATTTTTGTTTTTTCATTTCAAACCGCCACCACCACATCCCCCAGGACCCACCAAACTACCCTCAGAGTTAAGAGCTTTGCTCCAATTTTACAGGCAAACAGACGGAAAAAAATTCGTATGGGGTTTCAAATCATAGAAAATGTTGAGAGCAAAACGAGAGGCGGAAATTCAAGGAAAACCTCGAAAAATAGCTACGGTGCTTGGCAGTAAATGTGGCAAATAGTTTACAGAAATGAAGTTGCAAAAAATGGAGAGATCTTAATAATACTCGTAACTCAAGGAGAAAGAGAAGTGGAAAAAGGCAAACAGATAAACGAGGGAATTCATTACTTACTCAAGGTTTATCTGGGGAAAGCATTTCCTACAACTTGGACATTGATTAGAGATAAGAGATCATTTTAGAAAGGAAAGGAAACATTTCTGGTTTTACTATTACAACATTTTCAGCATTTAACTCAGAAATGGGACATGCACTCATGCCATAAATAATAACTGCTTAACATTTACTAGATTGCTCTGCAACTCGTTTGATATGTTAAATATTATGCTGCTGCTTTAATAATATAATTAGAGAGAGCGAGAGAGTGTGTGTGTGGGAGAGGCAAAGAGAGACGCTGTGTGTGCGCTTTGGTGCTATCATCAACAGTTTCCCATCCCATTGACGTGCAGCGTATGTAATTTTATCCTTTTGCATCTGCATTCCCTAATTAGATAAAACCCTTGCCTGGCTGCTTCTGCCTTTGCCACACACAGTGGGCAAAGCGGCTTTCCTGGTCCTGGTTTCCATGGTTTTGTACATATTTTTGGTAGTTTAACGCGACTCTCACTCTGTCCAGTGGCGACCGTGGCGACTGTGGCGAGTCGCCCTGCACTGGCGCCTGGTGACAAAGCAGCGTGCTAGCTCTGGACTTGAGAGCGGCAACAAATGCCACATGGGGCGCCACGAATGCATGTGTGTTTCAGTGTGTTCGAGTGTGTGTGCCGGGAGTGCCGCTCAGTCTCCACCCTTGTGACAGTCGTCGCTGGGTGCTGCTGGTGCTGCTGGTGGTGGGTCTCGTCTTTTTGTTGGGTGGTGCCACTACATGGCAGTTAATGTCTGCGCCAAAGGGGCTGCCAGCACGAAATGGAGATAAACTTGAACGCAGCAATAACAATATCCAAAAATGCGATGGGGTTAGGATTGGATCCACACAAAAACAAACCGAAAAAAGAGCAATCGATAAATCCGCTATGCTTGCTCCACACTGGACCTCCCTATCTGGGAGGGTGCACTTTACACTGACAAACGTGGGGGTGTGAAGTTCAAATATATTGATCGAAAATGTGTGTGGAACAGGGGTATGGGATAACTGTAAGGAAGGTAGAGAGAGGCAACTAAGATTTGGATAGTTAAAGGTTCAATTGGGTGGAAAAACTATTGATTTACATATTTACATCCAAGTGGAAATTTGTACAATTTTCGTAGATATTTTCGCTGGCTGCACTTAACATTTGTGTGTCGAATAAGTACATAAATATAATTAGATAAATTAAATAAACGATTTAGACTTTTTTGTTTATTCTTCTCGTTGCATTGCGCACTTTTGTGCATTCCAAACATTTCTCTTTGCATTGTTCAAGACTGACCCCATTAAAGCTTACAAAATAGAGCACACATAAACAATTCACAGCCCATTGTTTACCCTTAAATAAACAATCAAAATACACATTCGGAGAAGATCATTTACCACAGAAATAACTTCCCGTTGAGTGGTTTTTTCTTATATGCGCAGCTATTTCTATTTTTACGATCATTCATTAAGTATTCCATTCGCTTTAAGAGCTACTTGTGATTCCTTGCAGTGCAAGAAGCATTCCCATTTCTCTTTTTAGCATTTTTGCTGAGTTTTGCGTATATTTTTGTGCTGTTTTTTATTATTTGATAAATGATTTGCAATTTCTGCTGCCCGAGGGCGGTACGCTGCGTGGAGCTTTGTCACTCATTTATGCACACACACAGACACACAGACACACATACACATATGTATATACCATACTTACATCGTTTTGCTGCTAGAATTTATGATGTCATTATAATAAATTTTATGCGTGCCTAGACAACATTCCATTTGCCAGTGGCGGCCGGCGACTTCTTCCTCCCTTCTACTCCAAAGCTGCTCATGTATTTGTTGTTGTTGTTTTGCTGCCTGCTAAATGTTGTAATTGCTGTTGTTGTTGTTGCTGTTGTTGCGTCTGTTTTCATCAACACCCTTGCAACATTTTTTCCTTGCTGATTGCTGTACTTTGTCGCTGCTGTTGCCCAGGACACAAAGTGTCTTGTGTCTGCCTGTGTGCGCTCTGTCCCTTTTGCAATAGAAAATTATGAATAGAAATTCTTCTACTCCGTTGCACGCCAGTACAATCGCATTGAAGGGCCGGAGATGCTGCCGGCTGACTGACTGCATTTGCAGACTGCCAAGAAAATCAGTTGCCGGGGCAGCAGCAGCAGCAGCAGCAGCAGCTGGACCTGGACCTGGACCTGGACCCCTTTAACATATGCATGGGGCATTCTTCTTTGTACATTTGAATGTCCCGAGCACGATTGTAACATTTTTCATTGCAATTACGGATCAGGGGTGCAGGGGGGTTAGAGGCGGTGCCAGACAAAGTGTTTTATGGCAACAAAATCTCGGTTGAAGCTGTGGGCAATGTGCCAGAGCCCCGACTCCGGCCACGGATACGTGTTCGCCATGACGATGACGCGGTCTCCAACGCGACATCATCAGGCTGGCTGGCATGTATGCGGTTCAGTTGGTTCAGTTCGAGCTGGGACTGGTGTCCATATGCCTGGTGGCCACTTAATTAAAAATTCTTTGCCGTTGATTTTCTATTTCTCTGCGGTTGCTGCCCCTTCTGCTTTCTGCTCTCTCGCTCTCTGGCATTGTATTGACCAGACGACGATGCTCTCTGTAGGATGTGTCAGCACTGAAAAGGGACTCCACCACAGTGTTATGCCCTGAGGGATTTGCAGCGCTAATAACTTTAATTCCAAAGAGCAGACAAGTCTGCTGCTCCAGCTCCTCATCTCTCCCTGTGGAAATGGGAAACATCTATGTACTGGGGTTTATCTAAACAGTTGCACAAGTTCTCAGCAACTCCACAGCAAACTGCCTTCTTCTGCTGCTTCGTGTCGTGTAAACAATTCTCTTTCGCCTTTGCTCTGTGTCTAGTGTTTGGCTGCGGAAGAGCAACAGTACCCAGGCAGGCAGCAAATAGTTTTTAATTAAAAATTATATCAACATTCATTAGGAGTGCACAGGGCCAGGGCCCTTTTGTTTTGCTCGAATATGGGGAGAAAACTTGCCAAAGACATTAGCAAAAGCAGCTGAAAAGTGTTAACTTATTGTTTATTGTGCAAGTGCAATGAAAATCCATTTTTATCTATGCTGTAAACATTTTCCATTACCTTGCACAAGAACTTAAAGGGGCATCAAAGGGGATCTGAGAGCAGGGCTGGAGGCGAATTTAAGTTGCGGAAACCAGGCCAACACAATTAGCCATAAAGGCCAGCCAGCCGGCTCCTAGGCTCCTTCATTTACATAAATATTAGCTTGTGTGTGTGTGTGTGCACTCGCCTACATGGAATTTCGATTCGAGGCAATGACAAGTGCTGAAATGTATTGCATACTTTTTAGGGCCGGCCAGAGCAAAATGTCAGCAGGGCGGCCAGCAAGCGACCCATTTATGTCCGCCCTTTTTTTATGTCCTCTATTTTATATACCCTGCTTGGATGATGGGCTATGATAATTTGGCACATCATTTGGCAATGAAGCAAAAGCATTACATAAAATATGTACAGAAATATGTAAAAATGTAAATATGTATGTATTTATGTATATGTAGTAGTAGGGATTTATCCGCCAATACATGTAGTTCACTTGGTCGAGGATGTGCGCCAAAGAGCAATAGCCTTTTGCCTTGTAGAAAAATTTAAAGATATTTACACATCCCATAGGGCAGACTTCCTCTAGTCAAACTTCTGAAGCTAGATCTGAAAAGGGTATTTCCTTTACATATTTTTCTGTATTTCTCTGTAGCTCTCTGCTTTACCCACTCCCCTTTATCCCTTGTTATCTGTCTGCTTAGCGAACAACATTTTATTTGGCCACGGACAGGACAGGGCTAAGGAGCAGGGCAAACATTGCATTATCAGCGCCATAAAATCAGACGTAGACAGTTACTCGATGTATGCATAATACAAGAATGTTTGTCTGTACACACACACACGTACATACATATGTATGTATGAGTGTGTATGTGCGTCTGTCCAAGTGCTTCGAATGCCGCCCTGTCAGGCAAATGCATATGACACATGTCAGAAGAGCAGGAGCTGGAGCAGGAGCAGGAGAGCCCCAGGCTCGCGAAGTGTAAAGCTTCATTAAGTTAAACACGCACACGATGCCTGTCACAGAGTGTAGCTGTGTGTGTGTGTGTCCTGTCTGTCTGGTTGCCAGTCTGTGTGTGTGTGCGTCAAGTGACAGTAAATACTTGCTGATGTGTTTGGAGGCTCCCCAGTTTTTGACAGTTTTTAACTCATTATTACGTCTGCTCTTTGCAGGAACTCAACACGAGCAACGAATAACTGGAACTTGCATTTTTATATCAATTTTTATAAGCAACCAATGGCACGTGTTCAGCAGCATTTAATCAATGCCATCGTCCACATTGCATCCAGTCTCATCAACGGTTAGTTAAGAGCTGGCAAGAGTCAAGGAGAGCCACAGTTGCCACACCGCGGACAACCCGACCTAAAAAGGAGAAGGGCCAACGAAAAGGAAAACAATTTCCCCCTTCGGATACCCACTAATAAATGCAGTGGAAGAAGAAGTTTACTCGATTGAAAGCAGCTACTGGAAATTCGCGTGTGCGAAGAATGCTTTGTTGTGGACGTAGAAAGGTGAGTGGAGCTTTTAAACTATTGCTGAGCTGCAGTTATTACTATTATTATGTGTGTAAATTGTGCATAATTTCTATGCAATTTATTAGGTGTAAGCTTGGAGTTAAAAGCTAGTTAGCAGCGCCGTTGATGGGGGATGTAAGTGCAAAAAGAGAGAGAGAAGATTTAGTGCTTTGAGATCGAGAGCTCATGTGAGCAAGATAACGCAGATATGAGCAATAGAGAGAGCTAGAGCCGGAGAGCAGCTTAGCGGCAGCAGAAGGCCAAGCAGCAAGATAACGAAAAGAGAGAACTAAAGAGCGAAGAAACTGTAAATATTGTTCGGTGCAGTGGGCAGTGCAATGAGCGAACAATAATTGAGACTGCACCACTAGCTAATACAAGAAAATGAAGATGAAGATAACGGCAGATCGAAGATCTATTAATTACGCATTAATAATAAGTTTCTCCTGTTCCACTTGGCTTTCCACTGCTCTTAAAATTCCTCAAACATGTCAACTTCCTGCTGTTATTGTCTTCATCTGCGATTAGCTAATCAGCAGCTATAAGCAGCAACACGTAAAGCGTGTAAATCTGGCTTTAATATGTCAGTCAGTCAGTTAGTCAATTGGTTTACGTGGCACCGTGTGGGGAAGGAGGCACCTCCCTCCCTTTCTCTGTGTATCTGCACCTGCCCCCCGTTCATGGCATCGTTTTCGTGGTTTGCATAATAAATTTACATTTTACGCCTGAATTTCAATGAAGGCTTAATTGCGAAATCTGATTTATATGCTGTTGCTGCTGCTGCCTGCGGAGAAGCGTGGCTTGCGGCCGTGCCACATATGCGCCGAAGAGGGGGGGTGGCAGCAGAAGCTGAAGCTGGAGTTGATTCACCTTGTAACTGGGCGGTGCTTACACACAAAGGACGATACATGACGGGGGTAAAGTCACCCCACACTTTGTGCCAGCGATACACACACGGAGACAAATTCAATTACGTGTCCCACATGTTGGCAAGGGGCAACTTCCACATCTATCGAACTTTAATCATTTTTACCGCATAATTTAATGCAATTTTTTCGAACTGAACTGAACGTTTAATTGGGCCACTACAAAAGGGTTTAATCTGCCAACAGACAGCACTTAATATGATTGATGCCCACTGGCATGGAATAAGAGTTTTTATTTGTTGCTCAAAGTACTCGTGTGCCTTGCCCCATTACTTGCCCCTTCATTAGGCAGCCAACGGTGCAAGGTGTTCTAGTTTTGATGTTGTTGCCTTCATCTTGGAAGGGTTTTCATCACACTTCCTTCAGCTGCCCCAGAGTCTTGTGAGTCTCTTGCTGGCTGCAAAGTTTACGACAAGTCCCCAAAGCTGCACAGCTTGCCACCGCAGCAGCCACCTCGGGAACGGAAACTCTGTGGATAAGCCCGCCCTTAAGGCAGCAGCAACCGCCTCACACTCTGCTGTTTGTTTTAGTTATTGTAGTTGATTATTTTCCTTTTGGCCGCGCTAAAAAACTTTGACTTTGGCGCCCTCTGACATCGCAGAAGTTTAACAAATAAATTAATTTAGTTGCTGCACTGCCGCTGCCAGGCCCTCCTCTGGGAGCAGCTCTCTGCCCGCAGCTAAAGAATTCAATTTGCAGCACTGGCGGCATATTAAGCCTCGCCCGAGTGGGCCCAAAAAGCGCGCAAAGGCTTAACCCAGGACACGGCGCCGTCACTCTGGTGGGAATAGCTGAGATTTCGCTTAAAACCGATGCCAAGAAAGGGTATAGTAAAAGTGGGGAATAAAAGCCATCAAGAGTAGAGATTTTTTATGGAAAATTGAACGTCAGAAAGGTGTTATCTTTCCACTGAAATGCACCAAAAGCCAGCGAAGTTTCTGATACAATTTTCAACCTTCAGTGCTGCAAATTCCCTCCAAATATTTCATCTTAAAAGTTAAGAATTTCTTTCAAAAAAGAGCATTCCATATTCGCTTTTTTCCCCACTGCCCTCGCCTTGATTTAAATTGCATTTTCTTTGGCGTTAGAGTTTTTCCTGATAGTTTGCTCAGGCGCTGGCTCTGACTCTGGCTCTGTTTGCTTTTTATGGGCCGCTGTGCTGCCGTTTTCTTAATCAGTTTTGTGTCAGGCCGAACAGCAAATTGATTTGTTAAGCAATTTTTAATTGAAATGAAACGCTGTCGGGCAGAATGTCAAACTTTATAGCCAATATTTTGCCTACTGACTGCTGTTACCGATTGCTCCTGCTTCTGGCTGCTGCTCCCTTGACTTGGCAGCAGCTCCATTCAGTTGGCACCACCAAAAAGTTGGTCAAGTGAGACGCGTTGGCATTTCTATTGGCATACGAGTGAAGAGAGTGCAGAGAGCGAGCGCGACGAGTGTGTTGAGTGTTGACTGGCAGCCAAACAGGCAGCAGGACATGTCAGCAGGGGGTTCTGGCAAAAATCAGCATATTGAATTACCAATTGCAGAGGGGGGAGGAATGTGAAAACGAAACCCCATACAATGGAATTGTTTTCGTGTCTGCAGCCATGCCAGCGTGCAATTTTCAATTGCAGCATCCTTTCCCTTTATTTCCCTTTTTTCTGTTTTTTGGGTTTGGAATTTTCAATAAATTCCGGCAGTCAGCGGATCATGTCTGGTGGGGGGGAGCATCAGTGCAGTAAATTATTTTGATTTATGTGCAGCCATGCATTGAGTGATGTGAAGTGGCGTGAATGCTGTGCATTTTTCAGCATTTAGTCAGCATTTGAAATTTAATTGAAAGCCGAATGACACGCATTGAAATGGCAGTTTTTGTCTGTGCAGAAGCGCACTTAAATGGCTCTTGCTGGCTGCCTGCTGCCTGCCTGATTAGTTGCCAGCGGCTTGATGGAAAGTTTATGGAAAATAGTTGGAGAGATGTGCAAAAAGTTGCTGGCAAAGTCTTCTGGCTCCGCCATGCAGCGGCACGTTCTGCGTTGAGTCCCTGGCGAGTCCTTGCTGTGTCGAGTCGAGTGCCATTCACAAATAAATGGCGGGCATTTAGGCAGCCGCATTTTGCCACAAAAGGGGGGTAAAGTTGGGTGGAGGGGAGTGAATCTTTGCCGTGAGTTCCAACAACAATTGGCAGATACACAGACATTTAGCAGATAGAGCAAGAGAGAGAGAGAGAGACAGAGAGCGCACAATTTTGCCTCAATGCAGATAAGAATATTTCCTCAGCTGGCGCCGGTCGATGCTTCACACACACAAACACACAACCACACACACACGCGCAAGTGTTGTAGAAAGTTTTTGCCCAAGACAAACACTGGCACAGCATTTCTAGCAGCTTCCAGCGGTTTGCTGGCTTTGCCCAATATTTATTTTTTCCTTTTATAGTTTTGCTTCAAGCAGAAGGTTTTTCCGCCTTGGTGCATCGCCTCCAAGAGAGTGAAAGAGAGAGGCAGAGAAGGAAAGAGAGAGACTCGCTCTTGTGATGTGGTTGTTGGGAAGAAAAGGAGGCAAACTATTAATTGGCAACTTAGAAGCAGCGGCAGAGGCAGCAGCAGGAGTCGCCACAGTAGCAGCATTAGCCGTGGCAGCAGCAGCAGCAGCAGGTGAAGCCAGATTTTTAATTGCTGCCAACGCAGCGCTAAAAGTTTCTTTTCCTTTCTTTCTTTATTTTTTCCCCCAACGCGGCACTTAATAAGCTTCATTTTTTTCGGGCGGTGCATTGACGCGGAATGTGCGGCGATAGGTTGGGCAGCCCCTGGGGCGGGAATTGATTAACGCGAAATTGTGGGCAGCCTGCCAGCAGAGTTTATGCCAATATCGTTCATAGAGTTACTTATTATCCCCGACATGCCAGAACCTGTTTTGAGTGCTTGGAGATTGAGAGAAATGAAAGTAAATCCTGCAGCCAGTTTCTGTTTGAGAGTTGTGAGAGTTTACTTACTTTTATTTGGTCGCTGTTGCCAGGCTTTGTCCATCAATTAATCAACTAATTGAGCTAAAAGATGAGTCAACTTTAAGTCCAAGCATTTCGCCATATCTCTGAGTTGTGCCCTTTGCATACTGTACTTCCATTTGTAGCTCTGCCTCCTCCGTACACAATGTACGCCAACTACTTGTAGTTTTCCCCAGTAGTGTTCCTTGAGCGCTGCTGCTGTTGTTGGTTCAAGGACATGCTGCCTGTATCCCTATGCCAACACACTCACACTCGCCTCGCTCGTTAGAGCTGCTGCTTAGGTACGTGCCATGGCAGTGTCTGCCAGTACAGTAGAGCTCCAGCTACGTGCCTTTCAATTGCGAAACTAATTGCAGAACTCTTACGCAACTGCAGGAGACAGGCGACAGGCGAGCAGGCGACAGAGCGGACAGGCGACATATTGAAATGTTCCATATTCCATCGAAGAGTTTTCAAGTTTTTTTTCGTGCACGTAAAATATTTACCTGTCATTGTTACGCCAAACCCCCCAGAGCACCCTCCAGGCAGCCTCTGCGGAGTGGTAGCTCCTTCTTCCTCCCTTCGGAGTGTAACCTCCTCCAGCCTCTGCCGAGTGAAACGTGTTTATATTTTGTAAGAAAAAATAGTCAGTACAGAGCGCATCTAGCTGCCAGTTTGACAGTTGACTTATTGCCAAGCAGCTCCACCTCCACCTCTGCCGCTGCCGCTCTTCACTTAACTTATATTTAATTATTTCCGTCAGAGGCTGGACCGCGCGGCTGATGCCCATTAAAAATGATGAGCAGGAATTAGCTCAACCCTGCGGTAATTTAATGGCCGCCCTCCCGCGCCAGCCCCCTCGCGTCAGCTGAGCTGCTGGCAAGGCCAGAGGTGCAACTGGCACAGGCTGAAGCTTCGATAAGCTTTGCTCTGCATGACATTTAGTGGCAAGCACTGCGTCTGACACATTTTACTTTTGAACCATAAAAATATCAACAAGCAAAGGGGTATGGGGTGGGTGAGAGTAGAGTAATCTATGCTCTCGTATTGAGGCCACTCGACTGCAAAGGCAAACAGCCACAGCGACTCAAAGGACTCGTATGGGAGGGTAAAACAAAAAATATATATAAAAGGGTTGGGGGGAGATGCATGCAGGCAGCAGTGCAAAATGCAATACCAAAACGAAATTAACCTCACAACCCACTACAGCAAGCAGCATCCATGCTGTGTGTCTGTGTGTGCGTGTGCACTAAAAGCGGTTTACGCCACTCACATGTAAACCCAGTCGCAGTCCGCGTGCAGCCCCCCTCCCGCACCCGCACCCGCACCCGCATCCATCACCCACATACACACGATTGTTGTGTGGATAGGTCGTGGCTTTGCGTGTTTCACTCACCCTCAAACCGCTCTCTCCCACTCTCCCTCACACCTCTCTCCCACTCGCCCGTGCACCTCCTTGGCTTGCTTAAATTTTATGTTTGCTTTGCTGTGGATTTTCGTTACGTTTTGGCAGCCCCCACCCCACCCCTCATCTGGTTCTTCAAAAAGTGTATGCTTCCTCCTCTTCCTTCACTCTTTCTTTTCTTTTTCTGCTCCACCTTTAACGTATTTTGCATAGATCTCAGCGGGGGCGGGAAGTGGAAGGTGGACTGAGCAGCGTCTGTGTGGTGGGTTTGTGGAGCAGCAAAGTTTCGCTGCAGAGAGTTTTGCTCGCAGCTTTCTCGCTCTTCTGAGTTAGCTTTGCGCTCTCTCGCTGTACCCACACTCACACTCTCCCACTCTCTCACTCTGCCACTCTCTCTCTGCTTTCTAAAGCTTTTGTAGTAGAGAAAAATGAAATGCTTTTCCCCCCTTTTGTTTTTTTGTTATAATTCCTTGGCTTTTGCGGCTTTGCTGTGCTGCTTTAGTGTGGCCAGAGTTAGGCAAAGGTTTGTGGCACATTTTATTTTTGGTTCTTTGTTGTGCAAGAAATTGTTGCATGTATTTGCGGCATTAAATATGCAACGATGATGATGCAAGGGTATTTATTTGCTGCCGCCAAAGTTTGCGGCATTAACTGAGGAGACAGCCAAATGACATAAATTAGCCAAAGTGCGAACAAAGCCTGAGCCTTGAGCCATGAGCCATGACAACAAAAAACAACCAAAACTTAGGTGAAAGACATGGCGGAATTTGTGCCAAGGCTCGGCTCTGTCTCCCCCGCTCTTTGTATCTTTTTATTCTATTTCACACTATAAAATGTGTTTGTGATTGATGGATTGGGTTGGAATAGGGCTTATCGTAGTGCCATTTTCACGCCAATTGCGATTAGTTTTGGGCTAAAAACGGCTGCAATTAGTCTAAGGCCAAGGCAGCAACTAGCGGCATTAATTGCCAATGAAAAGGCACTTAAAAGGCAATTTAGCTGGTCGATGAACGGTCTCCTACCTCCCGGACTAACCTTTGAACTCTGGCTAAGCGGCTTATGGCACACGCAAGAGCAGAGCAAAAACTTTTACATAATTCACTCGAAAGGGGCCATCAGCAGCATCAAAGCCACATCAAACTTGGCCCACTCTAAATGTGAACTGAAGAGGCTTACTTGCACCTACAGAAAGAGAGAGAGAACGAGGGGGAGAGAGCGAGAAAGTGTTGACCAACAGGGACACTGGGGAATGTTTAATGCTTGAGACATGCTAAGGCATCCACTTAGGGCTCCAACTCATACATAATTTATACACGAAAAGCTGCCCAGAATTACGCGCAGTGTAGGCGGCAAAAAGTTTTCATTTCTCTTCGCATTTTCGTATTGAATTCCGTTTCAAGCTGCCACCGAGCCGCCGAGCTGTGAACTCAATTTGCTGCGCTTGACAAATTCCAATGACAAAGAATTTTTCCTCTCCGGAAGTTTGTTATTAGCCGCTCGCATCCGGACCGCTGCCAGCGTGCGTGCCAACGCAACGGATAAGGTTCGACGCTGGCCCGATTCGGATTCGGACCCGGCCACTGTCGTCGTATCGTCGTAGCGCTCCGCTCCTTTCGCGTGCGCATTTTATCCGCGCAGGCGTCTGTCCGATGTTGCGTATACGTAACGTAGTGTGTTTAGGCCTGATGCCTGCGGCATGTTTGCCTAGCTGCCCCATGCCCCACTGCCTTTGAAAAAGAAGAAATTTTGAATTGCATTTATTTTGCATGGCCTCCTGCTCGGCCTCCTGACAGTTGATTGCCTGTCAGCGAATGGTGGCTTGTGTGTGGCTTTGCTCGCTGTGTGGGTGACTGGGTGGGTCAGCGTCAGCGCCCCACACAAAACTGACCCACATACGAGTACAGGCTGCCAGAGAGCGCAGAGCGCGCGCCCGAATGTGTGTCCGAGTGTGTGTCTGTGTTTTTGCAGCTTTTGTGAATGATGCGGCCTACCCAGCACTTACTCACACTTGCACCCACACTCACACTCACACTCCCTGTTGGGTTACACACATGTCATTCAGGAAATTGACTTTACGCTTTTCCGAAAGGCCTTTCCACGCTGTTTTTTCAAGCATTTTGACCAAATCTTTGTGGTACTTTCCGTTCTTTTTTTGGTTACGAGAACACTTGAAAATGGTGCGAATTTTTTATATGAATAAATCATAGTTCTTGCCTAACTTCTAATCATTAATCTGTACACTGCACAACTAAAATATGTATATGCCAATCAGCTAACTATTCTGCTCATTAACAGAGACACAGAATAATTTGTCAATTAATTATATATTCACTACTTAAGCAGCTTGTTTCTGGGGACTTAAATGCATGATTAATCTGCATACAGATATCCAGAAATTATAAGGCAACTCTATCCCTGTTTTCGACTCAATCTGCATCCTCATTGGGGAGGCTACAATCAATGCTGGCTCTTCGACATCAACTTGTGGTGCACCATGAAGGTAATCGTTAATGCAATGAAGTCCAGACATATTAATGGTACTTCAGAGACATCCAAAATTGGCTCAATTTAGGTATTCTACGTTCAAGAAAACATTTCTTGATAATTCATGAAGATCCACTGCAGATTTGTAAATTCATAGCCAGATCTATTAATATTCTCGCAACTGTCCATCCTTTGACCAAGCAAATCACTTGAATTCCTCAATAAACCTAACCTGCTTGACATTAGTGTGGATATCATTTGTTTATTATCATTCCATCAGTTTCATTTCATTTCATCGTTGGAGTGTATCTAAAGCTGTGCCATGCCGCCGGACAAAAGCGCTGCTTCCTTTTCTAGTCCTTTTATCAATTGTAATGCGTTTTTAATGGCAACTGGTTTATCTGTTTGTGTCATCGAGGTTGGGTTATTAAAATTATTCATAATGCTGCCACGCTGTGTGGAGTGGCGGTGGCAGTGGCAGTTTCCACTCCTCCCTCGCCCCTGCTCGCCTGACCAACAATTCGCTTTGTTTCATTTTGTTGATTTGAATTGCTTGATAAACAAACATTTGCACAAGCGGCGCGCGCGCTTTCGGACTAGACCAGAGTGGAGTTGTTTTTTGTTGCTTTTGCTTTTGCTTTTGCTATTCCCATTGTTGTACCTTTATCATTCATAATGTTTGTCTGTCATGCCAGGCGGCCGCCCCGAAACCGCTTTGAGTTGGGTCTGCCCGTTTTCTATGCGTTTACCGCCAGTCACACATGATTGGCATTTTTCTGCTTTTCATTTGCCAGTGGCATAGGTTCGGCGTTCGAGTGCCTGAAATAGTCCTGCGCTGAGCATGTAATTGTTATCGATGTCAGGATTAGCTGGAAGCCTCTGGGGTGCCCAGGTGTAGGCTTAAGTGTGGGTTTTGTGTAAATGAATTGAGTGGAAGCCAGGGATGCTGCCCTTTAACAAGGTGATGGGCCTAGAGCGGCATTTTATGAAGCTCAGCGGGAAAAGCTCTCGAAACGATGACAAGCTTTGGGCAAACGTTTAAGCGGGATTGAATGTATGTAACAATTACAAAATAGTTGTGATCACAATCCCTGGCATGATCCATTTATTTTCAATTTCAATGTTGAGGCACAGCCAAAGAGATCAATTATGCAGCACACTCTTGGACAAGTTCAAGTCCGTGCAACATCAAGCGTGAGGCACTACAACGGGACACAAAAAAAAAATCACATCTGGCAATGCCAGGCGACAGGGTCCCCAGCAGACATGGCCCGTACTCAGAAGAGCAGCGCGGCAGCTGCTGCTCGGTGCCTGTAGCCATATCAAATACAATTCCCCAAATCCCGATTTGGGATTTTTTTCCTGTTTTTTCCTGTTAAATAATTCAAATATATACAGACACAGAACAGCACGCAAACGCATGCACAGACATGTCGTAAAAGCATGTCGAACTTTTCTCCGTAAAAGCTTTCGCTCCCAAGAAAGTTTCGCTACTCGAAACGAAAGAGAGAGAGAGAGAGCTGCTCTCATTGCCTACACATGTACGAGTGTGTGAGAGTGTGCGTGCGTGTTTGCTCCAATTTCGACAATAGGAGATGTTGTTTCGTTGCAACTTCGGGTTCGCTTTCGACCGAGTTCTAGGCTCGTGCCTGCCCAACAGGCATCAGGGGCAGGCCAACTCAATACGCAAAGTTCAGTTGAGCGCGTCGGACGTTTTGTCGTCGTCGTCGTCGTGGTAGTCGTTGTTGTGGTGGTCCGTCCTCGTTCTGGTCCTCGTGCTCGTTACCGTTAACATTAACGTCGTGCGTGCTGCGCTCTTTTATATTTGTGTGTGTGTGCGTAGTAGTATTTGCATCGCCGACGCTGTATACGTACTGGAAAGGACTTCCTTCTATATATGTAGATGTGTATACCTGCAGAGCAGAGCAGCTCGTGGCCTGGCGTGTAGTAAAACTCATTAAAAACGGAACTTATTCAATACTATTTCACGCACGGCGAGCAGAGCGGTGAGCGGTGAGAGGACTAGCTCGCGCTCAACAGAGGTCCGGCGCCCCAAGTCAACGTCAACGTCACTGACATCGTCATCGTTATTGGCAGCGGCAGCGGCAGCGCCTGCGACAGCGTGATTGCCGTTGTGGGTGGACTCTAAAAATGATTGCACAAAAGCAAACGCAAACGGAATAGCCGATAAAATTTTAATGCCGCGTTAAATTGCCTCCCCACGCGAGAGAGAGAGAGAGAGTGCCTGAACGCTCGATCAATACCAAAAAAACAGTAGTCAATTAAAAATGTCTTAGGGAATACATACAAACATACAAAGCATTAACCGTAGTCGCGTAATCGCACTCGCATCGAGTCTACAAAATATATTTTATCGAGCAGCAAATCATTAACCCTAGGTAAAGCGAGTGCAGAAACACGTGTCCGTCCACACACACGCAAAGAAATCAAAAAAGAAATGAAATTTATTATGAAATAAACCCATTGCACACACACAATCAACTGACTGACTGTCTACGCAATGAGAATCAAAGGAAACGAGAAACCGAATCCCAACGCAATTCTTTTGAACGACGGTTGCCTAGTCTTATTCATTTTTTCGCTCGTTTTTCCTTTTTGTGTGTGTGTGTGTGTGTGTGGGTGGGGGGTGGGCTGTCCCATATACAGACACAATTTTTGTTGCTAAATGCGCGCGCTCACGCCCCCACACACAAGCCCAAACCCGACACCAACACCAACCCCATGTGCCAGCCCACACAGACAAAGGCACAGGCACATGGCACAGACACAGGCACATGGCTGTGGAGATGGCGATGGCGATGGCGGCGTTGGAGCAGACGCACACACTTAAAGTTCAACAGCCCGACGATTGCCTGGCAAGGCACCGAAACAGACAGAAGGCAGGCAGAAAGGCAGGCAGCCTGACAGTCAGTTAGGCAGCCCCCAAAGCAGCCATTATCTTCGACAATGTTAACCCACGTAGCTGGGGCACAGAAGCAGCAGCAGCAGCCGTGGCAGCAGCAATATTGCTGCGTGTACCGCCAACTCCTCCACCCACTCGCGAAACTCTCGGGAGTTTTACGGCTGGCGGCTTCATCTTTTTGTCTGTAAAAGTGGCAAAATGTAATTTTTGGCATTCTCTCTCGGTCTTAGCACGTCTGCAGCGCCCCCAAGCCACGCCTCACCCACTCAAAGCTGGTTTATATGGCCAAAACAGCCACGCGGGAAATGTAACTGGAGCTAACGGCAGGCATTGTTTGCTGGGCTAACGCATTCCCATTCGCTTTATAAAGTTTTGAGGCGAACTCACTCAACCCTGAGCCTCTCTGGACTCTTTTAGCTGCTTGCAAAAATGCCAAAGTTCAGGCCAACAAATACTAATTGCCTTCAAATATATAATTAAAAGGATAAAATGAGAAATGTCTGCCACTCAGCCTTGCTCCAACTATTTCACAAAGAAGTTTAATTTTGATTTGGCGTAAAACTATTTTTCTTGATAATCAGCCGCCCACATTCTGGCCATATTTCTTCTCTCTGTGCTTTATACCCTTTTGGCCGTTCGGGGCCAACTTTGAGTGGAGGAGCTGTTCGCTCAGAGTGCTGCCCCGTTTTAATTTAGTATGCCTGGAAATTAATGAAATTTTTGCACGGCTCCGGCGAATTATTTACGCCAAGTTTCGGCCCACTTAGCTGCCGCTCTTTCTCTTTCTGTGTCTCTTCTGTGGACCTCCCTTTATAGTGGGTGGTGGGGCTGACAGCCAGACCGCACTTAAAGCGCCGTTTAAATCAATTGTGTAGAAATTTTGAAAACGTTTTTGGCAAACGCTCGCCGCCGCCTGCGCCGCCATTTGGCAGTGAAGCGTGAAAGGCAAACATAAATATTTTCGCTTGGCAACAAAAGGCAGCCAAAAAAGGAAATTACACAAACACACACACAGGCACAGAACACCCACACACACACAGAATGGTATATACAGATACACTTATCATGAGTCTTGTGTGCTTAGAGAACAGAAAAGCGGATAAAACAAACTCAACGCAAAAATGAAACGATACAATTGGATGTAAGCCATTGGAGGACGTGTGCGGGAAGCGGGAAGCGGGAGGAAACAACACAAAATACGTATCAAATGATAGCTTAAGCAAGCGTTACGAAACCACCGAAGCCAAAGGAGCAAACGAGCAACATACAATATCACAAATACAGCGAAATAAAATACACAATGAATAAATAAATAACTTAAGTGCGCGCAAAATCGAAACGTAAATCGAATCTGCAGAAACTATCATTTAAATTAGAGAATAAATAGAGTGTGTGGAGCAACTGGACACACACGCAGCTTATATATACAATAAGTATATAGGAAAGTAGTTCCATTCCATTTTGACACAATTTCCTTTCGGGGACTAGAACACCAGCAAAGTGGCTGCAACAAAATTAATGTGTGATAGCGCCACGACAGGATGTTTCCTGACCAGAAGCAGCCATCGCAAGGTGAGTTCCTGCCCCCGGGAGGTGGCTTCACATTTATAAATAGAACAGCAAGTAATATTGCCTAGACTGGGGGGGAAAAAGTAATCAAGAGTACTCTAATGACATTAAAAGTTAGCCATGTTTGTGCAGCGCTTTGGTTTGGCCAGTAAGTGGCTAACAAAATTCATTGAAATTGCCTGTAAGCCAGATTAAAATCTTAAAATATCAACTATTTTTAGCCATAGTTTCAACTATTGTTGAATGTTTTCGCCTTGCATCTTGGGAATAAAAAGATTTTATATAAAAGCCACTATTTCCGGCTGAATACAGCCCCTCTGTGGTGCTGTTCCGTTGGTTACATTAATAATAAACGTACGAACCATTTTTGTAGCCATAAAACGCTGAAAATGTCACAAGTCTTGCATAAAATACGCAACTCCCAGCCCACCCACGCCTTTTGGCTACGGGCAAAGCAAAAATTTGCATGACATTTTCACGAGTATATTTTTGTGTCGTTCATATTTTACTTTAATATTTATTTTTATTTGATGGCCGTGCCATCAGTATTGGTTTGCAAATATTGCTTTCGTGTTGCCTGCGACTATTAGCCGCTTAAGCTGCAATCTGGGAGGAACTTCTGTTCCTCTTTTCAAACCCTGCTGTCCGCTTGCTGCTGTCCGCTGCTGTCCGCTCACTCTGGTGCGTGGAAAGAGTGAACATTTATTTTATTTAAGTGTGTGTGTAAATTCATGCGGATGAATGAATAAATAAATATGCGTAAAAGAAATAAAAGTGCATATTTTATGGCAAAGGCCAATGAACCAACCAAACTCCCTCAAACAAAAACAAAAGTTGAAAAAAAGGCAGCAGCAGCAGAGGCTCAAAAATGAAAACTTTGCAAATAAAACAAACTGAAGAGTCGGCCTCTGGGTGCACTGCCACAGACCGGCCGACTGACTGGCTACAATGAGCACCCACTTAGACATATAATCGTTTTATATATAAAGACTCGTGGAGTCGTATATTTGTTACCTACAGATTGCAACTTTCAACAACTTGGCGTGGCTCTGACTCTTCCTTCCGCCTGCCTGCCTGCTGAGGGCACTTGAAATATTGAAATAAAATTTCATTAAGTATGCAGCCAGCCGCCCTTCACTAAAAAATATTTGCATAGATAATGGCAGTAGCCGTAGCTGTTTGCTTACTTCTTCCATTCGGTTGGGTAATTAAATTTGCCAAAGAGCGGCCTGGCAGCAGCAGCATCAGGAGCAGATTATGCCGCCACCCAGGGACGAAGGCAATCAATTGAAGCTGGCTCCGGGTCTTTGCTTTGTGACTGATGTGAGTGAGTGGCTGCAGCCAGTTGGAAGGTTTGTCCTGTCAGCTTTTTGGGTCTGAGGGGGTTTATCTTCACGCTTCATTCTGTCACTCGACACTCGACAGGAAATCCAGAGGCAAGGAGCAAGGAGCAAGGCAAAGGCTTTCCTTTTGTCAGGGTTAATGCCTTTGATGCCCTGATACCATTATCCCTGTCTCTGTCTTCCTCTCTCTCTAATTGCATAATACGCTGCTTGGAATGCGTTTGTCGCCATCTTGTGCATTCTCTGCCTTTGTTTGCCGTGCAAATTTGAATTTAATCAATGAATCACGTATACGTCGGGTGCGGGTGCGGGTAATGTGTCCACAGCTGCTCTTGATTCCGGTCTGCAGCAGTCTTTGCCTCTGTCCTTTGCCTTTGCCTGTCACAATCACCGCCACAGTGCGGCTTGTCGCACATTGTTGCTGGCACCGCCTTTGTTGTTTGCTTAATTTGCGGTTATCTTAGACTCGGAGCCGTACAGGGAAGCCAAACCTCAAACCCAAACCCAAACCAATTCAATTCAGGAGTAGTCAAGCCACAGCCACTGCTGCTGCTGCTGCTATGTCCTGCCACTGGCACTCCTGCTGCCTCAGCCACTGGTCTCTATCCACTGCTGCTGCTGTCTTCATTGTTGTGTGCCTGTCTCCCTGCTCCTGTGCCACATATATTTTGACATTAGCGCAGCTGCAAGTGACAACTATTATTAACATTGCTGCTGCTGCTGCTGCTGCTGCTCTCTGGGTGTGTGCTGTGTGCATTTGCCATTTAATTGTAATTGTTGTCAGTGAATTCCGAAAATTCCAGCCAACACTGACATGTAATTGGCATGAAGAGAGCGAGCACAGAGCGAATACCCGAATGTCCCCAATGGCTTGAAGGCATTTAAATTTATAATTTGAACTTTCGTTTTGTGTGTGGACTTTGAGGTGGGGTTTCAGTTACGTTTTGGTTCCTTTGTTCTATTATTTCCGTATGCTGAAATTTATGTATGTGAAAATGCCAGCTGCTAACCTCTAACCCCTGCTTTGGCTGGCAAAAAATAATTAATTTTGCAAAACAAATTGTGGTTTGAATTGTTGCCTGGCAAATTGTTACCAAATTCCTCGTAACCGGAAAGTTCATCATGAAAAGCTGAGTGGAAAATGTTCGAGTGGTTGAGTTGTAAGCACGTTATGGCCATTAAAAGTTGACCAAAGCTCTCTCTCGACCAGTTCTGTGGGTTGGGGTCTACCCCCAGTGGCCTCCCAGCACTGCCCCCTGACTGACTTGCGTGTGTGTTTGGCTATCAGTTTAAGGACCATTAGACAAATAACATGACTTGCTACTGCTGTTTCGAATTATTAATTGTATCGGGCCCCCAAAAACAAAATCAATTTCATCAATTCTAATGGCCCACAAACAAAAGGAGGGAAAAGCCAGATCAATTATTCCCACAGTCTGTGCGGGGTGCCAATGAGTTGGACGCAAAAACAAAAGGCAGAGAGAGCACCCGCTAAATCACATGCTCCAGCAATCAATCAATGCATCAGACAATCAATCAGCCAGGGCTAGAGGGTGGGGTAGGGAGACGCCCGGAGACAGCTGACAGACGACAGTGAAAGTCAACGAAGTCGAACCCCTCCCAAAAATAAAAGCGAAAGTAGCCCAAGACAGGACAATTGTTCTCGCGAGTAGCCCAGAGTGAGCTCTCAGTCATTACCATTGTGGCTGAACCAATGATTAACGCAGTCAGGGAAATGACGCAGTTTTGAAACAGTCGTGGCCAAGAAAGTGTTGCTCAAGCTACTTGTTATGCTGGTACTTCTACTGCTACTTATACTACTAAATATGTTGATATTTTCTACTGCTACTTCTGCTGTTACTTATCCGGCTGCTTCCTACTCTTACTTATACAGCTACTTCTACAGCTATTTCTACTAATTCCTCCTTCTGCTACTTATACTGCTACTGCCTACTTATACTTATACAGTTACTTCTACTGCTAGTTATACTGCTACTTCTATTGCTACTTATACTGCTACTTCTATTGCTACTTATACTGCTACTTATACTTGCACTTATACTGCTACTTATACTTGCACTTATACTGCTACTTATACTTGTACTGCTACTTCCTACCTATACTTATACTGTTACTTATACTGCTACTTCCACAGCTACTTCTACTAATTCCTCCTACAGCTACTTATACTGCTACTTATACTGCTACTTATACTGCTACTTATATTGCTACAGCCTACTTATACTGTTACTTCTACTTCTAGTTATACTGCTACTTCTATTGCCACTTTTACTGCTACTTATACTTGCACTTATACGGCTACATATACTTGTACTGCTACTTCCTACCTATACTTATACTGTTACTTATACTGCTACTTCCACAGCTACTTCTACTAATTCCTCCTACAGCTACTTTCTCTTATACTTATACTTCCACTTAGACTGCTCCTTAAACTTATACTTATACTGCTACTTTTCTGCTACTTCCTACTTATACTTATATTGTTACTTATACTACTTATAGTCTTACTTATAATTCCACTTATACTTATACTTCTACTTATACTCCTACTGCTACTTCTTCTTATACTTATACTGCCATTTCCACTGCCTGCCTGGCTGCCACTGTTAATGGCGTCCGCTCTGACATAATTACAATTTTAGTCAATTTCCGATTGGGTGTGGGAGAGCTCGAACTAGAGCTTGTGTTTTATTTTGGCTGTAGCCGGGCACTAAAAATGATTTTATTGATTTGTGTTGTCACGCAACTTCCCTCATCCCGCACCCACACCCTCCCCACCCACCGCTGTGTCGCTGCCTTGGCCCTGGAATAGTTTGCTGCCTTCTGCCGCTGGCAGGCTGTGGAAAATCGCATCCATAATTAAAAAAGCTTGCCAAACTCAGACTCGGGGAGATGTCTTGACTTATTTTCAATTAGTTGTAGTCACACAGCAGGGGGTGGCCGGGGCAGGCAGGGACTGTGGCTAGACAGCAGAGTGCCCCGAGACAACATAATGAAGTTGAAATGAGTTTAAACAGGCAGCCGCCCCGCCCCAGGAACTGCCTGTGTGGGTGGCCCTCTGTGAGTCACATGTGGCCCTCTTGGGCTTTAGCCTAAAGACGCTTTACATAAGCCGCCTTCGCCTTTGCCTCTTGGTCTGGTAATTTTCCAGATAGTTCTTGCAGCTCTTCCTGCTTTCACGCTGATGAACTTATTGGATTTGCCGGTTGATAAACTATTCACTTGCTAATTAAGTGCGCGACTCCCGCTCGGTGCATAATTTACGGCACCGCAAAGTGAGTGGAAAAACCCCTCCAGTTATGCGGTGTAAAAAGAAGCCAGCAACAAAAGTCTGCATTAAAAAAAGGAGTGAAAACACGTTGAATTATTGAATTAGAAAATGTTTCATGTGTGTGGAGAGGCAGGGCATAAAACTGATTACAACTGGAAGTGGAAGTGTAAGACAACATGGAAGAGGGATTGGGGCAGGCACAGGGACATTCACTTGGTTGGTTGCTCGCATAAATTGTATGCTGACAGCTTGGACCGGGGTGTTGGCTGTTGTTCGCTGTTGCTTTTGCCACTTCATGTGTCCATTTAGAGCTCGGGCTGCCTCTTGGCTCTCTCTCTCTCTCTCTCTGTTTAAGCCTGCACGCGATGCACACACCATCGACAGAGCAAATGTGTTGTTGTTATGCCCGGCCAAGTCTCGTTAGGCCAACCACAATGCGAGCCATCAACAATGGGCCAACGCTGCTGGTTCTCTTTTTTATTGAATACAGTTGTTTAGCCGCGACACGCCCACGGGTTTTTGCTGTACACCCACGCAAAGGATCGCTGCGAAGGCGTTCCATTTGTTGTTGTTGTGTTAATGGTGTGTGGCTCTGGGCACAGCGCTTGAATTATTTATTTAGCCATGCATTTGCAGTTGGCAAAGTGCAAACAACCAAACAACGAAATGCCATTACAGTAAACACACTTTAATAGTTTAATGCCAGCGAAGCAGAAGTTTTTGGCAGCAACAAGAAGGAGCAGCAGGAGCAGCAGCAGAAGGAGAAACATCATCATCATCAGCAGCAGCTAAAAGAGCTATAACCGCCAGTGGGCTATGGAATATGGCCACATAATAATGCCTATTTGACTAAGAGCAGAAAACGGACAAAACAGACGAAACGCGAGGCCGAAGAAACTTCGAGCTACAACGACAGCTGCTGATGTGGTCGCTCGTCCTGCTCCACGCTGCTCCTCCTGGGGCCAACTTTGACGAAAGTTTTTGGCCAACACAAGCAGCAGCAGCTGCAACAAAGGAAGAGCGAGCAGGAGGAGCAGCAGGAGGAGCAGCAGGAGGAGCAGCACTGTCAGAGGACACCGACACATGTCAAAGTTTTGCAATTTCAAAGATTTCTTTCCATTTTTTTCTATTGTTGTTGCTGCTGCTGCTCGGCTCTTGCGAACATGATTTTTGGCAACCGCAGAGAAGCGCAGAGCAGACCATAGGCACGAGGAGCAGTCGCCACTTCAACGCTGGAGTTGTGCTGCTGCTTCAGCACTTGACAATGACGGGCCTGACCACAATTTGTGCCCGCAGGCAGGCAGCTCCCGCTCTCCATCGGGGAATGTCCTGGACTCCTGCTAACATTAATCCATTAAAAACTTCGTTTAGCTTGTTGGTTGGCAACTTCATTTAAAACCAATTTCGTGGCGTCCCCAAACCCATGGCAAAAAAATCAAAGTTGTTCGTACAACAATGTTGCTGTGAAGTTCCATGTCCTCTGTTTGGGGCTGTGTGTGCTCTGGCCATGTGACATCATCAGCGGACGTCACGTGCCCGGTACAGTTGGGCTCCATCGGCTATCCTTAAGCTTGCATGTCACTCTGTGGCTGCATTTCTCGCACAGTGCCGCCGGCAGGCCGAGCGATGTGGCACTGACAGAAATTACAGCTGGCGTGAGAACAGCGCGAATAGGAGCCAGCGCTGCGGCGCCTCTGATGGAATAATTAGTGCCAACGTTCTAGGGCGACGTTCGATAGAAGACGGACTTGATTGGCGTAGCAGAAAGATGAGGTGGCAGTGGCAGTAATTATCGTATTAAATTGAGTTGCAAACTAGAAAAAGGCGAAGGTTGCAACAGCCTCGTAGAGATATCGATCCAACTACATAGATGGGAGATGCATAAAGATATGCCATTAAATTTTGCCAAAATTATGAATATTATCTGAAGTACATTTTACATAAATTCGTACCAAAAAACAGCAATCCATTTATTACCTGTTATCTTTATTTTGTCAGTTAAATGGCGGTACAAATAAAATGTCTATAATCAGCATAATGCAATAAGAATTAATTTCTACAGACATGGTCTTATAAAATATCTAAATAATAACTCAACACCATGAGAAATTGGAGTATTGGGAAGTGGGAACCTTTCTGCCAATCTGTATCCCAATCTGGTGATCTGATAGATAAGGTCATTCCCTACGGAATGGCGTTTTTAGTTTTCTGCTATCTTCAAAATTGTAGATTTGGGAGGTTTTCGCCCTTTTGCGGGGGCGGGGCTCATTTTTGAAATACACTGGTTTCAGTGTGAGCATACAGCAGTCTGGTGCCAAAATTTGGTGGCTCTAGCTCTTATAGTCTCTGAGAACTAGCCGACAAACAAGACGGACAGACGGACGGACGGACCGACAGACGGACAGACGGACAGACATGGCTCAATCGACTCGGCTATTGATGCTGATCAAGAATATATATACTTTATGGGTATATACGTTTCCTTCTGTGCGTTACATACATTCACTTTGTGCACAAATACAATATACCCTATTTACTCTTCGAGTACCGGGTATAAAAATTATAAAACTACAATTAGGTGACATTCTGCATTTTTAAGAATTTTTGCACAGAATCGAACCCAAAGCGCGGATATAAAACATAAAGAGTTTGTAGAAAAAAATGTACCACATTTCATTGAATTGCTCATTCTTGGTCATATCAAGAATATCATTGAAGATATAAACTATTCTTTAATAATTCTGAAAACCAGCGGTAAATTAAGATTTCTGTTTGAATTAGTTTGGTTTTTGGTTCATTTATTCATACAATATCTCATGATATCCTTACAAAAGGAGCATGACCCTGACATTAGTTAAACCAAGCTGATTTTACTTAGAATTATTTCATTTTTATTATCGAACATCTTGTCTTTGCTGTTAGAGACCGAAGGGTGGAGAGAGTAAAACGTTTGCTATCTCTTTCTATGGCTTTTCTCTCGCGGGAAGCCGAGTGAGAGTGTGGGCAATAAGCTCACCTTTACAGTAAATTCACCTTGAGTTTGACTTTCTTTTTTTTTAGGGCAAAATATAGTTTTAAATACCTTCCTATGGGGGTGTTGCCCCTGCCAAACTGCTTCTGCATTTTGTTTGCCCTGCAACTTTTGTGTGCGCAAAACTAAAACACTCGCCGGAGGATATGGAAAGCTTAATTAATGCAAAGCTAAATCTTTTAGCGCGGCTTAAGTGCCAGTGGCAGTGCCAGTGGCAGTGCCAGGAGGGGGGCAACAGCTGCAACAATTAGTTTAATTTATGCGTCAACGCGTTGCACTCGCCAAATTAGCATTAAGCTGCGCGAATATCTCCATAAATTACTAACCAGCGGGCAATGCTTTCCTTTTCTTGTTTGCAGGAGAATGGAAGATCAGTTCCTGATGTTACCGCCAGTCCGGGACGCGCCCCGCCCGGACCGCTGCCCGCCAATCAGCTGTCCTCGCTGGGCAACCAGCAGCAGCAGCACGGCAACCAGCAGCAGCAGCACCATGGCAACCAGCAGCAGCAGCATCATGGGAATCAGCACCAGAACCGCGGACAGAGCGGCAGCATCTCGAATGCTGGCGTCAAGGATCCGGTGCTGCTGCAGGGCGACTTTCGCAAGGTCAGCGGCATCAGCTCGGAGATCTTTCGCCAGATAGAGGCCGTTGAGAATGATCACGATCCGAATACGGCGGCGGCCCTGGAGGCGGTGGAGCGGCGCGGTGAGATGATCGTTCGCATTCTGGAGCCACGCTGCATGGGCAGCAAGCAGGCGGTGGATGCGGCCCACAAGCTGATGAACAAGGCCGATGGCCGGCACACCGTGCAGCTGGTGGAGATTGTCAAGCGACCGGGGCAGACACTGGGCCTGTACATACGCGAGGGCAATGGCGCGGATCGCACCGATGGCGTGTTTATATCCCGCATAGCCCTGGAATCGGCGGTGTACAACAGCGGCTGCCTGAGGGTGAGTGGAAGCAAGGGGGAACGAGCGGTGGGCAGAGATTTAATGAGAGTTTTCCCCTCTCCTTTCCAGGTGGGCGATGAAATCCTTGCCGTCAATCTGGTGGACGTTACACACATGTCGCTGGACGATGTTGTCATCATCATGTCAATTCCACGCCGCCTGGTGCTCGCCATACGCCAGCGGCGCGGCAATCGTGGCACCAACTCCCCCGGTCCGCCCACGCTCTCACGCCCGGAGCAGAAGCCACCGCCGGTGGTGGTGATCAAGCGTGATCTCAGGGATGAGGATCTGGACGAAACGGATCGCATGCAGAGGCCGCCGCGCTCATCACGTGAAAGACGTACAGGTAGTTTGAAATGGAGGCCGTGTTTGAAATGCTAATCGGGATTTTCCCCTCTCTCTTTCGCTCTGTTTCCGCACAGGTGATGGCCGCGAGATGACCGAATCCCGCTCCCGGCTGGGTCTGGGCCTCAACAACTACAGCCCGCAGTCGGAGCAGCTGGACATGTACTACAATACGCGTGGAGGAGGTGGCGGTGGAGGCGGTGGCATGCCCCTCAATGCCATGGGTGAGCCACCGAACTGGGGCTACAAGCCGCCGCCACCGCCCTCGTCGGTGATCACGGAGCAGCCCACCAAGGGGCATGCCTTTGCGCCCTCGCACGCGTACTACCAGAACGCCGGCACGCTGGAGAGCCTCGCCGAGAAGGTGCACGCCTTTTATCCCGGTGCACCCGGACAGCCGGTGGGTCCGTCGCGTCGCATGTCCACGGGCACCGGCAATGTGGGTCTGGCCCAGCAGCATGCGCGCTTCCCGCGCTCCGGCTCGGATCAGCACTTGCCGCGCGTGGAGTACGCGGACTACTCCAACTCCTTGGGCCGCCACTCGCTGCTGCGCTCCAGCCTGAAGCCCGGCACTGGCGCACCGCCCATGCCCGTGGGTGTGGGTGGCACACTGGGCCGCTACGGACGCTACGATCAGCAGCGTGCCAATACGGTGTCCAAGTACGGACCGCCAGCTGCCGGCGCACAGTCGCTGACGCGTCGCTCGCGGCCCAATTTGGACTACTCCAGCGACACGGAGGCCACGATCGGACCGCGGCCCAGTTACTATTACTACAACAGGCCCGCCATTGGCAGCATGCCGCGTGGCGCCGGTGGCCATGTGAGCGGAAGTGCCGCTGCCACGGCAGCGCTGCTGGCAAGTGCCGCAGATCTCAACAAGTTCAACTCGCTGCCCAGGGAGCGGCCCGGCGTGAGGCTGCAGGGCATACGCACCCGAATCAGCGATCGCTTGGTGGACGAGAACGATGGCAACACCTCGGCGCCAGAGTTTGACGTGCGACGCGGCAGGGATCTGCGCCAGCGCATCACCGCCAGTCCCTCGATCTTCACAGCGGACGAGTACCGCGCGTGGCTGCGGCGAGCGCCCAGCAGCTCGGCCATTGCGGAACAGATGCGCATGACGCGCGACATGTTTGCCCAGCCGCGATCGCAGCGCTTCTCCTGCAGCGCCGAGAACATTCACGATGCATTGAGGAATGTAAGTACAAGAAGGACTCCCCTCCTGCCACTTTCTCATGCTCTTTGTTGCTTTCAGACGGAGAGCATTTACTCGAGCAGAACGGGCATACTCGGCGCGGGCACCCTCGATCGCAATATGGGCCTCACGCGTCCCATTTCCGCACTGCCTGTGCGCTCCATGTCCTCGCAGCATATTGGTGGAGCGGGTTCCATACGCTCCCCGAGCATACGACGCATGCGGCAGCTGCTGGAACTGTCCGCTGGCCCGGCCAGTCCTAGTGGCAGCATCATGAGCACCGGCGGCCATCAGAGTCCGGCACCAACGCCCAGCGCCACGCTGCCGCGGCAGCATCGACAGATTGACATCAATCCGGCAGAGTTTGCCAAGTACAAGCTGGACAAGCCAATAGTGGACATTGGCGGGGTCTCGGGCATGCTGTGGATTCATCTGCTGGCGGGTCGTGGATTGCGCACAGCTCCTGAGGGTTCCGGAGCACAGCCTGGTGCGCCGCCTGGCCAGACCAGAGATCTCTACTGCGTCATCGAGTGCGATCGCGTGCACAAGGCACGCACTGTGGTGCGCTCGGGCGACCTGCAGTTCGACTGGGACGAGTCCTTCGAGCTGGATCTGGTGGGCAACAAGCAGCTGGATGTGCTCGTCTACTCCTGGGACCCCCAGCACAGGCACAAACTCTGCTATCGTGGCGCCATTTCGCTGTCGGCCATACTGCGGCAGTCGCCGCTGCATCAGCTGGCGCTCAAGGTGGAGCCGCGCGGCACCATCTACATACGCATGCGGCACACGGATCCACTGGCGCTGTACAAGAGGCGTGGCCTGCCCAGCCTGCGTGCCGGCTATCCGACGCTGTTCGGCGCCGACCTGGAGACGGTCGTCAACCGGGAGTCCAAGGGCGCACCGGGCTGTGCCCCCGTGCCAATTGTGCTGCGACGCTGCGTGGAGGAGGTGGAGCGGCGCGGCCTCGATATAATCGGGCTGTATCGCCTGTGCGGCTCGGCCACCAAGAAGCGTCTGCTGCGCGAGGCCTTCGAGCGCAACAGCCGTGCCGTGGAATTGAGCCCGGAACATGTTCCTGACATCAATGTCATCACGGGTGTGCTCAAGGACTACCTCAGGGAGCTGCCCGAGCCGCTGTTCACGCGCTGCCTCTTCCAGATGACAGTGGATGCATTGGGTGAGTATTTCTCCTCCCGTTCCACAGCTAATTCTAATCGTTTGTGCAACCCCACAGCCGTCTGCTTGCCGGATGATCCCGAGGGCAATGCAAAACTGATGCTTAGCATTCTCGATTGCCTGCCCAGAGCGAATAGGGTAAGTGGCAGACCTCCTTCTGCCTCCCTGGCTGCCTACTCACACTGTCCTCTATTCTCCCACAGGCCACCCTTGTGTTCCTGCTCGATCATCTCTCGCTGGTCGTTTCCAACTCGGAGCGCAACAAGATGTCCGCCCAGGCGCTGGCCACGGTGATGGGCCCACCGCTGATGCTGCATTCGGCCAGCGCACAGCCGGGCGCTGACATCGATCACGCCCAGCCGATAGCAGTGCTCAAATATTTGCTGCAAATCTGGCCACAGCCGCAGGCGCAGCATCAGCAGCTGGCACAGCACATGGGCGGCGCCGTACAGGGTGGATCGATGATGAGCGGCCTGGCCACGGCCGGCAGCATGAGCAACATGGCGGGCGTTGCTTCAGGTAACGTACTCCCAGTGTCCATGATGGAAACAACAACAGAATCCCGACCAAACACACACACACACACGACTAGAGGACACACCGACACACACACACACGTACACACACCTATGTACCTATGCAAGAGTTTTTCTTAAAGTTTCTTTCTTAAATGCTTTGAAAGCCGCCGCTGTTCCAGTCAAGATTTTCATTCTGTAACTCTCTTTCCAAGTCTGTTCAAAAGCGCGGCACAGAAACCGTTTTCACTGTTAACTGTTACTTCACACACACACACATACACACATACACACTCATCCTGCACACACCACACACACACACCAATTTGCATTCACATTAATATTGATTAATACAGAGTCCTATGTAGACAGGTCGGCGCGGCGAGTCAACAGGGCAGCGTGGAAGCAAAGTCAGTGCGTTGCCAGCGGACAGACAGCAACTTCTACTGCAGCAGCAGCAGCAGCTCATGGCGGCGGGCAACCTACTCCGCTCGTCCACTTCGGTAACCAACATACTCTCCCAAGGCCATCCTCAGCTCTCAGCCACAGCCAACAGTCATCTGTATCAATCAGTAGTGGGTCAGTTAGCTCAATCGCATCGAGCCTTGCAACAAGCGGTGCAACAGGTAAACAGAAAAATCCACAAACAGCCAACAACCAACAACAGTAACCAGCAACACACACAGCAACACTAACAACATAAACAACAACAACAAATGAGAACAAAAATCAGCAAAGAGACAAAGGAACATTCATTAACATAATCTTTATTTATACATTGCACTATCAGTCATCTAACTAACTCATTAACCTACATAATCATTTCGTCATAGTTGGGGTTTATCAATTGGTTCCAAATATAAATCTATAATTTTGTGGCGATTTTTCATAAGCGAACAGCTTTTAAATGTCATTCAGAATATCTTATAAGTTGGAGTACACAGGCTCCATAAAGGTTTCCTAAACCTACAACTTCTTAGGACTGTCAGAGATCTTTTAGAATATCTTTCTTACTCTTTGGAAAATTCTTTTGTAATTTTAATCATTTATAGTCAATCTTTCTTGGTTTAATATCTCAATTATTTTCACATCATTAAGCGCTTTAAATTGTCATACATTTATATTCAAAATTCCTACAGAATGGTTTACTTTTCCTAAACCTACAACTTCTTAGGACTTTCGGATTTATTTTCGAACATTTTTAAGTCTCTAATAAAACAATTCTCATCAGTTAAATGCATATTTAATAGGTTTTATAACTGACTTAGTTTTTAATCACTTTAAATACCTTTTTTTTACCATTGTTCGTTCAATGGTTGGGTTTTTGTTTGTCTCATAGTCTTCCAGTAAGTTTTCAGTCACCATTTTCATGCCATGCCACACAATCTTACACTTTTTCTATCACACACTTTTACTTCTTAAAAACACACCCACACTCTCCACAACACACCCACACCAACCGATACATAAACATATTCTCTTGCTCTTTAACTTTTCCTGTTGACCGTTTTGCAAAAAAAAGATGATGATAAAAGTTATACATCTATACAAAAAACGTACATTCTTTAACCTACTGAGAGCTAATCTAATATTTCGAGAGCCATTCATTATCTGCTGTCAATATGATTTGTGCTTATAAAAACTATCTGCTTACGGATATATCTGATATCTACTTATACTATATAGTAAAGTTATTCATAATTTTGTTGTGATCCGTGAACGATAGACGTTGTAATTGTGACCTACGCATATATTATCGTATATATTTATTTATATATAAAACATAGCGATATATATGTGTGATATAACTTACGATAATGGTAAAGATGATGGTGATAATTGTTGAACGGCGTGTAAAGCATGATTGGCCCACTACTGGTAAAACAATAAAAACATATCGACTATTTATACCACTTTGTATACCAAATCCAATCCAACATATCTACATGTAATCCTCTGTATGTAAACACATGCCACCGTGTAAAATGCTTCATATATCTACCACAAAATGCCATTGTACAAAAACTTCATCAAACGTCATTGCCCCACCTCCTCGTACATTTGATTATTCCACTCCCAGGAGTTACTTTTGCAGTGCCCTAGCCACAACCTGATGACATCTCCCTGTCACCCTACTTCTACGCCATAAAGCACAGCTTTAGAATTTTTAGAGTACAAGTTAAAGTTGGGGAAGAATATACAGCAAATAGAGTAGAAATTCCTTTATAAATTATTATTTTGGGACTGACACGGGAGCAACCATTTCTCCTGCACCATTTATCGCATTTTTGTGTCACTTTTTGCATGTCCAAACACCTCACGCCTTTGCATCACCATTCACCCAAAGTACAGTCACCGTTGCTCTCCGTTTCTCACCGTTCCTAACCTGCATCACAACCGCAAACAGAGTATAATAATTATCTGAATTGGAATTAACGAATTGGCCGCACAGCACGAAGTGAAATGTCTTAAAATATCCGCTTAACACTCGACACCATACACTTAACACCCACTAACACACACCATTGTGTACACACCAACAGCCTAAAGTCTAAATTCAAAATTGTCTCTCGCTCTGCACAACCCTTTAAGTAAGACTTAAACCCAAGACCCAGAACCCACTGCACGTAACCCCATTTAAAGCCCAATTTGTAGCCAAATGCAAAACAAAATAATTAACCAACTTCTTTGGGTTGTCCTACGACCCTCTCTCTTTCTCTATCTTTTACTCGAATATCTTTGCAGCCCTATCAATTGGCGGGATCAGTGGGCTCAGCAATTCCCGACCAATCGCCACTGCCACTTCCAGGCACACCCTCCCCAGGCAGTAGCTCAGCGTCGACGGGTTCGGGCTCCGGATCGGGCTCGGGTAAAAGTAAGAAACAAATCCACATAGCACCAAGATGGAGTCTTTAATGCTCTCTCTCTATTGAAGGCACGGATACCATCAAGCGCGGTGCTTCACCTGTCTCCGTTAAGCAAGTCAAAATCATCGATACGGCCAGCCCCTATTCCATTGTGCAGAAGAAGCCGCCGCTGCAGAAGGATGCACCCATAGATGCCATCACACCCACCACCCAATCGGATGCAATCGGATCAGCCCTAGGTCTGGGCAAAAGCTACAGCGGCAGCGGCAGCAGCAGCACGACAACACGCAAAGGCAACGTTGACTTCTATGAACCGCACAAAGCGCTGTCCAAGAGCTCGGCCGGCGACGACTTCACCACTAGCTACAGCTCCAAGTACGCCAGCCTGGACACGAAGAAGAGCGGCGGCTACAGCGGCAGCAGCAGCTACACACCCAGCAAGAGCAGCCTCAATGCCAGCGATGAGTACAAGGCGATGCGCAACAAGTCGAGTGCCACCTCAAGCTCCAGCTCATCGCAGGCCACGGTGCTGAGTGCCGGCTCGACGGCCACCTCGGCACCCACCACCTCCTCCGATGACTCGGACGATCTGCTGTCGTACAAGTCGTCGGCCTCCACCAATGCCTTGCTGGCCCAGTCGCAGGCCATGACCACCAGCCAGCTGATGTCGAAGTACTTAAAGCGAGAGCCGCGGGTACAGTTTACTCCGATCAAGTCGCCAGAGTCTCCATCGCCGCCTGGCGGTGGGGATGGTCTGCCCAAGGGCACCTACCAACTGGTCACGCCCACTGGCCCCGGCTCCAGCTCTTCTCTCAAGCCCAGCGCCACAACGGGAGCGATCAGCAAGCACACCACATCGTCGCCAAGCCAAGCGGACACGAACACTAATCACACCAACAACAGCCAGAAGTTGTCCTCGCCCTCGCGCCTCGCGAACAAGGACAGCAAGTCCGGAGCAGCGGTAAGTGGCTCCTCCTCGATTGTGTCGACCGGGCGGCGGCTGTTTGACAGCCTGGCCTCATCCTCATCGTCGGAGACGGAGACCAAGACCTACATTGGTGGAACCACAGCCAATGCCAGTGCATCCAGCAGCACGACAACCTACACCAACGACTCGCGGAACACAGCCAGCAGTAGTAATAAGTCGGTAGCGGGTTCGGGTTCGGGTTCGGGCTCAGGCTCAGAGCACCGAAGCTATGGCAGCGCTCTCTTCGGGAGCAGCGGCCTTGGCAATGGCAATGGGGCCAGCGGCACCCACAACCATTTGGGCAACAGCACCAACAGTCCCTTCACCAGCACCAATGGCAATGGCAACCACAATGCCATGCATCTGTATGGCACTCTGCCAAAGAGTGGGGCCAATGCCAGTTCGGGTGCTGCCTTGTTTGGCAGCAGCGCCAGTTCCTCCTACCACTCGAGCAGCGGTGCGGGCACGACAACCAGCAGCGGTGTCAGCTCCATGACGGGCTCCACCAATAGCTATGACTTCTACACGAGCAGCACCTCGAGCGGCGGCAGCAGTTCGCGTCCCTTTACCAATGGGGGCAACAATTACCACACCCTGGGCACATATCGGGCGCAGTATGCGGCCACCAATCCCTTCCTCGATGCCTTCGACGAGAAGCCCAGCAGCAATGGGGGCAACGGCGGTAGTAACAATGGCCATGGGGAGGATAAGCTCGGGGCGGACAAGGGCGGACATCATAGGGCGACCGTGATGGCGGCATTCCAATCGTCGGGCGACTCCAAGAACGGTAGCGATGAGTACGATGATCTCAAGTGAGGAGCCCAAACGATAACGAACTAGTACGATTACGATAACGATAACGATTTCCATACAGATAGACCGATAGACAGACAGACAATGCTGAAAGTGTTCTTTTGGAGTATTTACAGTTTACAAATTTACATAGAACGAAATAATACGAATAATATATATATAAAAAAAACCGATAAGCAAACGATAAACAACCGATATATAATCGAAATAGAAAACTATGCTAAAAACCCACTGAACACGCGGATAAATGTATCTCTCCTCCTGCTCTTATTTAACAAAAAAAAAAACGGAAGGCCGAACATGGCTGCCAAGCTTTCTGTGCGTATGTGTGTGTGTTGTGTGTGTGCGTGAGTGTGTGTGTGTGTGTGTGTGAATGGGCAGCCATTTAGCTAACCAAAAATCCGAATTCAATAACATTTACGAACAGTATTTTTGAATGAACTAAAAGCAACAAAAAAAAACCCAAACAAGAGAATGACAAACATCGTATACAACAAATTACAAATTATAATAAATAGTAATAAAACACTAACAAACAGAACATGAACAAAACTTAAACCAAAAGGTTGACCGCGCATTTAATTTTTACAAGCAAACATAACAAAAATCAACAACAATTTCTACATATATACAGACAGACTTACATGCCTATAAATACATGCTAGATGTGCAATTTATGCTAATGAAATATTTTTGCATAGTACCCCCATCTACATATTGGAATACATACTCTGTACATACAACAAAAAAGGAGTCCTCGTTCCGCAAACTTTTTCTAATCCTTACACCAAGCAAACAACCAACCAGACAGCACACAGCCGTATGCGATGTGTGTGTTTCAATGTGACCAACTCTCTAATCTATAAAGCAGCTATACTATATCTTAATGTATGTGAAACAACTAAGCGAAAAAGCCCAAGACAAGTAAATTACTAGACAACTTTTCGAGCAATATATTTGCCTACAAATGTTTCTCTACGCCTCTTACACATGTATGTAATAAAAAACTTATACAATTATATCCAAAGATACCAACATTTGTATAAGGAAAACAAGAAATCCTTGGAGCTGCTTGTGTTCGATCAGCTGATGTTCGATCCATACATCACATGCATACACCACAAACACACAAGTAAAAAAGAAAAGAAAAACACATACAAATACATGAATTTATTGACGAATCGATGTGCTTAGTTTTTGGTATGAAACAAAGTCTGATATACACACTAATATACAACAATACAGTATAATATTTATAAACATTTAAACATAATTATACAAACAATGGGGAAAAACAAAACAAACAAAAAAGAAAAACTAACAAAAAAAAACACTAAAAAGTAAAACGATGAAAAAGTAAAAAGTTATAACTATACAATAACAAAAACAATTAAACACGCTTTGCGATTAGGGGACAGAATTTTACAGCATTTATGTTTCCAAAGCTTTTTACATACATATATACATACAACTAAAATATGTATATGTATATGTGCGGCCAACTGTGTGCTTAAAATCCCAATCGTACTCGTCTAACAAATCTATACGAAAATATTCATATATCAAATATAAAACAATAGAAATTAATCCTACGAAACTGTAAATACCCACAATGTACTTGCAACGTTCTGTTTAGTCAGCTAGTCAGCAGCAGCTAGTCAATGTTTGTCAGTTCAAGCTAGTTTCTAGTCCTAGTCATACTATAGCAACCTATATACATAGACATCTAGGCTTATTGCATACACATAAAACATATTAGCATAGTGACAAATATGATTTCAATTAGGCCAGTCAGGGAGAATCTTAAGCAATAAATATACGAGTTTATGGAGAGAGGTTTGTGTTGGCTATCCCCAAAACATACATACGATTAACACCAAGCATAATCATTCGTCTTCATGCAAAAGTACAACTTCCCACAAGAGCCCCCCAACCAAAACCATAAATGAAATAATAACAAGCTAACACCTACGGAATTCAAATGTTCAATGTTCAGATTCAAATTTCAAATCAATTATTAGTGAAACATATTCATAGCCAAGAATTGTGCATTATTTGATTTTAAATTTAAATACTAGCCACACAAAATATTGATCAAAGCGTTGATGATGTTGATGTACGGTACTGTACCTCGAGTGAGGGAACGAAGAGTGTAGAAGGGTAGTGGAAAGCGTTAAGATTTTAAATAGATAATTATTCGGTTACTTGTTGTCAGATTTATTTTATACGAATGGAGAACAAATAAGAAACAAATGAACGTGTTACACATGATTCTCAAAACCAAAGAGTTATAAACCACAGCGCATAGGCGAAACAAACAAACAAAAAACATACATCTAGTTGAGGCAAATTGATTTTTATATAGTGAATTGTTAATTATTGCATATAGAGTGTAGGAGTTTTTAAAAAGCAGCATCAGCAAATCAGACAAAGGAGCAAACAACAAGTGTTCATTCTGTAGACTCACGAGAGCCTAGAGCTGGCCCCATCCTGGTTATTGATTTTATAGGATTTTAACGTCGTACTCGATTATTACATACCAAAGAAACGTCAATGTTACTACAGCTGTCGCCTTCATTTTACAAATATTTAATATATAGTATACCCCGCCCCAGTAATTACTCTAGAGTCCCCCCCCAAATAGTTCTCTTAATTTGTTCACCCAAAAGCTTTAATCGTTGAACGACCCAAAGGTTACAAATTCGAAACATATTCCACATATACTAGTAGATGGAGAAACTTTGGTGGCAGCATCACAAGTACTTAGGAGGGAAAGCTTCAATTGATTTGCGAATCGTTGTGGCTTCTTAGTTGTAGTTAGCTTTAGCCTTAAGATGCATGTGTGGGTGGCAGGGGAAAAGAGTAGCGAATGAGCAGTTGGTGGGATTTGGTGGTGGAATGAAACGAAATGGAAATGGAAATGGAAATGGGTTTGTGGTGTGTTGTGTGTTGTGGTGTGGTGAAGTGAACTGTAGGGCTGCGTGGTGTGTTCTTTGCTTGAGCAGCGTGCTCTGGGCTCCAACCCCTGTTCGATATGTATTTGTACTTGTACTTTAGAATAACATATACTACGGAATATATATCACTGTGTCATATCGTACATTTAAACAAGTAAAGCAACCAAAAACCAAACAACCAAATTGACGCTGAATGTGGTACATACTTATTGTTAATGCAACCAAGTATTCACGTAAACCAAAATTAATGGCGGCCGAGCAGCAACTACATAATACATACATATACATAGTTACATACTAAACTTAAACAAAAGAAAACAAAATCATGATTGATTGTCGGGCAACCGAGTACTACAAATTGTATATGCATTTAACTTAGCGTAAATAACTAATTCTAAAGAAACTAAATTAAAACTAATAAGCCATCGGATCTGTTAGCTGGCACATGCGAAAAACACACACACAAAAACACAAAGAATATGTTGAGCAAATATGAATTGATGAATTATGCAAAGACACGGAAGAACGAACTAATTTACCGAAATGTATTGCACAATATCGAACACTCATTACGTACGAGTGAGTATTAGCGAAAGTAAAACTTAAAAACTACAACAAATTATAAGCATTCGTAATAGAATCGAATCGAATCGAAATGGTAACGCTAGTCAAAAAAAACACACGCAGATTCCGATTATATTTTATGTTTGAAAGTCGAAGTTGAGCTCAGTTGTGTTTGCGGTTTGGATAAGTATATAAAAATGAATATGTGAATTTATGTGTGTATTAAATGTGCCTAAAGTTTCATTTACTTCTCTACTCCCTGCTCCCCGTACTTACTCTTTGAGAACCCTCTGACGCTTTATGGGGATTTTGTTTTGGGTTTTTTAAAGCCATTTCGTAAAACATTTCTGTCGAACTTAACAAGTAAATGGAGACCAAATGCTCAGGGCGTTAGCGAGTTATAATAAGCAAGGTAATATTAACAAGGGGAAAACGTACTTAAGAACTAAGTGTAACAAAATCATGAGCATGCTCCATCAAATGTTTAGTTGGAAGAAAACCGTAGTCAAATCCGAAGCTGAAACAAACCGAAGAAAACCAACAACACCGATATCAGCAAATAACTAGAGAAAAAAAAACAAAATACGCAGCCACATCAAGAACAATCCAGCAAAACAAATTTACAAACAAAATCCAAGCAATCAATTTGTTGAAAAGACTGAAAACCAAAACCAAACAAACAAAAAACATAATGAAACGAAGCAACAACAAAACAAAGGAGAGTTTTTCACACATTCATGTATTAAATAGTGTACACATCTTTCGGAATCCCCCAGTCTCAGAGTTGTCCCCAGAGTTTCCCTTTTGTTTTGAATCATTGTTTTGAAACCCTTTCTAGCGCGTCATTGAACTAAAAACGGAAAAGTAATATACCGAAAACTTAAAGTAATAGTGAAATATTAGCGGAAATAATACAACAAAAAATATTACCACCAGCATTTTGCTAACTACTTAATATGCAAATTTAATAATAAAATGGATTAAGAAATAGTCTAAAGAATAGTTAAAAAATCGTATGGCGAGCAGATAGCGAATAGTTTTTGGAGTAGTCAAGGAAAAACGAATACCGATTACCGATCAAAACTTTGAAATAATTTGTCTGAATCCCACCATAAAAGGATGCGAAACAAGAACAAACTAAATTTAAAATGTAATTTAGAATGTTTTTAGTTTGCCAGAAATTCCAATCTCTTTTTTTTGTATCCTCTCCACTCCAATTGCATATACTAATAGAGCAAAAACCCCAAGCAAATTAAGCATACTTACTACATATGTATGTATGTATATCTAACTATGTATATTGCCTACAGACATATACCTAGACGCAGCAGACAGAGCTAAACCGCAAAAGGGAATCCAATGAGGGAAGGAGACGCCATGGCCTACACCAACTGTAACTGTAATGATCGTTTCGAGTGCAGAATGAACGGTACTCTGATAATACTCTCTACTTACCACTGCCACAAAAAGAACAAGTAAATTGTAACGTTAATATATATAGACATAATACAGCCGGTACATACACATAAAAATACATAACAAACATAATAATACATATACTTTGCATATATACATACCGTAAATTAAACGATGTATATGGAGGGGTGACTAAGCGCATTGCAACTACACCACATGCCTGCCATGCGTGTGTGTGCGTGTGGTGTGTGCAAGTAAACTTAACTTATTATTTATTCCAAAAACAAAACAACAATAAAAATTATCTCATAATTATGGAAAGCAAACCAAATACAACCTAAAACCGAAATCGTTCTTTGCGTGAGAATAAAGCGATGTTAAATTATTTAATGAAAATATATATACATATAAATACAAACATTTATGCGAACGGTGTTTTATTTGTGACATAATAAGTGTGGAAAATCGGACGTTTTCCTCGATGTTTTCATCGATAACGACTGCCCATCATAGTAGCCACTTTTTGTCTCTCAACACTGACAAAAAGTAACTTCTGTCATTGCGAGACAGAAGAAAATTATTAAGCATTCATTTCTCAACGACACAGGACGCATTTTCGTTTGCTGAAAATATTTAAAATGAGTGACAATATAATTAATAACGAGCAAAATCAAGACCAAGATGCACCAAATCAACCAAACGTGTTGATCGCTGAAGATATCATTCCCATAATTGTTGGTAGGTTTTGCAAATATCCAAGTGAAATATTTGAAAAGTACCAGAATATATTTTCTTGCCAGTTGCCAATCCGGCGGCAGGGACAGATTCCACGGACTACTACCCGGTAAACAATAACGTGCCCCCACCACCGATCGTGTTGGACATCAAACTAGTACACAATGTTGATTCGACCATAACTATTTCCAGAACTGGTAAGCAAACAGCAACAAAATCCTTATAAAATATATACAATTTACTGAGTTTTAGGTGGTAGCAACCTGACGATTAAAACATCGTCCTATCAATTAAACCTGATTCACGCCGCTTCTCCAAATCAGGGCCTGATTCGTGTGCAGATCAATTCGCCTGCCGCGACTGCCCGTGAGAACTCCGATACTTTGCGTTGCGGCATTTGCCTTGGTAGCTTTAACCAATTCGAGGATCTGCGTGCCACCGCTTGCGGCCATATGTTCTGTGGCACTTGCCTGCAGCAAGCCCTGAGCATGACTGCCCTCTGCCCCACTTGCCGTAATCCCCAGCAGTATGCAAACTCCATACGTTTGTATACATAGCAACTGAGTTGTGGCTATGGCTGTGAGGAGCAGGAAGTATTTAGCAGTTGGAGACAACGAGACGAAACAACTCCCGGCATTGTCTCCAAAGAAAACCACAAGTAGATAAATAATAAATAAATAAATATGATATAATGTATACAACAAAGCTTACTGTTTAGTCCACATAAAAGAGGCGGCATGACTTTTGCTTTTGCACTTCCCAAAACGTTTCCTCATCTAGTAGGCTTTGCATTTAAAGTCGAAACTGACACAAATATGTAGAAAATACAGAAAAACACAGTTCATAACTAAGTACAAAATGGGCAGTCAAATTAAAATAGAGTTGCCGGAAGACGAGCGTCCATCCATCCTTTTGCCTGTATACCCAAAGCCCCTGGCGGAGCGGGACATTGGCCCGAGGTTCGATGAGAATGGCTTCACGGCTGTGGAGAAGGCTGCACTGCGCAACGCTTGGCGCTTCATCGAACCCTTTCAACGTCGCTACGGGCAGGCCACATTTTATGCGTAAGCATTTACACGCTTCTGAAACTTATTTATTAATCGTTTCGCTTCAGCTTTCTTACGGAACATGAGAATCTAATCAACTCCTTTCGAATCAATACAAAAATCCACTTGGGCAAGCTACACGGCCATGCCACGGCAATGATGAAACTGCTCTCGAAATTGGTGCACACTTTGGACGAGAGTTTGCAGTTTCGTTCAAGCCTGGATGAGAATTTGCCCTTTCATCTGAAAAGCGGCATTGACATTGATTACATGAAGGTAGGCAGCCAATGGGAGCTACTAGAACTACGAGAGTTTTGAGCAATCTTTCTCTTTTCTCAGCTGCTGGCAGTTGCCTTGAAGGATTACTTGCTGGCCTGTCCGGAGATAAAAAATCATAATTCCTGCACCCTCACCACTGCGCTGGAGAAATTGGTGACCATTGTCGGGGAATATGCTGAGGCTGATGATGCACGGAAGAAGGCCTTGTCTGTCTACTACCGCAGCACCAATAGCAATCCCATACCCAAAAATGAACGGACATCCAGTGTGCAGGCAGTCAAGGAAGTCCAAGAAGTTAAGAAGTCTTTGGAATAGTTTGGAAAATAATAGAAAGTGCATTACAAGCGCAAAACTTTCTTTAGTTTAGTAATAAATATTTAGATTAATTTTTTAGCATGCTATGAAAAATCTACCAAACAAATTACAATGTAAATAGTTAGTCCATTTCGTTCTTTAAACTTTATGATTTCTATATTTTGCTTTTAGCTTTTAACTTTTTTTATAAGTAATAGTCAAAATTAATCGATGGCCACAGACGGCAGAACTAGCAAAGCTCCGTCTGCAATTAGTGTGCATTTTTCCAAGCTAATTTATCCAAAGCCCTTGCCGACCCTGCAGCTGGGCCCAGTTAAGGATGAGCTCGGCTTTACGCTCAGCGAGCGGTTGGCTCTGCGGCAGGCATGGAACTTGATCAGGTCCCGAGCGCGACGAATTGGCCAGAATGTATTCCTTGCGTAAGAAATGAAACTTTAATAAACGTTTGCTCTGATGTATAATTAATATATGTTGCAGCTTTCTCAACGAGTGGTATTGGAGCATTTATAAATTCAAAAAGGGCAAGGAAATCAACTTGGCGCACTTGCACGGCCATGCGCTGACATTTATACGCTTTATGGGCGCTCTGATCGATGAGCGGGATCCAATCATGTTCCAGTTGATGTTGAATGACAACAATCAAACACACAGCCGCTGCAAAGTGCGTGCGGAGTACATTGGGGTGAGTGACCGACTCCCACATCGATATCTCAGTTGTATACGCTCTGTATACGGTATACGGCATACAGTATACGATATCCCTTTTCTTTTCCCTTTTGCAGCTACTGGCCCAAGCCCTCGCGGACTACGTGCTGAAGGAACTCGATAAGGTCAGCTCGCCAACGTTGGAGCGCGGCTTGCAGCGTTTAGTGGAGAAATTCAGATCCTATCAGGAGATCGAAGTGGATAAAAGCAAAACTGGCTACAATCGTCGTGTGAGCAAGAGCCACTTTAGCTTGGAACGGACCACCAACCGCGTGCCATCATACGAAGTCTGACACTGACACTCATTGAGGCCATTTCCTCATCCGAAATGGAATTGCGATTAGTTCCCCAATCAGCAGCAACGTCATAGAACCCACAGCTCCAATCCATTCAACACCAGTAAGGCAACATGGAAATTATATCGTATACTGTATGCCGTATACCGTATACGGCGGCTGCTCTGTATACAACTGCTGCCCGCCGCCCACTGCCACTGTCTCTGCTGCCGTCTCAGTCGCCGCTGCTGCTGGCGTCGTCGCTGTGGCCATCGATTTCGTTTCGATTTTAAGCGCGTTTCCTTTGAGAAATTTCAGTTTTGCTCGGACGCTCAACGCGCATTCGCACGTTTCAGTAGTTACAGCAGCACTCTCCTTTCCCAGAACTGGAGCCGATCAAAATAGTTGTACCGAGCACTACCGAAATACTGATATATAAATCCCGAAATTAATATAGCCGTATATACGGAGCAAACATTTGATTTTAACGTGTTTTGTGTTTTGATTCGAACTGGAACATGGTTGCCAGCGAGGATGTTAAAAAGGTGAGCATTGGGAATGGTGTGGAAATGTACGAAAGTACGAAATTTCAAACTAATAATTGAAATTATGCGTAAAAGATAAGCGGCACTTTCTAGAAAATAAATTTCGTTTCTAATGAATAAATAAGTTTAACTCTTTATCAAGGCAGCTAAATGCTGCAGCGATTATTTTGTCATATTTAATTCTAATGATTCCATTGCGACTATTATCACAACACGTGATAATTAATAATCTTGCGTGTAACATCAATTACAAAATGCCAAATCGAACGGCGCTTGAGCTTTATGTATTCTTATGCTATGTTTTGGTGTACTTTTTGGATTGTATTCGTAACTATTTCGGCTTGCTTAGACCTATCTTTCAATCTACAAACTAATTTATGAGCCACTAAATGCAAAATATCTAATCAATGTTTTTTGGCTGCTCAGAAAAGCACACAAACTGCAAGATTTACACAAGCAACTTCCACTTGAGCCGCTCTGTTAATGATTTGAACCGTTTTGACTGGGCTAAGAAGGTTACCAGGCCATAAAGCAAACGATTAGCTTTAGCACAGCATCAAGAGCTATGCTCAGGAAGCAAAGCAATCGAATGGATCACACTGTGAATTTCTGCGGACAGATTATTTCCCACTTGACACTCAGCCGGCACTTCGTCTAACACCTCTTAAGAAACTACCAAATAACTTGACTGGGAATTAGGCAATGAGCACGGGGCCAAGAGATTTTTATCAAAGTCTTATCAAGATTTTGGGGCTAACAGCAGCCTGGCGGGTGATCGCCGTGTCGTTCACGCAGGCACTAACTGTTTTCGATAATGGCCAATTAAGTATTTACCTTTAAGCGTGACGCGTGACGCTTGACTCTTCAAATTGAGATTTTAGTCAAACGATTGCCGATTGCTTAGACCACACGACGACTCAATGACGAAATGATTCACATGCCGGCCCACCCATCAGATAAGGGGGCTGGAAATATGGCCTTATTTCGGCTACTGTCGCATATCTCTCATGCATGTATTATCACGTCGTGACAGTAAAACAATAACGAGAGCAGCAATATAAAATATAATGTACAAATGTACATAGTTTCAGTCGCGTGCCCATCAGCTTTTGTGTATTTACACGAGGCTTATCTTTGCTAGTACCCAACAGTCGGGGCAATCTGCACTGCACAAATAATAACAATAATATTTACATATCAATATTTTTTGGCATTCCAAGGCCACCGCATCCGCTATCCCGATGATAAATAAAAAGCTATAAAACTGCACAGAAATGGGAAAATATGTTTTGCCAAAAGTCTTTGAAGTGATTTCATTGCAGTAGAACATCTTGCAACTTAAGTTAGTAAATGTGTTTATATTCTTGGGTGCTTGTCAGTATCAGAGAGTACAAAAGTCTTTCCTTGTAGGAGAAAATTAATCACATCTTTTGTTTGCGAGCGCAGAGAAAGACTTTGTACTGTGTGCAAGCAGATTAAGACGTTTTCTTTAATGATTAAAGCTATAAATAATATAATGACTAACGAAAACATGATGAAAACAAAGATACAATTTTTACGCACCATAGCAATCCTCAAAATTGGTTTTTAAATTCCGAATTGAGTGCAGAAAGTGAACTTTCAAAGTATACATTTAGGCAGCTCAGAAAACACAGTCAGCGTAATGTATTTATATATTTATGTATGTACATACATATACATATGTACATACATACATACATACGCGTGGATGCACTGCCAAGCACACCCAGCTGTATCCATCCACTTCTATCCACACCACAATATCATTTTAATTACCGCATGGCCAGTGGGCAATGGACTTAGTGAATTAGGGGATTGCGTCCATAAAAGAAATTATCTATCGCTGCCTGCGCTGCAATGGGGAACAATAAAGACAAGGAAAATGTGGGCGTGTAGAAGGGAATAACATTGAATATTAAACGAGCTTGCCCATAAATGTGTGGGTGTATGTGTGTGTGTCTTTACCTGCTCAAATTTATAGGAACAAGCCTCTTAAAACAACAACAAGCGAGTGCAGCGCAAGGCACAAGGCACAAGGCGATAGTTGAACTTGACATCGGGCAAACGCAAATGGCATAAGCAATAAGCAATACGAAAAGGAATAAGAAGACGCGAAAGCTCACAGCGGTAGTCGAAGCTTTAGGTACTCTAACATTTTGATGGTTATGGGGATGTTCATGAACAGTTAAGCTAAGCATTTGATGTTTTTATTAAAGAAAGAAGACAGCATGTACTTACATACTAAGTACATACATAAGAACGTTCCTGTTTATTTATACATATGAACATATATATTTATACATTCTGCACTTCTTGCATTCTCCCTTGTGTCGCATATGCCTGCTCCACATCGTCATACCCTTTGTAATGGCATAGAGCGCAGCAATGTAAACAGAGCAAAACAAATGACGCCGACTAATTAGCATGTGATGTGGATGAGCCGAGCGCGCCTCTATCAGCGCGGTGGGTGTGTCTGTTTTCTACCTGCCTCTTTCTAGCTAGATCTCGCACAAGCTCGCGCGCTCGCTCTCGAACTCTCTCTCTCTCCTTCGCTATTTCTCTCACTTCCTCCAACTATCCCACTCTGTCGCACTTTTACCTTATTCGTGTGGCTGTGTGACTTGTTGTTTGGGTGTGATGCTGGCGACAGGTTTCTTTTGGCATGCACTTGACGCCATTAAGATTTACGTGTTTTATTTTTCTAATTAAACATTCCGCTTAAATTACTTATTAAACGCTCGCTTGCACTCCCCCCAAGGATTCATCATACACCATAAGGAATGCATTTCCAAGCATTGTTGCTGTCGTCTAATCAGCAACAAAAATAAAAAACAAAAACAAGTTTCTATTTATAGCCCGGGCTGGGCATCGCTGATAGTTGCGAGTCTCTCGCTTTCCTGGCTTTTGGCAACGCACCGAAATGCATTTAGCAATTTAATTTTAACTGGCACAAACATTGCAGGAAGTCTTATTGTTTGCTTGGACTTTGGTTTCGGGTTCGCACTGATCTGTGGCATAACTTTAAACGTCATTGTAAAGGCTGATCATAAGTCAAGAATTGCAGACATTTCCATTAAAATTCTGGTAATGCGTCATGCGTCAACAGGTTGCCCTTCTGTTACGCCTGACCAGCCCATTTTTACCCCATTTTCTATAGATATTTCATCTGTTTCTGACGTAAAACATAAGATTCGTGTGCATCGAGTGCGCGTAATCCGTTGGCAATACAATGAAATGCCAACAAAGCGCCAGAGGAAATAAAAGTTCTATGCTAAATAAAAGAATTTTCGCAAAGAATTGAGATCAAAATACGTTTTTTCGAAGAGTCCAACAATTCAGTCGACTCGAGGTGCCCGCACGAGACAAACCGTTGTCCACGAGGCTCAAAACTAAAATAAGATTAGTGGACGGACGAAAACAAAAACAAACGAAATATATTCAAATATATAAATATATGTATACACATATGCTTAGATAATTAATGACAAAAGATATAAATAAGCACAAAACAAACCATAAACTAGTGTTTTTTTAGGCACCCAAAAAGTGTCATTAAATTGGGCAAAAAGTGCGTTTTGGGTGTGTGTTTGACTTACATAAGTCAGAGACATTGGGAAATAACAACCCGGAAATCGGGAAAGTTTCGAAATGGATTCGGATAAAGTCGTACGCGCCATGGCGCGCTGGTGGCAGGTAAAGGACAAAACTTTTAAAACAAAAACAACAGAAAAGACTCTTCAAAAGTGTTTCAGCTGGCTAACTGCTTCAATAATGAAAATGAAATGATAAACTCATAAAGAGAGCAACTAAAACCAGTGAAACTTTTATCATGTTATCATCGGAGTCTTTTTTTGTGCACCATCATTTTCTTTTTCGTAAATTGATGCCTTTGACTTTGGTCTTCAGATCACTAAGTATAATCAATTCATACTTAACTTAATGTAACGTGTAAGGATTTAAGGGCACTCCAACAGCGGACAGACTACAAAGTTAATAGAAAATGCCAATTAATAACAAAAAAGCGCTCTAAATCATGTCGCATATTACACATATGTCCGTGGGGATAGTTACTAAAGAAAAATCAAATTTATTTTACAGACTGTCAGCCAGGAGGATGCAGATCCTTCAGCGCGCAACCCAATGCTATACGACCCACTGCAGGATGGTGTGGTTAAGACTTCAAAGACCCGTCAATATGTGGCAGCTCTAATAAGTGAGTGGCAGATAATAATCCTGTGAACCTATCTATAGTGTTCAACTTACAGTGTGTTTGGGTGCCGTGGCCGCTGGCACAGCCTTGGCGTGGACCAGTCCAGTTCTCGCTCAGATCAGTGTGCAGCCCCCAAGCAATGCCACAGCCGGGAACTCAACAATGGGCAACTCCACAATTGCAAATGGAACCAGTCCAGTACCTTTGCCACTGCCCAGCGAAGAGCGTCTGCAACTGACTGCCGGACAACGTAAGTAACTGAAATTCAATTACAATCCAAGGCAATCTTAGTCCGCGCGATGGTCTTCAAGTAGATACTTACTCGAAGGGTTAGTGTACTCGAAATTAAAGAGATTTTTGGCTGTAATTCTAGCTGGTACTCGCAGGGGTATATACATTTATTGTTTGTTTTATGTTATAATTTATTCTGGAGCAGCATCATTAGCCGAGTGCGTTTTCGGTTTATCAAGTTCTTGATGATATCAGCGAATATTAGAACGAGAGCAACAGGTTTTTTGTGGGTTGCAAATTCCTGTATTATCAGACTGGAACAAACGCATTCCAGCATTCCTGAATTGCCAGTTCGAACCTGTTTTCGGCTCTATTTATAGGGTAACAAATATACAGATACTACGCTGTTCTTTTTCACTAATTTATTGCACAAGTGGATGCATTAGAACCGATTGATAGTGCATTAGAAGAGCTTCGATAAGTAATAAGAGCTCTCTGGTTTTTTCCTTGCATTCTTAAATATATTTTCTATATTTTTTGCAGAGACCTGGGTCAGTTCCCTGCTGGCGATTGGCGCCTTTTTGGGTGCCATGCCCACGGGTTACATTGCCGATGCCATAGGCCGACGCTACACGGCGATGGTCATGAATGTTCCATTTATTTTGGCCTGGCTCTCGATCATCTTTGCCAACTCAGCTGGCTGGCTGTATGTGGGACGCTTTCTGATCGGTGAGTGGTGACTCTATCCATACTGAGGAGTCCGTTAACAATCTCTGCTCCATTTAGGCATATCAACGGGCAGCTTTTGCGTTGTGGCTCCCATGTACATATCGGAGATTGCCGAGACGAGCATTCGTGGCACTCTGGGCACTCTCTTCCAGCTGCTGCTCACCGTGGGCATACTGTTCGTGTATCTGGTGGGTTCCATGGTGTCCTGGACCACTCTGAGTACGCTCTGCTTGTTTGTGCCCATCGGCCTGATGCTGGGTCTCTTCATACTGCCCGAGACGCCCGTCTATCTGCTCAAGAAGGTCAGTTCTGATCCATTGTAATCCCCGCCGCACCTCCTTATTGTTCTCTTCCCTTGCAGGGTCAACGTGCCGAGGCTGCACTCTCGTTGAAGTGGCTCTGGGGTCGCTACTGCGACTCGCGCAGCGCCATTCAAATGATTCAGAATGATCTGGACCAGGCGGCAGCCGATGCCGGCATCATGGATCTCTTCAGCAATCGTGGCGCCCGCAACGGTCTGGTCATCTCCATGCTGCTGATGTTCTTCCAGCAGTTCTCGGGCATCAATGCGGTCATCTTCTACACGGTGCCCATCTTCCAGTCCGCCGGCAGCACCCTCGATGCCTCTGTCTGCTCCATCATTGTGGGCCTGGTGCAGGTGATCATGACGCTGACCGCCTCGCTGCTGATCGAGCGGGCTGGCCGGAAGATTCTGCTGCTATTCAGCAGCACCGTCATGTCCATCTGCCTGGCCATACTGGGCGCCTACTTTGACATGAAGGACAGCCACAAGGATGTCTCCTCGATTGGCTGGCTGC